>NC_138358.1:17659909-18259909 GCF_046562875.1 Panthera onca
TCTTGCTCCCCAAGTTCAGCTCTTTGTGCCGCATACTTGCTGAATTCTGTGGTTCAGGTTGTGCAGACTGTTGTGTTAAACTTCAATCAGTTTCTAGGTGTGTAGGATGGTTTACTGTGGGTCTGGCTGTATTTCATGGATGTGAGACACACAAAAAGCTTCCATGCTGTTCTGCCCTTCTGGCTCCTCCCCCAGGATATCATTTATCTTAGCTGAGAGTGCAGTATCCTTCATTATACCTGGGAGGGTGAATACATTCAATCTGCCTGGATATGCTGTCAACATTTTCCTGCCCTGGAGAGCAATATTCATTACATTCCCTTGGTTGCTGTGTCTCTTATACTGCCTGAGAGTATGATCTGTTTAATTATGTCTAGAGTAAGATTTCTGATTTATTGCCTTGAGGAGGAATCCCAGTCTCCTAACATGGGAGTGTCAACTTTTTCTCCTTTTGAGAAAATGGTTTCCATCATTTCCATAAATTTTCCTGGGAGCATGATCTCCAACATTTCTCCCTATAGGGCAGTCTACAATTCCTGCCTGGACGTGTCATCTCTGTCATACTTCGTGGGTGTGAGAAACCATAATTCTGCATAGAAAGGCCAACTCTTTCATCCTGCCATTGAGCACTGTCTGCATAATCCTGACTACAGGTGACTCTCCCTCTTCCAGCCTGGTAGAGTGACGTACTTCATCATGCTTAGCAACACGAACTATCTCATTCTGTCTGGAATTCAAGTTCTCAGACATACCGTCGGGAACATGATGTTGGTCAACCTGCCTGGGATTGCTGTTTTATTCAACCTACCTGGTAGCACATATCTTGCATCCTGCTTCAGAGAACCCTATGGTCATTTACCTTGCTAGAACAGTCATCGTAATCCTGCTTGGGAGCATCATCTCTTTCATCCTATATCAGGGTCTGGAAGAAGCACCTCTTTCATCAGTATGCTGGAGTACAATCTACAAATTCTACTTGGGACTGCATATCTGTCACCCTTCCTCAGAGCACAATCTCCAGCATCCTGCCTATGAAGACTGTCTTCATCATCCAACCAGGGAGCATCTTCTCCAACATTTTCCCTGGAGCACATCTCCTTATCCCGCCTGGAAGAGTAGTTACCTTCATCCTGCATGGGACATCCATCTCCGTCGTCCTGTCTTGGTGCCTGGGAGAATGGTTTTTCTTTTCATCCTGCACTGGAGTGCCGTCTAAGAAACCTGCCTGGTAGCACTTATTTGTCATCCATCATGGGGACATGATCTTCACCATCCTGCCTCATAAGACCATATCCTTCATCCTGCCAGGGAGCATGTTCTCCAACATCTTGCCTATGAACATGTCTCTCTCACCATGCCTGGAATAGTGGTCCCCTTCATCTCTAGGACCTCTACCTCTGTCATGCTTCCCAGGAGCGCCAACTCTGTCATCGTGGCAGGAAGCACAAACTCACTTTTGTCATGGGGAACCATTTCTCCCATCCTCTCTGGTAGGGCAGTATCCCTCATCCTGTCATGGAGGGCCTTATCTCTCTTTTTGTCTGGGAGCACCATATCCATCATCCTGCCTAGGTGTGTGGTCTCCCTGTCCCTTTTTTCCTGAAAAAGGATGGTGTCCTTCTTCATGCCTTGGATCATGATCTCTGTCATGCTGCCTGGGTGCGGATCCACGTCATCCTGTTTAGATGGCCATCTCAGAAATCCAGTCTGGGAGCATGTTTTCAGACATTCTACCTGGGAGTGAGATGTACTTCATCCTGCATGGGAGAGGACTCTCCATCATCCACATGTGGAATGCAATTTCTATTGTTTTGCCTGAGTAGCGAGCTCTGTCACCCTGCCTGGGGACATGGTCTCCTTCCTTCAAGGTGGAAACACCATCTGTCATTGTGGCAGGGAACGTGGAAGCCACATAGTTCCTGGTTATACTATATCCACCATCACCTGGGGACATGAACTCCATCTCCCTGAATAAAAGTGCTCTTATGTCAACCTGTCTAGGAGCACAATATGCCTTATCTTTTGTGGGAAAGCCTCCTCTTCATCTTTTTTGCAGGCACAGTCTCAGTCATCATGTATTGAAGCATGATATTACTCACTCTACTTGAGAGTGCCCCGCCCTTCATTGTACCTGAATGTGTGATTACCTTCAAACAGACTGGGAGTGCCTTCTCAATTATCTCATCTCAGAGCACGATCTCCATCATGCTCTTGTGGTGTATCATGTCTACCGTACGGCCAGGGAAGGCCATGTCTCTCATCATGCCTGGATGCACAATATCCTTCAACCTACCTGGATACCCAGTATATGACATCCTGTCTCAGAGTGCCTTCTATGTCACGCTTCCTGTTATCATTTTCCCCATCCTCCTTTCTTGGAACACTATCTCTATCATCTTACCTTGGATCATTGTCTCTGTCTTTTTTTTTTCCCCCTGGGAGCACAATATCTATCCTCCTGCCTGCCTAGGAAACCTGTGCCCATCCTCCTATCTTGAGGTATGATCTATGTCATCCACCCTGGAAGTGCTATCTCCATCCTCCTTGCCATTACCCTGCCTCTGAGTGCATTCTTTGTCATCCAAATGGGAGGACGTAACTGTCATCCTTCCTGGGTGGGTACTACCCTGCATCCTGTGAAGGTAAGCTCATCTCTTTCATCCTGCCAAGGAGCATTTTCTCCATACCTTGCCTGGGAGTGCATCTCCCTCATCCTGCCTGGACAAATGGTCCCCTTCATCTTACCTGGGAGTGCCATTTCTGTCATCCTGCTTGGGAGTGCCAAGTCCTTCGCCCTTGCAGAATGCATGATCTCCCTTTTTCTGCCGTGGAGCACCATTTATGTCATCCACCATAGTTGTGCAGTATCATATTCCTACCTTAGAGGGCCTAATCCATCATTTTTCCTGGGAGGGCCATTGTGGTCCTCATGTCTGGGACTACCTTCTTTGTCTTTCTTCTTGGAGCAATGTCTCCATCATCCTGCCAGGATGCATGATCTCGCTAATCCACCTGGGGTGGAAGTCTCATTCATCCTAATTTGGAGAAAGATCTACATTATCCTGTTCTGAGCATGATTTTTTTTTTTTTTTACTGATAACTTGAGAGCTTTATTTCAGACATCCTACATGGAAGCGCGATTTCTTTAATCCTTCTGGAGAGTGTCCTCTCCACCATCCATTTGGAAAAGGTATTTCTTTTGTTTTAACTGGAAATGCCATCTCCATTACCATGACTGAGAATAATATCTCTGTCCTTCAGGTTGGAAAGGCCATCTCTGTCATCCTGATTGAGAGTGTGGTGTTCACATCACTCATAGGAACATGACATCCACCATCGTCTGGAGTCATGAACTCCATCATCCTCCTGGGAAGCACCGTTTTGTCATGTTGGCAGGAGAGCTATATCTCTTATCCTGTGTGGGAGTGCCTTCTCCATCATCCTTCCTGCTAGCGCATCTCTGTTACCCTTCTTGAGAACAGGATATCATTCATCATACTTGAGAGTGCTGCGCACTTCATTATAACTGGGAGTGTGATTACCTTCAACTTGCTTGGGTGTGCCGTTTACCTTATCTTGTCTTGGAGAGCGATTTCCATCATGCTCCCTTGGTTGCTATGCCTGTCATCCTACATGTCAGCACAATCTCTGTAATTGTGCCTAGAGGAAGATCTTGGATTTACTGCCTTGGAGAGCTATCTAGGTGTTCCTGCATCATCTCCATTCCCTCTTCACGAACCTGATTCCCATCATTTTTTTCCCCTGGGAGCTCCTTCTTTGTCATCTTTTCAGGGAGCATGATCTCCTAATTTCTGTGCTGGAGTGCAGTCTACAATTCCTGCCTGAGAGCGTCTCTCTGTCATACTTACTGGGAGTGGGACATCATGATTCTGCATAGAAAGGTCATCTCTGTCATCCTGCCAGGGGGCAGAGTCTCCATAATCCTGCCTAGGAGTGATTCTTCCTCGTATGGCCTGGGAGAACAATGTCCTTTGTCTTGCTTAGGAGGGCCAACTACACCATTCTGTAAGGAAGTGAGTTCTCAGACATCCTGTGTAGAATATGGTCATCATCATCCTGCCTGGAACTGTCCTTTATTCATCCCACCTGGAGGCACAGTGCCCCTCACTGACCAAACATGCTTGGCAGTGCTTGTCTGTCACACTTCTGGGAGCATGATGTACATCACCCTGCCTCAGGAGGCTGTCTCCATTGTCCTTCAAGGGAGAAACTTCTCCAGAATTTCCCTGGAAGTACATTTCCCTCATCCTGACTGGAAGAGTAGTCCCCTTCCTCTTTACTGGGACAACCATCTCTGTCATCGTGTCTGGAATGCAAACACCATCACGTTTACAGGAAGCATGATCTCCCTTGCTCTGCCTTGGAACACCGTTTTTCTCATCCTGCCTGGTAGCCGAATATCCCTCATCGTGCCTTGCAGGGTCTTTTCTGTGATTTTGCCTGGGAGTGCCATTGTAGTCATCATGCCTGGGGGCACCTTCTTTGTCATCCTCCTGGGAGCAACGTATCTGTCATTCTACTGTGACCATGGTCTCCCTGATCATCCTGAGAGGACTATTTTATTCATCCTGCTTTGCACATGATCTCTGTCCCCCTGTGTAGGAGGATGATTTCTGTCATCCTGTTTAGAGAATAATCTCTTACATCCATCATGGGAGCACGGTTTCCTTCATCTTACTTGGGATCATTCTGTCTATGATACTTTTTTCTGTTGTTTTGCCTGAGAGTGTCACCTCTCTCATCCTGACTCGGGGAAAGGTCTAAGTTCTTCAGGTCACAAACATCATTTCTATATTGTGGCTATGCAAATGCCATGCCCACTAACCCATTTTTTAAATCTAGAAATAAATGGCATTTCACTAAAACTACAATCAAACCAATGCATGATTTTGTACGAGTTTAAAGAAAAGGAATGTCTTCTTCACATATACTGAAAGTTATTTCGCATGCAGTATACCCCCATGCATCAGCAATGTGATAATACGTACTGAATTCACAGCACATTACAAGTATAACTCCTCACGAAAAATTGAAGTCAGGTGATGTGAATCCAAGTTTAGGGACATTAAAAAAAAAAACACCAAGATCATAAACATAAAAAATCTCAATTGCTAAAGACAAAACGCCACTTCATAAAAGAATTGTATTATGGATACCTACGAAAATTAATTTTAATTATATCTTACCCCAATAAAGCCCTGATAATAATAGCACTCCACATTGTCAAGGGTGAATGACAGCCAAATACACCCCAGGGTGGAAAGTAGTAGATCATGGTTCCAGAAACGATGACAAAGAGGGAGGTCCAAAGGATAAATGATGTATACAGCACTCCTAGGCAGGCATGATGAAGGATAAGGTGCTCTAAGGAAGGAGGACATGGGGAGAGTGCTCCATATCAACACTATGGAGAAGGTATTCCAAGGCAGAGTGATGGGGAACACGATGGCAGAAGGATGATGTACAAGGTTCTCGTAGGCAGGAATTTAGAAACTGAGATTCCCAGGCAGGTTTAAGGAGATAATGCCCCTAGGCATGCTGAAAGATGCTGTGCTCCCCAGCAGTATGACAGACATGGGATGCCAAGGGAGCATAATGGAGATCATGCTCTGGGGCAAGATTAGGTAGACCACGCTCCAAGGAAGGTTGAAGGAGGTCATACTCTCAGGAAAAATGAAAGACATGGTGCTCTCATGTAGAAACATTATGTCCTCCCATGAAGGAAGATGACGACTGCTGCTCAAAGGAATGATGACGGAGGAGCACTCCCACATAGGACAAGGAATACTTGTCGGGGAAAGGTCTAAGTCCTTCAGGTCGCAAACATCATTTCTATATTGTGCCTTTGCAAATCCCATGCCCACTAACCCATTTTTTAAATCTAGAAATAAATGACATTTCACTAAAACTACAATCAAAGCGATGCATGATTGTGTAGGAGTTTCAAGAAAAGGAATGCCTTCTTCACCTATACTGAAAGTTATTTCTCATCCCGTATACCCACATGCATCAGCAACGTGATAATACATACTGAATTCACAGCACATTACAAGTATAACTCCTCAGGATAAATTGTCACTTATCCTGCAAAGCAGGATGACAATATGGCATTTTCAAGCAGGAGTATGGAATCTGTGTCCCCATGCAATGATGGACATAGTATTACCGGCAGGAGGTAATTAACCCATTCCCTGCCATGAAGCCATAAATGTTGCTTCCAACCAGTGGGGCAGAGATGGTGACCACAACCAGGGTGATGGATATGGAACCCCAAGGAAAAACAAGGTACATCTCATTTCCAAAAAGAATGGTGGAGAGGATGCTCCCATTTGAATGAAGGAAATTGCACTCCCAGGTAGAATGACCAAAACCACACTCCCAGTCTTAATATCAGTGATCATCCTCTAAACAGGAAGGCTTAGATCATTCTCTCAGGCAGGATGATAGAGATCATGCTACAGAGCAGGGTGAAGGAGGCTATCCTCCCAGCAGGAGTATGGAGACCATGCACCCAGGCATGGTAATGGATATGGCACTCCCAGGAGGATGACAAAGAAGGTGTTCTCAGGCGAGACGGTGGCAATGGCTCTCCCAGACAAAGTGACAGATAAGCCTATCCAAACCAGCAGGAGGGATTTTGCTCTACAATGCAGGATGAGGGAAATGATGCTCCAAGTAAGAATGAGGGAGGTTTTCAGGGAGAAAGCAGGAAAAAACTTCTTTGATCTTGGCTGCAGCAACTTCTTACTCAACATATTTCCAGAGGCAAGGGGAACAAAAGCAAAAATGAACTAATAGGACCATGTAAAAAACAAAAACAGAAACAAACAAACAAAAAAGAAACAGAGAAAAAAACCTTCTGCACAGCAAAGGAAACAATAGGCAAAATTAAAAGGCAAATGACAGAATGGGAGAAGACATTTGCAAGCAACATATGAGAGAAAGATTAGTATCCAAAATCTATAAGAACTTATCAAACACAACACGCATAATACAAATAATCCAGTGAGGAAATGGGCAAAAGACATGAATAGACACTTCTCTAAAGAAGACATGCAGATGGCCAACGGACCCATGAAAAAATGCTCAACTTCACTCATCATCAGGGAAATACAAATCAATACCACAATGATATACCACCTTACACCCGTCAGAATGGCTAACATTAACAACTCAGGCAACAACAGATGTTGGTGAGGATGCAGAGAAAGAGGATCTCTTTTGTATTGTTGGTGGGAATTCAAGCTGGTGCAACCATTGTGGAAAACAGTATAGAGGTTCCTAGGAATACTAAAAATAGAACTACCCTATGACCCAGCAATTGCACTAGTAGGCATTTATCCAAGGGATACAGGGGTGCTGTTTTGAAGGGACACATGAACCCCAATGTTTATCGCAGCACTATGAACAGTAGCTAAAGTAAGGAAAGTGCTCAACTATTCATTAATGGATGAATGGATAAAGAAGATATATAGATATAGATATAGATATAGATGATATAGATAGATAGATATAGATATAGATATAGATATAGATATAGATATAGATATAGATATAGATATAGATATAGATATAGATATAGATATATAGATATAGATATAGATATAGATATAGATATAGATATAGATATAGATATAGATATAGATATAGATATAGATTAGATATAGATATAGATATAGATATAGATATAGATATAGATATAGATATAGATATAGATATAGATATAGATATAGATATAGATATAGATATAGATATAGATATAGATATAGATATAGATTAGATATAGATATAGATATAGATATAGATATAGATATAGATATAGATATAGATATAGATATAGATATAGATATAGATATATAGATATAGATATATACAGATATACATAGATATATATATACATATATACACATACATATCTATATATATGTGTGTATATATATATATATGTATACATACATACATACATACACACACACATACATGCATACATACATACACACACAATGGAGTATTACTCGGCTATCAAAACGAATGAAATCTTGCCATTTGCAACTACTTGGATGGGATTGGACAGCATTATGCTAAGTGAAATTTGTCACAGAAAGGCAAAAGTCATATGAATTCACGCAGAGGATGACTTTAAGAGACAAAACAGGTGAACACAAGACAAGGGAAACAAAAATAATATAAAAACATGGGGGGAACAAAATATAAGAGACTCATAAATATGGAGAACCAACTGAGGATTACTGGAGAGGTTGTATGGGGGGTGAGCTAAATGGGTAAAGGGGCACTAAGGAATCTAGTACTGAAATCATTGTTGTACCACATGCTAAGTAATTTGGATGTAAATTAAAAAATAAAAATAATAATAAAAGAACGAGGGATATTATGTTTCCTGCTAGGATGATGGATTGGTGCTCCCAGGCTAGGTGATGGGGGCCACTCTTCCAGGGATAATGAGGGAGACATGCTCCCAGGCAAGATTCTGAAGAAGACGCTCCTTGGCAGGATGATGGAGATGGCCTTTCTAGTCAGGATGATGGATATATGTTCTCAGGGATGATGACAGATAACTACTCCCAGGAGGGTTCATAGAGAGCACTCCATGGCAGGATAAAAGGGATATTTCTTCCAGGCACTGAGACAGTATCTCAGGATCTGATGGATCTCAGATGGAGACAGGATCTCAGGCAAGAAGACAATGATGGCTCTACTGGGGTAAATGACAGTAAGGCATTTAAGGCGGGAAGAGGTTTACTGCGTTACCAGATATGATGACAAATACGTTGCTCCCAGGTGGGCTGATGCAAATCACGTCCCGACAATAGGTTGGAGAACATGCTTCCTGTCAGGATGATGGAGATGGCTGTCTCAGGTATGATGAAGGAGATCCCTCTTCCAGGCATGAGAGAGGGATGCACTTGTAGGCAGCATGATATAGAGATGGTGCTCCTTGGGAAGATGATATCTATGGCCTTTCAAAACAGAATATGGTTTCTTGGTCCCAGTCAGTATGACAGAGAATGTATTCACACGCTGGAATTGTAGAAGAGCCTCCAAGGCCGGCAGATGGAGATCATGATCCCAGACAGAATGATGGAGAGGGTGCTCCCAGTAAAATGATGTAAATAACCTTCCCGAAAGGAGATCAGAGATTACACTCCCAGACAGGAAGGGAGAGAGTGATATCCCGGGGGCGGGGGGGGGGGGGGCGGAATTGGACATTCTATACATGGCAAATGTGAAAGATTGTATTCCCTGGCATGATGAGGGGGCTTGTGTTCCTGGGCATTATGATGAAAATGTCCCTTCCAGACTGCAGGAAGGAGATGGAACTACCAAGGAAGATTTACAGAGATTGGAACTCCACACAGGAGGATGGACACAACACTCCATGGCAGGCAGGAGGACGGCTAAGTACTTCCAGGCAAAAAGACACCAATGGTGCTCCAAAGGAAGATGAGGGAGACAAGGTCCAAACAGGAGGACAGGAAAAATGATAGCAGGAAGGATGAAGAAAACACTTTCCGAGGCAGGAAGTTGGAGACTTAGTATCCAGGTAGCTTGAGGGAGGTCATGTAACCAGGCAGGATGAGGGACACGGTGCTCCCTGGAAGTAAAACAGACACAGCACACCAAGAAAGCATGATGAAGATTGTGCTCCTAGAGGAGCTAACGTAGATGGCATTTGAAGGTGGGTGGAAGGAAATCACATTCCCAGGTATAATAGAAGACATGGTGTTCTTGGGTAGGAGGAAGGATATCATGGTCTCAGGCAGGATGATGGAAACTGCACTTGCAAAAAGGAAGACAGAGAAGGTGCTCTGACACAGGATAAGCCATATTGTGCTACTAGGCAAGAGGACGGCCCTTTCCGGGATGATGGAGTCTGTGTACCCAGGGTATGGTGCATATAATGTTCCCAGGCAGGATGTGGACACCATGCTCCCTGCCATGATGGTGAAGATGGCGCGTCCATCCTGAAGGACGGAGCTCATGTCCCCGGCAGGCTGAAGGAGATGGAAATCCAGGTAAAACAATACAAATAACGTTCCCAAAAAAGATTATGGAGAATATGCTCCAAAGTTGAATGAAGGAAATAACACTCTTAGGTAGGATGACTAAAAACATGTTCTGAGGCTGGATAGTGGAGATCGTCCATGAAACAGGATGACATAGATCATGCTCACAACGGAATCACAGAGATCACTCCGCAAAGCAGGATGAAGGAGACTTCCCTCCTTCAGGTCAGGAGGAACAGGGAGACCATGCACCCAGGCAAGATTATTAATATGGTGCTCTTGGGGAAAATGAAAGATAAGGCCCTCACAGGGATGAGGAATATTTTAATACCAGGCAGGATGGGAGAAACAAGTGAGATCTTCTAGGATGCTGGAGTTGGCGCCCTTGGGCATAATGACAAAGATGGCGGGTCCGTGGCAAGATGAAGGTAATGACTCTTACAGGCAGGATAAGAGTGGTGCTCTCTTAGGCAAGATGTTGGAGAATATGCTCCCTGGCAGGATGAAGGAGATGGTCTTCTGAGGCAGGATGTTGGACACGGTGGTTCCAGGAAGGAAGATAGATAACCACTCGCAGGAGGGTTTGGTACACCATGCCCCAGGACAGGGTAAAAGAGACCATTCTCCCAGGCACTGAGGTAGTGTGATGGAGAAGCCAGCCAAAGGAAAGGCGAAGGAGACCACTCTTCCAGGCAGGATTGAGGGAGATGAGCACCCAATCAAGATGTTGTAGAACATGCTCCCTGGCAGGATGACAGACACTGCCTTCCTAGGCAGGATGATGGAGATCATGCTCCAAGGAAGAAGACAAATAAGTGCTCCCAGGCATTATTCAGAGAAGGTGCTTGAGGGCAAGATGAAAGAGATTCTTCTCCCAGTCACCGAAACAGGATGGTGGAGGTGGCTGTCCAGAAATGATGATGATGATGATGATGATGATGACGACTGTTCTGACGGGGTAAATGACTGTAAGGTGCTCTGAGGCAAGATGAGGGATATTGTGCTACAAAGAAGGGTCATCTCTCAGGATGAGTGAAACATTTTCAAGCAGGATAATGAGGGTCATGTTCCAGACAGTATGTCTACGTACTTGCTTCCAGGGAGGGTGATGCAGTTGGTGCTGCTAACTATGATGAAGTACATCACTCTCCCGGGCAGAAAGGAGAGTGAGAATCGCTCCTAGGCAGGATGATGGACACTGTGTTCCCTGACAGGATGACAGAGACAGCTTTTCTAGGCAGAATGATATTTTTTTTTCTTGCTCGCAGTCAGGATGGCAAAGAAAGCAATCTCAGCAAGGAATCCTAGACTGTGCCCCAGGGCAAGAAGTAGGGGATCGTATTATCAGGCAGAGTGACAAAGAGGTTGCCCCAGAACAAATTATGGAAATCACATTCCCAGAAGGAGAATAGAGGTGATGCTCCCATGCGGGAAGAACAAGATTGCTCTCCAAGGATAAGTCGAAGAACTTCCACTAGGCCGAGTGAAGGAGATCACGCTCACATATAGGATGATGGAGATTGCATTCCCAGGCATCATGAAAGAGGTGGCCCTCTAGGCAGGAGATTGCACAGAGCATCCATAGGCACGCAGGATGACCGATATTGCGCTGCCAAGCTGGAAGACTGAGGTGCTCTCCATGGCAAAGTGGTAGGGATGGTGTTCCATGGCAGGAGGAGAGGGAACATGATACCTGGAAAAATGATGGAGAAGACACTACAAGGCATGAGTCAGAGACCGAGTTCCAAGGCAGGTGAAATAGAACATGCTCCCAAGAAACATGAAGGACATAGCGCTTGCAGGCAGTTCAGCAGATCCCGCACACCACGGAAGCATGATGGAGATCTCATTCCTAGGCAAGATAAATCAGGTGGTGCTCCCAGGAAAGCTGAATAAAATACACTCACAGGCATAATGAAGGACACAGCGCTCTCAGGTAGGATGAAAGGTATCGTGGTCCTAGAAAGGATGACAGTGACTGCTCTAGCAGGAAGGATGACAGAGCAGGTGCTCCTACACAGGATAAGGGATACTGGACTCCTTGGCAACATAAAAGAATGGCTCTTTGAAGTAGGATGATGTAGTTTGTGTCCCCAGGCAATGGTGCATATCGTGTTCACTGGCAGGCTGCCTTTACAATGCTTCCTGCCACAAAGATGGAGATATGCTTCCCCCCTGAAGGACGGAGATGATGCCGCCAAGCAGAGTGATGGAGAGCATTCCCAGGTAAAACAAAACAAATCACTTTACCATAAAGCGTGATGGAGAGGACACTCCCAAATAGGATGAAGGAAATCATGCTCTGAAATAAGATGACCAAAACCACTGTCCCAGGCTGGCTTTTGGAGTTCATGCTCTAAACAGGATAACGGAGAACTTACTACTAGGCATGATGATTGTTGGTGCTCCTAAGCATGATGACTGGTCATATTTATCCCAGGCAAGAGGAAGGAGAATGCTCCCAGGCAGGTAGACATGGATTGATGTCCCGTAAAGAGGACAGAGACAGTGTTTCTAGGTATGGAGATGGTTTTGCACTCCCAGTAAGTATGATGGAGTAGGGACTTTCAGGCAGGAATCATAGTGTGTTACACAACAGGAAGTAGGAGATTCTGCTCCCAGATGGGATGACAAAGAGGGCACTACCAGGCAAAATAATGGAAGTCAATTTCCCAAAAGGATAAGAGAAATGACTTTCCCTACAGGGACAATGAGATCCATGCCCAGCAACTACGTTGGAAATCTTCCCTGAGGCAGAACGACAAGATTGTGCTCCCAGGCATGCTGAGGGAGGTTGCAATCCCAGGCACGATGAAGGAGATCACCAATCCAGGCAGGCAGAAGGGGAGAGCACTTTGAAGGAGGATGAGAGATCACCCATGGAGGAAGGATGACATACAAATGATTTCTAGGCAGACAGGATGACAGATATAGTGCTTCCAGGTCGGGTTACTGAGATGGTCCTCCATGGCATGTTCATGGAGAAGTCGTTCCAAGATAGAATTACAGGGACTATGATAACAGGAAGGATGACATAGAAGGCTCTCACAGTCAGAATGTCAAAAGCAGAATTCCCAGGCTGGGAATTCTTAGACAGGAGGAGGTACGTGGTGTTCCCAGACAACAGAACAGACATGGCACACTAAGGGAACACGATAGGTTCAAACTCTGACAAACTAAGTTAGATGGCACTCCCAGGCAGGTAGGAGGAAATCACCCACCCAGGCAAAATGAAGGACACAGCGCTTTCAAGTAGGATGAATGATATGCTCCCAGGCACGGTAACAGAGACTGCACATGCAGGATACAGGACGGTAAAGGCATTCCCACAGACGATAAGGGATATTGCGCTCCTAGGCAGGATGCCAAAAAACGACACTTGGAGGTCGGGTGGCAGAGGTTGTGACCCCAGGAAATGATGGATATCATGGTCCTGAACAGGATTCAGATACCATGCTCCCCACGATGATGTCAGAAATGACTCTTCCAACCTGAGAGATGGAGATCGTGTCACCAGGAAAGATGAAGGAAAAGTCCCTCCAAGGTAAAACAACAGAAATTGCATTCCCAAAAAGAATGGTGGGTCAGGATGCTCCCAGGTAGGATGAAGTACATGACGCTCTCAGATAGGATTGCCTGAAGTCACACTCCCAGGCCGGATGTCAAAAATCGTCTCAACGGACTGATGTAGATCATGCTTCCAGGAAGGATGATAGAGCCCACACAGCGTGGCAGGAAGAAGGAGTCTGCACTGCAGGAAGATCAAGATCACATATTCATGCAAGATGAAGGATGCCGCATTCCAAGGCATAATGACAGAAAATACCCTCCAAGGCAGGATGAGGGGTATTGTGCTAAAAGGCAGGATAAGAGAAGATTTTCTCCAAGGAAAAGAAGAGGGATGGTGCCTCCTGCCAGGATGACAGATATGGTGCTGCCAGGTAGGGTGATTAAGATGGCAGTCACAGGCAAGATAAAGTGGAGTTATCCACTCAAGGCAGGATGAGGGATACACGCTCCTAGGGAAGATGTCGGAAAAGATGCTCCCTGGAAGGATAATGGACATGGCTTTCTGTGACATGATATGGAGATTTCACTACTAGGAGGAATTACAGATACGCACTTCCAGGTAGGATTCGTAGATGGCACTCAAAGGCAGGATTAAAAGAGCAATCTCCCAGGCACTGAAGTAGGGTGTAGGAGATGGTGCTCCCAGGCAGGATGAGGATGATTGTTCTAACAGCTTGAATGACTGTAAGGTGCTCTGAGGAAAATGAGGGATATTTCACTACCAGGTAGGGAGGATGGCTGAAATGGCGTTTCCAAGGCAGGGTCGCTTACATCATGTTCCAGGCAGTATGCTTGAGAACTTGTTTCCAGGCAGGATGATGCAGCTGGTGCTCCAAAGCATGAAGAAGGCCATCGTTCCCCGAGGCAGGAGGAGGTAGAAGCCCTCCTAGCAGGATGACAAAAATGGTGCTTGCTGGCAGGACAACAACGCAGCCTTTCTAGGCAGTGTGATGGTTTCTTGACCCCAGTCAGTATGAGGGAGAAAGTCCTCTCAGGTAAGAAGCATCAACTGCACTCCAGAAAGGAAACTAGGAATTCATGCTGCGAGTCAGGATGAAAAGAGGGCACTCCCAGTCAAGATATTGGAAATCACCTTCCCTAAAGTAGAATGGACATGACTATCCCAGGAAGGAAGACTGAGATGGCTCTCTCAGGCATTTGTCAGAGATCTTCCTCTCGTCAGAACAGTAGAGACTGTGCTACTGGACGTGATGAGAGAGACTGTGTTCTCAGGCATCCTGAAGGAGATGCGTCTTCCAGTCAGGAGGACCGAGGCAGTACTTACAGCAGGATGAGTAACATCAGGCCTCCAGGCAGGAGGACATACAAAGCACTCCCAGGCAGGCGTAATGACAGATACAGTACTGCCAGGCAGGTGTACCGAGATGGCGCTCCATGGCAAAATGATGGAGATGGTGTTCCAAGGCAGGGTGATGGCAAATATGATATCAGGAGAATGATGTAGGGGCAGGCAGGAGATCAGAGACTGGGTTCCCAAGCCAATTGAAGGAGATCATGCTCCCAGGAAGGATGGATTCTGTGCTCCAAAGGAGGATGAGGATTGCACTCCTCGGCAAGTTAAGTGACACAAATCTCCCAGGTATGATGAAAGAGAAGGTGGCCCAGGCATGTTGAAGGAGATAATGCTCCGAGGGAGGAGGAGGATGGAGTTCCTGGTCCATGGCAAGATGATGGGGCAGTGTTCAAAGTCAGTGTGGTGGGGAACACGATAGCAGTAAAGGTGAGGTGAAATGCACCCCGAGGCAGGACATCGGATGCTTGGTTCCCAGGAAGGTTGACGGAGGTTTTGCTCGGAGGTAGGCTGAAGCACACTGTGCTCCCAGGAAGCGCAACAGACACAGCAGACCAAGAGAGCATGATGAAGAGCCTGCTCCAAGGCAGGATATGATAGACTGCCCTCCAAGAAGCTCTAAGGAAATCATCCTGCCAAGCATAATGGAAGACACAGCACCCTGAAGTAGAGTGAATGAAATTGTGCTGCCAGACAGGATGATGAAGAAAGCGCTCCAACACAGGAAAAGGGATAGTGAGCTCTAAGGAAGAATGACAAAATTGTGTTCCTGGGCAGGATGATGGAGTTATTGTCCCCAGGCAACGGTGGATACCATGTTCCCTGGCAGAATGCGGATACCTGGCACCTTGCCAGGATGATGGAGATGGCACTTCCAACCTGTCAGGCGGAGATGGTGTCCAAATCCAGGGTGATGGGGATGGAACTGCAAGATACAACAACACATATCACATTCCCAAAAGACTTATGGAGGAGACGCTCCCATGTAGGATTAAGGAAGTCTCACTTCCAGGTATTATGATCAAAATAACACTCCCAGACTGGATGTCAGAGATCTTCCTGTAAACAGGATAACGTACACCGTGCTCCAAGGCAGGGTGACAGAGAACACGCTGTAAAGCAGGATGATGGAGACTGCCCTCCCAGGAGGATCAGAGGGACCACACACACAGGGAGGATGATGGATTTGTCACCCCCAGAAGGATGACAAAGAAGGTGTTCCCAGTGAGGATGATGGTAATGGAGCTCCCAGACAAAAGGACAGAAAATATCCCTTATCCAAGCCAGGATAAGGGATAATGCACTCCCGGGCATGATGAGAGAAACATCGCTCCAAGGAAGAAAGAGGTAGGTTGTCTTTCCTACCAGGATGACAGAGTTGGTGCTACCAGACCTGATGACAGAGATGGGGGTTCCAGGGAAGAAGAAGGGGATCACACGTCCAGGCAGGATGAGAGAGATGTGCTCCCAGGCAAGGTGGTGGAGAAGATGATCTCTGGCAGGATGACAGAGGTGGTCTTCCTAGGCAGGGTGATGGTAACATTGTTCACAGGCAGGACAACGACGATTACTCTACCAGGGTAAGAGACCATAAGGTGTTTGTTCCAAGACAGGCTGAGTGATATTGTGCTACCAGGGAGAATTACTGAAACAGTGATCCCAGGCAGGATGAAAGAGACCATGTTCCAGAAAGCATGTCAGAGAACATGCTTCTAGGCGGGATGATGGACTTGGAATCCCCAGGCATGTGAAAGACAATCACTATAACAGGCAAGATGAGGGGGAAATTCTCCTAGGCGAGATGACAGAGATAGTGCTTCCTGAGCGGATGCCATATACAGCCTTTCAAGGCAGGACAAGCGTTTATCACTCCCAGTCACTATGACACAGAAGTGACTCTCAGGCAGGAACTGCACTGTGCTGCATGGTGGGGATTGGGAGTTTATGCTCCCATAAAGGATGACCATGATGATGTTCCCAGACAAAATGACGTGAATTAGATTTCCAAAAGGAGAACAGAGATGATATTCTCCCAGGCAAAAAGACTGAGATCACTCTCCCAGAACATATGTCAGAGATCTTCCTCAGGCCACAATGACAGAATACATGCTCCCAATCATGAGAGGGAGATTGATTTCCATGGCATGATAAAGGATATGGCCTTTCCCAGAAGGAGGACGTACTTAGCACTTTTAGGAAGACAGGATGACAGGCATACTGCTCCCAAGGCAGTAGGACGCATACAGACTTAATGGCAGGATGATGGAGATGACATTCCACGGCAGCATGATGGAGAAAAGGATACTAGGAAGGATGATGTAGAAGGTGGTCCCACACAGGATGTCCACACACTGAGTCCAAGGCAGGTGAAGGAGATAGGGCAACCGGTGATCCACGACAACTGATGGAGATGGCGTTCTGAGGCAGGATGACAGGGAACAGCATACCAGGAAGGATGACTTAAAGGGTGCTCCTAGGCAGGATGTTGATGACTGAGACCAAGGCAGGTTGAAGGAGATCATATGACCACGCAAGATAAAGGACATGGTGCACCAAGGGAGCATGACAGAGATTGGGCTCTGAGGCAGGAAAAGGTAGAAGGCACTCCCAGGCAGGTGGAAGGAAATCACACTCTCAGGATCATGAGGACACTGCTCTCTCAGGTAGGATGAAGGATATGCTTCTCTAGGCAGGATTATGCGGATGACACTCACAAAAAGGATGATGGACAAGGTGCTCCTACACAGGATAAGGGATATTGCTCTACTATGCATGTAGCAAAAGGGCGCTTTCAGGAAGGATGGTGGAGTTTGTGTCCCAAGTTGTTGGTGGATATCCTGTTCCCTGGCAGGATGCAGAGACCAAACACCCTGTCACAATGACAGAATGGCATTTCCACCCTGAAGGATGGAGATCGTGCCCCATGCAGGCTAGTGGAGATGGCACTCCCAGGTAAAACAAAACAAATCATGTGCCTCTCCCCCGCCAAAAAAAAAAGACGATGGAGAGGGCACTCCAAAATACGATAAAGGAAATCATGCTCTCAGGTCGGATGACTGAAAAGAGGCTCCCAGACTGGAAGTTGGAGATGATCCTATAAATAGGATGATGTACATTTTGCTCCCAGGAAGGGAGACAGAGAGCATGCCGAAAAACAGGATGAAGGTGACTACCCTCACTCGTGGCCACACAACCAGGAAGATTGATGGATATGGTGCTGTCAGGCAAAAAGGCATATAAGGACTTCCAAGCAGGATGAGTATATTGCACTACAAGGCAAGATGAAAGAAACGGTGCTCCAAATGAGATTCAGCTTCCTGCCAGCATGACATATTTGGCGCTCCTGGACAGGATGACAGAGTTGGAGGTCCCAGGAAAGATGGAGGCGACTCTTCTTCCAGGCACGATGAGGGAGACAGGCTCCCAGGGAAGATGTTGGCAGAAATGTTCGCTGGAAGGATGACAGAGTTGGCATTCTGAGGCAAGATGATGGAGATCACACTCCCAGGAAGGGTGAGGGATACGTGCTCCAGGCTGGGCTGTAAGAAAATGTCCCAGGGCAAGAAGAAAGAGATTATCCTAAATTCAACCAAGGCAGAATGAGACAGATGTGCTCCCTGGCAGGATGTCAGAGATGACCTTCCTAGGCAAGATGTGGGGATAGACCTCCAAGGAAGGATGAGAAAAGAACTCCCAGGCAGGAACCATAGACAGAACTCCAGGTCAGGATGAAACACATCCTTCTCCCTGGCACCCAGACAGGATGATGGAGGCAGATCTCCCAGGCAGTATGAGGATGATTGCTCTAGCAGTGTAAACGACCATAGGGCGCTTTGAGGCAAGATGAAAGGTATTGTGTTACCAGGTAGGACGACTGAAATGGAGCTCCTGGGCAGGATGATAAGGATTGTGTTCCAGACAGTATGTCTCAGAATTGCTTTCAGATAGGATGATGCATTTGGAGCTCTTAATTATGACTGGCATTGCTATCTCAGGCAGAATGAGGTAGAACTGCTCCTAGGCAGGCTGGTGGAGACTGTGTTCCCTGGCAGGATGACAGAGGCAGCCTTTCTAGGCATAACGATGGTTTCTTGCTCTCGGTCAGTATTAAGGAGAAGGCACTTTCAGGTAGGAATTGTAGACAGTGCTCCAGGGTGGGAATGAGGAGAACATGTTACTAGGTACGATTAGAAAGAGGGAGCTCCAAGGCAAGATGATGGAGATCTGTTCCCAAAAGGATAAAGGAGACAATGATCCCATTCAGGACGACCAAGAATGCTCTCCAAGATAATAAATTGGAGGTATTCCTTCAGACAGAATTACAGAGATCGTGCTTGTAAGAAGGATTATGGGATTGCATTCCCAGGCATCATGAAGGAGAGGACCCTTCGAGGCAGGAGGATGGATACAGGACTCCTAGGCAGGCAGGATGTCACATATTGTGCTGCCAGACCAGAGTATAGACATGGTGCTCCATGGAAAGATGATGGAGACTGTATCCCAAGCCGGGATGATGGGGAACATGATACCAGCAAATATGACATAGAAGGCACTCCCAGGCAGGATGTCAGCGACTGACTTCCCAGGCAGGTTTAAGGAGATTGTGCTCCCAGACAGGATGAAGGAAGGGTACAGCACTCAGAGGCAGTACAGCAGAGACAGCAATGCAGGGGAGCATGATGTGGATCATGATCAGAGGCTGGCTAAGGTAGATGGTGCTCCCAGGAAAATTGAAGGAAATCACACTGCAAAGTATAATGAAGGGCAAGGCGCTTTTAGGTACGATGAATGATTTCATGCTCTCAAGCAGGATAATAAGGATGAGCTCACAGAAAGAATGATGGAGAATGCACCGCCACACAGGATAAGAGATTTTGCATTCCTACACAGGATGACAAAATGGTGATTTCGGGCAGGATGAGGTAGTTCATATCCCCAGGCAATGGTGGATAACGTGATCTCAGGCAGGTTGAAGATACCATGCGTGCCACCATTATGATGCACATGGCATTTCCAACATGAAAGACAGAGATCATACCTGCAGGCATGGTGACAGAGATGACACCCCAAGGTAAAACAACAAAAATCACATTCCAAAAAAAAAGACTAGGGACAGGAAGCTCCCAATTAGGATGAAAGAAATCAGGCTACCAGGCTGTATGCCAGACTTCATCCCCTATAGAAGATATCATAGGTTGTACTCCCAGGAAGTATGACAGAGATCACACTGGAAAGCAGAATGAAGGAGACTGTCCTCCCAGGAGGATCAGGGATACCTCACATTCATGCAGGATGAAGGATACAGTGCTCCCAGGATGATGACGTAGACAGTGCCAGCAAACATGACAACCACAATGGTGCTCCCAGGAAAAATGGTGGAAATGGCCTTCAAGGCCATTCAACGTGAGTGATGGATACTGTGCTACCAGGCAGAATGAGAGAAACAGTGGTTGAGAGCAGAATGAGGGAGGCCTTGCTTCCTCTCTGAATGATGGAGTTGGCACTCCCAGGCAGGATGACAGAAATTTAGGTCCCAGGAAAGATGTAGGGGACCACTATTCCAGGAAGGATTAGGGAGTTGCATTCCTAGGCAAAATGCTGGAGAAGATGCTTTCTGGAAGGATGTCCCAAGGTGTCCTTCCTAGGCAGGATGATGGAGATCGGGCTCCCAGGGAGATGGAAAGATAAATATTCCCAGCAAGATTTGGTAGACGATGCTCCAGGGGAAGATGAAAGAGAATCTTCTTGCAGGTACCAAGGCGGGAATAGGGAGATGGTGGTCCGATGTAAGATAAAGGATTTAAATTACGTGTTTCTCATTCAACTAGCAGATATGGATTTTCCACAGATTGCCAGATGCACAGATGGCTACCAACGTGTGACAGGTGAGTTGGGGTGATTCATTATTTCCAGCTGGGCTCATTTCAGTAGGAGTGTCTCTATTATTGCCTAATAACTAAGAATCAGAACACCCAAATCAAGCAAACATAAATAAAATAATATGGCCAGTCACATCAGTGGTGTTACCCACGTTCATCATTTTTTTCAATCTTGCATTGGTCTTCACTCCCTGCCTCTTTTGTAGCGTTCACGCAGTATCCTTCTAAGACAGCACACTGATTTTATTCAAGAGCAAGGAACACTTTGTGTTCAATAATTAATTCAAAATAAGCAGTTTTAAGCACGATATAAAGAGTATACTGGAATTGTGTTTTCTCTGTAAAACAACATTTGACAATTTCCCTGTCACTTATAAATTAATGAGACCAGAAGTTTTTGGGTTTTTTTTTAGAAGATTTTTATTTCCTTTTAGAGAGACACAGACAGCGTGTGTGTGGAAAAGGCAGAGAGGGAAGAGAAAGAGAGAATCCCAAGCAGGCGCTATGCTGTGAGCACAGAGCCTGATGCAGGTCTTGAACTCATGAAACCATGAGCTCATGACCTGATCCAAAATCAAAAGTTGGAGGCCTAACCAACTGAGCCACCCAGGAGCCCAATACCAGAGTTGTTGTTGTTTGGTTTTTTTTTTTTTCTGGCTTGTATGTAAACTTCACGTTAAGTAACTCTCAGTAACCAATTTATATGGACTTTGACTCTAATATGTACTATCAGTATGTGCTAGTGCAGCTTTGGGGAAACAAATTTTGTAAGACTAATCTAATTCTCCCCAGTACTGTACCATTCAAAACCACAAACAAACCTTGGAGGAACCATGAAACTTGTCTAATCTCCATGAACTTGAGGTAATATGATGTGAAAGATTTCATCAGCATGGTTGGAAGCATGGCATCAAAGACAAGATACTCAGTTTTGCCAATGCTAGAAATGTAGAGAAAAACTCAAATTAAGCCAGATGGCAAAAAAAGGTCGCAGGACAAAATAATGGTTGAATAGGAAGAATCTAGTGGGGCGTTGCTATAAAGAGAATTGATCAGATGAGAAAATAATCTATTTACTATTATTGATTGAGAGCTAAACAAGGGCAAAGTGATAACATTTTAAGAAAGTAAACCGGATACTGTTAAAATCCATTCTAACTTTGATACGGTGGTGATTAGTTCAAAATTTTCTGATGGACAAATTTATTCACTACACGTATGTGTGAAGATTAGATTGCCATCTCTCTGTTAATTTGGCTTGTTTGAAAGCAGATAGATAAATACACTTATTTGAGGATGCTTCCTGGATGGTTAAGCTTTCACCTTCAGCTCAAATCATGATCTCATGGTCCATGAGTTCAAGCCCCATATCTGACCCTCTGCTGACAGGTCAAAGTCTGAACCTTACTTTAGATTATGTATTTCCTGCTCTTCTGCCCTTCCCCCATTCATTCTGTCTCTCTCCCCTGTCTCTCTCTTTTCTCTCTCCCTGTCTCCCTCCATCTCTCTCCCTCTCTCTCCCTCTCTCTCTCTCCTCTCTCTCTCTCTCTCTCTCTCTCTCTCTCTCTCTCTGTCTCACACACACACACACACACACACACACACACACACACAGATGGAGACACACACGCACATGCACACACGCACACACACCAAAAATTAATTTTAAAAATAAATAAATAAATAAACATTTAAAAAAGAAAGAAGGAAAGACTAGGTGCAAGTTTGGCTGGGTCAGTTAAGCATCTAACTTCAGCTCCGGTTATGATCTTATGGTTCATGAGTTCTAGATCAGCATCAGGGTCTGCGCTGCTGCTCAGAGTTTGAATCCTGCTTGGAAATCTGTGTATCCATGTCTCTCTGCACCATCCGACCTTGTGCTCTCTTACTCTCTCTCTCCCTCCTTCTATCTTTCTATATTTCAAAAATAAATAAGCATAAAACTCTCTTAAAATGTTTTTAATGTTTATTCATTTTGCACAGAGAGACAGAGACACAGCATGAGCAGGGAAGGGGCAGAGAGAGAGAGAGAGAGAGAGAGAGAGAGAGAGAGAGAGAGAGAAGAGAGAGAGAGGGAGAGAGAGAGAGAGAATCTGAGGTAGGCTTCATGCTCTGAGCTGTCAACACAGAGCCTGATGTGGGGCTCAAATTCATAGACCATATGATCATGACCTGAGCCAAAGTCGGACACTCAACCACTGAACCACCCAGGCTCCCCAAAACAGAAAACCCTTATAACAATAAATAATTTAAGACAGGAAACATAAAACAATCTTCTGCTTTTTACTTGATTTCACAGGGCAGTGACTGGATATACATTGGATTTTCATGGTTTTATCTATGGCCAGTATCAGCAGCTCATTTCGGGGAAACTAAAAATATCAGGCACAAAACATTTTTTTAAGAGTAAAAGGGAAACTTAGAAACCTAAAGTTGTTTTCCTAAAGTTGCATATTTGCTTAAAATTCGTGGATATCAAATAATATTACGTGATAGCCATAGTAACACATGTAAAGTTCACCATTTCTACCTTTGCTCTTCTAAATGTGGAATAATAAGTTATCGGGCCTTACAGAACAACTGCTGTTTATTTGGGGTGCTTTCCCTTAATCTGTCTTCCACATCACTGATAGGTCCTTCCACATGCCATCTTCTACAAGTGATTCCCTCTAGTGTTTTTTTTACTTTTCAGCTATTATCTTCTTGAGCTCTGATTTTGTGTGTGTTTGCTGTCTCTTAATTAAGGGTCTCACTTAGTTCTTCCCTTTTCTCTGAAGCCCAGCAAGCATCTTGACAATCATTAATTTATATTCTTTATTTAATTGAGGCAAAATGCTTACCTCTGTTTCAGCTCTTTTCTGGGTTTTTTATTGTTCTTTCTTTTGGAGCATATTTCCCTGTCTCTCCATTTTGCTTACCTTTCTGCATTTGTTTCTTTTTTTTTTTTTTTTTTATTTATTTTTGGGACAGAGAGAGACAGAGCATGAACGGGGGAGGGGCAGAGAGAGAGGGAGACACAGAACCGGAAACAGGCTCCAGGCTCCGAGCCATCAGCCCAGAGCCTGACGCGGGGCTCGAACTCACGGACTGCGAGATCGTGACCTGGCTGAAGTCGGACGCTTAACCGACTGCGCCACCCAGGCGCCCCTGCATTTGTTTCTATAGATGAGGCAGAGCAGCTACTCCTCCTACACTTGAAGGAATTGTCTTATATATGATTGTCCCCCTGGGTAGACTCTGTGTGCTAGTTGGTGACATTGGCTGGCTGGCTGAAGCCGTGGCTTGCATGGACTGGGGATCCTGGGGCTTTCTACATAGCAGGCGCCCTGTCAGGATAGTTAAAGTTGAAGTGAACGCAGACTGGGGTGTCCCAGGATTCTGTGTGTTGAGGGTACCCTGGCAGGACAGCTGAAGCTGAAATGATTGCAAGTTGAGGCATGCTGGGGTGCTGTGTATAGGTGCCCTGTACAGGGTGGCTAGAACGTAGCAGTCTGGGGGTCAGGTTGTCCTTGATCTCTCTATGCAGATGGCTCCTGGGCAAGATAGGTGAAGCTAAAGTGGGTACAAGCTGAAGGCACTGGGGGATGTACATGCAGAGGATACCTTGCCAATATAGTTGAAGCTGAAGTGGATATAAACTAGGGTGTACCAGGACTTTCCACTGAGAGGGTGCCCTGAAGGGGCCGTGGGAGCTGAGGTGGGTTACAGTCCAGGAATGGCTCTTTTTATATGCTAGTTCCTCTTTAAAGTGCATTGTTTAAGGGGAGAAAGCATGTCATGGGTGTGTGTGTGTGTCCAGTGCAATTGGGGCTGCTGTGTATTGTGTGCCTGGAACTTACTGAGGCAGCTGGCCAGCTACAGCAACTGGACCCTGCTCTGGTCTATGCTTTTAAGGTGGATGGAGAATGTGGGGCAGCTGGGGGCTCAGTGGATGGAGTATCTGACTTCAGCTAAGGTCATGATTTCACAGTTCATGAATTTAGAACCACATTGGGCTTGATGGTGTCAGTGTAGAGCCTTTCCCGAATCTTCTGTCCCCTCTTTCTGCCCCTGCTCTGCTTGTATTCTCTGCTTCTCAAAAAGAAGTAAACATTAAAAAATGTGGATGTAAAATGTAACCCTGCCATTCTCCCGTCTCTATGACCCAGAGAGAACTCCTATGGCTCCTCTGTCGTTGACAGAGTTCTAGTGCTCTCTTTTATATGACATTTGCTCTTTTCAAACTGCAGTGTTTTTTTTTTTCTTTCTTTTTTCTGCCCAAAGACAGAGGAGTCTGTTCCTGGTCCTTCCCCAACTGCCCTTGGCAACGTTAGGGGTGAGTGTTCCCTTTGTTACTGTCTCTCTGTCTTGCTGTTTTCTTTCTTTTCTGTCTTTCGATTTTCTATGTTTTGTTAGGCACAATCTGTGCAGTCAGTCCTCAGCTCCTCAGGAGGAATTGTTATATCAATGGGTGCAATCCCCAGGGAGCTGGACAAATTGGAAGTACACCTTCTGGCTGGTTCACCAGAAACGTAGTCAGGGAGTTCAGGCACAAGAGCACCTAGCTCCAGGGGACCCAAAAAAGGTGAGGTTTGGCTACCCATTACTGACAAGATCGCAATTCAAAGGAACTAGTGGAGGTGAAACAAATGGGAAATGTATTCAGAGGCCGACACCAGAAATGCAGCAGACTCACATCAAAGACTCTCTCTAAAGTGCTGAAAATACTTCCAGGTTTATGAAAGGAAAATGTGGGACAAAAGGAGGTAGGTATACACAGGTGGTCACTAAGTTCAGGTTCGTCATTGTCTTGGGCTTGAGGGTGGAGCCTTATTGGCTCAGGCAGTCCTTATTGCTAGAGCGGTAGATTCAGTTCCCATCAGGTGATACTTTGCTTTCAGGATCCTGAATTAACAGATAAGTTGAGGGTGCGGAGGGGGTGCCTGGGTGGCTAGGCTGATTAAGCATCCTACTTCAGTTCAGGTCATGATTTCATGGTTCATGGGTTCATGCCCCACATTGGGCTCTGTGCTGACAGCTCAGAGCCTGGAGCCTGTTTCAGATTCTATGTCCCCTGCTATCCCTGCCCATCCCCCACTTGCGCTCTGTCTCCCTCTGTCTCAAAAATAAAGAATCATAAAGAAGGAGACAAGCTGGAAAGAAAAGTTAATCAATTGGAAAGTTTAAGGTCAATATGGAGGTAGCCGAAATCTTCTTTCACCTTGGAGGAGTTGAGTTCAAGGCCGTCCTACACAGCCATCTTGAGCCGAAACTAGAATAGGGTCCCTCTGAATCCTATTTTGATTGGGGCAAGTTTGGGAGAAATCCAAGGAAGGAGACAATAGAAGCAAGGAATCTGCCAGTTCTGTGTACAAATCGACATACACACCAGTACCTCCCTTGATTACAAGTGTGGCATGTACAGAAAAAGGCATAGAAAAGGCCTTCAGAATGGAAAAAGTAAAAATAAAAATTATCTCGATTCTTTTATGTATTTATTTTTCAATTTGTATTTTGGAAAGAGAGAATGAGCAGAGACGGGGAGAGAAAGAGACAGAGAGAAAGACAGAGAGAGAAGCTTAAGCAGGCTCCATGCTTAGCACAGAGCCCCACACGGGGCTCAATCCTCTGACCATGGGACCATGACCTGAGCTGCTGAACCCAGCAGTCTGGTAGTCAACTGATGGAGCCATCAAGGTGCCCTGAAAACTGCCGCGACTCTTAAATCATGGGGTTATCAACATGAAACAAATTCTAAGGGGTATACATCAGGTTTCTAGAACTCAAAGATAATTAAATAAGCCCCAGAATACACGCTCAATATATCCAACTCAGTTTTATTTTTATACATAAGCAATGAACAATTAGAATATGAAATGCTTTTAAAGAAACATATATTATCACACCAAACATTGAAATACTTACATTTAAATCTAACAGCCATGCACAGGTTCTGTATGCTAAATACCACAGAAGGCTGATTGGATCAATCAGGGAAGATATAAATAAATGGAGACATATGCCATATCTATCCATAGAAGCCTCGCTAGTAAGATGCCAATTTTCAGCTTGATCTAGAGATCCAACATAATCCCAGTCGAAATCCCAGGATTTTTTTGTGGATATCAGCAAGCTGATTCTAAAATGTGTGTGAAAAGACAAAGGAACTAGAACAGCCAAACAGCTCTGAAAAATAACCAAGTTGGAGAACTCATGTTGCACAATTTTAAGACTCAATATAAACCTCTCGTAATCAAGGCAGTGTGATATTGAAGAAAGATGGAGACACAGGTCAAGAGATAGAACAGAGAATCCAGAAACTGACCCCATACACAAGCATCCTCACCCAACTTCTGATAATGACATATAGCCAACCTAACAGAAAAAGGGATATAGTCTTTCATCAAGTGTTACTGGAACAATTAAGTGTTCGTATGCAATAGTAATCAATGAACTAAGTAATTAATTGTTTAATTAGTCGATTCATTGATTAATTAATTAAGAGAAGCCTTGACCTAAATTCATAACTTATACAAAAATTCACTCAAATGGATCATAGATATAAGTGTAAAGTACAAAATTATAAAACTTTCATAAGAAAAAAGGAGTGATGTTGATTCATTGAATCATTCAATAAAAACTTTTGGAGCATTTAGAGTGAGACAACACAGTCTACACCCTGAGGATCCACTAGTGAACAAAAGGAGCAAGGATCACTGTGATCTTGGTGCTTAATAGTCCAGTGGGGGGACTGACAAAGATAATGGAAATAGAAACTATGGTAGAGAATAATGAATGGGGAAAAAAAGGAAATACATCTTGGAGAGGATAGAAGAATTGGGGGAGGGGGTGTGAAATACTAGACAGGGTGAAATACTAGACACAGAGGATCTTGCTGAAAAAGGTGTCAGTTCAATAAATACCTCAAGCAAATGAGAGAACTACCTGCTGACAGGAAGGTGATCTAGGCAGAGGGACCCATGAATTCCCCAAGGCAGGATTGTGAACGTGTGTACTGATGGGAAGCAAGGAGGCCAGTATAGACAGAGAAAGGTGGATGAGAAGAAGGAGCAATAAAGAGGTGAGGGTTGTGGGTCAAGGAGGAGAAAAAGAGGATGAGGGAGAGAAGGATGTAAACACTGCCAGCAATAGACAAGGTGAAGCCACATCTGGTCATACCTGTTCCTCCGCCTCACATTACCGGCTGCAGTTCTTTTTATTTTTTAATTGACATTTACTAAACTGTGTCTAGACCATGAAAAGCTAATTCTACTTGTAGCAACTAATTGAAGCAAGAAAATGGAACACCCTCAATGATCAATAGCAGTGTTTAAATAGGTTATGCCATGCTATGTGGCCTTTAAAATTCATAGCCCTGCAGAACATTTATGACCTAGCGAAATGCTTGTATCACTAGATGACCAGAAATGGGATTCACAGCTACATAGCTAATTTTGGTTAATGCATGTACATATACCTCTTCCCTGGCGATTATACCACAGTGTTAGAGGTGCTTACCTCCAGGGGCACCTGAATGGCTCAGTCGGTTAAGCATCTGGCTCTAGATTCCAGCTCAGTTATGATTCCACAGTGTGTGGGACCAAGCTGCATATTAGGCTCTGCACTGACAGCGTGGAGCCTGCTTATGATTCTATCTCTCTCTCTCCTCCCATCCCTCACTCTTGCTCATCTCTCTCTCATTCTCTCTCTCTGCCAAAAATACATAAACATAAAAAAGGTGTTTAGATATGCTTATCTCCAGGTGTTTGACTTATGACCATTTTTCTTTCTTTTTTATTTTAAATTTTCTAGCTTTTCTGCAATAAACTTTAAGAGTACCATAGTCATAAAATAACATTTCAAATAAATGATACAGTCTAGTATCATTTAAATAAATAAAGTGTTTCAATTTCATACATTTATTAGGTACATTCAACATATCAAGGATAGTTTCAAATAGTCCAGTGTTAACGTTGCTAAGGTCTAGATTACAATGGGAGTCTAGGGATACCTGGGTAGCTGAGTCAGCTGAGTGTCCAACCTCTGCTCAGGTCATGATCTCACAATTTGTGAATACAAGCACCACACCAGACTCAGTGCTATCAGCATAAAACTCACTTTGGATCATCTGTCCCCTCTGTTTGCCCCTTCTCTGTTTGTGCTCTCTCTGTCTCAAAATCAACATTATTATTTTTTTCATTGTCTTAATTTTTTAAATGTTGATCTATTTTTAAGAGAGAGAGAAAGAGTAAAAACCGGGCCAGAGAGAGAGAGGAAGAGAGAGGGAGAGAGAGAGAAAATCCAAAATCCAAATCAGATTCCGGGCTCAAACTAACAGAGTATGAGATCATGACCTGACCTGAGATCAGATGCTTGACTAATTGAGCCACACAGGAGTCCATAAAAACTGAGTTTATAAGAAATTACATTTGTTTGAAAATCATATAATTGGCTTTACACCATATGCTATTGGCTTTACGAAAGACTTTAGTGAACAGATTCATCAATCCACTTACTCTAATTAATATATTAACTTCCAAAATATCATCTTCAGTGGGTCTGCTCCAGGACCACATCATATTAAACACGAACAAACAAGCAAGCAAGCCAACAAACAGACAGGCAAAGAAACAAACAAAACAAGAACTAGTAGCAAATCATGACGCATAATGATCCATCCCACTGTCAAATTTGTTACTATTTTTTTGGCCAAAGAGCTTATTTCAAAGGATTCTATTGCTTTTAATACAGATGAACTTCTGCAATTAGTTCAGCATATAGGTTTGAGGACATACTGAAAATGTAAAGGAAATACATAATTTTATATTGTATAACCTTAGGCCTCTAACTTCCATGAAACTCCAAAAGGAGAACATACCAGCACCATGAATTCTCTCCCTGCAATCACTCCCCATTCCTGCTCCATCTCCCTTCCCCAACGTAATCAATATCCTGACTTTGAGCATCAGAGATTAAATTAGTCCATGTTTGAATTTTATAAAAATATAATGGAATAATATGCATTTCTTTAGATCTGGCTTCTTCCGTTCAACATTATAACGCTCATCGATGTTGTTTTGCATAGGTGTAACTCAGGGATTGGTACTTCCACATTGTATTCTCTTACATGATTATTTAACAATTTGCTTATCCCTTCTACTGTTGATTCACGTTTGGAATGTATGTTTCCATACTGTACTTATTATACGGAAGACTGCTATGAACATTTCCCTATTACTGTGCTCAGCATGAAGCGTATCTACTACAGCGCGTTAATGTTTAGTTAGCTGCCTTAGCCTTAAACCCTGGCTGTACATCAGAATCACCCTGATGTCTGGATGTCAGTTCCACAGATCATTCTAATTTGAGCTTGGGGTAAGAACCACTAGGGTAGATGTTGAAATCCCCAGACAAAAGGAGATGAATCCAGTTTAAGGAATTCTCAATGGGTTCCTCTTTCTGGACAATAAAATGCAATGCAAAAAATATTTTGTGGCCATATTGACATCACTTTCCTCGCCCTCGCCCTCGCCCTCCCCCCCCTTCTTCTTCCTCCCTCTTCTTCTTCTTCTTCTTCTTCTTCTTCTTCTTCTTCTTCTTCTTCTTCTTCTTCTTCTTCTTCTTCTTCTTTTTCATAAAGCTCCTACACAAAAAGACTACCTATAGGCTTTAAGAGACTCTGCATGGCTTCCATAATATGTTGAAATTTCCCCAAATTCTCAAAAGAAACGTCTTTAGACATGTTTGAAAAATATGTGTTCCATGATACAGCACACTTGAGTGGGAGATTAGGGTATCAAATATCTAGACATGACCTAGTTTGGTATCCCAGCTCCATAAATACTGAGACTGGAAAAGGCAAGAGTTAATTTTCCATGGTCCAGATAAAGACAGAATTAAATGAGATCTCCTTAGTAGTAACTGTTACAACTGAAAATTTAGTTGGTGCTCTTTAATTTTCTAGTTTTCTGAAACTGCTTTTTGGATTCATGACCAGAATCTGTCTTGATGAATATATGTCAGAGAATGAAAGCCAAAAACCAACTTGTGACTCTAGAAAGTACTGCAACAGTTAATATTGAGGTATCACAAAACTCTGAAAGCACAGTCTTCAAGTTCAGTCTCCAATATGCATTGAGAGGTAGGAGAAAACAGAGGTCATGATATAATTCTTTTGTGAAACGTGAAGATATGTGCAGTAAGTTATTATTTTTGTGAAGTTAGGTAATTGCCTTTAGTTTGTGATGTAAACGTTGTTTCAAGGTTGCGCTTGAATCCGAAAATTCCTTCAGCAGACTCCCCTCCCACCTGATATGACATTGACTCCACCACTTCACCAAGAATGATTTCTAAAGTTTGACCATGTTTGAGTGTTTATAAAAGTTTCTGGAAGCTTGGAAGATCTCGTCTTTGCCTTCAAGAAACTTACAATATTTGAGGGTAGAAAAAACCCAAACACCATACAAAGCACAGTAAGACTTCAAGGTCAAGTTTCATGTATCAGGAGAAGTCCACTGAGCTGAGTTGATCAGTAAAGGCATCTCAGAGGCATAGCACAAAGAACCTTAAAGGATGACCAAATTTCTAGCTGGCAGGCAGAAAGGAGAAGGACAAAGGAGACAAAAGCAAATGTGTGGGGAAAAAGGAGGGGCAGGCATTCCAAGAACAGTGAGAACAACCCTGTTGGAGTTTGAGGTTCTTCTACAACAGTGGCCATTAAGTATTTGTGACGATGACCAAGACTGGGTAGAAGATGAGGTACCTACATCACCCATCAATTCCATAATCTTATGTAAGAAGGTCTTGTTGACAGCGAAGAATTGGAGACCATCAGTTAGAACCTCAAGATGGTAATAACAAAGCAATTTGGTAGACACAAAACAACGAAAAGTTAAAATTCTAAGCAAACTTCTGTAAGTATGTGAATTAATACCCAATCAATAAGCAATTGAAATCCATGACCAACCTAAGACCCCTCTTGTGTCTCTCTGTTAATGGGACATTGTCTTCAGTTGCTCAGGAGGGAAAGAGACTCATTGTCAGTCGTCTCCTCCTCAACGTCTATCCTGTGATCCATTCAGCAGCAGGGGCTCTCAACTCCACCTCCAACGTATGCCAAGCCAGCTATTTTCTCACCACCTTCTGCCTACTCTCCATTTTCGTTCTTAGCCCCATGCTGCCTTTCCCTTCCCACCAAAATCCCAGTCCATTCTTTTCACTGCATCAGGAATGCAATCCAAAAATCCTGAATCTGAGCAGTTCATTCCTCTGCATAAAACAACCCTCTAATCTCCACTGTACTCAAAATGACACATAGAATCTGTAACGTGACCACCAGACGTTGGCAGTCCTGCCTTGTCACCCCTCTAATGCCATCTTTCCTCACTCTCCTTTCTTTAGGTGATTGGGACCGTCTCTTCTCCTGGTTTCTCAAACTAGACCCACGTAGGTGCCGCTTAGAATGCATTTTGTGTTTGCTAGTTTCCTTACTGTTCTTGCTACGGGTCCAAGTTTGAATAAAGGACTTTTCTCCCCAAGAAATCTTTGTTGGCCAATCCTCTAATCGACATTTTGTCCCCTGTGTCATTCCTTCTCATAATATTTAGTCTTTTATTTAACAGCATTTGCCACAAGTTGTAATTACACATGTACCTTTTGTAGCTAAGGTTTGAAACATCCTGAATATATGGAGTGTGCATGTTTATCAGTGTGTACTTGAACCTAATAGCACCTGACACCTAAGGTGCTCGATATGTATATCCACAGTGCCTGAAATAGGGCACTTTTAACTATCTCCTGGTGTGCTGGACTGCAATATACATTCAAGTCTTCAATAATCTCTACCACCAAAGTTAATATTCATATACAAGAAAGGGAAGGGTCACCTCCTCAAGAATAGGAAAAACAGTTTGCCTCGTTGATAGCTTCTATGGTGTAGCTTACATTTTGACCTACAAAAGACCCCACCCTGGAGATACAGGTTGCATGGATGTAGTGACAACTATGAAGAAATCAAAACACAATACAGTGTTTATTGAGTGTAATGTGCCAGGATTTTTTCCACATGTTTTACAGGCATTACCAATAATCTCACAACTATACTGAACATAGGCAGTATACTTGCCCTTTACAAATGGGAAAAGCAAACTCTGAGGTATCATTTGCCTACAATCTAAGATCTGGCTGGTAGAAGAAATTGATGGGGCCAGGTAATTTAAAAAATCCACAATTTTGTCCAAGGTAACCTCTGGGAAATCAGAAAATGAGTGGCTTTCATAAGTGCAGCTGCCCAGAGCCTTTCGGAGGAGCCATCTGTGTGGAGCCCGGGGTTTGGCGCCATCACATCTCCAGGATCTCACTACAAGGAGAAACCCCCATTGTTGGGAAGGGCAAGAACATCCATCCATGGCAACTTAAGGTGTTTTAACCCCTGTCAAGGTAGTGCAAACCTCCAATTACTTCATTCGGTACTTCAAGGAGCAAATCACAGCACACCTCTGAGTGTTTTGATTTTCAAAATTTTCAAAACTCACTCTGAGATGAGAAATCAAACAACGAAAGTCATAGCAATGCAAAGCAAGTAACACTTTCCAAAACACACCTCCAGAAGGGCCAGGCCATGGAGAGGGGATGAGCCCACTTTAATGTAGCAGTGCTCTCAGGTGCAGAGCACATAAAACAAAACAGAACAGAACCAAACAACAACAACAACAACAACAACAACAACAACAACAACAACAACAACAACAACAAAGTTAAAACACATAAGGAATAGAAAACTATCCACAATGATGAAACGGAAGAATTGCCCTCAGACGAAATTCCAGGAGAAGTGACCATTAAAGAATTGATCAAAATAGATAAAAGCAGTATAACAGCAAGAATTTAGAATAATTGTCATAAGATTAATCACTGGGCTTGAAAAAAGGCATAGAAGACAACAGAGAATTTATTATTGCAGTGATAAAAGAACTAAAACATAGCCATGGTTAATTAAAAAGGCAATGACATAGGGATTGATTTTAATCACTGATACAAAAACAGATAAGCTGGAAACTTGGATGTCCATTACCCAAGTTAATAGTTATGTGACTGTAGCAAAAGGTAATTCTCAAAACTATATTAAATAATGAAAAACAGAAAGCTAAAATATGTCAAGGTTTAAATACCTAGCATGAGCCGTGCAGCTGTATAGTTGTTTAAAATTCCCAGGTTTTTACGTAGATAAATGACAGATCTTACAAACAACAACAAACAGATTAGAAGGATGGTTCAAAACCAACGATTGCAAGATTGCAGTAAGGACATAATATGTGGGAGTAATCGGGGTGGGTAGGAGGAAGAAAGGGCCAGGGGCCAGATGGAGGGTCTGTAAATGGAAACTGGCATGCTAGCAAAGGTGGAGACTTGTTACTTCCACTCCTTTACTCCAGAACTTGTTGTCCCCAGCATGTGGTGTCCACTTACCATATGCTTCAGAGATGGAGGATGGATAAGCTGCCCATTGTAATTAGGAGAAAACATTCCACCCACAGAATTCACTAATTGGCCTGTTCTATAATGTTTACCCTCTTACTGTCATTGCTAAAAGCACCTACTTTGTCTATACCACCATAGAACAGGTGGATTTTCCCTTGTCAGCCTTTACTCGCTTGCTTGTCGGTTTATTGGTCCACCTGTGGCTTTATTCACCACTCACCGAAAACTGACTGAGGGACTCTGTGTGCCAGGCTCTGTTCTCGAGGTATACCCCTGCCTCCGTGGTGGTTGTGGGTAATTCTTGACTTCTGGGCTTCCAGCTACTACATCAGGGGGGCTCTCCATCACCTTCTGTTGCTTTTTCATTGTCATTGGGCAGGTGTCTGCCTGCTTCTTCTCTCTAATTATGTACACGGTAGAAATCAGTGCTTTGGGAACATGGATGACTGCAAGAACAGACTCCTGGACGTGTCTTTTCCCTTGGGGAATTTGCATATTTGTGCATATTTGTATCTCAAAATGTAGTTTATCCTAGAGGTAGACATTTTAACAAAGCAAACACACAGTCCAGAAGGGGCTCAAGAAACAAAATCGTTGGATGTGTCCCCGAGCCTGGTAGCAATGCAGGTGGGCTAGAGGCCTACAGATGTGGAGCTAGACTGTTGTTGGAAGACAGCTTCACTGTGCATCTTCAGCCAGGAAGTGGTACAGCTGGAATGAGAATTCTCCTAGTGTGATTCTTGGCCTGGTGTTTTCCTGCTGACTCATTGGCCTGGGAGGGCTGAGACATTTTGAAACTTTGTTGCGTTTTGCTGCAGAATCAAACACTAGCTAGGTTTGTCAGGTAGTTATAGAATGGGCTTTGACAGCAAGGTGGGGTGGGGGTCAGCGAGACCTGGCAGGAGGGAGGAAACTGAACAGGCAGGAGAGTGGGACTGACAGAGGCTGTTTTCTTCCATTTTGTTCTGGGCAGACCTTAGTGAGGATGTCTATCCCTGAGTACTGGTGAAATTTCTGTACTGGCCATGGAGTTGGGCGGGCACCTTAGAGAGATTCTGACAGTCTGTGGGAAGTGTGTGTGTGTGTGTGTGTGTGTGTGTGTGTGTGTGTGTGTGTGTCAGAGAGAGAGAGAGAGAGAGAGAGAGAGAGAGAGAGAGAGAGAGAGATGGAGAGAGAGAAGTCCCAGTATGGGAATGTGATATTTTATCGGATTGCCTCTTCAATTCATTTTCAAAGGATTCAAATCACAGGGAATTTTTCTTAAAACGAAAAGTATGTACTGAGGTTAATCCTAATAACATTAATCAGAAAATAAGATCTAGAATTTGATGTCCATCAAATTATAAATAAATCCTTCTTGGGCAGAGGGGTCAACATGGTGGAGAAGTAGGGGGATCTGTACATCCCATGTCTCTCAAACAAAGTGCTGAAGCCAAAGTATTTTCAACCCCAAAATCTGCGAGGAAAACACACTGAATACTCCTGAAGGAAATGAGACAACTTGAGAAATGACAGGTGGCTGATTTTGAACTGGGGTACATAAATTGGGCCAAGTAGGAATGGAGGGAAGAAATTCCCTTCTGAGGAGAGACAAAAGTAAGAGAAAGAGTGGCTCTGGAAGTGTAGGGCTGTATATGGATAAGAGGAGAACCTCGGACTGGGACTGAGAGGGATGTTATCTCTAACTGTGGGGCTTTCTTGGGTCTGGGGCTAGGCTCCCTGTTTGCGCACCTGGGGAGGAGAGGAGCCAGCATTGGTTTCAGGGGTAGATCAGGGGCACAGTCCACAGAAGGAGACAGTAGCCCCTCCCTGGAGGGCTGTGCAATAGAACAAAGCCTGCCTGCATCCACCACCCTCCGGATCAGTGGCTGGGTCTAGGGCGCAGTCTGCAGTAGGAGAAAGCGGCCCCCTCCCTGGGGGCGTCGCTGTGGGACAAAACAATGCCTGCCTGCGTCCACCATGCCCAAGCTCAGCAGTGAGGTCAGCAGGGCAGTCCAAGGCAGGAAAAGGCAGGGGTCCCTGAAGCACAGCAGCACAAAGATAGCCAGGAAGACATTTGTAGCAGTACAGAGAGGCACTTCCCCAGTGCCGGAGCACACGGAACCGGTCTGCGAATCCTAGACAAGCGCTATGCCAAAGGAGTCAGCGGAGCAAGAAGGACCACCCTGCGTGTGCCCTGGGCACAATGAGGACAACTGGAACGGAGAACACCAGGTCATGGAGACGAGGCTGGACATCACCATTTCACCACCACCACCACCACCACGACCACCACCACCAAGGCGGGGCCTCAGGGATCAGTCGAGGGTCCATAGAGGAGGTGGGACCAGCCTACCCCAAACCACGCCCCTCTGTGCTAGGTACATGCTTATCTGATGGAGCAGGGTAGGCGCTGTGGAACCAGGCAGGTCCATCATCCGGACCAATGATGCTGCATAGACTGGATTAATTCCGGGACAACTCTTGTTAGTTAGACATATTCTCCCTCCCTATCTCTTCCCTCTTTTAGGTTGATAACTCTGCTTGTTGGTTCGTTTAAGCGGACATTTATAATCCATTCCCTGGATACATTTCCTACCTATATTTGTATACTTTCCTTTCTCTCTCTCTGGAATAATCAAGCCATCTAGTTTCTCTGCCTGGGTAAACTTATCTTCCTTTTGTTCCCACACCTCCTTCCTTATTTTCCTTTCTCTCTCTCTCTGCATTAAGCCATTTAGCCTCCTAGTCTGATCAATATATATATTTTTTCCTTTTCCCCACTCCTGTCATTTCCCTCTTTATATGTGTTCTTCCAACAGCAACGCCTCTACCTTGTTCTTTACTTGTAGCTGGTTTTTCTGGTTTGTTTGTTTTGTTTCGTTTTTGATTTCTGACTGCTTTTCTGTGTGTGTAAGCGTGTGTGTCCATTTATTTATTTTAGTTGCACGTTTCCTTCCATGTCTCTGTTTCCTATGTGTTGGTTTGTTTGTTTTCCTTTCCAGGGCTACTTCCAGGGACAAATAAAAGCACACCTTGTAGAGGGTCAAAAACATGACGAGTAGAGAACTCAAAGAGCCAATGCCACAACAACAGAGAGCCAGTACCACTCTCCAGGAAACACTACCTGCAGGGCTAGAACCTGCACAGGGCGTGACCCCCATCTCATATAACAATTCTTGCAGGTGCAGAGCAAATAACAAGCTTGTAAATCTCATAAGAGAGAGAAAACTAGCCAAAATAATGAAACAGAAGCATTCCCCTCAAAAGAAATTCCAGGAAGAAGTGGAAAGCTAACGACTTGATCAAAACAGATATAAGCTACATATCAGAATTTAGCATAACAGTCAAAGGATGAATCGTTGGGATTGGCAAAGGCATAGAAGACAGCATGGAATCCATTATTGCACAGATCAAGGAAATAAAAAGTAGTCATGATGAATTCAAACAGTATAAATGAGGGGCAATTTAAAATGGAGGCAGCCACAGCGCGGATTGAAGAGACAGAGGGAAGACTAAATGAGTTAGAAGATAAAAACATGGGGGAAAGGAGGTGAGAAAAAGATAGAGAAAAAATTGAGAATCAAGAGGGGGAGAATTAGAACTAAGTGATGCAATCAAATGGAACAATATCCATAGCACAGGATTTCCAGAAGAGAGCAAAAAGGGGTGTGAAGATGACCTTGAACAAATCATAGCTGAGAACTTCCACAATCTGGGGAAGGAAACCGGCATTGAAACCAAACGGGCACAGAGAACTCTATTCAGATGTAACTTGAGTTGATCTCCTGTACAACACATAATAGTGAAACTGGCAAAATACAAGCATGAAGAGAGAATTCTGAAAGCAGCTAGGGATGAGTGGACCTTAACGTACAAAGGTAGAAGTATTGGGATAGGAGCAGACCCATCTACTGAAATCAGACAAGCCATAAAGGAATAGGGAATCTTCAATGTGATGAATAGGAAAAATATGCAACCAAGAAACTTTTATCCAGCCAGCCTGCCATTCAGAATCGAAGGAGAGGTAAAGGTCTTCCCAAACAAACCAAAACTGAAGGAATTCATCACCGCTAAACCATCCCTGCAAGAGATCCTAAGAGGGATTCTATGAGGGAAATGTCACAAGTATCACAAAGTGCCACAGACACCAGTACAAGCATGAAAAGTACAGACATCACACTGCCTTGGAACCATAGCTCTCCATAATAACACTGCATGGAAGTGGAATAAATGCTCCAACCAAAAGACATAGGGTATCAGAATGGATAATACAAAACAAGACCCATCTATTTGCTGTCTTACAAGAGACTCCTTTCAGACCTGAGGACACCTTACTATTGAAAGTGGGGGGATGGAGAACTACCTTTCATGCTACTGGGAGTCAAGAGGAAGCTGTATTAGCCATACTTATATCAGACAAACTTGACTTTAAATTAAAGTTTGTAGCAAGAGATGTTTAAGGGGATTATTAAATAATTACTGTGTCTGTCCATCAGGAGGAGCGAACAATTATAATGACTATGCAGTGAATTCGGAAGCACACAAAGATTTAAAACATTTAATCACAAACATTAACAATCTCATTGATAAGAATGTGGTAATTGCAGGGGGCTTTAAGACTCAACTTACAACAACGGACAGAAAATCTAGACAGAATCAGGAAAGAAACAATGGTCCTGAATGATACATTGGACCAGAAGGACGTGTCAGATATTTTAGAACTCTAAATCCCAAAGCAGCAGAGCATACTATCTTCTGGAGTGCACGTGGAACATTCTCCAAGAGAGACCATTCACTGGGTCACAAAAAGCCTTCAATATATATAACAGAATTGAGATGACACCATGCAAACTTTCAGATCACAATGTTTAGAACTTGAAATAAACTACTGGAAAAAGTCTGCTAAACCTCTAAAAGCATACAGGTTAAAAAACATCCTACTAAAGAACAAATCAGTCAACCAGACAATTAGAAAAGAAATTAAAAGACATAAGGAAACAAATAAAAATGAAAATACAACAATCAAAACTTTTTGAAAACATATTTACTTAAAAAGATGGTAAAAGGGTTACTGAAGCTGAGTTTTGCATACTTGAGACAGCATGTAATGCACTAAGAAGTCAGAGTGCTTGGGGTAACGGCCATTTCCATAACTTTCTTAGTTCTGTGACCTTGAGCAATTATAACATCTCCTTCAGCCTCAATTCCTTCTTCTGTACACAGGGTCAATTGAGATGCTTTATCAGGTAACGTGCTTGCCAAAGGGAAGTGATTGGTAGCTGTAAGTTCATTGCTTTGCCCCTGGTATTCCCAGGACTCATACCAGGGAGCCTGGAGGCCTGTGTGCTGGCCTGAATCTGCAGCATTTTCAGGCAAATTGTTCACTTTGTGATTAAGTCTTCCGTTTCACTGAGCCCTTGATTCACCCCATGTGTTCTGGCATCTGCTGCCCTGCGTGGGTTCCCTCCTCCTTTTTAACACCCTTACTTGGTTTTGTGTGATACAGTGATCACACCACCTGAGCATCAATTATTCACAATAAGCGTGACTCCTCTGAGTAGCTATGGTATTCTGATTATTCCCACATAAAGCTAGTTTCTGCAGCTCTGATTATCTGCTAAATTACACCAATGCATATTTTAGAAGACTCTTTTGTTGTTGTTGTTGCTGCTGCTACTGCTGTTGTTGTTGTTTTTGTTGTTTAGAAATCATTTGCTTCAGGTTCATCTAGTCTATCCAGGAACACCTGCAATAACATTGAGATAAACCTTGGTGTTACCTGTTTTCACTTTTTAACGCCAGTGGATTTTGTTTTTGGTTTTCTTTTTCAGGCTCCCTTTGGGAAGTTCTATTTCTTCTATCTTCTCGCTCATGTTTCCTAAATAGACAACGGATTGTTTGCTAGTTGGTGTCTCTGGGATGTTGTTGCTGTTTGCCAGGTGTTAGTATTGGCATGCCAGGCCTGGGGTGTTCATTCTTTCACAGATTTTTGTTCCAGGTCTTCATGACAAAGGCAACAGAATGAAGAAGGTACTGAGTTGAAGCAGTTAGAAATTCACTTCAACTAGGACTGCTGGAGGAAGTGGGCACTGCATTTAGAGGAGGAGACACAGAAATGAACCACAAGTGAGCAAAATGAGTTGGGGTAAGAAAGAAAAATAATTCCAGCACGATAGTCAAGTTTTCTTTGCTTTTATTTGAACTATGGGAGAAATGTGTAACAGACTACAAACCCTTACTATTTGGGCTGCTTATTTTTATTTTAATGTTTGTTGGTTGGTTGCGTGGGTGGGTGGGTGGTTGATTTACAGTGTGTGTGAGGAAGGGGAGGGGATGAGAGAAGGGGAAGAGAAAATTCCAAGCAGGCTCTGTGCAGAGTGTGACCTGGGGCTTGAAACCACAAATGGCAAAATCATGACCTAAACTGAAACTAAGATTAGGTCACTCAACTAACTGAGCCACTAGGCTCCCCTTGGCTGCTTATTGTATTTGCACATTGGGTCTTCGTGTTAGAAATACCATAGGGAGTGGTGTACATGCATGATCTAAGGAAGGTGCAGCTATTTAGATCTGGCTTATTTTTTTTTTCCTTATAACACTTTATTCAGGAGTAATATTTCATAAGTTTATTAGAAAGACAGATTGAAGACGGTAATTGGGAGGAAATCAGGTAAGGAGTCATTGCAGTTGACCAGGAGAGGTGAACATGACAGAAATTAGGATGGACGCAGGAAATGGAGAGATGAGGACAGATGTGGTATTTTTATGAAAATGCATTTTGTTGTGTAATTAACATTATATAAAATATCTCTTTTGGTGCATAGTGCTTTGAGTTTTACAGATTGTATATACTCATGTAAATGTCACCCCAGTGATAATGCAGAAGAGTTCTGTTCCTGGGGCAAATAGGTGGCTTAGTCACTTAAGCATCCCACTCTTGATTTCGGCTAAGGTCATGATCTCACTGTTCTTGAGTTTGAGCCCCTGCTCACGAACTTCCCGGAGCCTACTTGGGATTATCCCTCTCTACCTCTCTTTCTGTGCCTCCCCCACTCTCACTCTCTGTCTCCCCCCCCAAAAAAAATTAGACACAAAGAGAACAATTCCATCAGCTCCCAGAATTCCCTCATGTTGAATCACTGTCACCCCACCCCTGAGGCCTGGCAACCATCTATCTCCAACTTTAATATCATATAAATGGATCCTTATTGTAGGTAACTTTATGAGACTGGTTTCTTTCATTCAACATCATGCCTTTACAATACATCTGTTTCTTAGTGTTTCCCTGTACGGATATACCAGCTTTTGTTTAACCATTCATTTCCTGAAGGAAATTTGTGTTTTTCCATTTTTGTCAGTTATGATTAGAGTTGCTGTAAGCATTTGTGTGCATGTTTTTTTTTTGTTTTTGTTTTATAAACATAAGTTTTCAGTTCTCTAGAGCAAATGTCTAGGAGTCAGATTTATGGGTCACATGCAAGTATTAGGTATTGTCTTTAAAGAATAGATATATTTCATGGGCTCCTGGTTGGCTCAGTAGATTGAGTAGCTGACTTCAGCTCGGGTCATGATCTCACAGTTTGTGAGTTCAAGCCCCATGTTTGGCTCTATGCTGACAACTCGGAACCTGGAGCCTGCTTTGGATTCTGTATCTCCTCTCTCTCTGTCCCTCCCTGCTCACACTCTGTCTCTCTTTATCCCTCAAAAATAAGTAAAGATTGAAAAAAACATTTTCAATATGTGTATAGCAGTATCTCAGGGCAGTTTTAATGTGTTTCCCTGAAGCCTAGTGTTGTGGACCATCGTTTTGCGCACTTCAATATATGATATTCTGGACACAAGACCTTTGCTGGATATATGATTTGGGAATATTTTCTCCAAGTCCATAGATTGTCTTTTTGTTCTTTTCACAGAGTCTTTTACCAAGCAAAAGTTTTAGTACTAATGAAGGGCATTTTAGAGATTTTTTTTCTTTTATATGAATCCAATTTATACACCTTATAACTTCAGATGTACTTTGTACTCCTTGTTCATATATTTGCTATTCTATACCAGCATCAGAATGTTTTCAGTTTGTTGCTATTGGTTGCACAAGCTGTATACTGCACAGTTCTAGGAGGCATGATTTATATGAACTATAGTGCGAATGCTAACCCTCAAATCTGTAAAATGTACAACTTGCACATACATGTATTATCTCCTGGAGGGTCTTTTCTACTGTACAGATTGCAGTCATTGCTGTGGTTCTGTTTTACTTTCCTTGTCATTTATTTATTATGTGGAGTGTATACTAAAGCCAAATTTAAGAAGCTCCTGTTTGTGAGCTATCTAAAGGTAATGTATTCTCACTGATTCTCAACTAGCTGGGGCCTATCCTTGGGGTACAGCAACATCTGGCTTTCAAGCTTGTTCCCTTAATTGAATCTATTAATTTGCATTCATGGAAACTGGAAACTCTCTTCAGCCAGCCAGTTTTAGCTAGATACCGATGATTTTAAAATTCACCTTTAAACAAATGACTAAAACTTTAATATTTGTAGAATCATCGGGATTTGAAAAAAAAAAGGAACAATATAAAAAAAACTGGAAAAAATCAACAGAATATAATATAAAAACAAAAATATCATTTGCAGGGAATACTTTGGCTCCATGTAATTCTCTATTTACTCTGAGTAGCTCTAAGTTGGTGTATGACGTCCCTCTGACAATATAAATATACATTCAGTGTTACGAGATGTTTGTTTGTCAATACTTAGTTCCTCTAAAGATGGAATCACAAAGTATTAACTGATCAACAGTTAGTGTTGTAGCAGAATCAGGAACAATTCAACAGAACAGGCCTGTTCTGGGTGTGTTCTTATAGAATTATATAATTATGTCCATTATTACTACAGGTGTCTTCACCTACCTGGCCTCTTCATAATCAGCTACAGTAGCATTTCAGAAAGCATCCCATTCTTCCCCACTGAAATGGTGAAACATTTTTTTTTAATTTTTGTGTCTACATTTATTTATTTTTGAGAAACAGAGTGAGACAAAGTGTGAGTGGGGGAGAGGCAGAGAGAGAAGGAGACAGAATACGAAGCAGGCTCCGGGCTCTGAGCAAGTGGTCAGCACAGAGCCTGATGCAGGGCTCAAACCCATGAACTGTGAGACCATGACCTGAGCTGAAGTCGGACACTCAACCGACTGAGCCACCCAGGCACCCCATGAAATGGTGAAACTTTTGTGATGCTAGTTGTAGGCTTTTTTGGTGGGGATTTGTTTTTGTTTGTTTTATAAAAGTCCTTTATCAAGTTGATGAAGCCTCCCTGGACTCATAGTTTGCAGAGAGAATGTTTTCTTTATTATGAATGGAGGTAACAAATGCCTTGTCTGCATCTGTTTTTAAGACCATCTGATCATTGTCCTGTCTTTCTTCTTTAGCCTATTGTTGTGAGGGGTTAAACTAATCGATTTTTGAATATTGAACCAGTCTCCATACTGGTACTAAATCCCTCTTGGTTATGGATGTATAATACTTTTTACACATTGTTGGATTTGATTTGCTAACATGTATTGGGTATTTTGTGTCTATGAAAATGCAAGACACTGGTCTCCAGTTTTCCTTTCTTATAATGCCTTTACCTTGTTTTGTCAATGCTGGCCTCCTAGAATGAGGAAGTTTTCCCTCTGTTTTTATTTTCGGGAAGAGATTATAGGACATTAGCATCATTTTTTCCTGTAAATGTTTGCTAGAATTCTTCAGTGAAACCATGTGGGCCTGATGCTTTCTTTTGGGAAGGTTATTCGTCCTTGACTCTATTTACTTAATAAATACAGGCCTATCCAGGTAATCTATGTTTCCTTATGTGGGTTTTAGTAGTGTGTGTCTTTTATTTGTTTTCTATATTTTTCTAAAACGTTTTCATTTATTTCTGAGAGAGATCTGTAGCGTGGGAGGTGGGAAGGGGCAGAGAGAGAGGGAGACGCAGAATCTGAAGCAGGCCCCAGGCTCTGAGATGTTAGCACAGAGCCTGACACAGGGCTCAAACCCACGGGCCAGGAGATTATGACCTGAGCTGAAGTCAAACATTTACTGACTGAGCCACCCATGTGCCCCATCGTGTGCATCTTTAAATAATTGATCTGTTTCATATAAGTTATGAAATTTGGGGGCATAGAGTCATTCATAATATTTTCCATTATCCTCTTGATGTTCATGGAATCGGTAGTGGTTATGTCTCTTTCATTTTTGATATTAGCCATTTGTGCCTACTTTTTTCCTTGGATAACCTAGTTAGGGGTTCTTTGCCTTTATTGATATTTTCAAAGAACCATCTTTTGATTTCTCTATTGATTATCTCCAGTATTTTACTATCTTTTATTTTATTGATATCTGTTCTAATTATTATTTTTTAATTATTATTATTTCTATTCTTCTACGCAGCCTTCAACTGTACCTCCTCCCCTATTTTCCTAAGGTGGAAGTTTAGGCTACTAATTTAAGGTATTTCTCCTTTTCGATTTTGTTACATTTATTTACTTACTTTGAGAGAGAGAGAGAGAAAGCATGTACGTGAGCAGGGGCATGGCAGAGAGAGGGAGAGAGAGAATCCCAAGCAGGAACCCAATACAGGGGATTGATCTCATGACCATGATAGCATGACCTGAGCGGAAACTAAGAGTTGCATGCTAAAACGACTGAGCACCCAGATGCCCGAAGATCTTTCTACTTTTCTAATAAATGCATTCAGTGCTGTTCATTTTACTGGAAGCTATGTCTTCAGTGCCCCCCTCACCACGCCCTGCACATTTTGGTAGGTTGTATTTAATTTTCATTGAGTCCAAACTACTTTGAAATTTCTCTCAAGATTCCTTCTTTGATGTGTTATTTAGAAGTATGTTCTTAAATCTCTAAACATTTGGGGATTTTTTCTGCTATCTTTTTATTATTGCTTTCCATCCAGTTCAATTCCAGTGTGGCCTGACAGCATACTTTGTATGGCTTCTAGTCTTTGAAATTTGGTAGGATGTGTTTTATGGCCCAGAACATGTTCTGACTTGGTGCATGTTCTGTGTGAACTTGAGAAACATGTTTATTCAACTACTGTTGGACAAAATATTCCATACGTATCAGTTAGATCTAGGTGATTACTGCTACTGCTTAGTCCAGCTGTAGCCTTACCTATATCCTTCTAGACCTGTCAGTCACTGACAGAAAGGTGTTGAAGTCTCCACTATAATAATGAATTTTTCCCTTTCTCCTTGAAATGCTAAAAGTTTTTCCATCATGTATTTTCATTCTCTGTTGTGAGACATAGAAAATTAGGGATTGTTATGTTTTCTTACAGAACTGACACTTTTATCGCTCTAGATAATCTCTTTATATAATGACACTCTTTATCTCTCTAGAGTTTCCTTGTTTGGAAGTTTGCTTTGTCTGGAATTAATGCAATTACTCCATCTCTCTTTGATAAGCATTAGCATGATAAATCTTTCTTCATCCTTTTACTTTTAATCTATCTGTACCTTTATATCTCATGTGAATTTCTTATAGACAATATAGAGTTGCATCTTGTTTTTGGATCTCCTTTGACAATCTCTGAGCTTTAATTGGTATATTTAGACTATTCACATTTGATGTGAGCATTGATACAGTTGGAATAATATCTACCATGTTTGTAACTGTTTTCTATTCACTGCATTTATATTTTGCTTCCTTTCTATCTTCACCTTTTTCTGCCTTCTGGATGTTAATGCAGCAGTGGGTATATTCCATTTTCTTCTTTCTCTTAGCATATTCATTATACTTTTTTATTTTAAAAAGTTGGAGTGGTATCCCCTTTATTTGCATTTGCATTACTCATTTATAACTAGTCAAATTCCTCTTTCAAATCACACTGTACCACTTCACAGGTAGTGCAGCTACCTCATAAAACTTTCTCAATTCCTCCATCCCATGCCTTCTAATATTGAGGTCATCTGCCTCCTTATCCATGTGCTATGATCAACCGAGTATATTGCTGCTGTTATCACTTTAAACAAATTGTTATCTATCAGATAAGTTGGGAATGAGAAAAATAAAATATTTTATCTTACCTTCCCTTATTCCTACTCTAATCCTCTTCTTTTTTAAACATAGATCTGAATTCCTTATCTATAACCTATATCCATATTCCTTTTTCTAAAGACCTTTCTCTTGAGAGAGACAGGGGGCACAAACAAGCAAGGGGCAGAGAGAGAATCCCACGACAGGCAGAGAGAGAGGGAGAGATAATGGGATCTCACTCAAAGCATGGCTCATGCTCACTTGCAGTGGGGCTGGAGCTCACTTGATGTGGCACTTGAACTCACAAACTGTGGGACTTGAACTCATGAATGATGAGATCATGACCTGAGCTAAAGTCAGGTATTTAACCACTGAGGTATCCTCCAAGGAACTTTTTTTTTTCTTGCAAGGCAGATCTACTAGTGATAAAGTCCTTCCTTTTTTGTTTCACAACGTATTACTTGTTTTTGGGTTGTTGTTGTTTTTCTTGTTGTTGTTCTTGTTGTTTCCAAAGGTGAGGGATTGTAAACTTCAGATGCTTTTGGGAAGAGTAACGCAATCCATGCCTAACATCTTTTTTAATGTTTATACATTTATGTTGAGGGAGAAAGGAGCAGAGAGAGAGGGGGGTGGAGAGAGAGAGAATTCCAAGCAGACTCCATTTTGATAGCAGAGAGCCCTATGTGGGGCTCAATCTCATTAAACATGAGATCATGACTTGAGCAGAAACCAAGGTCGGATGCTCAACCGACTGAGCCACACAGGCACCCCAAAAAGTCTTTTTTCTTCAGTTTGAAATACACTTTTGCTGGATATAGAACTTTCAATGGGTGTTTTTTTTTTTCCTTTCAACACTATTTTTATTTTTATTTTTATTTTTATTTATTTTTATTTTTATTTGTTCTTCTACCCTGGCTACGAAGAAAGGGATAGATGGGGTAAGAGGAGAGAGAGTGATGCTGGCTGGTGGAAGGGCATGATCTTAGCCTGGCTGGTGAATTTCTGTCTGACAGACACACTAAATGGAGCATTGAAGCAAACGTGCAGTCATCTGAGGGAAGATGCAGGAAGAGCTGTAAGTGTCAAAGGACAGTGGTATCACTGAGGTATTTGAGAAAGGAGATGATGTGAAACACGCCAGTATTGTGTTGCCTCAAAAAGCACATCTGCAAGCAGTCTTGTATATTCACAAAAACACTTTCTACTTACCTGGCATTGTGGCTCTCTGAAGTTTTATGATGCCTGTAGTTTTCTTTTTTTTTTTTTTTTTTAGTAATGAAAGGAAAATGTTGAATTCTCTAGTTTCCAAACTCATTTCTGGGACATCATTTTTTCTTGGAAGTTTTTGAAAACCATCCAGTAATACTCAAGGGAAGGTGAGACTTTGCTTCTATGGTATAACGTGAAGGCCCCAAAGCCCAGTGTGGTTTGAGCCAGTGAAACCACTGAATGTATCTGTGGTATCAATCTAAGTATGCATGTCTGAATGGTAGCTGTTGCTGCTTTAGCTGTGGATTTATTCCTGAATGAAATGAGGGGATACTGTATGTGGAGAAAAGTAGTTAAGAAAAGCATGTGTAACAAGGGACATGTTTCAGTTGCATATCCAATAGCAAATGTATGTGTGTGTGTATGTATGTGTGTGTGTGTGTGTGTGTGTGTGTGTGTGTGTGTGTGTGTTTAAAGTTTTTATTTATTCTTTGTGAGACAGAGACAGAGAGAAAGAATGCAAGCAGGGGAAGGGGAGAGAGAGAGAGAGAGAGAGAGAGAGAGAGAGAGAGAGAGAGAGGAAGAGAGAGAACCTGGCAGTGCAGAGCCTGACTCAGGGCTCCATGTCACTAACCATGAGATCATGACCTGAGCTGAAATCAAGTGTCCGATAGTAACTGACTGAGCCACTCAGGCACCCTGTCTTTATTTTTTAAACATATGAACTCTTGAGTCATAGTTCTCCTTGGGTTTTAGCCATTTTCTTGTAGCAAATGTATTCTGAAATACAGAGAGGTTTGTGTGCTTCAAAGTGAACAGTGGGATGATGTATTTTTTTTTAAGGTAGTATATCAGCTCAGAGGGGGCACATGGCAGAATGGCTGAATATGAGCCTGGAGCCGGATGACCTGGGCTTGAACCCTGGCTGACTAGATGTGTGACCTTGGGTAGGCTATTTAACCTTTCTGTTCCTTAAGTCTCCATTTGCAAAATGAGGCTAGTGATTCTATGTCCAAATGTTCCTGGATTGTGGCCGTGCCTGGCACAATTGTTAATGGCTTTCCGCTTTGATTAACCAAAGTATCTTTATTTGGACAATATATTATATTGTTGCCCTAACAATAAGCGAACCTGTGTCAGAAGATCCATTTTGAAGATTAAAAGCATTAAAAACAACACCTGCTCATAATATGTGCTCAGTAAGTTCTAGTTGCTATTATTAGCTGTGACAACCAGAATTCACGTTTTAACTATCCAGTTTCATGCATTACCCCAGAGGCAAGGATTGTTACTGTAGACCTTGAACTCTGAAAGTGACATGTTTTGTTGGAAAATGGAGAATCACCACAGTGTGAGCAAATTTAATACAGTTTTGAAAAATTCTCTTCCAGTTTAACCTAGCATGGTGAAACCAGTAGCTTGAAAAAAATGGCCGTTTTCTTTCATTTCACTAACAGGGTAATCACCACCCAGGACATCCTGGTGTTACAGAGAAAATACCATGGGGGTTGTTAATTTGGGTTTTGTGTTTAATGTGCTGTTCTTTCCAGTCTGATCCCTAGTTTTCTTTCTTTGATCATTCTTTGTGCAATACCTTCCTTTTCCTCCCCTCATGTAATGTCTAAATTCAATTGCTGTCCCTTCTTCATACATTCTTGTGCTAGGGGATAAAGAAATTATACATAACTGAAAAAGCTTTATTTGCAGTAATGGTTTCATGTACCTACTCTTAAAATCCTTTGACGTGTTTGAGATTGGGTAGAAAAAAGTGGGTTAATTGGGATATGACTTTTCTTCACATAGGCATCTTGATGAGAGTTTCTGCTAAGCTTGTGAGGTAGTCAGGCTAGACAGGCACAGAGGTGGGACGGACCTCGACTCCTGGCCTTGCCACAGGCTAGCGGTGTGACCTTGGGCACTTCATTTGTTTCATCTCTCTGAGTTTCAGTATTTAGCATGCTTAAAAAGGGGGGTAAAGATACTTGCTGCTTCCCAAGGTTAAACATGAGGCTCAAATGAGATGATGAGTTAGTGTGCTCTAAGCAAATGTTGGCCAAGAGTTCCTTTCTTTAAAAATCGGTTGATGTGATTGGGACTCCTTTTGTAAGATCCATGAGCAGAGGCTTGGAGGAAAAGAAGATAAAAATGCTGCTTCTGTTTGTGTGTTTCTGAGTTGCCTGTGGCTGTAGTACTTGGCTATCTAACCAGGTGCTGCTTCAGCATGCAGGAAATACTTCAAATGGGTGACAAGATGGTTTTTCTTTTATCCTAAACTTCAGGCTGTTGGAAGCATATCTGTGGAAGCCTGTGTGGTCTGACAGCTTGAAGGCTCCACGAGAAGTCAAGTGTGCAAGGGAGCTCAGCTTTGAGCCAACCAGGGAAAGGATGGCTTAGCTCTCTAAGGAACATGCACGTTTCTCAGGTGATAGAGTAGAGAATAAAATGTGTCCCTTTAAACTCCACATTCCCCTGCTCTTCAACTTCTAAGAAAGTCTTTGGCTACTAGCAGTCTGGGCTCTGGAGCCAGCATAGTATTTTTCTTATTTTAGTTTATCCTGGTTTATGATTTGCTCCCCTTCAACTGAAAAATTGTTTTTATTATAGAAAATGTCAAATATGTAAAAGTCAAGAAAATAGTATATTATACCCCCATGTGCTTAGGATGTAGTTTTAAAAATTATCAAAAACTCATGTCTAATCTTGTTTCATCTGTCTTTCTACCCGTTTTGTCCTTGCTCCCATCTTCCCCTGGTTTATTTGAGACAAATCCCACACGTTGCACTTTATTTAAAATATCATCCTGTTTGTTTTTATTTTTTAAAAGTTTTATTGTCATATAATTGGCATAACTTACAGGAAACTAATGTGTGCTATTTGATAAGTTTATACATCAGTGTGGATGAGAATACACACAGATCATAAAGTATATACACACACATATCCATGAAACCACTACAGTCTAGACAGTGACCATATCCATCACTGAAAAGTTTCCTTGTGTCCCTTGGTCATCCTTTCCTCTTGCCCCTCTCTGCCACCCATTACTGATCTGCCTTCTGTCACAATATATTAGTTTCTATTTTTTAGAGTTCTTGATGAGTGAGATCATAAAGTAAGTACTTTTTTTTTTGATCCAGATCCCCCCACCCCCCGCAGAGGCATAGTCTTTGTCTATTCTACCAATATCGTCATGCTGTGACTAGGTAGCATTTAGGAAGCTGCACGACCCTTTAGCAGATATTATAGTAGTCCCGGTGAGAAATGGTGGTTTGGACCAGCGTGGTTACCATGGAGATGATAGCTGCCACAATTAGAGATCTGCTTTGGAGGCAGAGCTGATCAGATTGGCTGGATTTAGGGATTAGGGCGGGGGTGGGGGTGGGGGTGGCATCCAAAATTACTCCTGAGGATTCTAGCTGAGAAGGTAGCAAATACAAAATAAAAGGTGCTTTTAGGTTTTAATGCACAGTGCTGTTGCTGAGTATCAGTGAAACAGATTTGTTTTTGTTTTTGTTTTTGTTTTTTGTTTTTTAAATGAATAAGTAGTTTGTGGATGTGAGTTTCAAAAGGTACACGTGTTCATCCTGTATCTCAAATCCCTTCTTTCCTCCTCAAGCAACTTTAATTGTTCTTTAGTGGCCCCTTTTATAAAGGGAGTCTATGCTTGTATTAGCATGTATGAGTGTGTCATTGTTTCTAGGATTTTGTTATGGAAATGCTAATTAGTAAGAATAGAGAGAATGTTATCTCTTGCCAGTCATGATAGCAACCAGTGTGTGTGTGTGTTTGTGTGTGTGTGTGTGCCTGCATGCATGCATGTGCACATGAGCAAATGAGCAGATAATCTAAACAAGTGTTTACTTTTCACCATAAAAAAAGAAACATGTACATTAACAACGTTTAACCCATACTAAGGAAAAAGATTAAATAGAAACTGACTAGGCCCACCTTTGGATTTAACAAAGACTTCAAGCAGCTACTATATTTAAAGAACTAAAGGAAAATGTATTTGGACTTAAAGACTTCCAGCAGCTACTATATTTAAGGAACTAAAGGAACATGTATTCAAAGATACAGTAGGAAACATGATGTGAGTCCACCGAGAATCACAATAGACAAATGGAAGTGATTTTTAAAAAAGTGAAATTTATGGAATTGAAAAATACTATAACTCAAATAAAATTTCACTACATTAACTAAGTAGGTTAGAAATAGAAGAAGGAATCAGTGAACCTGAAGGTAAATCAAGAGAAATGTCCCAAGCCAAAGAATAGAGAGTGGGGGGAAATTGGACACAAATCAGTAGAGCACTGTGTGACAATATCAGGTGCTCCAACATAATTATGTAACACGTGTATAATAGGAGTCCCAGATGGAGAGGAGGGAGAAAATGGGACAAAATATTACTGAAGAAATTGTTTAAATACCAGATTTGATGAAAATTATCTGAAAGATCCAAAAACTTGAAATAACTTCAATTTGGATGAACACAAAGAAGAACACACCTAGACATATCATAGTTACACTATTGGAAAATAAAGATATTATTTTGAAAGTAGAAAGAGGAAGCTCCTTATCACATATATGTCAAGAATAATGTGACTAATGGCTGAATTCTCATCAGAAACAATGGAAGCCCGAAGATGGTGTAGTGATAGATCTCAAGTGCTGAAAAAACCATCAACTAAGAATTCTCTGTCCAACAAAACTCTCCTTTAAAAATGAAGATGAAGGAAGTTTCTCTTCTGGTTCTGGGAAAGTGGAGTAAACATACATTTCCCTCTTCCTCCCACTAAATATAACTAAAACTCTGGACACTACAAATAAAATAAATGTAAGAAAGGGTGGGTCACTCGGTTGGGTGTCCAACTCTTGATCTCATCTTGGGTCACAATCTCCCAGTTTATGTGGTGATGCCCAGCCTCTTCTCCATGACCTGGTGTACTCCGTTCCAGTTGTCCTCATTGTGCCCAGGGCACACGCAGGGTGGTCCTTCTTGCTCCGCTGACTCCTTTGGCATAGCGCTTGTCTAGGATTCCCAGACCCGTTCCGTGTGCTCTGGCACTGGGGAAGTGCCTCTCTGTGCTGCTACAAATGTCTTCCTGGCTATCTTTGTGCTGCTGTGCTTCAGGGAGCCCCGCCTTTTCCTGCCTTGGACTGCCCTGCTGACCTCACTGCTGAGCTTGGGCATGGTGGATGCAGGCAGGCATTGTTTTGTCCCACAGCGACGCCCCCAGGGAGGGGGCCACTTTCTCCTACTGCAGACTGCGCCCTAGACCCAGCCACTGATCCGGGGGGTGGTGGATGCAGGCAGCCTTTGTTCTATTGCACAGCCCTCCAGGGAGGGGCTACTGTCTCCTTCTGTGGACTGTGCCCCTGATCTACCCCTGAAACCAGTGCTGGCTCCTCTCCTCCCCAGGTGCGCAAACAGGGAGCCTAGCCCCAGACCCAAGAAAGCCCCACAGTTAGAGATAAGATCCCTCTTGGTCCCAGTCCGAGGTTCTCCTCTTATCCACATACAGCCCTACACTTCTGGAGCCACTCTTTCTCTTACTTTTGTCTCTCCGCAGAAGGGGATCTCTTCCCTCCATTCCTACTTGGCCCAATTTATGTACCCCAGTTCACAATCAGCCACCTGTCATTTCTTAAGTTGTCTCATTTCCTTCAGGAGTATTCAGTCTGTTTTCCTCGCAGACTTTTGGGATTCAAAATACTTTGGCTCAGCACTTTGTTTGAGAGACATGGGATGTACAGATCCCCCTCCTTCTCCACCATGTTGACCACTCTGCCTCAGAAGGATTTATTTATAATTTGATGGACATCAAATTCTAGATCTTATTTTCTGATTAATGATATTAGGATTAACCTCAGTACATACTTTTCGTTTTAAGAAAAATTCCCTGTGATTTGAATCCTTTGAAAATGAATTGAAGAGGCAATCCGAATAAATATCACATTCCCTTACTGGGACTTCTCTCTCTCCATCTCTCTCTCTCTCTCTCTCTCTCTCTCTCTCTCTTTCTCTCACTCTCTCTCTCTCTTTGACACACACACACACACACATGCACACACACATGCACACACACACACACACACACACACACACACACACACACACACACACTTCCCACAGACTGTCGGGAATCTCTCTAAGGTGCCCGCCCAACTCCATGGTCAGTACAGTAAACAACAATGAAGCTTGCTCTCCACAATTATAACATTACTGGTTCTGTAAGGAAAATTAAGTTGCTGGGTGGCAAGTAGAAGGGGGATAAAAATGATATCAGGAATTCAAAAGCTTATTTGAGGTGCCAGTCACCACATATAGGCACTCAAGCATAGCAAGGTCATAAACTTCCTCCTTACTTGTGCCATATGAGATATAAAGGTATGAGAATGAATAAAGACTATGGGATTTATTTCAAAAATCTGTACAACCTAAGCACAGACTCATTTTACAAGACAGTAAATGAATGCCTCACCAGAAAGGCCACCGTGTCAGGTTCCTTTTCACGGTCTGCCCAAAAGGATATATAAAATACTTTCATTTTCCTATTAATATATGAATCAACTGTATTAGTTATTTCTTCACATTTTATAAGTTGTAACACAAAACTTCAGCAAGGTTTTGTCAAAACTTGGCAAAAACAAAGATTTTTTTTTTAACATCCTGTTTTTTAAACTAGAAATGGCAATATTTTTTAAGGGACCAGCTAAACAACATATTGTTAACACTTTGCCTAGTTAGTATCCATGCTCACTTTCATGCAGCTTAGGGAAGACCGAGTCATTGTGTGCCTAAGAGCAAAGCGTCAACGAATTCTGTGAGTGGCCAGTAGGGCATTCAGTGCAACTAAAAACCTATTCACTACCTACCAATTCATGATATTTCAGGTAAGTCATACACAAGGTAGTAAGAGAACGTATGGGATTCCAAGGGTAGAAAACGTGTTACACCGTCTGTGTAAGTGCTTTTGAAACCAACCAGCATAGTCCATCCATCATCACCACATACACAATTCATTCACAAAATACTACAAGGACCACCTACCATGATCAATTGAAATCTACTTCCCCATGAAAGGATGACTCCAAACTATGTGAATCACTAAGAGTGATAAGTCATGGTAACAATCAGAAGAGAAACTTGCCAAGGTCAACGTGATACATGTGAGAGGCCTCTGTCTTTATTCAACTCCTTTTCTTAAACACACAAACAAAACTTTCATCTACGCAGCTTAAGCTACTACTACCTCACGCTCATAAAGTGCTGAAAATGGAAAGCTATCCTCATATTCAGTAAGAGCCACCCCTGGATTTCCGTTTTCATTCAATGTAATTTATTTTCAAATTGGTTTCCAAGCAACACCCAGTGTTCATCCCAACAGGTGCCCTCCTCAATGCCCGTCCCCCACTTTCCCCTCTCCCCAACCCCACGTCAACCCTCAGTCTGTTATCAGTATTGAAGAGTCTCTTATGGTTTGCCTCCCTCCCTCTCTATAATTTTTCCCCCATCACCTCCACCATGGTCTTCTGCTAAGTTTCTCAGGATCCACACATAGATGAAAACATATGGTATATGTCTTTCTCTGCCTGACTTATTTCACGTAGCATAATACCCCTCCCCCCCAGTTCCATCCATGTTGCCACAAATGGCCAGATTTCATTCTTTCTCATGGCCAAGTAGTATTCCATTGTATACACATAAACCACAACTTCTTTATCCACTTGTCAGTTGATGGACAGCTAGGCTCTTTCCATAGTTTGGCTGTTGTTGAAAGTAGTGCTATAAACATTCGGGTACATGTGCCCCTACGTATCAGCACTCCTGTACCCCTTGGGTAAATTCCTAGCAGTGCTATTGCTGGGTCTTCGGGTAGATCTATTTTTAATGATTTGAGGAACCTCCACACTGTTTTCCAGAGCAGCTACACCAGGTTGCATTACCACCAACAGTGCAAGAGGGTTCCTATTCCTCCACAACCTCACCTGCATCTATAGTCTTCTAATTTGCTCATTGTAGCCACTCTGACTGGCATGAGGTGGTATCTCAGTGCGGTTTTGATTTCGATTTCCCTGACGAGGAGTGCTGTTGAGCATCTTTTCATGTGTCTCTTGACAGTCAGGATGTCTTTTTTTTTTTTTTTTTTTTTTTTTCAACATTTTTTATTTATTTTTGGGACAGAGAGAGACAGAGCATGAACGGGGGAGGGGCATAGAGAGAGGGAGACACAGAATCGGAAACAGGCTCCAGGCTCCGAGCCATCAGCCCAGAGCCTGACGCGGGGCTCGAACTCAGCCCAGAGCCTGACGCGGGGCTCGAACTCACGGACCGCGAGATCGTGAGATCGTGACCTGGCTGAAGTCGGACGCTCAACCGACTGTGCCACCCAGGTGCCCCTGGATGTCTTTTTTAGAACAGTGTCTGTTCAAGTCTTCTGCCTGTTTCTTCACTGGATTATTTGTTTCCCGGGTGTGGAGTTGGTGAGTTCTTTTGATAGGTTTTGGATACTAGCCAATTATCCAGTATGACTTTTGCACACATCTTTTCCCATTCGGTCAGTTGCCTTTTAGTTTTGTTGATTGTTTCCTTCACTGTGTAGAAGATTTTTATTTCGATGAGGTCTCGATGGTTCATTTTTCTTTTAGTTCCCTTGCCTTTGGAGATGTGTCAACTGAGAACTTGCTGACGCTGAGGTCAAAGATGATTTTTCCTGCTTTCTCCTCAAGGGTTTGATGGTTTTCTGCCTCACATTCATGTCCTTCATCCATTGTGAGTTTATTTTTGTGAGTGGTGTAAGAAAGTGGTCTAGTTTCATTCTTGTGCATGTTGCTGTCCACTTCTCTCAGCACCATTTGTTAAAGAGACTGTCTTTTTATCCATTGGATATTCTTTCCTGCTCTGTCAAAGGTTAGTTGGCCATAGGTATGTGGATCCAATTCTGGGGTCTCTATTCTATGCCATTAAGTCTATGTATTTGTTTCTGTGCCAATACCATGCTGTCTTGATGGGTATAGCACCGCCAAGACACTTTCCATAAAAAAAGACAAAAGAAAGGAATGAATCCTCTTACAGTTCTGGAGGCATTCTTCATGTAGGCTCTCATGACTGTATTTTTCACTAAGTCCATAACAACTGGGAGCTGATCCCTGCTGATCCAAGCTCCTCCAGGACAGAACCTTCCTCTGCTCAGTTGGCTTCAAGTGAACCTGGGTATTCAGCACTTCTCCAGTGTCCCTCTCCCACCATCCCACTTCTGGCCCTGTTGATTCCTAGATTTCTAGGAAAATCTGCCTATAAGTTCAAATCCTTATTTGTTATTAGTTCCTTCCAGAGACAGGGTCTCCACGATGCTATCGATTACTTCAGTGGAATCCTGCCCATGGGCTGCACAAGGAACTCCATGATATGAGTTCAATGCCTCCTCAATTGATGGGTTTTATGCGAAGTTAAGTCCGCTGAGCTTGGGTTAGAAATAGTCCACATCATTCCCAATCTCAAGGCTTGTTTTGGACAAAGGATGAAGATAAAAAGCAATGAATATATAAAAGCCTTTTGGAAAAGCTCAGCCTAAAAACGGCAGAAGAACATATAGGGGGAAAATGTCTTTTCCTTTCATGTTAAGAGCCAGAGAGAAAAGCTTCTTTAGATTTCAAGAAAAAAGGAATAATATCAGTACACAAAGCAAGCTTTAAAGATGAGCTTTATCATCGTGTCAGTAGAGCTTTTTAGCTTATCTTAGTTCATCAAGCTGTTTAGCTTATCTCAGTTCATCAAGTTCTTTAAGCTTTTTAGCTTATCTTAGTTCATCAAATAATGTTTTTTTTTTTTCTTTTTTTGATGACAGAAATCTTATTTACACTCCTGAACGTCCTATTACCCTTGACAGGTACCTAGCATCCTGCCTTGCACATCTACTTACTTATGTGGGGAATAAAGAAAAAAAAGACATTTGTTTATTCACCGTCCACAGACCGAATAAACTCCTAACGGAAATCATAAAATATTTGGGCACTGAACACGTGACTGCTCTTAAATGTTCATATATTCAATTTGAGGAAATTTTTTATTTGACAGGTGTCAAAGGCCCAACAGAAAGATTCAAAAATGAAGAGAACTCTGGGAATAAATGGGTTAGGAAGGTAATAAAAAATTGGAGACTATGATCCAGATCTTAAATAAGCTCTGAATGTATACTCACAAAGACTTAACGACTTTTGATAACCAGGTTAGAAATAGTGCTTTGAAAGTCCATAGAGCTGTAGCATTCGAACGCAGGGTTTCTTACAATATGGTCTGATACCTCTCCTTGATCAACGGAATCATGGAGGGCTTACTACAGGTATGGATTCCGAATTCACACCGAATTCTACATTTTTAGATAATTTGCCAGTTTTTGTTAAGATAACCCAAACTAGTAACAGCATTCCAATCTGCAAAGGACACTCGAGGCCCACTCTCTTTAGCATAAAGTTTGGATTGCTTTGGTAGGTGGATGAAAGCAACAAAACACAGAAGTCTGCAGGCAGAAGTTGAGACTTGATGGGTTTGAAATGCATACTGTCCCATTTCTGAGGGAGGGCACAGATACTGCTTGATGGCACCCAAATCAGGTGTTTCTGTCTGAACCAGTCCTGCTACCCAGGCCACGGTCAACCATAAAGATTATCCAGAGAAATGGTCTGCATCTGTATCTGCTGGAGATTCACTGACTAACCATATTCTCACTGCTGCTGGGGCTGGGGGTATGGGGGGGAGGTAGATAAACGGAGAGAATCAGACAAGCCGAAGAGGCCAAGAACTGGATGGGGTCCACCCTAACTGTTACCGTGGCCATACCTGTTACCGTGGCCATATCTGAAGTTTCCAGAGCTGATGATGCTACATTCGGGCCACCATTGTTCCGTGATGATATTGCAGTTGGTTTATGATGCGAAGAAATTAAACAAGGAAACGGGGTAACTTAGTATACATTATAACGTGTCAACAAGAAGACAAAGAAAACTCTTGGTTTTTACTTCATTGGCAATTACTAATAGATATGAAAGTTACAGTGCCTCCTAGGAGGCAAGGTTCTTGCCAACAGAAATACAACGCTAATACAGGAGCACCTTCCAATGGTTCATCTGAGAGTATACTGAATGGCATGAGTATTTAATGGGATTTGATAAGACAGAACTGGTTTCTCAGTGACTCACAAGTATTAAATTCTAGAAGTCCTATGAGTTTTCTTGATGCATTGATAAGCAAAGGAAACCTAGGGGGGGATTTGGTGAAGCCACATGCCCTAGAAATATGACAGCTAATTTTTGACTTAAGAAGAAAACGAATGACCTCCAAAAGACATCAACAATTCTACCTCACAGATGTGCTGTGAGCTTGAAATGCTCACACATGTGATGCATCTTGATGATGGTAAGTGGTAAAAATATTGGTATTATTATATTAATGGCTGCTACCCTTTTTTCCAAAATTGTGTAGTAGGTCGTAAAGAAATTGGCAGCTCTGCCATTCCATGCAGCCTGCTGCAGATGACATTGCTGCCTTAATGGGACACAGCCTACAGCCTCTTTGTAAGTAAAACTCTCTTTGTTCATGCCACTGGTGGCCGCCTTTCGGTGACAGCTGAACACGTCCCTAACCGATACTACTTGCCCTTACTCAATGCCATTCAAATACAATTTCATGTTTTGTTAGCACAGATAACATCAATAATGTCACTCTTATTGAAGGTGAAATTATTACCAACCTCACTCAGCAGATGACGTTGGGGAAAAGATGCTAGAAAAGTGTCCTAAATGAAGAAGGGTCTTGGAGAATACTGGTGTTCTCTCTCATAAGCATACCCTCGCAGACTAAACTGTGGGGCACAGGGTTCTCTCTGTTACAACATAACTTGAAGTTTAGGAGTGTTTTTCCTTATAAAGGTTTGAAAAAGTCCATGGTAGAGAAGAGTTTACTTAATCCCAGAGAGTAAAATGAAAGAAGGCTTTGGACCCACAAACTCCTACAATCAGTAAGTAGGCCGAGACAACCGTAAGGCTGTAGACACAGGCTACCTTTCATGAGAAGGGAAGAATGACTTGGAGGTTGAAAGCCAGAACCCCGGAGGAGCTAGAGCCATGGAAAATCATTCCCAGGCCTTAAGACCCAATGAAAGGACTGCCTACCTGGGCCAGATGAACTTCAGAATTGTTATGGACCAGTGATTCATGATAACCTCCTTCCTTTCTTTGGGAACAGAAATGTTTGTGTTTTGTTGGTTTGTTTGTTAGTTTTTTCTCTCCCTCTCTCTGTGTGTGTGTGTGTGTGTGTGTGTGTGTGTGTGTGTGTGTGTGTGTGTGTGTTTTGTGTGTGCCCGTTTTGGTTGTATGCTTAATTCATAGGTCTTCATTGATAGGTCTTCAGATTGAAAGTGGAATCGAGGACCAGTGCACACAAGGAGACTCATTCACACCTGGACCTAATTTAGATAAAAAAATCCTGGACTTTGAGCTGATGTTACAAGGGTTGGGTCTTTAAGAGGGAGGATTCTTGGGGTAGGGTGAGGGTATTTTTCATGCAGGATGAAAGTGAATAATAGGAGGCCAGCAGACAGGCTGTGGCAGTCTAACATATGTTCATAAATTCTCTTTTAAGCCCTTCAAAAGGTGGACCTCCATTCCCTTTTCCTTAAGCATACGCCAGACGTACTGAATGGTTTTGAAAATACAAGAAGGTGAAAGTGACGGTGTGTCAAAAACACTCTAAAAAGCAGATATTGTAGTTCCAATGGTGTTGTGATCAGGGGATAATGGATGGAAGGGGCAACTGGCCATTAGACGCTACAATTCTATGAGTGGAAGAGATGAACATAAGGGAAGAGAAACAAAAATACTATAAAATCAGGGAGGGGGCAAAACATAAGAGACTCATAAATATGGAGAACAAACTGAGGGTCACTGGAAGGGTTGTGGGAGGGGGGATGGGCTAAATGGGTAAGGGGAACTCAGGAATCTACTCCTGAAATCATTGTTGCACTACATGCTAACTAATGTGGAGGTAAACTTTAAAAATTAAAAATAAATAAAATAAAAAAAGAAGCTAGAATTGTACACCTATCAAAATTATCAATTAAATTTGAGAGTGGACTAAAGATATCTTCAGATGTGCAAAGACTCACTACATTTGATTCTATTCATTCTTCATTAGGAAGTTATCTGAAGGTGTAGTCCAGCAAAACAAGGAGAGAAAAAAATAAAGAAAAATTATACTTAATAGCCAACATTAACAGTGTTTATTTTTGTGCCAGACACTGTTATGGGTTATTTTCACATATTAACCACACAACAAACTTATAAAGTACATACAATTATGATTATTATCTTCTAGAGGAGGAAATAGGGTTATAAAGAAGCCAAATAACTCATCCAACATCCAAGTTACACAGTTGGTAAGTGGAACAAGTAAAGACTAAGTCCAGGCCGTCTGGCTCTAGAGTCCAGGCTTTTAAATGCTCCCTCACTCCCCAGATAGCCATATTACCATGAAACCATGGAAACAAACGGGGACTGTAGCAGAGGAAAATCACAGGAAGGAAGCTATGAAGCAGACCTACTGAGTCACCAACTAAATGAGGCAGGAAAAGAGAAGGGTCCATAAGTGACCTCTAAGAGGTTAACAGGAAGATGTCATAAGTGGCATGATTTGAGAACACTGAAAGAGTGCAAGAAAACAAAGAAGTGCAATTAGAAAACTAAGGAGAGCGAGAAAATATCCGTAAGATGGTCTTAGTCTGAATGAGCCAAGTGAAACATGGCGTGGTTTAAAGCACTGATGGAATACAAAGAAAAAGGACCCATTTCACCTTGATCCCAGAGATGTCCTCATTCAGCAGGTCCAAGGACTCCAGGAAAAGAGTAGTAATTCTAATGTTTGCATATTATTTAATAATCCCAAAAATTTAAACCATTTATTAGTTTTCAAGTTTTAGAATCAACCTTGAACAATCTAAAGAGGCTTGATTGCAGAGCATAATACCAGTGTTAACAACAATGACAAACAGAAGTCCAAAGCTGATGGGAGACCGAGAAAAAGTGCAGCAATGTTAAGGAAGACATTTATCTTACAATGTAAGGAATGAAAAATGACAGTACAGGCAAGGGAAATAGGTCTCTATTTTAAAATTACATGTTGTGGGGAACCTGAGTGGCTCGGTGAGTTCAGAATCCAACTCTTGATTTTGGCTCAGATTATGATCTCACAGTTCATAAGACTAGGATGAGCATTAGGTTCTGCACTGACAGAATTCTCAGAATTCTCTCTCTCTGCCCCTATCCTGCTTGAGCATATGCTCGCTCTCATGCTCTCTCAAATAACATATATTCATTCACACATGCATACATACATACATACATACATACATACATACATACACACATAAAATTATATCTTATGATGGTTAATTTCATGTTTTAACTGGGCTAAGCCACAGGGTACCCAGATATATGGTTAAACATTATTTCTAGTGAGTCTCTGAGGACATTTCTTAGTACAATGAACATCTGTATATCAGGAGACGAAGCAAAACATATTGCCTTGACAAACACTGGGTGGGCTCAACCAATCGATTGAAGACCTGAATGGAACAAAAGGCAGAGTAAGAGAGAATCCACTGTTGTGTATCTGAGTGTCTTCAAGCTGCGATATTGGTCTCCTGACTTCAACTCAGACTTGGAGTGGAACATACATCATCAGCTCTCCTGATTCTTAGGCTTTTGGAGTCTGCCTGGAACTAAACTACAGGATCTCCTGGGTCTGCCCTTCTCAGCCTCCGTAATCCTGTGAACCAATTCCTATTGATACTGAGTCTCTGGAGAATCCTAACTGGTACATATATGTAACTTCATCCATTATGTCTTTTTGCCCTCAGATCCAGTTCCTGCACTTCTCCCACAGACTGGGTTTCCTGATTCCTTGCCACCTGGCTTCCAGAGGGGTTTGACCAATGGGTGTTTGATGGGAGAAAGGGAGGAAGGTATAAGCCCAGAGGTTTTTCTCTCTCCCACTCCACTTGCTACCAGTGATTTTATCTCCTCCAAATTCTAGTTTCTTTCCAAGAGCCTCTTCTCCCATGTTCTCAGTTCCTGCTAGGTATGGTTCTGAGTTTCTCTAGCCCTGGGGGTGGAAACAGCTTTCTGATGATACTCATTCCTGATTGCTTCGCCATCCTTTGTTTGGCTTCTGGGATTTCCCATCACGTGTGTAACTCTTTAAAATACCAATAGTGACTCACCGGCTGGCTGGACCTGACTGAAACAGTACAAAGATAGAAGTTCAGGAATATATGGGAAGGTGAGGAGAGAGAAGACAGGTGGCTTAAGCGACCTATATATGTCATCTTCACATAGGAAGCCAGTAGACGGTGCTTAAAACTGGCAAATCAATAAGCAGCAGTATGCTACATTACTTATATTCATGAAGATACCTAAGAAAAGAATATAAACCTGGAACAGTTAAAAGTGTTGCCTCAAATAATGGAGGCAGTAAAGAGACCTGTGGTTGCCAGGAACTCAGGGGGGAAGGGACAGATGAATAATAGATGAAGCACAGGGAATATTTACGGCAGTGAAACATCTTGTAAGACAGTGAAATGCTTTGAATCATGGCATTGTGCATTTGTCATAACTCACAGAACTGCACACCACAGTGAATGCTAAGGTAAACTTGGGACTTTCGTTAATAATAGTTTCCATATTGGCTCATCCGTTGTAACAAATGCACTACACTGACACAAGAAGTTTACAATAGGGAACACTATGTTTTGGGGGGTAGGAGGGAGAACAGGGGAACTCTGCCCTTTCCAGTCTTCTTCTGTAAACCAAAAGCTGTTTTAAAAAATAAACTCCCTTAATGAAAGGAAGGCAGAGAGACAGAAGAGGAGGGAAGAAAAGAGGGAGAAAGGGAGCTACTTAAAAGTCATGGAGGAAACTTAAATGTGGATTACAAAGTGAAGGGATCCAATCCGAAAAAGTCATATGCTTTACATTTCCAACTATGATAACATTCTGGAAAAACAAAACAAAACCAAACAAAACGACAGCAACAATGACAACAACAACAACAGCAACAACAAAACACCTTCGGAGACAGTAAAAAGACCAGTGGCTATTAGGGTTTAGGGGGAGAGAGGAAGTGGTAGTAGGTGGAGTACAGGGCACTTTAGGGTGGTGTAACTATTCTGTATGATACTGCAATAGTAGGTACATACCATTTTACATTTCTCAAAACTTATGCATCTATATAACACAAAACAAACCCTAACTGTTAATGATAATGTGTCTAATGATATTGTGTCAATCAGTGATGGCTCATCCACCACTTATAATTAATGTATCCACGTTAGTGCAAGGTACTATAGAAACTAGTGGGGGTGAGGAAACTGTATTTTTTGTGCAGTTTGTCTCTAAATCTAAAATTGTTCATACAAAATGGTCTGTTTAAAAAAAACCCTGATTAAAAAAAAAAAAAGAAAAAAGAAAACAAAAGAGAGTGTTGCCTCTGGGGAAGAGGTGTTCGTGGGGGAAACAAAGCTTTTGTTTTGTTTATTGCAAGTCCTGATCTGCAATTTGGATGTTATGGGTATTTTTTTAACTATTTGTATACAATACCTGGATTGAAATTTCTCAAATAAAAAAAAAATCTGTACACCTGCCAGCATAGATAACATGAAAAAGACCATATTAGCAAGTGTTGGCAAGGCTATCAAGTATTCAGAGCTCACAGACACTATGCAGGCACTACTATAGAAAGAAGTTCATGTACATTGGTATAACCATTATAGAAACAGTTTGGAGGAATCTTACCAAAGCTGATAAGGTGGATGACATGCGACCCAGCAAATTCCCTCCTAGATAAATAAATACTATTCTAAAACATGTTCACCAAACGACATGTCCTATAATGTTCACTGAAGCTTTATGCATAATTACCCTAAGCCAGAACCTACCTAAATGTCCACCAAGCGTTGCAGAAATATTGTAAACTATTCATATAAGGAAATTCTATACACCAATGAGCATAAAGGATCTATACACACAATAACATGAATATCACTAACATAAGTTTGAGTGAAAGAAGCGAGGTGTAGGACACATAATTCCATTTCTATATAGTCCCAAAACAAGCAAAAGTTGTATATTCTGTAAGAAGTCAGAATAATTGCTGTCCCAAAGGAGAGATAGACCGTGACTGAAAGAGGCACAGGTGGTCTCTTGGGGTACTGGTACCTTGTTTAATGAGTGCAGGTTCCACAAGTATATTGAACTTAACTTCATCAAGCTGCGCTCAGAATACTTTTAATAATATATGTCCTTTTTGGGTGCCTGGGTGGCTCAGTCGTTAAGTGTCCAACTTTGGCTCAGGTCATGATCTCACGGTTTGTGAGTTCGAGCCCCACATCAGGTTGTGTGCTGACAGCTCAGAGCCTGGAGCCTGCTTCGATCCTGTGGCTTCCTATCTGGCCCTCCCCTGCTCACACGGTGTCTCTCTCTCAAAAACAAACAAACATGAAAAAAATAATATATGTCCTTTTGAATGTATACTATACTTCCATAATCTTATTTTAATCTGAGTGCAGACCCCTAAATCACACCCTTTTTTTCTCTACTGTCTCTACTAAACATTTAAAGAATATGTACTTTAAAACATCCTAGAAGAGAGAAATATATGTATGTATATATATGTATATATATATATTTATATATATGTATATATACATATACGTATATGTATATGTGTATGTATGTATATATACATATGTGTATATGTATATGTGTATATGTATATATACATATGTGTATATATGTGTATATATGTGTATATATATATGTATGTATATATATATATATTATATACACATATATATACATACACATTTTACATAACTTATTTCAGTAGTTGGAAGAATCTCAACATTAACATTTCTATGAATACCTTTCAAAGTAAGAGAAGTTCAGTTTTGAGTCCCCTAGAATATTTATTCAAATTTGCTTGGGAGACATACTGTCCCATCTTTTCTGAGCACTGCTTTCCTTTTGGGCTCTGGATATGTTCCGCATGTTATAAATTTCAGTGTAAGGTGACATTGCCCAGACAGGGAGTGCTGACGATAAGTCATTGCTCTTGCAAAATCTGCAGCCAGGCTCAGTTTTGATCTTCTTGCCACCGGATAAATTCCATCTAGGGAAATTCTTTTATTGTTAATTTCAGCTACTGTAACTTTGACTTGCTCCCCAACCTAGAATATGTTGTTATTCCTTCTGCAGGTGGGAGTGGAAAGAGAGCTAAGTCACAGGCATTAGACCCAAATCTAAAGATGAGTGTGTCCATGCTTCAACTGTGAGGCTATCTATTCCCTATGGTAACAACGTTCTGCTATTTCAAATCTAACTACTGCACTTACTGGTCTCCTTTAACACAGGAAGTACAAAACTCACACATATTGCTTCAAATTTAGTTTTGTACATGTAAACTCACACGGATTTAAAGCAAACAATACCGAGCTTACCCAAAATGAAAATTTCGTGTTGACATTTGGCAAGTTCGTGATCGGTAACTCTTATTATTTGTATAAATTCTCAGATAATTTAATATACATAACAGTATCTTTTAAATATATTTCGGAACAAAGGACAAAAAGACCCCAAATATCTAAGGAAGTCTAGAAAACCTCCAACAGTGAAAACTACCTAATAAATCAACTTAACCTCACCACCTGCTCTCTCTTTCTTCAACTAAACCCACTCATACATTACCTTCTCATCATTTGTCTTTTGGCTTTCTCAGACCACACTCTATTTTCAAGATGTTAAACTCGCAAGTACCTCTCAGCATATATATATTTATTTTCAGCCCATATGCCTCCAATTAATAGCATTTATGAAGCATTTTCTATGTGTTCACCCATTAACATCCTTTTTTAATCCTTTCAGTAGTCCAATAGTTTATTTTACTAACCACATCTGATTCTTCAGGAAGCTAAAGCACAGAGTATTTCTGTAACTTACGTACAGTTCTAATGGTTTCCAGTGGTCAATCTTTCATCCCACTGCAGGCAATGTGATCCACAGTTAGTACGCTGCTGCCTCCAATTATTAATAGGAACTCAGACACAAAGACAAATCCAGGGCACATAATACTATGAATCCTGCCCTTGCTAGCACTCTACGTCTACCCCCTAGGCTGTAATGAAAATTCTGGCTTTACTTTATTCTCTAGGACAGGCTTTACTGCTGCTACTCTTATGCAGCACATTATGTTCTTTTATAATATAAACATACGTGAGTGTTAGGGTTTCTATCGCTACTAGAAGGGGGTTGGAGTCAGGACTCAAAATGAACTTTGATGCAGTTTTAAAGTCTTTATTGTGGCAAACTGGGTAATGGTTTGGACTCTGGCATGAAGCATTGTCTCAGAGATTCACTAGATCATCAGACTTGATATTGACAAACTGTTGACTCCCAAAATAGCATAAAAACCATATCTCCAGGCTTCCAGGGTGTTGACGTTAACAAAAGAAATAAAAATTTCTCACATTGCTTTGCGATTCACATGCAAACATAAGATTCCATTTCAAAAACTTTCTAACATCATGAAAATAGACAGATACTGCATATTCTCTAACACATATGTACAGTTAATACATTAAAAAGAAAAGTACAAGCAGATTTTTAATCTTAATCATATGTGCACATTAAACTGTCCCAGAACACAATTCATTTCCATGACAAACAACTGAGTTCTATTTCCCATAAGACATGACTATCTACCAAAAATATTTTAAACACACCAATAAAGCAAATTTTATATATATATATCCACTAAATAATATAAATATTATATATATAAATTATATATGCACTAAAAACACTCATTTTACGAGCTCCGTGGCAATCCTTGGAACACCAAAAAACTATGAGTTCAAAATTGCTCAGATTTCTTTGTATTCAAATATGTTTCATGCATTTTTATTCAACAGTGTTCACAACACTAGTACTATTGTTTGCACACAGCAAATCAATATGTGTCAGCCACCGGTTTAAATTATACTGGAAAAATTGTGTGCTCAAACTGGACAAAACACACAGCACAACAGTGACAGTAAACAACAATAAAGCTTGCTCTCCACAATTATAACATTACTGGTTCTGTAAGGAAAATTAAGTTGCTGGGTGACAAGTAGAAGGGGGATAAAAATGACATCAGGAATTCAAAAGTTTATTTGAGGTGCCAGTCACCACATATAGGCACTCAAGCTTAGCAAGGTCATAAACTTCCTCCTTACTTGTGCCATATGAGATATAAAGGTACGAGAATGAATAAAGACTATGGGATTTATTTCAAAAATCTGTACAACCTAAGCGCAGACTCGTTTTAGAAGACAGTAAATGAATGCCTCACCAGAAAGGCCACCGTGTCAAGTTCCTTTTCACGGTCTGCCCAAAAGCATACATAAAATACTTTCATTTTCCTATTAATATATGAATCAACTATATTAGTTGTTTCTTCACATTTTATAAGTTGTAAAACAAAACTTCAGGAAGGTTTTGCTAAAAACTTAGCAAAAACAAAGATTTTTTTTTTAACATCCTGTTTTTTAAACTAGAAATGGCAATATTTTTTAAGGGACCAGCTAAACAACATATTGAATTCAGGATGGACATTCAGATCCAAACCGAAATCAGATAGCCCAGATAACCCAAAGCATGAATGCAAGTTCAAGTGCATAAAGTAACAAGGTATAGCAGGGAAACACTAAGATTCTCAGTTAAGTTCAAATAACTGCATGGTGTCAATGGTTGTGTTTCAAAGCTGTGCTGAGCAAAGTTATCCTCCCAGCTACATCTAATTTCAAAACCCTCTGGGAAGCTACCTCGGTAAGCTATATGTTGAAATTACATTCTAATATGGTCATTGGATTCATTTTAATTATTATACATTTATATAAAATAGGGAAGTTGTACAAATATGTAGCTTTCCCTCAGGGGCTAATTAGCTAAAACAGTTACTTTGGGAAGGGTGGGGGAGAAAAACCTCTGTATTTGAAATACCATTGGCAATGGAAGCTAGTAATGAAAATTTATATAAGCTTCCTATGAAATGAGTATAATTTAACCCTCTGCATCTTTTAAATAATTATTCACTTTTATTTACTCATGTGGCAGTATTTGTAACAACACATTATCATTGAGTAGTGAAAAAAAGAATATGAGGCTTACTGGGAAACTGTATATTAGGAAGCTATGCCATTTGAACTCTACAAGCCCAAGAGTCAAAATCACAACTCTCGGGGCGCCTGTGTGGCTCAGTCGGTTAAGCGTCCGACTTCAGCTCAGGTCATGATCTCACGGTCCGTGGGTTCGAGCCCCACATCGGGCTCTGTGCTGACAGCTCGGAGCCTGGAGCCTGCTTCAGATTCTGTGTCTCCCTCTCTCTCTGACCCTCCCCCATTCATGCTCTGTCTCTCTCTGTCTCAAAAATAAATAAACATTAAAAGAAAATTTAGAAAAAAATCACAACTCTCATTATTCCCCTAAAAAGCTGCCAAGCAGAGAGAAACCGTAGCATGGAAGATTTAATAGGTCATGTTTCAGCCTGGGATGGATGGTTCTATTGCAGAATACTTAAACTTGAAAGAATAATGGTACAAAATCACTCCTTGGCCCTTCCGATATCGCAGTAAAATCTGGCTGCGGCACCACTGACTAAACACCATTAAGTCTTGCTGCCACCAATAACTGAGGTCACTTGGATAATCAAGAATTCCATGCTGGGCCACAGGATATAAACACTATCATAAAAGTGAAAAGTACTCTGTGTGGCTCTCCTGTTTGATCCCTGTGGTCTTTGATTGTCAAACAAAAGACCAATACCTGCTAACATAACTGTGCATGGACATAAGATAATAAAGGAAAGTCCTGGAGCAAAACTGTTAACCAACTGCCATGATATTGATAAGAGTGATGCATGGTAATGTGGATATTTCCTGTTATCCAACAACGACAAAAACAAGTGAGGAAAATCTATTTTGCCCAAAGATAACCTCAACCAGTTATTTGGTGCCAAAAAAAAAAATGTACCACCGCTCTAGATCAGTAATACTTCAGAGAATTCCAACGGCTATTATGTATGCAGGTTTAGTCACCACCCTTACCCATACTCATTTACACTATGTGATTTCTATTTTAAAATAAATTATCCTGGAAAGATTCCCAGATCAGTATGTGAGATTTGTACAAGGCCAAGTCATTTCCGAGTGGATTCCATCCATGTCCATATCCAGCACCAGTTTTTTATTCATTTATTTTTTGAAATTCACTCATTGGTTTTTAATAGAAACCGTGTGGTTTCTCAATGCACTTTCAATTTTACCCACTTATAAAGAATTTCCCAAGTTAATTTTACTAAACAAAACCTTCCAAGTGTCTACCATTTCCTTTAGGAGCTCAGTAAACATAAACATTACATTTCAATATAAAATCTTTAGAAACGTCTTAAGAATGTGTACACAGTTGAACTTTGAATCTTTTGGTTTGTAATCACCGAGCCCATGACATTCAAAGCCATACAAATCCTTACATTATTAACAGTGATACGCTTGAATTTCTTAGACAATATCCTTGGTCAAAGCTTTGGAATCCAGTTAAAACTCAGAAAGGTGTGGGATTGAGAATACCCACTATTGCAACTGGTATTGAGAATACCAACTATTGCAACAACTTTCCACACATATTCGATCTTTCGTCCAGAAAGAGTGGCAGTGAAAAAAGGAAAGAAAGAAAGAAAATGAGGCGTGAGGAGCCGGAAGTTGGGTGAACAGCAAGGAAATTCTAGCTTTATTACACAAGCATGGAACCAAATTCCTTTGGAGGGGGTGGGGGTGGAAGTCTGACGACTTCAGACCAAGGAGGGAACAAGAGAGAACATGGATCTGCCCCTACAGTCCTGGAGACATCTCAATCTGGGGTTAGGACGAAAGGGGACCTCCCTTGCGGTCCAGGGGTCTCCTCCCTCCGCAGACCCGGTGCTGGGAGGCAGCAGAGGGCACAGCTGCACCGGAGTCCCAAAAGGCGGCGCCGCATCCCTGGGGCGCTGGCCTGGACCATCTGCTGCTTCTTCGCCCATAAAGTGCATTAGGGGACGCGGTCCCTGCTGTCCCTGGTTCATCCCTCCAGGCACAACCCGTCCCGGGGCTGAGAGGTCGCGCGGCGGTGGCCCGCATCTCACGCCCAGGCACTGGGAAGCGGCGGAGTCTCACCACGGGTTCCAGGTTCACTCCCAGGACTTGGCGCGCCTGGCGCTGCGCTTCTGCCAGGCTGCTCTCGACCCACACGTCGCCCGCTACGCGGATGGTGGGGAAGGTGGTCAACGTCGGGGTGGCCGCCCTCCCACTCTCCTCCAGGGTGCGGCCCCTGGAGCAGGGCCCGGGTGCCGCGGGCTTACGGGGGCTGCTGTCCTCGCGGGACGGTGGCGGCGGGGGCGGCACCTTCCTCTGGCCGACCGCCACCTTGCGGGCTCCGTGGCGCCTCCGCCTGGCAGCTGGCCGGCGCGTCTGGAGGCGGGCCTCGGGGGGCTGGTGCAGGGGGTCCGGGACCAGGGCCAGGAGGGAGGAGTAGCCGTAGACGTCCTTGCTGCGCAGGATGTGGGGGGAGAACTGGTGCTTGAGGCTGCAGAGGTAGCTCCAGAGCTCCGCGTCTGAGCTCATGAACTCCGTGCTGCGGGGCAGGAATAGCTTGAAAGCGTCGATCAGCGCTTTGGTGCTGCTGGCCAGCGACAGTCGCGAAGGTTGCCACCGCATGTACACCACCTTCTCCTCAGGCGCCTCCAGCGCGGCCCCTCCTGCAGCGCTAGAGGCTCCTCCCCCGGCGGCCGGGGCCAGGGCCTCCCTGGGCCAGCGCCGCCTCCTCTTCATGCTGCTCAGGATGTGAGGCCGCTAGGTGCCGCCCGCGCTTGCCAGGTCTCGCGGCCACCGCAGGGCCCTGATGAATTTCCTACCATGAAGCCAAATCAGGAGGCAGGCTGTGAGAGTTACACCGTAGTTGCTAGGAGACCAGGCGCTTTGTGAGGTCACAATGTCTGCACATCTTATCACGGTGGGCTGCCCAAAGCTGCCTTAGGTTTGGCTGTGTTTAAGATTATGCCCTTGAGAAAGACCTGCACGTAATCTTACCTGAGAAGGCCCATAATTCTTCACGAGTTCAAGAGGGTTGTCTTAGAGGTGAATGCACGGGTGCTTCAGCCTCCAATATTCCATCTAACATGAAATGACACTTAGCGGTGGACAGTACACACACCTTGCAATCAAACATGACTCTAAGAGGGTTTTAGCTAATAAAATGCCTTGTCATGCAACGCACTGAAAGCCAAATTGAAATAACTACTCTACCCTTTCAAAGAATACCGATGTACTGTGCCTTGCTTAGGGTTCCATACGTGTGTTGCTACAGCTCACAGTTCACGAAGCTGTTCTTCACAGCAGCAGCAAACAGTTTGCCTAGTTAGTATCCATGCTCACTTTCATGCAGCGTAGGGAAGACCGAGTCATTGTGTGCTTAAGAGCAAAGCGTCAACGAATTCTGTGTGAGTGGCCAGTAGGGCATTCAGTGCCACTAAAACCTATTTGCTACCTACCAATTCATGATATTTCAGGTAAGTCATACACAAAGTAGTAAGAGACCGTATGGGACTCCAAGGGTAGAAAACGTGTTACACCGTCCGTGTAAGTGCTTTTGAAACCAACCAGCATAGTCCATCCATTATCACCACATACACAATTCATTCACAAAATACTACAAAGACCACCTACCATGGTCAACTGAAATCTACTTCCCCATGAAAGGATGACTCCAAACTATGTGAATCACTAAGAGTGATAAGTCATGGTAACAATCAGAAGAGAAACTTGCCAAGGTCAACGTGATACATGTGAGAGGCCTCTGTCTTTATTCAGCTCCTTTTCTTAAACACACAAACAAAACTTTCATCTACGCAGCTTAAGCTACTACTACCTCACGCTCATAAAGTGCTGAAAATGGAAAGCTATCCTCATATTCAGTAAGAGCAACCCCTGGATTTTTTTTTATTAAATGTAATTTATTTTCAAATTGGTTTCCACGCAACACTCAGTGTTCATCCCAACAGGTGCCCTCCTCAATGCCCGTCCCCCACTTTCCCCTCTCCCCAACCCCACGTCAACCCTCAGTCTGTTATCAGTATTGAAGAGTCTCTTATGGTTTGCCTCCCTCCCTCTCTATAACTTTTTCCCCCCATCACCTTCCCCATGGTCTTCCGCTGAGTTTCTCTGGATCCACACATGGATGAAAACATATGGTATATGTCTTTCTCTGCCTGACTTATTTCACGTAGCATAATACCCCCCAGTTCCATCCACGTTGCCACAAATGGCCAGATTTCATTCTTTCTCATGGCCAAGTAGTATTCCATTGTATATACATAAACCACAACTTCTTTATCCACTTGTCAGTTGATGGACAGCTAGGCTCTTTCCATAGTTTGGCTGTTGTTGAAAGTAGTGCTATAAACATTGGGGTACATGTGCCCCTATGTGTCAGCACTCCTGTACCCCTTGGGTAAATTCCTAGCAGTGATGTTGCTGGGTCTTCGGGTAGGTCTATTTTTAATGATTTGAGGAACCTCCACAATGTTTTCCAGAGAGGCTGCACCAGGTTGCATTCCCACCAACAATGCAAGAGGGTTCCTGTTTCTCCACATCCTCACCAGCATCTATAGTCTTCTAATTTGCTCATTGTAGGCACTCTGACTGGCATGAGGTGGTATCTCAGTGTGGTTTTGATTTGGATTTCCCTGACGGGGAGTGCTGTTGAGCATCTTTTCATGTGTCTCTTGACAATCTGGATGTCTTTTTTAGAACAGTGTCTGTTCAAGTCTTCTGCCCGTTTCTTCACTGGATTATTTGTTTCCCGGGTGTGGAGTTGGTGAGTTCTTTTGATAGGTTTTGGATACTCACCAATTATCCAGTATGACTTTTGCACACATCCTTTCCCATTCGGTCAGTTGCCTTTTAGTTTTGTTGATTGTTTCCTTCACTGTGGAGAAGATTTTTATTTCGATGAGGTCCAATGGTTCATTTTTGCTTTTAGTTCCCTTGCCTTCGGAGATGTGTCAACTAAGAACTTGCTGATGCTGAGGTCAGAGATGATTTTTCCTGCTTTCTCCTCCAGGGTTTGATGGTTTCCTGTCTCACATTCATGTCCTTCATCCATTGTGAGTTTATTTTTGTGAGTGGTGTAAGAAAGTGGTCTAGTTTCATTCTTGTGCATGTTGCTGTCCACTTCTCTCAGCACCATTTGTTAAAGAGACTGTCTTTTTTTTCCATTGGATATTCTTTCCTGCTCTGTCAAAGGTTAGTTGGCCATAGGTATGTGGGTCCAATTCTGGGATCTCTATTCTATGCCATTAAGTCTACGTATTTGTTTCTGTGCCAATACCATGCTGTCTTGATGGTTATAGCTTTGTGGTAGTGGCTAAAGTCTGGCATTGTGGTGCCTCTCACTTTGGTTTTCTTCTTCAGTATTACTTTGGCTATTCAGGGTTTTTTGTGTTTCCATACACATTTTATGATTGCTTGTTCCAGCTTGGAGAAGAATGCTGGTGCAATGTGATTGGGTCTGCATATAATGTGAGGACTGCGTTGGGTCATATTGACATTTCGTCAATATTTATTCTTCCAATCCACGAGCATGGGATGTTTTTCGCTTTCTCTGTATCTTCTTCAATTTCCTTCACAAGCTTTCTGTAGTTTTCAGCATACAGATCTTTTACATCTTTGGTTAGGTTTATTCCTAGGTATTTTTTGACTCTTGGAGCATTGTAAATTGGATCCGTTTCTTTATTTCTCTTTCTGTTGCTTCATTATTGGTGTATAAAACGCAACCAATTTCTGTACATTGATTTTGTACCCTGCACCATTGCTAAATTCATGTATCAGTGCTAGAGGACTTTTGGCGGAGTTTGTCCGATATTCCATGTATAGTGTCATGTCATCTGCAAAAAGTGGAAGTTTGACTTCATCTTTGCAAATGATGATACCTTCAATTTCATTTACTGTCTGATTACTGATGCTAAAACTTCCAACACTATGTTCAACAACCGGGGTGAGAGTGGACATCTCTGTCTTGTTCCTGATCTCAGGGGGAATGGTTTCAGTTTTTCCCCATTGAGGACGATATTTACTGTGGGCTTCTCATAAATGGCTTTTATGATGTTTAAGGTATGTTCCTTCTATCCTAACTTTCTTGAGGGTTTGTATTAGTAAGGAAGCTGTATTTTCTCAAATACTTTTTCTGCATCTATTGACAGTGCACTATGGTTCTTATCTTTTCTTTTATTAATGTGATGTAGCACATTGATTGATTTGTGAATATTGCACTAGCCCTGCGGGCCAGGAATGAATCCCGCTTGATCGTGTTGAATAATACTCTCTATATGCTATTGAATGTGATTTGTTAGTATCTTGTTGAGAATTTTTGCACCCCTATTCATCAGGGATATTGGCCTGTAATTCTCCTTTTTTTCTGTGTTTCCCGTTTGGGAAGCAAAGTAATGCTGGCTTCATACAATGAGTCTGGAAGTTTTCCTTTCATTTCCATTTTTTGGAACAGCTTGGGAAGGATAGCTATTATCTCTACTTTAAATGTCTGCTAGAATTCGCCAGGAAAGCCACCTGGTCTAGGACTCTTGTTTATTGCGATATTTTTGATAACTGATTCAATTTCCTCACTAGTATGGGTCTGTACACATTTTCTATTTCTTCCGGTTTGAGTTTTGCAAGTGTGTGGGTATGGAGGCATTTGTCCATTTCTTCCAGGTTGTGCAGTTTGTTGCCATAGAAGATTTTATAGTGTTTCCTGATGATTGCTTGAATTTCTGAGGGATTCGTTGTAATAATTCCATTTTCATTCGTGATTTTACCTATATGGGTCCCCTCTCTTTTCTCGTTGAGAAGCCAGGCTAGACGTTTATCACTTTTGTGTATATTCTCAAAAGCACAACTCTTGGTTTCATTGATGTGCTCTACTGTTTTCCTTTAGACTCCATATTGTTTATTTCTGCTCTGATCTTTATTATTTCTCTTCTTCTGCTCGGTTTGAGGTGCCTTGCTGTTCTGCTGCCAGTTCCTTTAGGTGTGCTGTTAGATTTTGTATTGGGGATTTTTCTTGTTTCTTGAGATAGGCCTGGATAGCAATGTTTGTTGTTGTTGCTATTGTTGTTTTGTTTTGTTTTGTTTTGTTGTTCCCTGTCAGGACTGCCCTTGCTGCATCCCGAAGGGTTTGCATTGTTGTATTTCGTTTCCATTTGTTTCCTTATATCTTTTAATTTCTTCTCAAATTGCCTGGTTGACCCATTTATTCATTAGTGGGATGTTTTTTAACCTCCATGCTTTTGGAGATTTTCCATCCTTTTTTCTGTGGTTAATTTAATGTCCCTTCAATTACCTCATTCTTATCAACAAGTTTCTGTATGTTTTTAATTAATTGTTTTATATATGTGTGTGTCTCTGAATTTGGTGTGTAGACATTTAAAATGTTGAGCACTTCCTGATGGAGAGACCCTGAAATTAAAATAAAAAGCTCTTCATCATCTCTTGTTACAGCCTTTAATTTAAACTCTACTTTGCATGATATAAGTTGGCTACTCCAGGATTCTTTTGACCTCCAGTAGCATGATAGATAGTTCTCCATCCCCTCCCTTTCAATCTGAAGGTGTCCTCATGTCTAAAATCAGTCTCTTGTAGACAGCAAAGAGATGGGTCTTGTTTTGTTTTTTGTTATGTTTTTTCTATCCATTCTGATACGCTATGTTGTTTGGTTGGAGCATTTCGTCATTGAAATTCAGTGTTATTAGGGAAAGATATGCGTTTAGAGTCATTGTGATGTCCGTAGGTTTCATGCTTACCGTGGTGCACCAGTTTCCTTTCCCACCAACAGTGAGAGAGGGTTACTCTTTCTCCATATGCTCGCCAGCATCTGTGGTTTCCTGAGTTGCTCATTTTAGCCACACTGACTAGTGTGAGGTGGTATCTCAGTGTGGCTTTGATTTGTATTTTCCTGATGATGAGTGATGTTGAGCATCTTTTCATGTGTCTGTGGGCCATCTGGATGTCTCCTTTGGAAAAGTGTCTATTCATGTCTTCTGCCCATTTTTTCACTGTATTACATTTTCCAGGTGTGACTTGGGTAAGTTCTTTATACATTTTGTACACTAACCCTTTACCAATATGTCATTCGCAAATATCTTCACTCCTTCCATCGGTTGCCTTTTAATTTGGCTGATTGTTTCCTTTGCAGTGCAGAAGATTTTTATCTTCACCAGGTCATGATAATTCATTTTACCTCCTCATTTCCATGTCTTTTGAGACATGCCAAAGAAGAAATGGCTGCAGTTGAGGTCACAGGGGTTTTTTTTCCCTCTTTTCTCCTCTAGTGTTTTGATGGTTTCCTGTCTATATTTAAGTCTTTCATCCATTTTGCATTTATTTTTGTGCACGGTGTAAGAAAGTCATCTAGTTGATTCTTCATCATGTTGCTGTTCAGTTCTCCCAGCACCACTTGTAAAGAGACTGTCTTCTATCCATTGGATTCTCTTTCCAGCTTTGTCAAAGATTAGTTCACCATACATTTGAGGGGCCCCTTCTGGGTTCTCTACTCTGTTTCATTGGTTAATGTGCCTGTTTCTGTGCCAGTGTCATACTATCTTGATGATTACAGCTCCATAGGAAAGGGGAAGTCTGGGCTGCCTCCCACTTTGGCTTTCTTTTTTCAACATAAGTTTGAGTACTCAGGTTCTTTGGTTGTTCCGTGCCAATTTTCAGGTTGCTTACTCTAGTCTGGAGAAGAATGTTGGTACAATTTTGATTGGTATTGCATTAAATGTGTAGATTACTTTGGGTAGTATTGACATTTTAACACTATTCATTCTTCCACTCTATAGGCGTGGATTGTTTGTTTGTTTGTTGTTTGTTTGTTTCTGATTTTGTTGTGTCTTCATCATTTGCCTTCCTACATTTTCTATACTTTTCACTGTACAGATCTTTTACATCTTTGGTTAGGTTTCTTGCTAGGTATTTTACGGTTCTTGGTGAAATTGTAACTGGCAGTGATTTCTTGACTTCTCTTTCTGTTGCTTCCTTATTGGTGTATAGAAATGCAACCAGTTTCTTTACACTGATTTTGTATCCTGTGAGTTTGGTCAATTCATGTATCAGATCTAGCAGCGTTTTCATGGAGTCTTTTGGGTTTTCCGCGTTCAGTCTCACGTCATCTTTGAAAGGCCAAAGTTTGACTTTGAGTGATATATGTTCAGTTAAGTGTAGATAAAAAGAATTTACTCTTTGGGCTCTATGTTTACTTCATAATTGCACAATAAGTGAGAAATAAGCAAGAACTGTGCATGTTATCCCACATTAGATTTGGTAACTGGAATCTAACTCTTTAAAATATATTGAATTCCTCATGTTATGGATAGAAGTATGAAACATCTAACTTCACCCAGTGCACACGTGTGTATTTGTAAACACATATGCTAATCAGCAAAATTGTAATACTAGTGAGTTGTACCATATTTTACACGTTCATGGTACAGGTAATATTGTTTTACCATCTTTATGGTAGCAGCCCAAATAAGATATTTGGAATCAAGGAGAGAATCCAGAACCTACAGGGTACATTCTCCATGCTCTATCCTGGCTTTCAAATAAATGAACAAATGGACTTAAAAAAAAGATTGCACTGGTAATCATGTTTATGCAATTGTGCAATAACTTTTTATGGACTCTAGCCATAATAAGAGTGCACGTGAATAAGGTTTGGAAATAACACCTATTTATAACTTTGTTTGACATGACAAACTCACTAGCAACATATACTTTCAAAAACTTTTTAATTTTTAGTATTAATCTTTTCAGATATTCTATAAGGCCCAATCACATCTTACTCCACATGTAGAAGAGCAAAGGTAGAAATGGTGAACTTTGCATGTGTTACAAAGGCTATTACATGATATTATTTGATATCCTAGAATTTTAAACAACTATACAGCTGCACGACTCATGCTAGGTATTTAAAACTTGACATATTTTAGCTTTCTGCTTTTCATTATTTAATAGTTTTTTAGAATTAGCTTTTGCTACAATCGCATAACTATTAACTTGGGTAATAGATATCCAAGTTTCCAGCTTATCTGTTTTTGTATCAGTGATTAAAATCAATCCCTATGTTATTGCCTTTTTAATTAACCATGGCTATTTTTTTTAGTTCTTTTATCACTGCAATACTAAATTTTCTGCTGTCTTCTATGCCTTTTTTCAAGCCCAGTGATTAATCTTATGACAATTATTCTAAATTCTTGCTGTTATACTGCTTTTATCTATTTTGATCAATTCTTTAACGGTCACTTCTCCTGGAATTTCGTCTGACGGTAATTCTTCCGTTTCATCATTGTGGATAGTTTTCTATTCCTTATGTGTTTCAACGTTGTTGTTGTTGTTGTTGTTGTTGTTGTTGTTGTTGTTGTTGTTGCTGTTGCTGTTGTTGTTTTGTTTTGTTTTGTTTTGTTTTATGTGCTCTGCACCTGAGAGCACTGCTACATTAAAGTGGGCTCATCCCCTCTCCATGGCCTGGCCCTTCTGGGGGTGTGTTTTGGAAAGTGTTACTTGCTTTGCGTTGCTATGACTTTCGTTGTTTGATTTCTCATCTCAGAGTGATTTTTGATAATCCCATGAGGTGTGCTTTGATTTGCTCCTTGAAGTACCGAATGAAGTAATTGGAGGTTTGCACTATCTTGACAGGGGTTAAAACACCTTAAGTTGCCATGCATGGATGTTCTTGCCCTTCCCAACAATGGGGGTTTCTCCTGGTAGTGAGATCCTGGAGATGTGATGGCGCCAAAGCCCGGGCCCCACACAGACGGCTCCTCCGAAAGGCTCTGGGCAGCTGCACTTATGAAAGCCGCTCATTTTCTGATTTCCCAGAGGTTACCTTGGACAAAATTGTGGATTTTTTAAATTACCTGGCCCCATCAATTTCTTCTACCAGCCAGATCTTAGATTGTAGGCAAATGATACCTCACAGTTTGCTTTTCCAATTTGTAAAGGGGAAGTATAACTCCTATGTTCAGTATAGTTGTGAGATTATTGGTAATGCTGTAAAACGTGTGGAAAAAATCCTGGCACATTACACTCAATAAACACTGTATTTTTTTGATTTCCTCATAGTTGTCACTACATCCATGCAAACTGTAACTCCAGGGTGGGGTCTTTCGTAGGTCAAAATGTAAGCTACACCATAGAAGCTATCAACAAGGCAAACTCTTTTTCCTATTCTTGAGGTGACCCATCCCTTTTTTTGAATATGAATATTAACTTTGGTGGTAGAGATTATTGAAGACTTGAATGTATATTGCAGTCCAGCACACCGGGAGATAGTTAAAAGTCCCCTATTTCAGGCACTGTGGATATACATATCGAGCACCTTAGGTGTCAGGTGCTATTAGGTTCAAGTACACAGTGATAATCAAACATGCACGCTCCATATATTCAGGATGTTTCAAACCTTAGCTACAAAAGGTACATGTGTAATTACAACTTGTGGCAAAATGCTGTTAAATAAAAGACTAAATGTTATGAGAAGGAATGACACAGGGGACAAAATGTCGATTAGAGGATTGGCCAACAAAGGTTTCTTGGGGAGAAAAGTCCTTTATTCAACCTTGGACCCGTAGCAAGAATGGTAAGGAAACTAGCAAACACAAAATGCATTCTAAGCGGCACCTACGTGGGTCTAGTTTGAGAAACCAGGAGAAGAGACGGTCCCAATCACCTAAAGAAAGGAGAATGAGGAAAGATGGCATTAGAGGGGTGACAAGACAGGACTGCCAACGTCTGGTGGTCACGTTACAGATTCTGTGTGTCATTTTGAGTACAGTGGAGATTAGAGGGTTGTTTTAAGCAGAGGAATGAACTGCTCAGATTCAGGATTTTTGGATTGCATTCCTGATGCAGTGAAAAGAATGGACTGGGATTTTGGTGGGAAGGGAAAGGCAGCATGGGGCTTAGAACGAAAATGGAGAGTAGGCAGAAGGTGGTGAGAAACTAGCTGGCTTGGCAGACATTGGAGGTGGAGTTGAGAGCCCCTGCTGCTGAATGGATCACAGGAAAGATGTTGAGGAGGGAATGACTGACAATGAGTCTCTTTCCCTCTTGAGCAACTGAAGACAATGTCCCATTAACAGAGAAACACAACAGGGGTTAAGTTGGTCATGGATTTCAATTGTTTATTCATTGGGTATAAATTCACATACATACAGAAGTTTGCTTAGAATTTTAACTTTTCGTTGTTTTGTGTCTACCAAATTGCTTTGTTATACCATCTTCAGGTTCTAACTGATGGTCTCCAATTCTTCGCTGTCAACAAGACCTTCTTTCATAAGATTATGGAATTGATGGGTTATGTAGGTACCTCATCTTCTACCCAGTCTTTGTCATCGTCAAAAATACTTAATGGCCACTGTTGTAGAAGAATCTCAAACTCCAACAGGGTTGTTCTCACTGTTCTTGGAATGCCTGCCCCTCCTTTTTTCCCACACATTTGCTTTTGTTTCCTTTGTCCTTCTCCTTTCTGCCTGCCAGCTAGAAACTTGGTCATCCTTTAAGATTCTTTGTGCTATGTCTCTGAGATGCCTTTACTGATCCACTCGCTCAGTGGACTTCTCCTGATACATGAAACTTGACCTTGAAGACTTACTGTGCTTTGTATGGTATTTGGGTTTTTTCTACCCTCAAATATTATAAGTTTCTTGAAGGCAAAGATGAGGTCTTCCATGCTTCCAGAAACTTTTATAAACACTCAAACATGGTCAAAGTTTAGAAATCTTTCTAGGTGAAGTGGTTGAGTCAACGTCAAATCAGGTGGGAGGGGAGTCTGCTGAAGGAATTTTCGGATTCAAGTGCAACCTTGAAACAACGTTTACATCACAAACCAGAGGCAATTACCTAACTTCACAAAAATAATAAGTCACTGCACATATCTTCACGTTTCACAAAAGAGTTATATCATGACCTCGGTTTTCTCCTACCTCTCAATGCATATTGGAGACTGAACTTGAAGAACGTGTTTTCAGAGTTTTGTGATACCTCAATGTTAACTGTTGCAGTGCTTTCTAGAGTCACATTGTTCGTTTTTGGCTTTCATTCTCTGACATATATTCATCGAGACAGATTCTGGGCATGAATCCAAAAAGCAGTTTCAGGAAACTAGAAAATTAAAGAGCACCAACTAAATTTTCAGTTGTAACAGTTACTACTAAGGAGATCTCATTTAATTCTGTCTTTATCTGGACCATGGAAAATTAACTCTTGCCTTTTCCAGTCTCAGTATTTATGGAGCTGGTATACCAAACTAGGGTATGTCTAGATATTTGATACCCTAATCTCCCACTCAAGTGTGCCGTATCATGGAACAGATATTTTTAGAACATGTCTAAAGACGTTTCCTTTGAGAATTTGGGGAATTTTCCACGTATTATGGAAGCCATGCAGAGTCTCTTAAAGCCTATAGGTAGTCTTTTTGTGTAGGAGCTTTATGAAAAAAGAAGAAGAAGAAGAAGAAGAAGAAGAAGAAGAAGAAGAAGAAGAAGAAGAAGAAGAAGAAGAAGAAGAAGAAGAAGAAGAAGAAGAAGAAGAAAGGGGAGGAGGAGGAGGAGGAGGAGGGGGAGGGGGAGGTGAAGGGGGAGCGGGAGGGGGAGGGGGAGGAAAGAGATGTCAATATGGCCACAAAATAATTTTTACATTGCATTTTATTGTCCAGAAAGAGGAACCCATTGAGAATTCCTTAAACTGGATTCATCTCCTCCTTTTGTCTGGGGATTTCAACATCTACCCTAGTGGTTCTTAACCCAAGCTCAAATTAGAGTGATCTGTGGAACTGACATCCAGACATCAGGGTGATTCTGATGTACAGCCAGGTTTTAAGGCTAAGGCAGCTAACTAAACATTAACGCGCTGTAGTAGATACGCTTCATGCTGAGCACAGTAATAGGGAAATGTTCATAGCAGTCTTCCGTATAATAAGTACAGTATGGAAACATACATTCCAAACGTGAATCAACAGTAGAATGGATAAGCAAATTGTTAAATAATCATGTAATGGAATACAATGTGGAAGTACCAATCCCTGAGTTACACCTATGCAAAACAACATCGATGAGCGTTATAATGTTGAACGGAAGAAGCCAGATCTAAAGAAATGCATATTATTCCATTATATTTTCATAAAATTCAAACATGGATTAATTTAATCTCTGTTGCTCAAAGTCAGGATATTGATTACGTTGGGGAAGGGAGATGGAGCAGGAATGGGGAGTGATTGCAGGGAGAGAATTCATGGTGCTGGTAATGTTCTCCTTTTGGAGTTTCATGGAAGTTAGAGGCCTAAGGTTATACAATATAAAATTATGTATTTACTTTACATTTTCAGTATGTCCTCAAATCTATATGCTGAACTAATTGCAGAAGTTCATCTGTATTAAACGTAATAGAATCCTTTGAAATAAGCTCTTTGGCCAAAAAAAATAGTAACAAATTTGACAGTGGGATGGATCATTATGCGTCATGATTTGCTACTAGTTCTTGTTTTGTTTGTTTCTTTGTCTGTCTGTTTGTTTGCTTGCTTGCTTGTTTTTCGTGTTTAATATGATGTGGTCCTGGAGCAGACCCACTGAAGATGATATTTTGGAAGTTAATACATTAATTAGAGTAAGTGGGTTGATGAATCTGTTCACTAAAGTCTTTCCTAAAGCCAATAGCATATGGTGTAAAGCCAATTATATGATTTTCAAACAAATGTAATATCTTATAAACTCACAGTTTTTATGGACTCCTTGTGGCTCAATTGGTCAAGCATCTGACTTCAGGTCAGGTCATGATCTCACAGTCTGTCAGTTTGAGCCCGGAATCGGATTTAGATTTTGGATTCTCTCTCTCTCTCTCTCTCTCTCTCTCTCTCTGGCCCAGCTTTTACACTTTCTCTCTTTCTTAAAAATAGATCAACATTTAAAAAATTAAAACAATAAAAAACAAACAAATAATGTTGATTTTGAGACAGAGAGAGCACAAACAGAGAAGGGGCAAACAGAGGGGACAGATGATCCAAAGTGAGTTTTATGCTGATAGCACTGAGTCTGGTGTGGTGCTTGTATTCACAAATTGTGAGATCATGACCTGAGCAGAGGTTGGAAACTCAGCTGACTCAGCTACCCAGGTATCCCTTGACTCCCATTGTAATCTAGACCTTAGCAATGTTAACACTGGACTATTTGAAACTATCCTTGATATGTTTAATGTACCTAATAAATTTATGAATTGAAATATTTTATTTATTTAAATGATACTAGACTGAATCATTTTTTTGAAACGTGATTTTATGATTATGGTAGTCTTAAAGTGCATTGCAGAAAATTTAGAAAATTAAAAATAAAAAAGAAAGAAAAATGGTCATAAGTCAAACACCTGGTGATAACCATATCTAAACACCTTTTTTTATGTTTATGTATTTTTGGCAGAGAGAGAGAGAATGAGAGAGAGATGAGCAAGAGTGAGCGATGGGAGGAGAGAGAGAGATAGAATCATAAGCAGGCTCCACGCTGTCAGTGCAGAGCCTAATATGCAGCTTGGTCCCACACACTGTGGAATCATAACTGAGCTGGAATCTAGAGCCAGATGCTTAACCGACTGAGCCATTCAGGTGTCCCTGGAGGTAAGCACCTCTAACACTGTGGTATAATCGCCAGGGAAGAGGTATATGTACATGCATTAACCAAAATTAGCTATGTAGCTGTGAATCCCATTTCTGGTCATCTAGTGATACGAGCATTCCGCTAGGTCATAAATGTTCTGCAGGGCTATGAATTTTAAAGGCCACATAGCATGGCATAACCTATTTAAACACTGCTATTGATCATTGAGGGTGTTCCATTTTCTTGCTTCAATTAGTTGCTACAAGTAGAATTAGCTTTTCATGGTCTAGACACAGTTTAGTAAATGTCAATTAAAAAATAAAAAGATCTGCAGCCGGTAATGTGAGGCGGAGGAACAGGTATGACCAGATGTGGCTTCACCTTGTCTATTGGTGGCAGTGTTTACATCCTTCTCTCCCTCATCCTCTTTTTCTCCTCCTTGACCCACAACCCTCACCTCTTTATTGCTCCTTCTTCTCATCCTCCTTTCTCTGTCTATACTGGCCTCCTTGCTTCCCATCAGTACACACGTTCACAATCCTGCCTTGGGGAATTCATGGGTCCCTCTGCCTAGATCACCTTCCTGTCAGCAGGTAGTTCTCTCATTTGCTTGAGGTATTTATTGAACTGACACCTTTTTCAGCAAGATCCTCTGTGTCTAGTATTTCACCCTGTCTAGTATTTCACACCCCTTCCCCCAATTCTTCTATCTTCTCCAAGATGTATTTCCTTTTTTCCCCCATTCATTATTCCCTACCATAGTTTCTATTTCCATTATCTTTGTCAGTCCCCCCACTGGACTATTAAGCACCAAGATCACAGTGATCCTTGCTCCTTTTGTTCACTAGTGGATCCTCAGGGTGTAGACTGTGTTGTCTCACTCTAAATGCTCCAAAAGTTTTTATTGAATGATTCAATGAATCAACATCACTCCTTCTTTCTTATGAAAGTTTTATAATTTTGTACTTTACACTTACATCTATGATCCATTTGAGTTAATTTTTATATAAGTTATGAATTTAGGTCAAGGCTTCTCTTAATTAATTAAGCAATGAACCGAGTAATTAAACAATTAATTACTTAGTTCATTGATTACTATTGCATACGAACACTTAATTGTTCCAGTAACACTTGATGAAAGACTATATCCCTTTTTCTGTTAGGTTGGCTATATGTCATTATCAGAAGTTGGGTGAGGATGCCTGTGTATGGGGTCAGTTTCTGGATTCTCTGTTCTATCTCGTGACCTGTGTCTCCATCTTTCTTCAATATCACACTGCCTTGATTACGGGAGGTTTATATTGAGTCTTAAAATTGTGCAACATGAGTTCTCCAACTTGGTTATTTTTCAGAGCTGTTTGGCTGTTCTAGTTCCTTTGTCTTTTCACACACATTTTAGAATCAGCTTGCTGATATCCACAAAAAAATCCTGGGATTTCGACTGGGATTATGTTGAATCTCTAGATCAAGTTGATAATTGACATCTTACTAGCGAGGCTTCCATGGGTAGATATGGTATATCTCTCCATTTATTTATATCTTCCTTGATTGATCCAATCAGCCTTCTGTGGCTTTTAGCATACAGATCCTGTGCATGGCTGTTAGATTTAAATGTAATTATTTCAATGTTTGGTGTGATAATAAATGGTTCTTTAAAAGCATTTCCTATTCTAATTATTCATGGCTTATGTATAAAAATACAACTGAGTTGTATATATTGAGCGTGTATTCTGGGGCTTATTTAATTATCTTTGAGTTCTAGAAAACTGATGTATACCCCTTAGAATTTGTTTCATGTTGATAATCACATGATTTAAGAGTTGCGGCAGTTTTCAGGGCACCTTGATGGCTCCATCAGTTGACTACCAGACTGCTGGGTTCAGCAGCTCAGGTCATGGTCCCATGGTCAGGGGATTGAGCCCTGTGTGGGGATCTGTGCTAAGCATGGAGCCTGCTTAAGCTTCTCTCTCTGTCTTTCTGTCTCTTTCTCTCCTCGTATCTGCTCATTCTCTCTTTCCAAAATACAAATTGAAAAATAAATAAATAAAAGAATCGAGATAGTTTTTATTTTTACTTTTTCCAATCAGAAGGCCTTTTCTATGCCTTTTTCTGTACATGCCACGCTTGTAATCAGGGGAGGTACTGGTGTTTATGTCGATTTGTACACAGAACTGGCAGATTCCTTGCTTTTATTGTCTCCTTCCTTGGATATCTACCAAACTTTCCCCAATCAAAATAGGATTCAGAGGGACCCTATTCTAGTTTCGGTTCAAGATGGCTGTGTAGGAAGGCCTTGAACTCAACTCCTCCAAGGTGAAAGAAGATTTCAACTACCTCCATATTGACCTGAAACTTTCCAATTGATTAACTTTTTCTTTCTAGCTTCTCTCCTTCTTTATGATTCTTTATTTTTGAGACAGAGGGAGACAGAGCGCAAGTGGGGGACGGGCAGGGATAGCAGGGGACATAGAATCTGAAACAGGCTCCAGGCTCTGAGCTGTCAGCACAGAGCCCAATGTGGGGCATGAACCCATGAACCATGAGATCATGACCTGAACTGAAGTATGATGCTTAATAGGCCGAGCCACCCAGGCACCCCCTCCCCACCCTCAGCTTATCTCTTAATTCAGGATCCTGAAAGCAAAGTATCACCTGATGGGAACTGAATCTACCCCTCTAGCAATAAGGACTGTCTGAGCCAATAAGACTCCACCCTCAAGCCCAAGACAATGACCAAACTGACCTTAGTGACCACCTGTGTATACCTACCTCCTTTTGTCCCACATTTTCCTTACATAAACCTGGAAGTATTTTCAGCACTTTAGAGAGAGTCTTTGATGTGAGTCTGCTGCATTTCTGGTGTCGGCCTCTGAATACATTTCCCATTTGTTTCACCTCCACTAGTTCCTTTGAATTGCGATCTTGTCAGTAATGGGTAGCCAAACCTCACCTTTTTTGGGTCCCCTGGAGCTAAGTGCTCTTGTGCCTGAACTCCCTGACTACGTTTCTGGTGAACCAGCCAGAAGGTGTACTTCCAATTTGTCCAGCTCCCTGGGGATTGCACCCATTGATATAACAATTCCTCCTGAGGAGCTGAGGACTGACTGCACAGATTGTGCCTAACAAAACATAGAAAATCGAAAGACAACAGCAAGACAGAGAGACAGTAACAAAGGGAACACTCACCCCTAACGTTGCCAAGGGCAGTTGGGGAAGGACCAGGAAAGACTCCTCTGTCTTTGGGCAGAAAAAAAGAAAGAAAAAAAAAAAACACTGCAGTTTGAAAAGAGCAAATGTCATATAAAAGAGAGCATTAGAACTGTCAACGACAGAGGAGCCACAGGAGTTCTCTCTGGGTCATAGATACGGGAGAATGGCAGGGTTACATTTTACATCCACATTTTTTAATGTTTACTTCTTTTTGAGAAGCAGAGAATACAAGCAGAGCAGGGGCAGAAAGAGGGGACAGAAGATTCGGGAAAGGCTCTACACTGACACCATCAAGCCCAATGTGGTTCTCTAATTCATGAACTGTGAAATCATGACCTGAGCTGAAATCAGATACTCCATCCACTGAACCACCCAGCTGCCCCACATTCTCCGTCCACCTTAAAAGCATAGACCAGAGCATGGTCCAGTTGCTGTAGCTGGCCAGCTGCTTCAGTAAGTTCCAGTCCCACAATACACACCAGCCCCAATTGCACTGGACACACACACACACATGACATGCTTTTTTTCCCCTTAAATATTGCACTTTAAAGAGGAACTAGCATATAAAAAGAGCCATTCCTGGACTGTAACCCACCTCAGCTCCCACGGCCCCTTCAGGGCACCCTCTCAGTGGAAAGTCCTGGTACACCCTAGTTTATATCCACTTCAGCTTCAACTATATTGGCAAGGTATCCTCCGCATGTACAGCCCCCGGTGTCTTCAGCTTGTACCCACTTTAGCTTCACCTATCTTGCCCAGGAGCCATCTGCATAGAGAGATCAAGGACAACCTGACCCCCAGACTGCTTATGTTCTAGCCACCCTGTACAGGGCACCTATACACAGCACCCCAGCTTGCCTCAACTTGCAATCATTTCAGCTTCAGCTGTCCTGCCAGGGTACCCTCAACACACAGAATCCTGGGACACACCAGTCTGCGTTCACTTCAGCTTTAAGTATCCTGACAGGGTGCCTGCTATGTAGAAAACCCCAGGATCCCCAGTCCATGCAAGCCACGGCTTCAGCCAGCCAGCAAATATCACCAACTAGCTCACAGAATCTACCCAGGGGGACAATCATATATAAGACAATTCCTTCAAGGGTAGGAGGAGTAGCTGCTCTGCCTCATCTATAGAAACAAATGCAGAAAGGTAAGCAAAATGGAGAGACAGGGAAATATGCTCCAAAAAGAAAGAACAATAAAAAAACCCAGAAAAGAGCTGAAAACGGAGGTAAGCATTTTGCCTCAATTAAATAAAGAATATAAATTAATGATGGTCAAGATGCTTGCCGGGCTGCAGAGAAAAGGGAAGAACTAAGTGAGACCCTTAATTAAGAGATAGCAAACACACACAAAATCAGAGATCAAGAAGATAATCGCTGAAAAGTAAAAAAAACACTTGAGGGAATCAACTGTAGAAGACGGCATGTGGAAGGACATATCACTGATATGGAAGACAGATTAAGGGAAAGCACCCCAAATAAACAGCAGTTGTTCTGTAAGGCCCGATAACTTATTATTCCACATTTAGAGGAGCAAAAGTAGAAATGGTGAACTTTACATGTGTTACTATGGCTATCACGTAATATTATTTGATATCCACGAATTTTAAGCAAATATACAACTTTAGGAAAACAACTTTAGGTTTCTAAGTTTCCCTTTTACTCTTAGAAAAATATTTTGTGCCTGAAATTTTTAGTTTCCCCGAAATGAGCTGCTAATACTGGCCATAGATAAAACCATGAAAATCCAATGTATATCCAGTCACTGCCCTGTGAAATCAAAGAAAAAAGCAGAAGATTGTTTTATGTTTGCTGTCTTAAATTATTTATTGTTAGAAGTATTTTCTGTTTTGCGTAGACTGGGTGGTTCAGTGGTTGAGTGTCCGACTTTGGCTCAGGTCATGATCATATGGTCTATGAATTTGAGCCCCACATCAGGCTCTGTGTTGACAGCTCAGAGCATGAAGCCTACCTCAGATTCTCTCTCTCTCTCTCCCTCTCTCTCTCTTCTCTCTCTCTCTCTCTCTCTCTCTCTCTCTCTCTCTCTCTGCCCCTTCCCTGCTCATGCTGTGTCTCTGTCTCTCTGTGCAAAATGAATAAACATTAAAAACATTTTAAGAGAGTTTTATGCTTATTTATTTTTGAAATATAGAAAGATAGAAGGAGGGAGAGAGAGAGTAAGAGAGCACAAGGTCGGATGGTGCAGAGAGACATGGATACACAGATTTCCAAGCAGGATTCAAACTCTGAGCAGCAGCGCAGACCCTGATGCTGATCTAGAACTCATGAACCATAAGATCATAACCGGAGCTGAAGTTAGATGCTTAACTGACCCAGCCAAACTTGCACCTAGTCTTTCCTTCTTTCTTTTTTAAATGTTTATTTATTTATTTATTTTTAAAATTAATTTTTGGTGTGTGTGCGTGTGTGCATGTGCGTGTGTGTCTCCATCTGTGTGTGTGTGTGTGTGTGTGTGTGTGTGTGTGTGTGAGACAGAGAGAGAGAGAGAGAGAGAGAGAGAGAGAGGAGAGAGAGAGAGGGAGAGAGAGGGAGAGAGATGGAGGGAGACAGGGAGAGAGAAAAGAGAGAGACAGGGGAGAGAGACAGAATGAATGGGGGAAGGGCAGAAGAGCAGGAAATACATAATCTAAAGTAAGGTTCAGACTTTGACCTGTCAGCAGAGGGTCAGATATGGGGCTTGAACTCATGGACCATGAGATCATGATTTGAGCTGAAGGTGAAAGCTTAACCATCCAGGAAGCATCCTCAAATAAGTGTATTTATCTATCTGCTTTCAAACAAGCCAAATTAACAGAGAGATGGCAATCTAATCTTCACACATACGTGTAGTGAATAAATTTGTCCATCAGAAAATTTTGAACTAATCACCACCGTATCAAAGTTAGAATGGATTTTAACAGTATCCGGTTTACTTTCTTAAAATGTTATCACTTTGCCCTTGTTTAGCTCTCAATCAATAATAGTAAATAGATTATTTTCTCATCTGATCAATTCTCTTTATAGCAACGCCCCACTAGATTCTTCCTATTCAACCATTATTTTGTCCTGCGACCTTTTTTTGCCATCTGGCTTAATTTGAGTTTTTCTCTACATTTCTAGCATTGGCAAAACTGAGTATCTTGTCTTTGATGCCATGCTTCCAACCATGCTGATGAAATCTTTCACATCATATTACCTCAAGTTCATGGAGATTAGACAAGTTTCATGGTTCCTCCAAGGTTTGTTTGTGGTTTTGAATGGTACAGTACTGGGGAGAATTAGATTAGTCTTACAAAATTTGTTTCCCCAAAGCTGCACTAGCACATACTGATAGTACATATTAGAGTCAAAGTCCATATAAATTGGTTACTGAGAGTTACTTAACGTGAAGTTTACATACAAGCCAGAAAAAAAAAAAAAACCAAACAACAACAACTCTGGTATTGGGCTCCTGGGTGGCTCAGTTGGTTAGGCCTCCAACTTTTGATTTTGGATCAGGTCATGAGCTCATGGTTTCATGAGTTCAAGACCTGCATCAGGCTCTGTGCTCACAGCATAGCGCCTGCTTGGGATTCTCTCTTTCTCTTCCCTCTCTGCCTTTTCCACACACACGCTGTCTGTGTCTCTCTAAAAGGAAATAAAAATCTTCTAAAAAAAAACCCAAAAACTTCTGGTCTCATTAATTTATAAGTGACAGGGAAATTGTCAAATGTTGTTTTACAGAGAAAACACAATTCCAGTATACTCTTTATATCGTGCTTAAAACTGCTTATTTTGAATTAATTATTGAACACAAAGTGTTCCTTGCTCTTGAATAAAATCAGTGTGCTGTCTTAGAAGGATACTGCGTGAACGCTACAAAAGAGGCAGGGAGTGAAGACCAATGCAAGATTGAAAAAAATGATGAACGTGGGTAACACCACTGATGTGACTGGCCATATTATTTTATTTATGTTTGCTTGATTTGGGTGTTCTGATTCTTAGTTATTAGGCAATAATAGAGACACTCCTACTGAAATGAGCCCAGCTGGAAATAATGAATCACCCCAACTCACCTGTCACACGTTGGTAGCCATCTGTGCATCTGGCAATCTGTGGAAAATCCATATCTGCTAGTTGAATGAGAAACACGTAATTTAAATCCTTTATCTTACATCGGACCACCATCTCCCTATTCCCGCCTTGGTACCTGCAAGAAGATTCTCTTTCATCTTCCCCTGGAGCATCGTCTACCAAATCTTGCTGGGAATATTTATCTTTCCATCTCCCTGGGAGCCCGATCTCCATCATCCTGCCTAGGAAGGACACCTTGGGACATCCTTCCAGAAAGCATCTTCTCCAGCATTTTGCCTAGGAATGCAACTCCCTAATCCTTCCTGGAATAGTGGTCCCCTACATCTTTCCTGGGACCTAAATTTCTGTCATCCTGCCTGGGAGTGCCAACTCCATCATTCAGAGAGGAAGCAAGGCCTCCCTCATTCTGCTCTCAGCCACTGTTTCTCTCATTCTGCCTGGTAGCACAGTATCCATCACTCACGTTGAATGGCCTTGAAGGCCATTTCCACCATTTTTCCTGGGAGCACCATTGTGGTTGTCATGTTTGCTGGCACTGTCTACGTCATCATCCTGGGAGCACTGTATCCTTCATCCTGCATGAATGTGAGGTATCCCTGATCCTCCTGGGAGGACAGTCTCCTTCATTCTGCTTTCCAGTGTGATCTCTGTCATACTTCCTGGGAGTACAACCTATGATATCTTCTATAGGGGATGAAGTCTGGCATACAGCCTGGTAGCCTGATTTCTTTCATCCTAATTGGGAGCTTCCTGTCCCTAGTCTTTTTTTTTGGAATGTGATTTTTGTTGTTTTACCTTGGGGTGTCATCTCTGTCACCATGCCTGCAGGTATGATCTCTGTCTTTCATGTTGGAAATGCCATGTGCATCATAATGGTGGCACGCATGGTATCTTCAACCTGCCTGAGATCACGTTATCCACCATTGCCTGGGGATATGAACTACCTCATCCTGCCCGAAATCACCATTTTGTCATCCTGTGTAGGAATGCAAAATCTCTTATCCTGTGTGGCGGTGCATTCTCCATCATTCTTTCTGTGAGCTCATCCTTATTATCCTGCTTGAGAGCATGAAATCATTCATCGTACCTAAAAGCGCCTTGCCCTTCATTATACTTTGCAGTGTGATTTCCTTCAATTTTCCTGGGAGCACCATCTACCTTAGCCAGCCTCTGATCATGATCCACATCATGCTCCCCTGCATTGCTGTCTCTGCTGTACTGCCTCTGAGTGCTGTACCCTTCCTTCATCCTGTCTGGGAGCACAATCTCCTTAAACCTGCCTGGGAAGTCAGTCGCTGACATCCTGCCTGGGAGTGCCTTCTATGTCATATTTGCTGGTATCATGTTCCCCATCATCCCGGCTTGGGATACAGTCTCCATCATCTTTCCATGGAGCACCATGTCTATACTCTGGTCTGGCAGCACAATATGTGACATCCTGCCTGCCTAGGAGTCCTGTATCCATCCTCCTGCCTCGAAGGGTCCTCTCCTTCATGATGCCTGGGAATGCAATCCCATAATCCTTCTTACAAGCACGATCTCTGTAATTCTGTCTGAAGGAATACCTCCAATTTATTATCTTGGAGAGCATTCTTGGTCGTCCTGAATGGGATCATTGTCTCCTTTATCCTTTTGGGAACAGATCTCCATCATCTTGCCTTGGAGCTCCCTCTTTCTAATCGTACCTAGTAACATGTTCTCCTCATTCCCACCCTGGAGCACTGTCTACAATTCCTACCTGAAAGTGCCTTCTCCTTAATACTGACCGAGAGCAAGAAACCATCGTTATGCCTAGAAAGGCTGCCTCTGTCATCCTGCCAGGGAACACAGTCTCCACCAGCCTGCCTAGGAGCAGTTCTACCTCATTCTGCCTGAGATAGCAATGCCAGTCATAATTAAGAGCTCCAAATGCATCATCCTATCTGAAAGCAATTCTGAGACATACTGTCTGGAACACAATCCTTATCATCCTGCCCAGGAGCTCCATTTCAGTCGTCCTACCTGGTAACACAATACCTTTCATCTTGCCTCAAAGCGCCCTATGGTCGTTTACACTGCTAGAGCAATCATCCTCATACTGCCTGGGAGATCTGCCTCCATCATCCTGTCTGGGTGCCAGGGAGAAGGATGTGTTTCATCCTGACCTGGAGTTCTGTCTATGGTTCCTGCCTGGGAGTTCTTTTCTCATCCTTCCTTGGAGGTCTATCCCCACATCTTGCCTAGGAAGGTCATCTCTGACATCCTGCCAGGGAGCACATCTGTCTCATTCTGCCTTGGTTGAATTTAGGATAATCTCTTTCTTCTTGCCCTGGGACATTTTCTTACAGCCCAGCCTGGAGCACGTATCCCTCACCCTTCCTGGGAGTGTGATCTCCATCATCTTGCCTCAGAATGCCAACTCTGTCATCCTTCCAGCGAACATTTCTGCCAACATCTTCCCTGGGAGCCTGTCTCCCTCATCGTGCCTGGAAGAAGAGTCGCCTCCATCTTTCCTGGGACCTCCAACTCTGTCATCCTGTCCAGGAGCGCCAAATATGTCATGCTGGCAGGAAGCTGAATCTCATTTGGAGCACCGTTTCTTTCATCTTGCCTTGTAGTGCAATATACTCATCCTGCTTGGAAGTCCTTATATGCCTTTTTGCCTGACAGCACCATATCCATCAATCTTCCTGGTTGTGTGGCCACGAGTGAGGGTAGTCACCTTCATCCTGTTTTTCGGCATGCTCTCTGTCTCCCTTCCTGGGAGCAAAATGTACATCATCCTATTTATAGGATCATCTCCAACTTCCAGTCTGGGAGCCTCTTTTCAGTCATCCTACCTGAGAGCATGATTTCCTTTATCGTATTTTGGAGTGCCCTCTCCATCGTCTTTTTTTTTTTGGCGGGGGAGAGGCACATGATTTGTTTTGTTTTACCTGGGAGTGCCATCTCCACTAGCCTGCATGGGGCACGATCTCCATCCTTCAGGGTGGAAATGCCATTCTGTCATTGTGACAGGGTGTTTGGTCTCTGCATCCTGCCAGGGAACAGGATATCCACCAACAACTTGGGACACAAACTCCACCATCCTTCCTGAAAGCGCCCTTTTGCTACATGCATAGTAGAGCAATATCCCTTATCCTGTGTAGGAGCACCTTGTCCATCATCCTTTTTGTGAGTGTCATCCGCATAATCCTGCCTAGAGAAGCATATCCTTCATCCTACCTGAGAGAGCAGTGTCCTCATGATCCTGAGAGTGTGATTTCCTTCCACCTGCCTGGGAGTGCCTTCTACCTTTTCCTGCCTCAGAGCCCAATCTCTGTCATGCTCCCTTGGTGCACCATGTCCTTTATCTTGCGTGGTCATATGATCTCCTTCAACCTGCCTTGGTCTCAGTCATCAACATCCTGCCTAGGAGCACCCTTTAAGTCATCCTTCCTGGTATGCTGTTCCCTGTCATCCTGCCTCAGAACGCCATCTCCATCAGTTGTCGTGGATCACCGGTTGCCCTATCTCCTTCACCTGCCTTGGACTCAGTGTGTGGACATCCTGTGTGGGACCACCTTCTACATCATCCTTCCTAGTATCCTTTTCTCCATCATGCTGCCGTGGAATGTCATCTCCATCATCCTGCCATTAAGTCTGTATGCGTCCTACTGCCTTGGGAGCAGTATGCCTGTCATCCTGTCTTCCTAAAAGTGCTAAGTACGTCCTCCTTCTGGGAAAGGCCATATCCTTTATCATGCCATGGAAATCAATCTCCCTCTCATGATTGGGAGCATGTATTCTGTCATTGTGGCCTGAGGAAGATCTCTGACATATGTTCTGGGAGAGTGATCTCAGTCTTTTTGCCTGGGAGAATATCATCTCTGTTCTCCTTTTGGAAATCTAATTCACGTCATTTTGTCTGGGAACATCATCATGGTCATCCTTTATGGGAGCATAAACTCCCAATCCCCACCATGCAGCACAGTGCAGTTCCTGCCTGAGAGTCACTTCTGTGTCATAGTGACTGGGAGTGATAAACGCTTGTCCTGCCTTGAAAGGCTGTATATGGCATCCGCTCAGGAAGCACTATCTCTGTCATCTCGCCTAGGAGAATTTCCCCCTCATCTTGCCTGTTATAGTGATTGTCTTTCACATGCCTGGGGATTCCAAGTCCATCATCCCGCCTAGAAGCATGTTCTCTGACATGCTTTCTGGAACATGGTCTCTTTCATCCTGCCTGGGATCACTGTTTCAGTAATTCTCCCTGGTAGCACAATATCACTCAGCCTGTCTTGGAACAAACACCTTATGGTCTCTTACCCTGGTAGAGTAATCGTCGTTGTCCTGCCTGTGAGCAATGTTACCATCACCCTGCCTAGGAAGACCACCTCTGTCATCCTGCCAGAGATCATCTTCTCCACCACCTTGCCTGGGAGCACATCTCTCTCATCCTGCCTGGACGTGTGATCCCCTTCTCCTTGCCTGGCACCCCCATCTCTGTCATCAGGTCTGGTAGCACCAACTCTGTCATCCTGGTAGGAAAGACAACCTACCTCTTTCTTCCTTGGAGCGATGTTTCTCTCATCATGCCCGGGAGTGCATTATCCCTTATCCTGGCTTGGATAAGGGATATTTTCTGTCCTTTTGTCTGGGAGCTCCATTACCATCATCCTCACTGGGAACACCTTCTTTGTCATCCTTCTGGGGGTGACAAATCCATCATCCTCCCTGTGTGTGTGGTCCCTCTGATCCTCCTGGGAGGGCAGTCTCCATCATCCTGCTTTACAGCGTGTTCTCTGTCACCCTGCCTTGGAGCACGGTGTACGTTATCCTGTTTACAGGAAGATCTCTGACATCCAGTCTGGGAGTGTTATTTTGATCATAATACCTGGAAGTGAGACTTCCTTAATCCTACATGGGAGCGTCTCCTCCATAAGTCTTTTGGGAATGTGATATGTGTTGTTGTATCTTGCAGTTCCATCCCCATCACCCTGGATTTGGACACCATCTCCGCCTGACAGGTTGGAAGTGCCATCTCCATCATCCTGGCAAGGTGCCAGGTATCCGCATTCTGCCAGGGAACATGGTATCCACCGTTGCCTGGGGACAATAACTCCATCATCCTGCCCAGGAACACAATTTTGTCATCCTTCCTTAGAGCTCACTATCCCTTTTCCTGTGTTGGAGCACTTTCTTCATCATCCTGGCTGGCAGCACAATTTCATTCACTCTACTTCAGGGTGCTGTGTCTTCCATCATGCTTGGCAGGATGATTTCGTTAGAGCTGCTTGGAGGGCAGTCTACCATATCCTGCCTTGGAGCAGGCTCTTCATCATGCTCTCTTGGTCTGCTGTGTCTGTTGCGCTTTCTGGGAGCACAGTGTGCTTCAGCCTACCTCCGAGCAAAACCTCCGTCAACCTTCCTGGGAACCAAGCATCCGATGTCCTGCCTCGGGGTGCATTTCACCTCACCTTTACTGCTATCGTGTTCCCCACCACACTGACTTTGAACACTGCCCCATCATCTTGCCATGGACCAGGATCTCCATCCTCCTCCTCCCTGGGAGCATTATCTCCTTCAACATGCCTGGGCCACCTTCTCTTTCATCATACCTGGGAGATTTGTGTCATTTACCTTGCCGAGGAGTGCAATCCTCATCCTCCTTTGGAGCACAGAATCCATCCTTCCTGGGAGCATGATCTCCTTCAATTGGCTTGGGAACCCAGTCTCTGATCTCCTGCCTGCCTGGGCGTGCCCCCTACATCATTCTCCTGATATCATATTTGCGATCACCCTGCCTTGGAACACCATCTCCATCATTTTGGCACGGAGCGCCATCTCGGTACACCTGCCTGGCAGTACTGTATCTGTCATCACGCCTGCCTGGGAGTGCTTTGTATGTCCTCCTGCCTGGAGGCTTGATGTTACTCATCCTGCTGTAAGTACTGCCTCGGTCCTCCTGACTGGAAGACGCATCTCCTTCAGGATGCCTGAGAACACAGTCTCTCTCATCACGTCCAGTAGCACAGTCTCTGCTGTTCTGACGAGAGGAAGATCTCTGACAAATGCCTGAGAGAGCCATCTCAGTCTTCCTTCCTGGGATAGTCATGTCCATTCTACTTTAGGGAAGGTGATTTCCAATATCTTGACTGGGAGTGCCCTCTTTTCATCCTGACTCGCAGCATGAATTCCTAGTTTCCTTTCTGGAGTGCAGTCGATGCTTCTTACCTGAGAGGACTTTCTCCCTCATACTGACTGGGGTCAAGAAACCATCACACTGCCTAGAAAGGCTGCGTTGTTATCCTGCCAGCAAGCACCATCTTTGTCATCCTGCTAGGAGGGCTTCTACCTCCACCTGCCTCGGGGAACGATGGCCTGCTTCATGCTTTGGAGCACCAGCTGCATCATCCTGCCTGGAAACAAGTTCTCAAGCATACTGCCTGGAACATGATGTAAGCGACCCTGCCTTGGAAACGCCATTTCAGCCATCCTCCCTACCTGGTAGTGAAATATCCCTCATTTTCCTCAGAGCACCTTACAGTCATTCAAGCTGTTAGAACAATCATCCTCATCCTGCCTGGGAGCACCATCTCCAACACCCTACTTCAGTGCCTGGGAGATTGCTCTTTTAATCCTGCCTTTGAGTGCCATCTACGAATCCTGCCTGGAAGTGCGTATCTGTAATTCCTCCTAGTAGTGAAATCTCCATATCATGTCACAGAGAGCCATGTCCGTTATCCTTCCAGGGAGCATCTTTTCCAACATCTTCCCTAGGAGAGTGTATCCCTCATCCTGCCTTGAGTGGATAACTCCACTTTATCTTGCCTGTGACTGCCATCTTAATCACCCTACCTGGCAGCACCATATCTGTCATCCTGGCAGGAGGCACCATCCCTCTTCTTTTCCTTGGAGAAAATCTTCTCTTATCCTGCCTTTTAGCACAATACCCCTCATCCTGCCTTGGAGGGTATTTTCTGTCATTTTGCCTTGGAATGCGGCATCCTTCATCTTGCATGAATATGTGATCTTGATCTTCCTGCCGTGCAGACTCCTTCTTCCTGCCACGCTGTGTGGGCTCTATCACCCTTCCTGGAAGCATGATCTACATCAGTCCGTTGAGACGATTTTTGACATCCGGCCTGGGAGTGTGACTTCAGGCAATCTTATCTGAGAGCGTCATGTACTTCATCGTACCTGGGAGCATCCTGACCCACCATTCTTTTTGGGAATGCAATTTCTGTTGTTTTACCTTGGAGGGACTTTTCCTTCATCGTTCCTGGTGACACGATCTCCATCTCTCAGGTTAAGGAGTCATTTCTGTCATCGTGGTGGGGAGCATGGTATCTGAATCCTGTTCAGGACCATGATATCCACCATTTCCTGGGGTCACAACCTCTGCCACCCGACCTCCAAGTGTCGTTTTTTGGCATCCTGCCTAGGAGCGCAATATCCCTTATCCTCTGTGGGAATGCCTTTACCGTCCTGTATCCTGCATGTGCAGTCTCTGTTACCCTGCCTGGGAGCATATCATTCATCCTACTTGAAAGCGCTGTGTCCTTCATTTTGCCTGGGTGGGTGATTTCCTCCTACCTGCCTGGGAGTGCCATCTAACTTAGTTTGTCAGAGTGTGAACCTATCGTGTTCCCTTAGTGTGCCATGTCTGTCCTGTTGTCTGGGAACACCACGTACCTCCTCCTGTCTAAGAATATGATTTCCTTCAACCAGCCTGGGAATTCTGCTTTTGACATTCTGGCTGTGAGAGCCTTCTATGTCATCCTTCCTGTTATCATAGTCCCTGTAATTCTATCTTGGAACGACTTCTCCATGAACATGCCATGGAGGACCATCTCAGTAACCCGACCTGGAAGCACTATATCTGTCATCCTGTATGCCTAGAAATCATTTGTACGTCATCCTTCCTCCATGGGTGATCTCTCATCCTCCTTCAAAGTGCCCTCTCCTTCTGCCTGCCTGGATTGGTGATCTCCTTCATCGTGCCTGGGATTGCAACCTCCCTCATCATGCCTGGGAGCACAATCTTGTCATTCTGACTCAGGGAAGATTTCCAACGTAGTTCCTGGGCATGGGTCTCAGTGTCCCTGTAGGGAAAGTCATTTCTCTTATCCTTTTGGGAAATTGACTTCCATTATTTTGCCTGGTAGTGCCCTCTTTGTCATCCCATCTGGGAGCAGAATCTCCTACTTCCTGTTGTGTAACACACTATGATTCCTGCCTGAAAGTCCCTACTCCATCATACTTACTGGGAGTGCAAAACCATCTCCATACCTAGAAACACTGTCTCTGTCCTCTTTACGGGGGCACCAATGCATGTCTTCTTGCCTGGGAGCATTCTCCTTCTTCCTGCCTGGGAGAAATATGACCAGTCATCAGGCTTAGGAGCACCAACAATCATCGTGCCTGGTAGTAATTCTCCGATGTACTGTATGTAACACAATCTCCATCAACCTTCCTGGGAGTGCTGTTGTGGCCACCCTACCTGGTAGCATAAAATCCCTAATCATGCCTCAGAGTGTCTTGTGGTCATTGATCCTGGTAGAGCAATCACCATCATCCTGCCTGGGAACACCATCACCCTCTTCTTGCCTCTGTACCTGGGACAATGATCTCTTTCATCCTGCCATGGAGAGTCATCTACGAATCCTGCATGGGGGTGCTTATTCGTCCTTCCAGAAAATGCAGTCTCCACCATCCTGCCTCAGATTGCCATCTGCATCATCCCACCAGAGGGCATCTTCCCCAACACCTTGCCTGGGAACACGTCTCCTTGATCTTGCCTGGAAGAATGGTCCCCTTCATCTTGCAAGGAACCGCCAACTCTGTCATTCTGCCCAGGAGGACCAAATCCTTTTCATCCTGGCAGAAACCACCATCTCCCGCGTTCTACCTTAGGGCACCATTTCTCTCATCTTGCCTGGCAGTGCAATGTCCCTCATCCTGCTTCAGAGGTCTTTATCGACATTTCGCCCTGGGAGAGCCATATCTGTCATCCTGCCTGGGTGGATGGTCTCCCTCTCCCTCTTGACCTGAAGGAGTTCAGTGTCCTTCATCATGCCTTATAGCATGATATGCCATCCTGTCTGGAAGCATGCTCTTCATCCTGTTCAGATGACGATCCCCAACATCCACCATGGAACTGTGTTTTTTGTCATCCTTCCTAGGAGTGCTATTTCTTTCATCTACTTGGGAGCATCCTCTCCCTCATACTTTGTGGGAACATGTTTTCTGTTCTTTTACCTGGGAGTGCTTACTGGGGCATGACCTCCATCCTTCAGGGTAGGAGCTCAAGCTCCGTCATTGTGGTGGGGAGCATAGCATCTGCATACTGAATGGGAACACGATATCCACTCTTACCTAGGGACACAAACCCCATCATCCTGTCTGAAAGTGCCATTCTGTTGTTTTGCCGAGGAGCGCAATGTCACTGTAGGGACCATTTCTCCACCATCCTTTTTGAGATTTAGTCTCCATCATCCCTTCTGAGAGCAAGGTATCATTCACCCTACCTGAGAGCTACAAGTTCTTCATTAGGCCTGGGAGTCCTATTTCCTTCAAACTGACTAGGAGCACTGACTATCTTCTCCTGTCAGTTGTGAACTCCATCATGCTCCCTTGGTGTGTCGTTTCTTTCATACTTCCCAGAAGCCCTATATCCTGCTTTCTGCCTGGGACCATCATCTCCTTCAACCTGTTGGGGGAACTCAGTCTCGAAATCCTGCCTGGGAACTCCTTCAATGTCTCCATTTCTGGTATCGTGTTACATGTCACCCTGCCTTGGAACACCATATTCATCAACCTGGCCATTAGGTGCCGTCTCGGGTTTACTCCCTGGGAGCACTATATCCACCGTTTTGCCTGGTGAGGAGTATTGTGGAGGTCCCCCTGCCTGGAGGCCTTATTTCTTCCATCGTCCGTGGAAGTGCTGGCTCTGTCTTCCTGCCTGTAAGGGGGATTTGTTTCTTGATGCCTTGAAATGCACTTTCCCTCAACATGCCTGGGAGCGTGATCTCTGTCATTCTACCTAGAAGAGGATCTCCAACATATTAATTGGCAGAGCAATCCTGGTCTTCATGCCTGGGAGCATTTTCTCCTTTTGGGAATGTGATTTCCATCATTTTGCCTGTGAGCACCCACTTTGGCACCCTGACTGGGATCATGATCTCTTACTTCCCACCTTGGAGTGAAGACTACAACTCTTGCCTGACAGTGCCTTCTGCCTCATACTGTCAGGGAGAAAGAAATTGTCATCATGACTAGAAAGGCCACCTCTATCATCCTGCCAGGGGGCACTATCTCTTTCATCTGGCTTAGGAGTGCTTCTCCCTTGTCCTGCCTTGGAGAGTGATGTCCTTCATCCTATTTTGGAACTACAGGGTAATCCAGCGTGGAAACGAGGTATGAGACATACTGTCTGGAACATGATCTCTGTCAACCTGTCTGGCAGCGTTTTCCTCATACTACCTGATAGCACCATATCTCACATCCTGCCACGGAGTGATGTACAGTCATTTACCCTTGTGGAGCAATCATGGTAATCCAGCCTCAGAGCACAATCACTAGCATCCTGCCTAGGAAGTCTGTATCAGTCATTTTACCTGGGAGCATCTTTTCCAGAATCTTACCTGTGAGTGTTGTCTCCCTCATCTTGCCTGGAAGTATGGCCCTCCTCCTCTTGCCTGGAACCACCATCTCTGTTGTTCTGCCTGGGAGTGCCAACTGCTTCTTTTTGGCAGGATGAATAATCTCCCTTATTCTGCCTTGGAGCACCATTTCTGTCCTCTTGTCTGGTAATGCAATATCAGCCATCCTGCCTTGGAAGGCCGAATCTGTTAATTTGCCTGGAAACATTATTGTCATCCTCATGCCTGGGAGTGCCTACTTTGTCAGTCTCTTTGTAGCCCTGTTTCCATCATTCTGCCTGGGGGCATGGTCTCCTTGATCCACTTGGGCAAGTAGTCTCCTTAACCCTGCTTTACAGCATGATATCCGTCACCCTGCCTAGGAGTGTGATAAACGTTATCCTGTTTAGAGCATGAACTCCAAAAGCCAGCCTGGGACAGTGGTTGTGGTCATCTTATTTCAGAGCATGATTTCCTTCATCCTATTTGGGAGTGTCCTCTCCATCACGCTTTATGGTAAAGTGATTTGTTTTGTTTTACCTGGGAATGCTCTCCATCACTTTGCTTGGCGGCATCATCTCCGTCCTTCAGGGGGGAAGCAATATCTCCATCTTTGTGGCAGGAAGCATTGTAAAGGCAGCCTGCCAGTGAACACGATATGCACCATTGCCTGGGGACACAAACTACATCATCCTACTTCAAAGAGCCATTCTTTTATGTTGCCAAGGAGTCCAATATCCCTTATCCTGTGTAGGAGCACCTGCTCTGTCATCCTTCCTGCTAGAGCAGTCACTGTCATCCTTTCTAGGACCACAATACCTTTCATCCTACCTGAGAGCGCTGTGTCCTTCATTATGCCTGTGAGTGTATTTTATTCAGCTTTCCTGGGAGCACCACCTGATTTATCTTGCCTTGGAATGAGATCTCCATCATGCTTCCGTGGTGTGCGGGATCTGCTGAACTGCCTGCGAGCGCTATTTCCTTCATGTTTCTTGGGAGCATGTTCTCCTTCACCTGCCTTGGAACTCGGTCTCTGACTCATGCCTTGTAGTGTCTTCTCCCTCATTCTTCCTGGTATCATGTTCCCTGTCCTCCTGCCATGGAACACCATCCCTACCACTTTGCCATGGAGAGCACCTCAGTCTTCCAGCTTGGCAGCACAATATCGGTCATCCTGCATGCCTATGGATGCTCTGTGCAATCTCCTGCCTAGAGGGCCACCTCTTTCATGATGCCTGGGAATACAATCCCCATTATCCTATATGTGAGCGTGATCTCCTTCACTCGGCCTAGAGGAAGATCTTCGACTTATCCTTGGAGAGCAATCGTGTTCTTCCCACATGGGAGCATCACCTCTATTCTCCTTCTGGGAATGTGATTTCCATAATTTGTTCTGGGGCAACCTCTTTGTCACTCTGCCTGATAATACGATCCCCTACTTCTTGCCCTGGGGCACAGTCTAGGATTCCTTGCTGAGATTGCTTTCTTTGCCATCCTGACTGCGAGCAAGAAAAAAAAATATCATTCTGCCTAGAAAAGCTGTCTCTGTCATCCTGTCAGGGAACACAGTGTCCATCATCCTGCCTAGGAGCGATTCTCACTCTCCTTTCTGCCCGGGAGAGTGATGTACTTCATCATAGTTAGCAGCACCAACTGCATCACCCTCCCTGGAAGCAAGTTCGTAGACATACTGTCTGGAACATGATCCTCATTATCCTGCTTGAAAATGTTTCACTCATCCTGAGAGATGACCCTTCTTTGTAGCACAATATCCCTCATCTTGCCTCAGAGCACCTTACAGTCATTTACCCCGTCAGAACAATCATCATCATCATCATCATCATCATCATCATCATCATCATCATCATCATCATTTCTGGACAGCCACCTCCACCATCCTGTTTCGGTGACTGGGAGAAGAATCTCTTTCACCTTGCCCGCAAGCACCTTCTCTGAATACTGCCTGGGAGCACTTATTTGTCTTCTTCCTTGGAGCATGATCTCTATCATCCTGCCTAGGAAGGCAGTGTCTGTCATCCTGCCAGGGAGCATGTTCTACAACATCTTGATTGGGTGCTCATCTCCCTCAATCCTGCCTGGAAGAGTGGTCTCCTTCGCCTTTCCTTTGGCTGGCTTCTCCATCACACTACCTCAGTGCCTGGGAGAATGGTCTCTTTTACCCTGTCCTGGGGCATGGTGTACCAAACCCTCCTGCGAGTGGTTATCTATCTTCCTTCCTGGAACCACCGTGTCCAACATCCTGCCTCAGAAGACCATCTCCTTCATCCTGCCAGGGAGCATATTCTCCAACATCTTGCCTAAGAGAGCACCACTCTTATCCTGCCTGTAAGAGTCATTACCTTCATCTTGCCACGGACCCGCCATCTTTGTCATTATGCCCAAGGGCGCCAACTCCAGCATCCTAGAAGATCTCACTTGTTTCTCCCATCCTGCCTGGTATTAAAATATTCCTCATCCCTGTGAGGGCCTTATCTTTCATTTTCCCCAAGAGCACCATATTAATAATCTTGCCTGGGTGCATGGTCTCCCTGTTCCTCCTGACCTGAAGGAGGGAAGTCTCCTTCATCCTGCTTTGCGGAGTGATCTCTGTGATTCCGTTGTGAGCATGATCTATGTCATCCTGTTTCATGGACGATCTCCACTATCCAGCCTCAGAACATGTTTTTAGTCATCCTACCTAAGAGTGTTATTTCCTTCATTCAACTTTGGAGCATATTCTCCATAATCTTTTTTGGGAACGTTATTTGTATTGTTTTACCTGGATTTCCATCTCCTTCAGCCTGCCGGGGACATGAGCTCCGTCCTTCAGGATGGAAGCGCCATCTTCACCATCATGGCAGGGAGCATGGTGTCCACATCCTGCCTGGGAACATTATATGCACCATACCCTGGGTACACAGACTCCATCATCCCGGAAAGGGCCGTTCTCTTGCCTAGTAGCACAATATGGCTTATCCTGTGTCAGAGCACCTTCTCTGTCTTCCTTTTTGTAAGTGCAGTTTCCATCATCCTACCTCAGACCATGATATCCTTCCTCCTACCCAAGAACACCATGTCTTCTATTATACCTCGGAATGTGATTTCCTTCCACCCACCTTCAAATGCCATCTACGTTAGCTCCTCTAGGAGCACAATCTTCATCATGCTTTCTTGGTGTGCTGTGTCTGTTTTACTTCCAGGGAGCACCGTGTCCCTCATCCTGCCTGGTTACATGACCTCCCTCAAGCTACCTGGATACTAAGTCTCCAACTTCCTGCCTCGGAAAGTGTTTTCTTCATCCTTCCTGCTATCATTTTTCCTGTCCTCCTGTTTGGACCTAGTCTCCCTCATCTTCCTTTGGAGCACCATTGGTTTCTTTTTGCCTGGAAGTACTTAGCCGTCCTCCTGCCTGCCATGGAGTGCTGTGTCCATCCTCCCGTGTGGAGTTCCAATCTCTGTAAATCTTCCTTGGTAGTTCCATCTCCTTCCTGCAGTCTGGAAGGGACATTTTCATCATAATGCCCAGGAACACAAGCCCCCTCATCATGCCAGGGAATACAATCTTTCACATTTGCCATGTATAGAATGTCCAATTCCCCCCCCCCCCCCCCCCGGGATATCACTCTCTCCCTTCCTGTCTGGGAGTGTAATCTCTGATCTCCTTTCGGGAAGGTTATTTGCATCATTTTACTGGAAGCACCCTCTCCATCATTCTGTCTGGGATCATGATCTCCATCTGCCGGCCTTGGAGCTCTTCTACAATTCCAGCGTGTGAATACATTCTCTGTCATACCGACTGGGACCAAGAAACCATATTCTGTTTTGAAAGGCCATGGATATCATCTTCCCAAGGAGCACCATCTCTATATCATGCTGCCTACAAGTGCATCCCTCTCTCATGCCTGGAAGAGGGATCTCCTTCATCATACCTGAGAGAGGCATCTCCATCATCCTGACAGGAAGCATGTTCTCCAACCTATTGTCGGGAACATGATTTGCATCAGCCCACCTGGGAGCAACGTATTTGTCATCCTATCTGGTAATGCAGTAACCCTCTTCCCGCCTCAAATGCCTTACTGTCATTTACCCCAGTAGAGCCGTCATTGTCTTCTTGCCTGAGATCCTGTCTCCATCTGAGATCCATCAGATCCTGAGATACTGTCTCAGTGCCTGGAAGAAATATCCCTTTTATCCTACCATGGAGTGCTCTCTATGAATCCTCCTGGGAGCACTTATCCGTCATCCTCCCTGAGAACATATATCCATCATCTTGACTAGGAAGACCATCTCCATTATCCTGAAAAGGAGCGTCTTCTTCAGAATCTTGCCTGGGGGCATGTCTCCCTCATTCTCCCTGGAAGAGTGGTCCTGGTCCCCATCATCTTGCCTGGGAGCACCAATCCATCATCGTAGCAGGAAACATAATATCCCTCGTTCTTTTTATTATTATTATTATTTTTAATTTACATCCAAATTAGTTAGCATGTGGTACAACAATGATTTCAGTACTAGATTCCTTAGTGCCCCTTTACCCATTTAGCTCACCCGCCCTACAACCTCTCCAGTAATCCTCAGTTGGTTCTCCATATTTATGAGTCTCTTATGTTTTGTCCCCCCATGTTTTTATATTATTTTTGTTTCCCTTATCTTGTGTTCACCTGTTTTGTCTCTTAAAGTCATCCTATGCGTGAATTCATATGACTTTTGTCTTTCTGTGACAAATTTCACTTAGCATAATGCCATCCAATCCCATCCACATAGTTGCAAATGGCAAGATTTCATTCGTTTTGATAGCCGAGTAATACTCCATTGTGTGTGTTTGTATGTAAGTATGTATGTATGTACCTATGTATGTATGTATGTATGTATGTATGTATGTATGTATGTAATATACATATATATACACACACACATATATATATAGATATGTATGTGTATATGTATATCTATATCTATATATATCTGTATATATCTATATCTATATATCTATGTATCTATATCTATATCTATCTATATCTATATCTATATCTACATCTACATCTATCTCTATCTCTATCTCTATCTCTATCTCTATCTCTTTCTCTATCTCTATCTCTATCTCTATCTCTATCTCTATCTCTATCTCTAATCTTTTTTATCCATTCATCCATTAATGAATAGTTGAGCTCTTTCCTTACTTTAGCTACTGTTCATAGTGCTGCTATAAACATTGGGGTTCATGTGTCCCTTCGAAACAGCACCCCTGTATCCCTTGGATAAATGCCTACTAGTGCAATTGCTGGGTCATAGGGTAGTTCTATTTCTTTTTCTTAGGAACCTCCATACTGTTTTCCAGAATTGGTGCACCAGCTTGAATTCCCACCAACAATACAAAAGAGATCCTCTTTCTCTGCATCCTCACCAACATCTGTTGTTGCTTGAGTTGTTAATGTTAGCTATTCTGACGGGTGTAAGGTGGTATATCATTGTGGTTTTGATTTGTATTTCCCTGATGATGAGTGAAGTTGAGCATTTTTTCATGTGTCCGTTGGCCATCTGGATGTCTTCTTTAGAGAAGTGTCTATTCATGTCTTTTGCCCATTTCCTCACTGGATTATTTGTTTTATGCATGTTGAGTTTGATAAGTTCTTATAGATTTTGGATACTAATCTTTCTCTGATATGTTGCTTGCAAATGTCTTCTCCCATTCTGTCAGTTGCCTTTTAGTTTTGCCGATTGTTTCCTTTGCTGTGCAGAAGGTTTTTTTCTTTGTTTCTTTTTTGTTTGTTTGTTTCTGTTTTTGTTTTTTACATGGTCCTATTAGTTCATTTTTGCTTTTGTTCCCCTTGCCTCTGGAAATATGTTGAGTAAGAAGTTGCTGCAGCCAAGATCAAAGATGTTTTTTCCTGCTTTCTCCCTGAAAACCACCCTCATTCTTACTTGGTGCATCATTTCCCTCATCCTGCATTGTAGAGCAAAATCCCTCCTGCTGGTTTGGAGAGGCTTATCTGTCACTATGTCTGGGAGAGCCATTGCCGCCTTCTCGCCTGAGAACACCTTCTTTGTCATCCTCCTGGGAGTGCCATATCCATTATCATGCCTGGGTGCATGGTCTCCATACTCCTGCTGGGAGGGTAGCCTCCTTCACCCTGCTCTGTAGCATGATCTCTATCATCCTGCCTGAGAGAATTACCTAAGCCTTCCTGTTTAGAGGATGATCACTGATATTAAGACTGAGAGTGTGGTTTTGGTCATTCTACCTGGGAGTGCAATTTCCTTCATTCAAATTGGGAGCATCCTCTCCATCATCCTTTTTGGAAATGAGATTTACCTTGTTTTCCTTGGAGTTCCATATCCATCACCCTGGTTGTGGTCACAATCTCTGCCCCACTGGTTGGAAGCAACATTTATGGCTCCATGGCAGGGAATGGGCTAACTACCTCCTGCCGGTAATACTATGTCCATCATTGCATGGGGACACAGATTCCATTCTCCTGCTTGAAAATGCCATATTGTCATCCTGCTTTGCAGGATAAGTGACAATTTATCCTGAGGAATTATACTTGTAATGTGCTGTGAATTCAGTATGTATTATCACATTGCTGATGCATGTGGGTATACTGGATGAGAAATAACTTTCAGTATAGGTGAAGAAGGCATTCCATTTCTTTAAACTCCTACACAATCATGCATCGCTTTGATTGTAGTTTTAGTGAAATGTCATTTATTTCTAGATTTAAAAAATGGGTTAGTGGGCATGGGATTTGCAAAGGCACAATATAGAAATGATGTTTGCGACCTGACGGACTTAGACCTTTCCCCGACAAGTATTCCTTGTCCTATGTGGGAGTGCTCCTCCGTCATCATTCCTTTGAGCAGCAGTCGTCATCTTCCTTCATGGGAGGACATATTGTTTCTACATGAGAGCACCATGTCTTTCATTTTTCCTGAGAGTATGACCTCCTTAAACCTTCCTTGGAGCATGGTCTACCTAATCTTGCCCCAGAGCATGATCTCCATTATGCTCCCTTGGCATCCCATGTCTGTCATACTGCTGGGCAGCACAGCATCTTTCAGCATGCCTAGGGGCATTATCTCCTTAAACCTGCCTGGGAATCTCAGTTTCTAAATTCCTGCCTACGAGAACCTTGTACATCATCCTTCTGCCATCGTGTCCCCCATCATTCTGCCTTGGAATACCGTCTCCATAATGTTGATATGGAGCACTCTCCCCATGTCCTCCTTCCTTAGAGCACCTTATCCTTCATCATGCCTGCCTAGGATTGCTGTATACATCATTTATCCTGGGACCTCACTTTTTGTCATCGTTTCTGGAACCATGATCTACTACTTTCCACCCTGGGGTGTATTTGGCTGTCATTCACCCTTGACAATGTGGAGTGCTATTATTATCAGAGCTTTATTAGGGGAAGATACAATTAAAATTAATTTTCTTAGGTATCCATAATACAATTGTTTTATGAAGTGGCGTTTTGTCTTTAGCAATTGAGATTTTTTATGTTTATGATCTTCGTGTTTTTTTTTTAATGTCCCTAAATTTGGATTCACATCACCTGACTTCAGTTTATCGTGAGGATCTATACTTGTAATGTGCTGTGAAATCAGTACGTATTATCACATTGCTGATGCATGTGGGTTTACTGCATGAGAAATAACTTTCAGTATAGGTGAAGAAGGCATTCCTTTTCTTTAAACTCGTACACAATCATGCATTGGTTTGATTGTAGTTTTAGTGAAATGCCATTTATTTCTAGATTTAAAAAATGGGTTAGTGGGCATGGGATTTGCATAGTCACAATATAGAAATGACATTTGCGACCTGAAGAACTTAGACCTTTCCCCGAGTCAGGATGAGAGAGGTGACACTCTCAGGCAAAACAACAGAAGAAAGCATCATAGACAGAATGATCCCAAGTAAGATGAAGGAAACCGTGCTCCCATGATGGATGTAAGAGATCATTCTCTAAACGGGATGACAGAAATCGTCCTCCCACACAGGGGGACAGAGATCATGTGCAAAACAGGATGAAGAAAATAGTTCTCTCAGGATGATCAGGGAGACCATGGACACAGTAGGATGACAGATACGTTGCTCCCAGGAGGAGGACAAAGAAGGTGCTCCCAGCAATGATGACTACAATGGCACTCCCAAGCAAAATCACAGAAAAGACCCTGCAAGACACGATGAGGGATATTGGGCTACCAGGCAGGATGAGAAAAACGGTGTTCCAAGGCAGAACAAGGGAGATCATGCTTCCTGTAAACGTGATGGTGTTTGCCTTCAAGGCGCGATGACAGAGATGGTTGTCCCAGTAAAGAGGAAGGGGACTACTCTTCCAGTCAGGATGAGGGAAATGTACTTCCAGGGAAATTCTGGAGAAGTTTCTCCCTTGAAGAACAATGGAGACAGCCTTCTGAGACAGGGTGATGTACATCATGCTCCCAGAAGTGTGACAGACAAGCACTGCCAGGCATGTTTGGTCAGTGAGGGGTACTGTGCCTCCAGGTGGGATGAATAAAGGACAGTTCTCGGCAGGATGATGATGACCATATTCTACACAGGATGTCTGAGAACTCACTTCCTTACAGAATGGTGCAGTTGGCCCTCCTAAGCATGACGAAGGACATTGTTCTCCCTGGCCATATGAGGAAGAATCACTCCTAGGCAGGATTATGGAGACTGTGCTCCCTGGCAGGATGACAGAGATGACCTTTCTATGCAGAATCATGATGTCCCACTCCCAGTAAGTATGACAGAGAGATGCTCTCAGGCAGGAATTGTAGACTACACTCCAGCCCAGAAATTAGGAGATCATGCACCCTGAAAAGATGACAAAGCAGGAGCTCCCAGGGGGGAAAAAATGATGAGAATCAGGTTCGTGAAGAGGGAATGGAGATGATGCAGGAACACCTAGATAGCTCTCCAAGGCAGTAAATCCAAGATCTTCCTCTAGGCACAATTACAGAGATTGTGCTGTCAGGCAGGATGACAGGCATAGCAACCGAGGGAGCATGATGGAAATCGCTCTCCAAGACAAGATAAGGTAAACGGCACACCCAAGCAAGTTGAAGGTAATCACACTCCCAGTTATAATGAAGTGCGCAGCACTCTCAAGTATGATGAATGATATCCTGTTCTCAGGAAGGGTAACAGAGATGCGCTAGCAGGAAGGATGACGGAGAAGGCACTCCCACACAGGATAAGAGATATTGCTCTCCTGGCCAAGATGACAAAACCGTGCTTCCCAGGAGGATGATGGAGTTCATGACTCCAGACGATGGTGGATGTCATGTTCCTATGAGTGATGTGAACACCACACTCTCAATCAGGATGACAGAGATGGCCTTTCCAACCTGAAGGACAGAGATATTATTCTCAGTCATGGTAATGGAGATGGCATTTCCAGTTAAAACAAAATAAATAGTTTTTCCAAATGGATGTTGGAGAGGACACTCTCCAGAAGGATTAAAGAAATCGCACTTCCATGTAGGATGTCTGAAATAAAGCTCTCAAGTTATCAGTAAAAAAAAAAAATCATGCTCAGAACAGGATAACGTAGATCTTTCTCCAAATTAGGATGAATGAGACTTCCACCCCAGGTGGATTAGCGAGATCATGCATCCTGGCAGGATGATGGAGACATTGCTCCAAGAAGAAAGACAAAGAAGGTAGTCCCAGACATGAGGACCACAATGGCCCTCCCAGGAAAAATGATGGATTAGGCCCTCTAAGGTAGGAATATGATACTGCACAACTATGGTGGATGACATAAATGGTGCTCCATGGGAGAAAAAGGGAGATCATGCATTCTGCAAGGGCGAAGGAGTTGGCACTCCCAAGCAGGATGACAGAAATGGCACTCCCAGGTAAGATGAAGGGGACCATTCGTCCAGGCAGGATGAGGGAGATGCACTCCCAGGCAAGGTATGGAGAAAATGCTCCTTGGTGGGATGAAAGAGATGAGCTTACCTACACAGGATGCAGGGTAGTACCCACCCAGGAAGGATGACAGTTACGTCCTCCCATTTGGATGAAAAAGAATGCACTCAGAGGCAGGGTAATGGCAAGGAGGATGGAGATAGCACTTCCAGGGTGGATGACATAGATCATACCTCCAGATAGGAGGATGGACACAGGTTTCCTAGGCAGGCAGGAGGATAGATATTGTGCTCTCAGGGGAAAAAAAAAGATAGAGACAATGATCCAAGGTAAGATGATAGAGATAGTGTTCCAAGACAGGAGGATGGGGAAAATGATAACAGGAAGCATGACATAGAAGGCACTCTGAGACAGGATGTCATACACTGGGTATCCAGGTAGGTTGAAGGATATTGTGCATCCAGGCATGATGAGAGACATGGCCTTCCCTGGAAGTACGATAGACATGATACACCACAAGAGCATGATGGAGATCGTGCTCTGAGATGAGATAATTGAGAAGGCACTCCCAGTCTGTTTGAAGGTAATCACACATTCAGGTACAATGAAGGGCGGGACACTCTCAAGTAGGGTGAGTAATATCATGCTTCAAGACATGATGACTGAGACTGTGCTTGCAAAAAAGATGAAGCGGAGGCTTTCCCACGCAAGATAAGGCATATTGTGCTCCTAGACAGGTTGACGTAAGAGCACTTTTATTCAGGAAGATGGAGTTCATGTCCCCAGGTGATGGTGGATATAGTATAACCAGGAACTATGTGGCTTCCACGCTCCCTGCTTCAATGACAGATGGTGTTTCCACCTTGAAGGAAGGAGACCATGTCCCCAGGCGGGGTGACAGAGCCTGCTACTCAGGCAAAACAACAGAAATTGCATTCCACATGTGGATGATGGAGAGTCCTCTCCCATGCAGGATGAAGGACATCTCACTCCCAGGTAGAATATCTGAAAACATGCTCCCAGACTGGATTTCTGAGATGGCCATCTAAACAGGATGACATGGATCCGCACCCAGGCAGCATGACAGAGATCATGATCCAAGGCAGGAAGAAGGATACCATCCTTTTTCAGGAAAAAAGGGACAGGGAGACCACACACCTAGGCAGGATGATGGATATGGTGCTCCCAGACAAAAAGAGAGATAAGGCCCTCCATGACAGGATGAGGGATACTGCCCTACCAGAGAGGATGAGAGAAATGGTTCCCCATGACAAAAGTGAGTTTGTGCTTCCTGCCACGATGACAGAGTTGGCGCTCCTGGGAAGCATGACAGAGGTAGAGGTCCTAGAGATGAAGGGGACCACTATTCCAGGCATGGTGAGAGAGACATGTTCATAGGCAAGATGTTGGAGAACATGCTCCCTGGCAGGATGAAGGATATGGTCTTATGAGGCAGGATGGTGAAGATCATGTCCCCATGATGGATGACAAATAAGTGCTACCAGGCAGGTTTCTTAGACAGCACTCCAGTGCAGGATGAAAAGAAAAATCATTCTCCCAGGCACCAAGACAGGACGACGGAGATGGATGTCCCATGCAGGATGAAGGTAACCACTCTTCCAGGCAGGATAAGGAGATGTGCTCCAGGGAAAATGTTGGAGAAGATGCTCCCTGGTTGGATGATGAAGACAGTCTTCATAGGCAGGATGCTGGAGATTGTGCTCTGAGGAAGGGTGACAGATATGCAGTCCCAAGTAGAATTTGTAGATGGTACTCCAGCGTACTGATGAAAGAGGTGCTTCTTCCAGACCCTGATATAGGATGAAAGAGATGATGCTCCCAAGCAGGATGACGATGACTGTTCTAGCAAGGTAAATGACCATAGGGTTCTCTGAAGCAGGATGCAAGATATGTGCTACCAGGTAGGATGAATAAAACAGCAATCCCAGGCAGGTTGACCAACATCATGTTCCGACGGTATGTCTGAGAACTTGAATTCCAGACAGAATGAGATAGTTCGTGTTGCTAAGCATGATGAAGTACGTCACTCTCCCAGGCTGGAAGAGGGAGAGTCACCTGTAGTCAGGATTATGCAGACTGTGCTCAATGGCAGGATGAAAGAGATGGCCTTTCTATGCAGAATTATGGTTTCTCACACCCACGAAGTATGACAGAGATGACACGTCCAGGCAGGAATTGTAGACTGCCCTATAGGGAGAAATGTTGGAGATCATGCTCCCAGGAAAATTTATGGAAATGATGGAAACCATTTTCCCAAAGGAGAAAAAGGTGACACTCCCATGATAGGAGACTGGGATTCCTCCTCAAGGCAATAAATTAGAAACCTTACTCTAGACATAATTAAACAGATCATGCTCTCAGGCAGTATAAGAGACACAGCAACCAAGGGAACGTAATGAATATTGTTATCCAGGGCAGGAAAATGTAGACAGCACATCCAGGCAGATTGAATGTATTCACACTCCCAGGTATAATGAAGGATACTGCACTCTCAGCTAAGATAAATGATATCCTGGGGGAGGAGCCAGAAGGGCAGAACAGCATGGACGTTTTTTGTGTGTCTCACATCCATGAAATACAGCCAGACCAACAGTAAACCATCCTACACACCTAGAAACTGATTGGAAGTTTAACACAACAATCTGCACAACCTGAACCACACTATTCAGCAAGTATGCTACACAAAGTGCTGAACTTGGGGAGCAAGAGACTGGGGGAGGGAGAAAACATACGGGAAAAGGACACCTCCCCAAAAGCAGCTGGAGAGAAAGTAGAAAATTGGAAACACCCACAGGAACTAAACTAAAAAGGGAGAAAGGACCAAGGAGAAAGCAGAGGGTTTAAATTCCATGAAGACTGTAGACAAGGGGAGTTGCAAAGGCTGCAACTCCTCAGCTCGATACCTGGCAGTGCTCTGGTGGGAAAGGTGAATGCCCAGGAACAGAGTGGGGTCTGGGAGGTTCTTGGGCCACATGGGGAAAACTGGTTTCACTGCTGGAAGACCATTTGGTAGAGACTGTTGACGTCACCTGTTCCCAGCTGACCCTGGAAGACAGCCACATTTGCTGGTGCCGGGGCAAGGTTGTTGTGGGTGAAGCCTGGTGCCAGATCTGTGTTGCGATTTTCCGTAATCCCTGAAAAGCTGATGCTACACTGTCTCGCGATCTTTTTCGGGGGCGGGCTGGTACCTGGCCGCAGTGTCGGGACACTGGCAACAGCAGAGTCTGGCGGGAATTCCTGGGTGCAGCCACCCTCCGCCATTGCTCATTTGGCCATTGCTCTGTGAGACCCTCTCACAGAGGGGTGCAACAGATCAAAGTCACAGTCTGTCAGAAGTAAGGGGCTGGGGAAAACAGCCGCATCTGAGACAAAACTTGGGACAGAGTACTGCCTGGGGCCTGGTCACGGAGAGTGCAAAAGTGGGGAGTGGATGAGAGCTGAAGATGGAGGACCGGTGAGCGATTGAAGATCCAAGAGAACAGACTGGGTAACTGGGTGGCGCCTTTTTCACCACTGGCACAATGCCTATGCGCAGCTAACAGCCCTGGAACAATCAACCACAGTAGGCTAGCAGCGCCATCTTGTGGAGAGCAGAGCTGTTACACGAAGCCTGCCCAACTGGGCCAACTTTGCTCTTCAAAAACAAAAACCTCATCCCCGGCTTAATTTGTGGACTACAAAGAGCTACATGGACTGATCTGTAGGGGAAAATGAAGCCATTTCAGTCCTACTTCAATCTGTGAGCACTTTTCATCTATTCATTTTTTTCTTTTTTTCTCTCTTTTCCTTTTTCTTTTTTAGATTTCTTTTGTTTTTCTTCAATACAGAAAGAAAAAATTTCATTTTATTTTCAATTTTTATTAAATATATCTGTCTTTAGTTTTTATTACTAAAATTTTTTCCTTGTGTAATTTTTTTCAAATTCTACTTTACTTCCATCATTTTATTTTAATCTACTTCAGTGTACTCACCTTTTCAAATTTTCAAGCAATTTCCTTTTTTTCTTTCTTTTTCTTTTTTCTCTTTTTCATTTCTTTTTTTCTTGAATGCAGAAAAACAGAGAAACTTCATTTGTACTTTAAATTTCTTTTAAAATATTTTATTTAATTTTTATTACTATATTTTTTGCTTTTATATTTTCTTTTTCAAATTCCATCTTACTCCCATATTTTATTTCAACTACTACAGTGTATTCACTTTTACAAATTTTCAAACTATTTCTTTTTTTTGCTTTTTTATCTTTTTACTCATTCATTTCTTTCTTTTTTCTTAAATACAGAAAACTAAAACATTCATATTTCTTATTAACTTTTATTAAAAATATTTTTCTATAATTTTTATACTATATTCTCTACTATTGCGAATAATTTTTTTCAAATTCTATTTTACCCACATCATCTCATTTTAGTCTACTTAAGTGCAATACTTTTCTCAAAATCTCAAACGATTTCCATCTTTTACCCCCCCTTTTTTTTCATTTCTCTAATCTGTCAAACCACGTTAACACCCAGACCAAAACACACCTAGGGTCTAGCATCATCTATTCGAAGTGTGTGTGTGTGTGTGTGTGTGTGTGTGTGTGTGTGTGTGTGTGTGTGTGTAATTTTTGATTTTTATGTTATTTAATTTTAATTTTTTTTAATTTCAATTTTTCTACTTCTTTAATTCCTTTTCTCCCTTCAAATGACAAAATAAAGGATTTCACCCCAAAGAAAGTCAAAGAAATGACAGCCAGGGATTTAACCAACACAGATACAAGAAACATGTCTGAACCAGAATTTAGAATCATGATAACAAGAATACTAGCTGGAGTCAAACATAGATTAGAATCCCCTTCTGCAGGGATAAGAGAAGTAAAAAATATCCAGAATTAAATTTAAAATGCTATAACGGTGCTGCAATCACAGATGGATGCAGTGGCGGTAAGGATGAACAAGGCAGAACAGACAATCAGTTTTCTGAGAACATAGTGCACAAGCTTATAGAGAATACAGAAGCAGAAACAAAGAGGGAGATTAAGACAAAAGAGCATGATTTAAGAAGTAGAGAAATCAGTGACTCATTAAAAAGGAAAAACAACCCAGAGGAGGAAGAGAGAGAAATACGGGTAGAAAGATTATGTGAGCAATCATGGCAGAAAGTTTCCCAAACTGTGGAAAGATACAGACATCAAAATCCAGGAATCACAGAGGCACCTGGGTGGCGCAGTCGGTTAAGCGTCCGACTTCAGCCAGGTCACGATCTCGCGGTCCGTGAGTACGAGCCCCACGTCGGGCTCTGGGCTGATGGCTCAGAGCCTGGAGCCTGTTTCAGATTCTGTGTCTCCCTCTCTCTCTGCCCCTCCCCCGTTCATGCTCTGTCTCTCTCTGTCCCAAAAATAAATAAAAAACGTTGAAAAAAAAATTAAAAAAAAAAAATCCAGGAATCACAGAGGACTCCCATTAGATTCAACAAAAACTGACCATCAACAAGCCATATCATAGTCAAATTCACAAAATACTCAGGCAAGGAGAGAATAATGAAAGCAGCAAGGTGGGGAAAAAAAGTCGCTAACCTAGAAGGGAAGACAGATCAGGTTTTCAGCACACATATCCACAGAAACTTGGCAGGCCACAAAGGAGTGGCGAAATATATTCAGTTGGCTGAATTGAATATGGCTGAAATAGAAAAATACACAGCCAGGAATTCTTTACCCAGCAAGGTTGTCATTCAAAAATAGAAGGAGAGAGAAAAAGATTCCCATACAAACAAAAATTAAAGGAGTTTGTGACCAGTAAACCAGCCCGGCAAGGAATCTTAAGGGTGACACTCTGAGGGGAGAAAAGATGAAAATTATATATACATACATATAAATTATAATATATAATATAATAAAATATAATAATATGATATGAATGATATTATAATGTAATGTAATGTAATGTAATATAATATAATATAATATAATATAATATAATATAATATAATATAATATAATATAATATAATATAATAAATATAATATAAATGCAAAAATATGTATACATATACATACATATGTATATGTATACATATATGTATATATGTATATATGTACATATATATGTATATACACATATATATGTGTGTGTGTATATATATATATATATATATATAAAGGAACCAAAGACTAGAAAGGACCATAGAACACCACCAGATACTCCAACTCTACAAGCATCATAATGGCAATAAATGCATATCTTTCAGTACTCACTCTAAACGTCAATGGACTCAATACTCCAATCAAAAGATATGATGGATAAGAAAACAAGATCTATCTATATGTTATTTACAAAGGACCCCCTTTAGACTGAAAGATACCTTCAGATTTAAAATAAGGAGGTGGAGAAGGCAGGAATAGCCATACGTCCATCAGACAATCTAGACTTTAAAATAAAGACTGTATCAAGAGATGCAGAAGGGCATATATCATAATCAAGGGGTCTATCCACCAAGACGACCTAAAAATTGTAAACAGTTATGTGCCAAATGTGGGGACCAGCCAAATATATAAATCAATTAAAAACAAACATAAAGAAACGCATCAATAGTAATACCACAATAGGAGGAGTCTTTAACACCCCACTAGCAGCAATGGACAGATCATCTAATCAAAAAATCAACACAGAAACAAAGGCTTTGAATGACACACTGGACCAGATGGACTTCACAGATATATTCAGAATAGCTCATCCTAAAGCATCAGAATATACATTCTTGTCCAGTGTGCATGGAACATTCTCCAGAATAGACCATACACTGGGAAACAAATCTGCCCTAAGTAAGTACAAAATGATCAAGATCATACCGTGCATATTCTCAGACCACAATGGTATGAAACTCAAATCAACCACAAGAAACAATTTGTAAAGGTAACACATACTTGGAGACTGAAGAACATCCTACCAAACATTGAATGGGCTAACACAGAAGGGAAAGAGGAAATTAAGTATATGGAAGTCAAAGAAAATGATAGCACCACAACCGAAACATCTGCGATGCAGCAAAGGTGGTCATAAGAGGAACGTATATAGCAACGCAGGGCTTCCTAAAAAAGGAAGAAAGATCTCAGAGACACAACCTAACTTTATGCCTTAAGGAGCTGGAAAAAAAAACAGCAAGTAAAACCCAAAAACACAAGACAGGGAATGACAAACATTTGAGCAGAAATTAATGTTATCAAAACCAAAAACAAACAAACAAACAAAACAGTAGAACAGATCAATGAAACCAGAAGCTGGTTCTTTGAAAGAATTAACAAAATTGATAAACCACTAGTCAGTTTGACCAAGAAGAAAAAGGAAAGGAACCAAATAAGCAAAATCAAGAATGAAAGAGGTGAAATCACAACCAACACAACAGAAATACAAACAATAATAAGAGAATATTATGAACAATTATATGCCACTAAAATGGACTATCTGGAAGAAATGGACAAATTCCTAGAAATATATACACTACCAAAGCTGAAACAGGAATAAATAGAAAATGTAAACAAACCCATAATCAGTAAGGAAATCGAATTAGCAATAAAAAAATCTGCCAAAAAAAAAAACACGATTCCAGGGCCAGATGGTTTTCCAGAGGAATTCTACCAAACACTTAAAGAAGAGTTAACACCTATTCTCTTGAAACTGTTCCAAAAAAAATAGAAATGGGCAGAAAACTTCCAAACTCTTTCTATGAAGCCAGCGTTACCTTGATTCCAAAACCAGACAGAGACCCCACTAACAAAGAGAACTATAGACCAAATTCCCTGATGAACATGGATGCAAAGTTCCTCAACAAGGTATTAGCCAACCGGATCCAACAATATTAAAAAAAAAAAAAGTTATTCACCACAACCAAGTGTGATTTATACCTGGGATGCAAGGCTCGTTCAATATCCACAAAATAATTCACGTGATCCATCACATCAATAAAAGAAAGGACAAGAACCATATGATCTTCTCAATAGGTGCAGAGAAAGCATTTGAAGAAATACAGCAACGTTTCTTGATAAAAGCTCTCAAGAAAGTAGGGATAGAAGGAGCCTAACTCGAGATCATAAAAGCCATATTGAACGACCCAACGCTAATATCATCCTCAAGAGGGAAAAACTGAGAACGTTCCCCCTAAGGTCAGGTACAAGACAGAGATGTTCACTATCTCCACGATTATTCAACATAGAATTAACTGGAAGTCTTAGACTCTGCAATCAGGCAACACAAAGAAATAAAAGGCATCCAAATCAGCCAGGAGGAGGTCAAACATTCACTCTTCACAGATGACATGATACTCGATATGGAAAACCCAAAAGATTCCACCCAAAAACTGCTAGAACTGATCCATGGATTCAACAAAGTTGCAGGATATAAAATCAATGTGCAGAAATAGGTTGCATTCCTATACACCAACAACGAAGCCACAGAAAGAGAAATCAAGGAATTGATCCCATTTACAGTTGCACAAAAACCCCTAAGATACCTAGGAATAAATCTAACCAAAGAGGTGGAAAATCCATACACTGAAAACCATAAAAAGCTTATGAAAGAAATTGAAGAAGACACACAAAGAAATGGAAAAAGATTCCATGCTCCTGGATAGGAAGAACATCTATTGTTAAAATGTCGATACCACCCAAAGCAATCTACATATTCAACGTAATCCCTATCAAACTAACACCAACATTCTTCACAGAGCTAGAACAAATGACCCTAAAGTTTGTTTGGAACCAGAAAAGACCCCGAATACCCAAAGCAATCTTGAAAAAGAAAACCAAAGCAGGAGGCCTCACAATCCCTGACTTCAAGCTATAGTTGATGATACAAAGCTGTAATCATCATCACGACAGTATGATACTGGCACAACAACAGACACTCAGATCAATGGAACAGAATGGAGAACCAGAAATGGACCAGCAAACATATGTCCAACTAATCTTTGACAAAGATGAAAGAATATCCAATGGAATAAAGACTGTCTCTTCAGCAAGTGTTGCTGGGAAAAGTGGACAGCGACATGCAGAAGAATGAAGCTGGACCACTTTCTTACTCCATACACAAAAATAAACTCAAAATGATGAAAGACCTAAATGTAAGACAGGAAGCCACCAAATCCTCGAGGAGCAGCAGGCAAAAGTCTCTTTGATCTTGGCCCCAACAACTGCTTACTCAACATGTCCTCTAGAGAGAAGGGAAACAACAAAAGTGAACTTCTGGGACCTCATCAAAATAAAAACGTCTGCACAGCGTAGGAAACAATCAGCAAAACTAAAAGGCTAGTGAAAGAATGGGAGAAGATATTTGCAGCGACATATCAGATAAAGGGCTTGTATCCAAAATCTATAAAGAACTTATCAAACTCAAACCCCCCAAAAAGCAAATGATCCACTGAAGAAGTGGGCAAAAGACATGAATAGACCCTTCTCCAAAGAAGACATCCAGATGGCCAACTGACACATGAAAAAATGCTCAATTTCACTCATCATCAGTGAAATACAAGTCAAAACCACAATGAGATACCACCTTACACCTGTCAGAATGGCTAACATTCGCAAGTCAAGCAAAAACAGATGTTGGTGAGGATGCAGAGAAAGAGGATCTCTGTTGCATCATTGGTGGGAATGCAAGATGGTGCAGCCATTCTGGAGAACAGTATGGAGGTTCCTCAAAAACTAAAGTAGAACTACCCTGTGAGCCACCAATTACGATATCCAAGGGATACGAATATGTTGTTTCGAAGGGGCACATGCTCCCCAATGTTTATAGCAGCACTATCAACAATAGCCAAAGTATGGAAAGAGTCCAAACGTCCATCGATGCGTGAATGGATAAAGGTTAGTGTGTGTGTGTGTGTGTGTGTGTGTGTGTGTGTATAAAAAACATATATATATATATACACACACACACGTATATACATGTATATATATACACATACACATATACATATACATACACATACACATAAATATATATATATATATATATATATATATACATATACATACTACATATATACACACACACACACACACACACACACACACACACACACACACACACACACACACATATATATGTATGTATATGGTGACAGATTCTCCAGGGGCAGAAAAAAGGAGACAGAAGTTTATTGGAGTCTTGGGTCTGGACAATGGGGGAGGGAGAGGCCATGTGTCATGCAGTGGAGGTGCGGGGCTGTCTTCCAGGAGGAAGGTGAGCAGGCAGGGCTCATGGCTGTTTTGAGGCAGGTCGCTCGATGGGCCTGTTTGTGTTCAGCCAGGAAGTGGGGGGTGGCCACTGTGGGCCCTTCTCCCTTTACTCGGGTTTCCACTGCTCCGGTTGGTGGCGCGAACGCGATCTCTGCCCACAGCCTCTGCCCCGTGGACACAGCACGCCATTCCTGGAGGATGGTCACTCGGCACAGAGTCAAAGCCTGATAGCCAGGGACGCGCAGGCTGCTGTCTTGATGGAGGAGGAGCAAGAACACGGCTTCTACTGGGTCTAAGCTGCGTGGGGCCCATGCTGCTCCACGCTATCATTCAGAGCTGTTGGCAGGGAGCCCGCGGGTTCTCTTTCCTCGGCTTCCCTCTCTTCCTGAGCGCTCCACGGGGCTGTGTCTAAGCCCGGCTTTGCAGGGCACTGCACAGAACTCAGGCTCCTGAGATGCAAAACACAAAGGCAGTGGAGTGGACTAGAAGCAGCCTGTGACTACCTGCCGTGCCTGGCTGGGGCCCCAGCACCATCTCTGGCCTTTGAAACCGCCAGCCCACGAGGTGCAGCCAGGACACATGCCTTCCTGTTGTGCGTCTCTGATCTGAGGCTGGAGGGCTCCTAGCCAGCGCTCCTGTCTGTTGAGCATGATGACGTGGGAAACAAGCGTAAGTAAACTTGAACGGAAAGCAGGAGACTCTAGAGGGAAGACATGCACAAGGCAGGGCCATTGCAGACCTTTGAGCGGGAGTACACCAGGCGCCTCTTTGAAGGTTTGGCTTAGAGGGAGTTGTCTTTGTGCCTTTTCTGCCAGAGCAGACTCCTGTGTCTCCTGCTGGACATGTGCAGTGTGGGCTGGGCCCTGCAGGTTTTCAGACCATGAGGTCAAACAAAGCCGCTTCCTTGGGGCCCACCCACGGTCTCCTTGAGCAGGGGCAGCATCTCTGCCCTCCCAAGGCTTCCAAGGCTTGGGAGCTATGCCTCCCAAGGCTACAGCATTCTGCTGTGTGGCACTCGCAGCCACTGTCACAAGCCGGCTCCTGGTGACAGCCAGTCACACTCCAGTGACTTCCTTCCATGTTGCCCAAAACATCTTCAGAGTGAAAGGGAGTCTCCAAATATGTACCTTTTTTTTTTTCTTTTCTTTCCAAACCCACACAATGTTCGGTAATTAATGGCATATTTTAAGTACACCAGGGAGATTTGCATTTTTCAACAAGGGAGGAAGCAACAGCACACATAGAAATACGAGTTCATACTCAGGCTGCTTCTGGGCTGGCGATCCAAGGACCTGCTGGAAGGAAGGGAGATTGCTTTCCCTGTGGAGAAAAATTCTTCTCGCTCAAGGAGCAGGGGGAAGTTTTTGACAGCGTCTGCTGCTGCAGAGGCATCTCGGCAAGACCTTTGTTAAAACGTATTTCTCGTCTTTTATTAATGAGATTTGGTTCAGGGAGATCGTGTGGGGGAATGAAAACTCTGCCTTGGAAGGCAGTTTGAAGAGCTGGCTGGGGCTCACTGGCAAGGGACTTGGCAGCTGTTGTCAGTTATTTGGGCTACACTGGATGGTGGGTGTCGGGGGACAGAGCCACTGGGCGGGTGATCCCGCAGAGGGTGGCTAGCTAGAGACGAGCACTGAGGGGTTCACACCACCCCCCCGCCCCATGAGCCACCCCGGGATCTCCATAGTATCCTAGCTGAAAACCTAGTCTTTGTGGCTGGAAAAGCTTGGATTTCAGTTCGAGCATGTGACCTTGGGCAAGCCTAAATTTATCCATCTGTGAAATGAGGAAATCATCACAAGTTGTGGGGGGAAGTGAGTGGGGTCATCCGTGCAAGAGCTCGGTGCACAGTGGCCTTGTTCAGGCCAGGCTGGGCTCCTTCAGCCCTGAGGTTCTGCTGAAGGCCGTGGTGCATCCATGCTGCCCTTCTGTCCTCTGAGGTTTGTTTTCCACAGCCTCCCCCCACCCCCGCCACCCTTCTCCAAGGCTGATGAAACTTAACCCGTAGATTGTTCCGAGCAGCGTTGTATAGAAGTGGACATACCTCCAATGTCCATCAACTTATGAATGGGAATTGCAAATATATAATGTGATAATACATGGTGAAATCTATCTTGGGTTTGAGGGCATTGTTTCAACAGAACAGAAGTGTTGTTCCTATATGCCACCTGAGGAGCCCTCTCCCCCTTGCCCCTGGCCCCCACCCTCCCTCCTTCTACCTCCTTTCTGTCTCTGGAACGTTCCCTGAGGTGCCCTGATGCACTTGGCTGTCGCTCTGCTGGTGAGGCCCACACTCGCTGGCTGAAAACCACGTCAGAGGTTTCAGCTGGGAAAACCATATTCAGCATTTGCTTCCAAGAGTGAGCGGCTTTAAGTAATCACATCTGAAGCCCCCTTTGATGGAAGGGGTTGAATGACAACTCATTCTGTCTCAGACACTGAGATTGATTGCCTGAGAAAGACCAGGAAATCACACAGGGAGGCCTGTTATGGGGCGACTGTCGAACTCAGTGACTGCATGGGCCCACCGAGCAGGTGTCGAATGGGCTCACTGGGAAGCCTCGGATATGAAACGGCTGCACAGTGCAGCACGCACGTGCAAAGTGCAAAGATCAGGACTACATGATTCAGTGAGAAGACATAGACGGGAAATTACTGGAGCGGAAATTTTATTGCAAAGTTGTTTATCTTTGTTATTACTTTCTGAATCCTTTTGTGCTTTTTGTTCACGGCAGTGGATAGAGGCACTCTTACTTACACTTTAAGCAGAGATTAGGAGGGAAAAATATTCCTCACGGCACCACAAAATACCAGAGTAACTCTCAGCCAGGCCTGTGATTTCTCTCATTTCAATGAAATATCTAGAAATTGAAATAACAATAATAAAAACTTTTTTTGTAGTCCTTTTGCACAGACAATTCATGTGATTTCCTTTTGATGCCAATTAGCATTTCTTATTACAATAATAATGGTGAGAACATGGCTCCCAGAAAGATGTGGCCTGGGACTCCTTCACTTTGGTTTCCAGCTTGTAGTGCAGGGATCCTGGCCCACTTCTGAGAGAAGACGGCCGCTGGCCAGACCGCTAAGGTGATGTGATGTTAATAACAGGGATGATTCATGTTTTACTTTTTCATAAAGCTGATTACTTTTCAGAATCATAGTCTACATCCTTGGATTATTTAAAATCTCATGCAATTTTTATTAAAAGGGAAACTAATTTTGTGAACTGAAAAAATATACACTTGAACATAGGCATACATAAAACATCCGGAGTTTTAAGTATTAACAAAGGTGTGGGTTTCTTATGTTCATTCTTCTTGCAGTTATTTCCTGCTGCAATCAGAGTAAGAAGAAATACATTTTCTTTTTTAATTTTCAGCATTGCTGTTCAGGTATAAGAGTTCAGAAGTGTTGTCAGTGAGGCCTGTGGACCAGCTTACCTAGGCAGGCACTCGGAAGCTCACTGGAAATGAAGATTCGTGGGGTGCCTGGCTGGGGCTCAGTAGGTAGAGCACGTGACTCTTGATCTCAACATCACGTTGGATGTAGAGATTACTTAAAAATAGAATCTTTTTTTTAATGTTTGTTCATTTTTGAGAGAGAGAGAGAGACAGAGAGAGAGAGAGAGGGAGGGAGAGAGAGATAGTAAGAGTGAGCAGGGGTGGTGCAGAGGGAGAGGAAGACACAGAACCCAAAAGAGGCTCCAGGGCCTGAGCTGTCAGCACAGAGCCCAACATGTGGCTTGAACTCACAAATGGTGAGATCGTGACCCGAGGTGAAGTCAGAGACTGAACTGACTGAGCCACCCAGACACCCCCAAAATGAAATCTTTTTAAAAACATAAGAATGCACATTCTTAATCCCCTCCCTGGACCTGAGTGTTGGGGACCAGCAACCTGTGTTAACCATGCTTGTCATCCTGGTGATTGATGAGGGCTTTAGAGACAGAGGCCACTTCCTTGTTAGGGTCACAGTTGGATAGGGGTTAAAACATTGTTTGGGCTCAGATTGCCTGGGTTCAAAACCCAGATTCACCGCCTCTATCTCTTAGCTCTGTGACCACAGAGTAAACCTTAAAATGGGAGCATGTTTATAGTGAGGGTCGGGTGTGTGTGGGGGGAGCATTTTCAATTGCTCTTGAATTCTTCATTTAACCCAGAGGGCTCCCCTTCCCATTCTTCATTTAACCCAGAGGGCTCCCCTTCCCACCACCCCACCCAGCCAGACAGATCTGACGTACATTCCAGGCAAAGAAAACCACTGTTTTCACATGTCGGCAAATAACATTCAGAAGCTGTTGGCCTAAGTGTAAATGAGAGATGTGGATGACTGTTCGCAGAGTGAGTTTACTGCCCCAGAAACCGGATCAAATCCTGAGCAAGAATGGAGGAATGGAAAGGTCTCAAAGTCAGGCAAGAGAGGGGAAGTGATGTGAGGCTTCTTGGGAATGAGGTTCAGGAGGCAGTCTGGGAACCAGATTATGGCAGATTGCGTATTCCACAAATGGCCATGCTGATATTCCCTGTCCCACGTGTCCTTTAAAAAAATTTTTTTTAACGTTTATTTATTTTTGAGACAGAGAGAGACAGAGCATAAATGGTGGAGGGTCTGAGAGAGGGAGACACAGAATCTGAAACAGGCTCCAGGATCTGAGCTGTCAGCACAGAGCCCAACGCGGGGCTGGAATTCATGGACTGTGAGATCATGACCTGAGCCGAAGTGGGCCGCTTAACCAACTGAGCCACCCAGGCGCCCCTTTGTCCATGTGTTCTTATGGAACTCTGCCCCTGCCTCACTGAAAGTCAGTCTTGGGGCTCCTGGGGGACTCGGTAGGTTAAGCGTCCAATTCTTGACTTCAGCTCACATCATGATCTCATGGTTAGTGGGTTTGAGCCCCGTGTCAGGCTCTGTGCTGATAACACAGAGCCTGCTTGGGATTCTCCCTCTCTCTCTCTCTCTGTGTGTCTCTCTCTCTCTCTCTCTTTCTCTCTCTCTCTCTTTCCCTTCCCTTCCCTTCGCTTCCCTTGCCTTCCCTTGCCTTCACTTCCCCTTCCCCTTCCCCCTTCCCTTCCCTTCCCTTCCCTTCCCTTCCCTTCCCTTCTCTTCCTGTCCCTCCCTCAAGCTCTCTCTCAAAAATACATAAACTTGAGAGAGATGAGTGGGGGATGGGCAGAGAGACAGGGAGACACAGAATCCAAAGCAGGCTCCAGGCTCCCAGCTATCAACACAGAGCCCAACGCAGGGCTCAAACTCACAAACTGTGAGCTCATGACCTGAGCCAAAGTCAGATGCTCAACTGACTGAGCCACCCGGGTTGCCCCTAAAATAAGTAGACTTTAAAAGAAAAAAAAATAAAGTCAGTCTTATGTCCCTTCCTTTTGAAATTGGGTCGGCCTCTGTGACAGCCGGGTGGGGAATGTGGCAGAAGTGATGATGCATGGCTTCTGGGACTCGTTTGGAAAAGGTGTCCAAAAGGCAGTGTCTTCTTGGTTGTGTCTCTCACTGAACATACCCCTTTTGGGGCTCAGAACTGCCACACCAGGGAGCATGAAGTCACTATGCTGGGGGAGGTGCATAGGAAAGGAGATGTTGCCAAAGCTCCAGCTGTCTCTGAGTCTCCCCAGTGCAGACTCCAGGTATGTGAGGGAAGGCGACTCTCATGGCAGCCGCCATCTGACTGCAGTCTTGCGAGAGACCCTGAGTGAGAACTGCCAGGCACAGCTGCTCCCGAGTCCCCTTCCCATGACTCCCTCTCCCCAAAACAGGGATAACAGGTGTTACTATCTTTGAAGAGCTAAGTCTCAGGGTTCATTATTAGGGAGCAGTAGGAACTGTAGCACCAATAACTTGTTTCTCTGTGGTAGGAACTGCCTCTCGGCTGGGGTCAGGAAGTTGACCATTGGTCATCCAGCTGCAAGGTCACTCATCTGTGCCTGGGACTCTGCACAGACCTCCTTCCGTAGACACCGCCATGCTCCCGGGATGGAGGTAGCTGCTTGGCGATGCAGAGAACAGAAAGGCTTTGCCGCTGTCTGGGAGGAGACAAGGCGACTCCAAGTCTCCTACTTGCCTGGGGGGGAGGGATTAGTCTGCTTCATGTGTGTCAGAGTCACAGGGCGGTGCTTGGTACACGGGGAGTGCTAAAAGTAGTGGCCGCAGTTACTTACTGGTTTTGTACAGCAGATGGGTGTGAGGACTGTGCCGGAACACAGATTGGACAAGCGCTGATGCGGCTGCTCATGAGGCTGAGCCCAGGGAGCTTCGAGGGGGTCACACGTCCCCCTGGTGCACCAGGGATGATCTTGATGATGGTGCTTGTGGTGGTGGATGGCGGGTCGTGTGGTGTGATGTGATATGGGCTCAGAGTGAGCAGTCAAGAAAGAATTCTTGACACATTTTGAGTTGGAAAAGGTGGTTTTATCAAAGGCACAGGGACAGGACCCCTGGGCAGAAAGAGATGCACTGGGATTGTGAGGAGCTTTCAACTTGGGGGCAGGTAGAAATCAAGGCATTTTGAAAAATGACGGTGTTTGCATGTCGAAGAGGTCTTGCGGGATCCTGGAGGTCTGGCTTTTGTCAAGCTAAGGTGGCTTTTTGCCTCTAGCAAAGCATTAACGGTAATGCTTTATGCATTATACTTCATGCGGTCCTGAGTTCCTGTGCTCTGCCTGCCTCAAGGAGGATGCGAGTTCTAAGGCAGTTTAATTTTACCTTCCTGTCTTTTGCCTTTGTTGCTTGTCAGTGATGACGATGGCGGCTAAGCTTCCTCGTTGTCCGTCACGCATCAGGTGCTCGGCGAAGGGTCTGAACCACTCAGTTCTCACTGCAACGCTATCAGGTAGGTCCTACTCTTGTTCCCGTGTTCCAGGCAGGGGGAGGAGGCACTGAGGGGTCACATAACTGGCCCTGTCTTACGCAGACATGAGCTGCCCTGGGCTCCTCATTGTTAACATCTCCAAGTAGCATGTATTTCGAGGTCTGCACGGCATATATAATGTGACTTCATCTTCAAAGCAACCTTGTGAGGGAGTTGAGGAGACCTCCGTTTTTTTCTAGTTTGAAGCTACCATCCAGAAAGTTAAGTGGCATCCTCACAGTGACACTGGACATGAGGCAGAATGGTGTCCGTGGGGGTAAGTGTCAGATGTGCCGTTTGGAAAACAGTCCAGGTGTGTAAAGGAGAGGTCGGGTGAGATGCGGCTGAAGTGAGGGCCAGAAGCGTGGAGCTGGGACTTCATTCGGGATGAAAGGGGGAGCCACAGAATGCACCCGACGTGCGTAGTTGAGGTTTGTCCCTGGTGTGGAGGAGAGTTTGGAGTGGGAGAGGAGAGCTGATGTGATGGGGTCCCAGCAGGGGCAAGGTGCCGACCTGGCAGGTCACAGGGTCTGACGAAGGACATGCTGTTCTGGAGAAGGCAGTGTCTTAGCAGCATCTCAGCTGTGGTGGAAGACACACAGAGGGGAGTAATTCTGAACCACGCCTGTGGTGGTGAGGGTGGGTGGGCAGGAAACAACGGGCCTCCTCCACCTCCCGTCTGCTCCAGAGTCACATGTGAATGGGCCTGTCCTGCAGGGAACAGCCAACGGTGAACCACGTTTCACTTTTCTTGCAAAGAGTCTGGTAGATTTCACACTGCTTTTTCAGATAGCGCGATGGGATTTGTGAAGGGGACACACTCACAGATCCCGTTAGGACACGCGGCACCCTGTCAGGGGCGGAGAGTTGGAGGAATCTGGTGGGGTGCATGTTGGCTGTATTGGTGAGGAGGCCAGAAAGCCAGGATGGGACACTAGGCAGACTAGAAGCCACCTCTCTTCTTGCAGCAGAGAAAAGGGTAACAAAAGGTCCACGTGTGCTCCAGCGACAAATAGTAGCTGTCATATCGGTTGTAAAATTTTGACCGTTACGTACCCCAGATTCCTCGGTGGAGTGGAATGTGTGCTCTAGAGCCAGCCAGACCTGGTTCTCTCCCACCTAGTCGCCACGTGATCTTGGGAGGTTGCTGAGATTGGCACCAGAGTCAGGTAGGTGATGCTGGAAAGGTGGGAATCGGAACACTCAATACAGCCGTCTTCCTGAGTCCCATCTTGGTTGTCTACAAAATGGAGGTGGGAAGAACATCCGATGCATTCGGCACCTGTGTAGATGAAGTCAGTTCTCTTAGAGGCAAACCCACTCCATTACTGCCGAAAATGTTAGTCGTAAAGGGGAGGTACAAAGGAGCAATGCCGGAAACTTTCTCAAGTAGGAGGAGGGGCTGTACTCCAAATTCTTGCACATCAACTTCAGGGCTGATGTTAGATACAAGCAGCCGGCCACGAAGCTCCTGCAGAACATGACTTCCTGGAAAAAATATCCCAGCGCCGCTTAGGAAGAGACACATTTCGGGCTTCTGCCAAGTTACTCACATTTCAGACAGTTCGTATTTGAATGCAGAATGGGTTTTGAACAAATTCCTTTCTTTTACCCTGACTACTTGCAGTGAGCTTGGGGTTGAACTCTGCCCCTTTGAAGAAAATAAGGCACTGAACCATAAACTATTATTTTTTGACACTAATTTCCCCAGACTATTTTTCTAGGGTAGTGATCTCAGTTTAACATACATTGATGAGTTTTAAGTGTTTTTTCTTCTCAGAACACATTTATGGCGATGAGCAGGACATAGAAAACAAGAATTCAGATTCTCGGAATTTTGAGTCACGGTGTTTGGGACAGAGTATCCAATATGTGTGTGAGCACGTGCGCGTGCACACACACACACACACACACACACACACACACACACACACACTCCAGTCTTTACCTGCACATCTGCCTTCTCCCAGGAGGAGGAGGGGAAAGGAAGCTCCTCTGTTGCTCGGGCCCTTTTGTTGATTTATCATTTATTATTTTTTAAAATGACTAAAAATGTAATTGGCCTCGTCACTCTGTTTTGGTGTGGGCTTAACCAAGGTCCTCAACCCCTGGGGAAAAGTCCTCCAGATGCCGTGGGTTTTGTGTTTTTGTTTTTTTTTCTGTTTTTTGTCCAGTTCTCACCTCAGGCACAAACTTTTATTCATCGGCATGCCTTTGCAAAAGACTGTTGTCCCTCCATCCCTCCAAAAAAGACATTTCCTTATCAGAAATTTTAAAGATTTCCGGTTCCATTTAGTACTGAGAATGAGTAGCAGTGATGATGGCAGTGACGTCGTAGCGATGGACTCATGTGCTGAAAAATGTGACACATGTCAGGTTTCTTTTCTTTACCATAATCTGCCCAGTTCTGTTAGAAAGCCATTTGTGGGTTTGAGGTGAGTGAGGCTAACTGCCCCCTTCCCTGGGGCAGGGTGGGGGATGTGGACACAGTGCCTTGTTTCCTGCTGGGCACGTGACTCCCAACTGGCTATGTGACCAGACCAGGAGTCTTTCTGTGACGTCATTGGGGAGGGTAGTGACCAGGTCTCCTCCTTGGAGGTCAGAACCATAAGATTCATGCCGTGCCCCATCCCATGTCATGGGGAGAGACAGTCTTCCTGCAAACTTCCAACAGACAGGAACCAGTATGGAGGTTCTGAAGGAGCAGACCTTGGGCGTGAGACCATCTCAGTAGTGCTGGTGTGGGGTGAGGCTGATCTTTAACCAGAAATAAAAGGAGAGAGCTTGAAAAACATGAGATAAAGCCAGGAAACAGTTGTTACTTCCAAAGAGGAAGTGTTTTCTGCGGACTCCTGTTGTAAAATGAGGACCGGGCAGAGTAGCAAGGGGTGGATGGATCATCAGAGAAGAGAGGAATGGATTTCAGCGTTATCCCAGCAGCTTGGATGTTTCAGAAAAGGAGTTGAAAGGGTGGTAAAGAACAGGCCAGTGAGAAGCCTATGGGAGGCAGAGAAATGGCCCCCAAAGATGTCCACTGTAACCCGTTGGGCCTGTGGATGTGTCCTCTGCTGTGGCGCTAGGAGCACCGAGGATGGATTAAATAAGGGCCTGGGGATGGGAAGCCCTCCTGGACTGTCTGGACAGGTGCACCATTGCCTCACGGACCCTTAAACGTGGAAGAAGGAGGCACAAGAGAGGTGGGAGAGATGAGGCCAAAGGGAAAGAGGGGGTGAGAGGGGCAAGAGGGACTCAGTGCACCTTGAAGATGCAGGAAGGATGTGGAGTCATGGAATGCAGGGGACCCTGCAGCCAGGATGGGCCTCAGCGGCCAGCCGGCCAGCGGTGCACTGTGCCCACAGAGTGATGGAACAGGAGAGGCCCCACCCCACAGGGCCCCCGGGGGGTGGGGCGCAACCTGCCAGTACTTGGTGTCAGCCACTTCTGACCTCCAGAATCCACTGAGGTCGTCTAAGCCACCATTTGTGATAACTTTTTGCAGTAGCAACAGAAAATTAGTGTAGAAAAAGACCCACATGCTATCAAATCAGGACAGAGGCGGTGCCCTGCAGACTGGCTCAGTGCGTGCCAGCCGCATGGGGACCTGGCCTCCCAGAGGCTCTGCTCCTGGCCTTTCATGTAGAGGGAAAGTGCCCGTGCCTCCTGGGGCCTGTGCTTGTTGGTTAAGATTATTCTTTTATGGCAGTTAGCAGAGCACCTACCCGACTCCGTGCTCAGTAACTGCTTGATTGATGCAGATGAACACAGGAGAGGGAGAGACATCCCCATACATACTTTGAGATTCTCCTTCCTTTCTTAAGTAGACCAACTAGGTCACAAAGAAATGCAGCCTGAATAGATGTTGTGAGTTTTCTAACTCACTGTTACAATAACAATGATTTTTCTGATTGAAATACAATTTGAGGCGCCTCACAGTGTTCCAGTGATCGCTTTGTCTCACCGTTACTGATGCTGTTAATAACTCATGAGGGATGCTTGTCATCCACTCCGATGAGCCCTGGGTCATCCACATACAGCAGTACAGCAGGAGCATCTAGGGGACTGACGTGGCTTCAGGGACCCCTCCTCTGAGCCCATCCAGGGTGTGGGTGTCCTTGATGACACCCTCGTGAGTTTCAGTTTGATCCCTAAACTGCCCCCTCCCTCCTGTCTTGTGGCCTCTGATAATTCTCAGGCATCTCAGACCTGCCTGCAAGTTTTGTTTGACCTGACACCGCCTCCCTTCTGAAGGGTGGGGTCAGCCCCAAGGTCAGTGAGCTGGAGATGAGCAGGGTGGCAGGGTGGCGGTGGGTGTGCTGTGGGTGTCCTTAGAAAGAAAACCACCGGCCCCAAATAGTGTCACTTCGCTGAAGTTCCCAAACTGGGGCTTAAGGCCTAATCCAACTGCATTTCAGCCCCCCTCAGAGACGTAGTCTGAACCAGCCAGGAATTTTCCATCAGTGCCAGTGCCTCTGCCACAGGGGCCTCTCCACCCCCCACTCCCAAAGAAGGAAGACGTCTCCTGGATCCAGGGACCCCTTGCTTTCCCCCTGGACAGCAGCCTCCCTGCAATAGCCCTTCACTGTTGCTAGTAACTTTCTTACCCGGCTCTCCTTCTAGATGGACCTTCCTTTCTGTCCAGCTTCTTGGAGCCCCTTCTGCTTGCTGCTTGGGGTGCTACCCAATTCATGAGTCCTAAAGCCAATCATATATTTAAAATCTGCTCAGTTGCATTTTTGTTGTCTGGCAGTCTGCGCAAGAAGGCTCAGCCAGTGTCTCTCTGAGGCTTAGGCCCCGTCAGGCATGGCCACCGAAGACCCTGAGGGACCTTTCTCGGGATGGAGGGTCTCTGAGTTTGGAACTTATCCTGAGACAAGATTTGAGTGATGTTACTGCTCCTAAGGGAGCAGGGCAGGATGGGGGTCAATAAAGGGTGTGCGGCTCCTCTGAGAGACCATGGGGACAGTGTGGGGACAGTGTAGGAAACGCGTCAGCATTGCCTAGTGGCGGCAGAGGACTGGGGCATGGGCGTGCAGTGAGCCCACCCTCCATGGTTGATGCTGGGGCAGAGATGCCTTGCAGGCAGCAGCCTTGGCAGGAGGAGGTGTGGGTGGGGCACCCTGTGGGCTGCTCCTGCCTCGCTTCCCGGCCTCCCTGCCACTTGGGGACCAGAAGTCCTGACCGTAGTGTTGATAGTGGAATGTCTGCGCCCCCTAAGGGGAGCCCTGGAGGAGGAGTATGAGAGTGTCCTATAAAAGCTGACCGCTTGGGAGAGCACGGGAGGAAGAAGAGGGCTCTGTCTGTGAGCTGGCCGCAGCCCTCAGACCAGCCAGGAGCCTCTGTGGGAGCAGCCAGTGAGATCAAGCCCGGGGAGCCTACCCTCTGTTCAGCCCAAGCGTTGGAGCTTCAGGCCCAGACACTGGCAAGGGCAAGACTCTCCCCTCACCGCCTCACCTCTGTCAGGAGCCGAGCCTCCCCAAAGAGGCTGATGGAAGAGAGCAGGTCTCTGCATCCTCTCAGGGGCCATGGTAGCCCTTTGTGGCTTCTCCAAGTGGATTCCTAGGCCACCAGCATGGTCAGGGGGGTTCCAAGACGGACGGAAGTCCAGCAGTGGCAGGACGTGGTAGACAGGCACACGGGAAGAAGCCCTTTTGAGACTCAGAAATGCCTGGGTGTTTTTGGGGGTTTTGACTCGGTCACTAAGGCCACTGGAGGGGTGTCTATGCACCATCATGTGAACATGAAGGAACAACAGGGAAACCCAAACTGATGCACAGCCTGAAAGTAACACACAGGCCTCTGTTCCTTGAAATTTCTGTGGCATGAATGACCAAGGCCGAGGAATGTTCCAGAATAGAAGGTAAATAAACAGATGTGACCACAGAATACAGTTAGTGACCTTGGAATGCATTCTGTGCAGGAACAAAGTTTAATACGGACATTTTTGGGACAGTTGATGACATTGGAATATGACCCATGGTTTAGATTACGGTGTTGTACTGGTGTTCAATTTCCTGAGGCTGGTCACTGACTTGTGAATATGTGAGAGGATGGTTTTGTCCTCAGGGTGTAGACCCTGAGCAGAACCGACAAAGGGGCATGGTATGTGCAACCGACTTGGAAATGATTTAGAAATACAGTAAAACCTTGGATTGCGAGTAATCTGCTCCGCGAGTGTTCCACGAGACGAGCAAACATTTCTAATAAACTTTAACTTGATGAAGGTGCGATGTCTTGCAGTATGAGTCGTACGTGACTCCGAATGTCATGTGGTCACAACTGAGGCAGTGGTTCTTGAAATTTGCTTTGATACATGAGTGTTTAGGATTACAAGCATGTTTCTGGAATGAGGTATGCTCGAAAACCAAGGTTTTACTTTATGTACGAGTGCGTGCGCATACGTCTGTACATATGTAAATCCTGGCCAAGTGAAGTATTAGTGAAACGGGCTAAAAGGTATATGGGGGTTCCTTTACTATTCTCGCAGTCTTTTGTAGCTTTGACAGAGATTGCAAGATAAAAGGAAAAGGAAGTTAGTGACCAGTTAGTGAGGCTCGGGAACACTCACACACAGTGTCCCCTGCATCCCATGGGAGACCAGATCCCCCACCCCTCCTGCCCAGTCTGCTGCCCCACCCCCACCTGGCAGAGTGCTTAGATTGTCCACGAAGCCCAGTCTCCAACACCCGCCTTGCACTCCACCCCCTTGGGACTCATGCTTGGAACCATGCACAGGCGTTTGTTTCCTCTTCATTCACATGGCCTTGTTTTCCGCTAGCTGTGCCAACGCCGACCCTTGGTGCACCCCCAGGGTCCCCAGACAGATCAGGAGTGTCCCGCCCTGCCCTCTTTTAAGCCATATTTTCCCAGCCGTATTGTCCAGATCTGGTCTGTCCAGCCCTATGGCATGATGCATGGCACAACTTCATTTTCTGGGTCGAATGAGTGGGCCAGGCAGGGGGAGGGTGGTGTGCTCCCAGACCCTTGGGAAGATGTTCTGAGGGAGGAGAGGGCCACCTTGCTGCTGTGGGGAGGCAGGTGGGTAGGCGTGGGCCAGGCGTTCACCCAGGGATTGTGGTGCTGCCGGCAGGCCCGTGTCAGAAATGACAGGAGGTAGAACAATACCTGAGCAAAGCGTCCTGTCCGTTGTGACCGCATCATGCTGGAAACTTCCTTTCTTAGTGTCCCTTTGAGGCTGCGGTCAGGGAGGGGCTGGGTCCCATTGGAAGCTGGGTTTGTGTGGGGTCGGGAGCCCGCAGCCCCCAGGAAGGGGAAAGGGGGTGATGGGGGAATGGAGGGAAGGGGGAAGGGGGTGCTTCAGGAGGTCTATAGGAGGTGAAAGGCAGCTAGAGACACAGAAAATAAAAGCAGAATGAAGACTCTTAGGGATCCATAAACAAGCTGATGGGGCCCGCCCCTTGGGGTCCTCTCCAAGGCCCGCCAGTGGGGAGCTTCTCAGGCTGCAGGGAAGGTCTTTGTGGCGAAGGTCTGGTAGGTGCTTCACTTAAGTGGATTGATGTACAAGTATCTCAAAGCACTAGGGGAGGGCGAGCAGGGTATGGCCACTCTATACTAGGGTTTTGGATTTGTACTCTTCCTTTCGATTTGTGAAGTCAGGTCTTTTGTTCATGTCAGATAATGCTTTGCTCTGGCAGGGGGGGGGCAACTCGGGGTCATCTCCTTGCAGGGGGTTCACAGCCTCTTCCATCTCATTCACTGGCTTTGGGCAAATCGATAATGAGCCCAGCCACCGTCTATAGAATCAAATCAATCCTGTTAGTGTGTCTCGGTGGCCCACACTCCCTTTTGTGGCCCCAGTGGACTCTGGGCAATCTTAGTCCTCGATCTGTTCTGCAAATATTGTTGAGCTGCTTTTTAAGAGCCAGGCATGGGGCGCCTGGGTGGCTTGGTCGGTTAAGCGTCTGACTTCAGCTCAGGTCACGATCTCACAGCCCGTGAATTTGAGCCCCGCGTCGGGCTCTGTGCTGACCGCTCAGAGCCTGGAGCCTGTTTCGGATTCCGTGTCTCCCTCTCTCTCTGCCCCTCCCCTGTTCATGCTCTGTCTCTCTCTGTCTCAAAAATAAATAAACGTTTAAAAAAATTAAAAAAAAAAAAGAACAAGGCAGTCGGTCTGGAGCTACAAATAAAACGGCAGCCCACGGGGGACCCTGTTCCAGGTCCGAGATGACAGGAGACCAGTAAGCAGAATCCTGAGGTCCATCCAGCAGGATTCATGCTGTAAAAATAAAGAAGCCTAGGGCTGGAGAGAGGAGCTCTAGATTAGGTCAGAAACATCTTCCTGGAAGGGCGTGGGGTGAGCAGAGCCCAGAAGGAAGTAGGGACCATCCCTGTGTCCTGCGAGCTCCCGGCAGATGGCAGGGCTACAGCCATGATTGAGAGGCATCTGGGGAGGAGTGGAGGGCCATGGGGAGATGGGGCAGGAGTGGCAGGGACAGGCCTGGATGTTGGAGGCAGCAGGAAGAGCACCGCCTGGCAACATGGGCAGGGGCTTTGCTGTAGCCACACTGATGTGAGAAGCGGGTTTTGGGGCTAGGAGAGTGATACGTAGCACAGTCATCCAGGGGGTCAGATTAACTCCCACTGACTTCAGCTTCTGTGTTACCCCTCCCGAGGGAGCTGTGGCCCGAGTGTCTATGCCCCACATCTGTGCTTCTGATTGGACGCTGCATGAGGACCAGCAGGAAATAACACTGAAAGAGGCCATGCTTCTCAACCAGAGGTGATTCTGTCCCCTGGCTGACAGTGGACAATGTCTGGGGACATTTGTGGTTGTCACCACTGTGTGTGTGCTCACACGTGCCTGCACGTGTGTGTATGTGTGCTTGTGTGTGCACGTGTGTGCACTCCTGGCATCTACTGGGTACAGGCCAAGGATGTTTCAAACATCCCTCAGTGTCTAGATCAGATGTCCCAAACAGGCTCTTCTGGCCCCAGATGACCCCACTGCCGACTCTAGACCCCAGCTAAACATGGCATGTTCTTTGCTTCATTTAATCCTTATAGGAATCCTATTAAGAATGCGATTCCCTTTTTATAATTGGGGAAACTGACATTGGGGATGGTGAGCCATTTCCCAAGTGACACAGCTGATTAGTGGTGGAGCTGGTTTTCGAACCTGGGTCTGACCCTGCAGGTTGTGTTTTAGTCGATGCAGGACGTTGTGCGGGGACCAGACAGGTAAGGGACACTCAGCAGGTGCCTGGAGAGTGAAGAAACCTCTTTATTTTGACTTGAAAGTTCTCTGGGTTCTGCTGCCAGTTTGCTTTTGCCCCAGACATTCCCTGGTGACCCCCTTGATTTGTTCACTCCCTCGGAAATCATCCAGAACATTCACACCACTGCCCAGCACTCATCGGACACTGCCAAGCAGGGAGTTAACGACATCTTGATGTTGGAGTCAAGGAGAACTAGATTGGGCAGCCAAGTCTTACAATCTGTACATGGGAATGAGGGGTTATATTACCAGTGCCGCCCGCCCTGAGTCTTGGGTTTGTAAAGTGTGCTGACGAGTGCCCGGCAGCCTCAGGTCCCTTTCTTAGGAGGCCCCAACCCCTTAGGGAGGTTCCTGGACCCACTACACGGCAGGGCAGGGGGCCTGATTACCCACCACAGCGAGAGGATGGTGGGGCATCTGATTCAATTGCTGTTCTTGTGGATCCACTGTGACAGATGTCTGTGGTGGGCCTGTGTGCATGCTTGGCCTGGGGACTTCCTCAGCGTCTTGACGGCCATCCCAGGGGATGCCTCAGCAGGGGCATTGAAGGACCCAAATGTGAGATCCATGAGCATGGTTCCTAATCACACCCCCTCCCAGCCCCTCTCGCCGGCTGCCCCAGGGGCTCCTGTTCGTATCATCCCCTCAGCTGTGATTCCTTGGGCCTACAGGTTTTGAACCAGCCTGAGCCAGAGCAGTGGGTAGGTGGGCTCTGAATGGCATCAACTTACCAGAGACCTGCTTCTTTTATTTATTTTTTTAAAGTTTACTTATTTGGGGGGAGGGGGGGAGAGAGAAAGAGAGAGAGAGAGAGAGAGAGAGAGAGAGAGAGAGACAGCGAGAGTGGGAAGGGCAGAGAGAGAGAGAGTCCCAAGCAGGCTCTGAGCTGTGAGCAGAGCGCCTGTTGTGGGACTCGAACCCAGATAATGACCTAAGCTGAAATCAAGAGTCGCTGGCTTAATGGACTGAGCCACCCAGATGCCCCAGGAGCCCTGCGTCTCAGTGTCTCTCACCCACTTCCCTAACCCTCGGGGCCATCGTTGGATGGGTTGATGGGGACGGTGGGGACAAGACAGCATTCATTAGGAGTATACAGATGGCTCAAGGGGACCCCTGCTAGTTTTTCAAGTTCAGCTTTCTCACTGAGCTGGGCAGGCCCTGCTCCAGGCATGGGAGCTATTCATTTAAATGAATCCTACAAGGCCTGCCCTCCGTGAGCATGTGGTCTGTTAAAAAAGCCCCATGTACAGTAAGTACATCAGTGCAGGGCCCCCTGGCTCTTGTCACTGCCCTGCTCACCTGCCCACCTCCCATGGCTACTCTTGGCTGCTCCCGTCCCCTCTCTTGCCCTCAGCTGAATATTGCTGGCAGGTCTGGCCTCCAGGCACCTGGCCTCCAGAGCCCTTTCTGCACCCACCACCCATCCTTTTCCCTGGGGCCTCCATGCCCTGCCCTCTGGGTAGAGGCCTCTGGACGTGCTCCTCAGCCTGGCTGTGAGCTGGCTGTGGGTGGGCCCTTCTGTGCTGCAGGCCTGGTGCTGTGTGCTGAGGGGCAGAGGAAGGCCTGGCATGGTGTGCGGGGCAAGTGCAGGGTGTGGAGGGAAACCATGGGTCTGTGTGCAGCAGCCTTTCCTGCAGAAGGCACTGATCCCGGGTATCTGGGCATTGGCCTCACCCACATCAGAGGCTCAGGGTCAAGACTTTGTTGCCATGAGTCTGGGGTGCACATGGGCAGGTTACAGTGTCAAGAGCCAAGTGTGGACCCCAAGGCTCATTGTTGGGATTTTCGGCCACTCAACATACACTCGTCCTCCTGCCTAAGGGGAGAAAACCTCCCCAACTCAGGATCCTTCTGGAAACCACCAGGGCCTCGGACAAGAGGATAATGAAGATTTTCTGCAGCGACAAAAATGAAACCTGGAACTAATGTGTTTTTACCACGTCCAGTGTCGTCTCTCCGACCCACAATCGCGATGCCCCAGCTCATCCTGCCTCCTGTCCCCACCTGCTGCTTGGACTTGGAGGATAAATGAGCTGGGGTGTCCCTGAGAGCTGTCCTGCTGGGCACGTGGAGTCGGGGGCGCTTGGGGCGGGGGGTGGTGCAGAGCTGCATTTTAATAAGTGTTTGATAGTTGCTACCTGCACAGTGACTAATTGCGTGCACCCGTCCAGAGGGCAGACCCCCTGCGTGGCGCTCCATTAACAAATTAGTCTTCAGTCCTGAGGTCAGGAATCCCTGCCCTTGCTGTGATTCTGGAAGCTCAGTGGGGCACAGCCTCACCTTCAGAGTGACAGCTTCCTTGTGCCACCAGCAGGCTGTGTGGAAGGTTTTACCTCTCACCCTTCCCATGGCTGGGTCGGAAGGGCCGCCCTGGAAGGGGTGTCGACCTCTGTGCCCTCCTTATCCCCCTCATCTGCTTCAGCCCTTGCCCTCACCCCTGCTGAAGAGCCCTGCCACAGCCACCTCTTTGTTACCTGGAGGTCTCTGTAGTCAAACACCATTTCCTTAAATAGGGCAACTTGATTCCAACAGATTCTGTCCCTGGAGCGGGAAGGCCGGGACCGGCTTAGCCAGAGTGGCAGGTGCGTTATGTGATGTGGGGTCAGAGGGCACCCTCCAGTGACGCTGAAATCTTCCCTTTTCCTTGCTCAGTCTCTCTGGGAGACCCACCTGCTTCCCTTCCTACGTGCCCAAGCACAGCCCAGGGGAAAAATAAAACCTCTTTTTTGCCATTGCCAAGAATTCTTATTGCCAAGAAAGTCCATGCATTCATTGTAAACTGCTGTTTTTGTAGAGGACAAAAATCAGGGTTAAGCCTGGACAGCAGCCTCCTATGAAAAATATACCAGGAAAGATGTGAGGGTTTGGTGAAAGGAATCACACACACAGGATCACAGGAAAGGTTTAACAACTAGATTTTGTCTGACAAAGACTGGCGACTTTCCCTCCCTCCCTCCCTCCTTCTCCACCCCAACTAGTTCCCTGTTATCTTTAAGAAACATCTCCTTTCCTTCCCCATCTTGCTCATGGTTCTTGGTTGCAAACAACAGACCCCGCTCTAGCTCGTGGCTCGTTTTAATGTGGACAGAGCCCGTTGAAGGACTCTGGTGAGCTCACAGAATCCCCTGGGACAGTCTGAGTCTTGCGATCACAGGTCATGCACACAGGAGCCCACCCAGGCCTGGCGATGCCCCCTGCCCCAGCTACTGTGGGCCATGCTACTGCCATGGATGGGGCCAGGTCACACGTCCTGCAGCTAGGACAGATGCATGGCCCCGCAAATCCAGCATGAGGTGAGGACCCAAGACCAAGGCTGAGGAGCAGGGCAGAGCCATGGACTGAGAAGGGGCTCAGGCAGCCACTGGTCTGTGTCATGGTCATAAGTGGAGACCTGCAGTGTGCCACAGGGTCGGAGCACCGGGGGCAGGGGTAGGTGTGGTCTAGTGGGAAAGATGGGCCAAACCAGGGGAACAGAAACATCACAGTAATTTTGCTGGAAGGGAAAAAATTGGAGGTAGTGATGGGCCTTCCCCAGACGGGGTCCAGGGCGCCTCCCTGTGGTGGTGCCAGCTAAGCTCGCCTGTGGCCGCTCCTGCCATCTGGGCACAGCCAAGTGTGCCGGCTCTGATATCCGCATTGCCAGGATCAAGGCCCGTGTGCCTGGCTCAAGCTCATGGCGGTCCTTGGATAAAGTTGGTACGTACATGGGGTGGTTTGGGGTCAAGGGGAAGCATTTGGGCCCTGGAATCCCCGAAGCAGCTTAACTTGGGTAAACTGACCTCTCTTACCCTTGGCTTTCTTCTTCTCAAGAGGTAGGATTGATGAAGGTGCCTGTCCCATAGGGTTGGAGGTAATGCTTGTCAGGTGTGGAGGACACAGTCTAGCTCACAGCAAGTGCTCAGTTAATGCTTGGCTGTTAGGGTGGCATCACCTTGCTCATTAGCAATCAACTGATGAATCAATCGCTAAACCATAAAGCCAGACTGTTCCTTAGTGCTTTGCCAGTGCATAGGCACAGGGGGGAATAGCGTTTGGGATTTTCTTTTAAGAATCTCTGTTCTACCATATTTTCATACCTCAGTGTTCTTCCTTAACTACATTATCTACTAGTTGTTGGGTATTTATTCTAGGCGCCTTCCCCAGAATGCCATACTTAATCCTTAGTGTGTGTGTGTGTGTGTGTGTGTGTGTGTGTGTGTGTGTGTGTGTGTGTAAATCAAGTGTCATAGACTTTAAGTATGTTGCCGAGTGTTGTAGCTTCTGTGAGGAATAGCTGGGATTTGAACCCAAATCTGGCTGACCTCCAGTTCTGTCTCATGACCAGTGCCAGGTTGCAGAGCAGCGCTGATGTGCAGGGGCTGGAGGCCTGGGCTCCGTGTCCATCTCCTCGTGAGCCAGGGTCCTCACACACGCAGCAGGTGTGTCCCGAGGAGAGCCCAGCAGCATCCATTTTTGCCGTCAGACAAAGAATGTGCCTGGTGTTTCCCCCAGAAGCTTCTTGGGAAATTGTGCCTAAAGGAGGCAGTTCCTTGTAAATTCAGCCGCCACCGAAAGCAGAGAGGACTCGGTTTGCCAGAATGGCAGAACCAGCCGCCGATCCATTTTTATTTGCTTCTTGTTCATTTTGCATTTTCTTCTATCCCCATAGTGCTTTCTCCCCCATGTGGTAAGATTTTCATCCAACTGTCTATTTAACATACCGATGCTTCTCGCAGAAACTGACGTCCATTGTTCCTTGGAGTGGGGATTCATTAGTCTTTGCCAGAGAGGGGCTGTGGATTCGGTGCCTCTATTGTAGGTTTGAGATTAATTCCTGCTGTGGTCATGTTCATTGGGATAATTTTATCAAGATTTTCTTTCTGTTGCTTTTATTACTTGCTTTCTTGGTTACTTTATTAAATTCTAAAATGTCTTATTAAAACCACTTCTTTTCTCATGACAAAAGTATAACTTTTAAACTTGGCTTGAAAAAATTTGCAAACCAGGAGCTTCTTGCCCCTCCCCCCTGCCCCTGGGGGGTGGGACAGGGCCTGCTGGGGACATGGGCCAGGGAAGGCTCTCACCTGTTCGCTCTAAACGTTTGTGCATGGTTTTTACTATTGATACTCATCACAGACTATTTCACTGAATTGCTTTAAGCAGCGAAAAAAGACTTCTGGACGTGGTAATGTTAATTTTTAAATTGTCTTATAAATTTATGTTAAAAGCAGTCGGCAGATATAGAAATGTAACAAGTCTTTTGTGAAATACACTTCGAGGACTCCACCTTTAAAAAATTGACAGATGGCAATCCCTCCAGTGAGAATAATGTGGCTATCAAAGTTGCACAGAATTCAGGAATATGCTTTAATGGAGATTTTTAAGGCCACTTGGCCTAACTGCAGTTTACAGCCCAAGTGACAATCTGTCTGGGTTCTGTTGGAGTATCCAAAGGTGCAGAGAGAGACAAGCTGTATTCACACTGTGGAGCGAGACTTAATGCCAGCAAATGACTTCCATGTCGGCCATCACCGGAAACCATCTAGAAGGACAATTTATGAAAACCCGGCCTTTTGTGACTTACATGTTGCCTGGTCTTTTGAAAAAGGACTGTCAGGGCAGGACTTATTTGGTGCCCACCATGAGTTAGTTTCTCACCTGGACAGGTGTCTGCCTCTTGCAGGTGGGCAGGTAAGTTGGCTTGCTGGCCTTGGGAGGCAGGGCACCTATGGGTGGAAGCCAGTGGGTGTGGAGAGTGAAGCCTGGTCGTGGAGGAACCTTCCTGTGTTCACAGGCCTCCCCACTCCCCTCTGCAGGGCTCTGTGCCTCTCCTGGTCCCAAATAGGAGTGCTTTCTTGAAGCTACAATAGTCAGAACACCCCATGTCCTCTGCCTCGTTCCCACCCCCGGATCCCCCACTCATATGTCACATGTGTTTCTTAGACACGGATCTAAAATTAATGCTCTCAAGCTCGGTTCCTCGGGGAAAAGTGGGATAATCAGCAAATGTCAAAATATTTTCTCCAAATTTCTAAATGAATGGAAAATAAAACAACGTAACTCCCCCTCCCTCAGGAATTACCTGGCCACCGTTTTGCCAGAGATTTGACAAGACTATCTTCTGTTCCCCTGAGTGAATCCAGTTGGGAATATTTTATGCTATAGATCTCTGAGCTCTGAAGAGAGACACTGCCCCTTTGGAAAGAGGGGGTCCTGAGCACAAGGGTTCTAGGGCAGTGTCTTCGGGTTCCAGGCAGCTTTCTGAGCCATGCAGTCTGTGAGGCACCTGGCCACTCACCCAGAAACGGGCTCCTTCTGTGGGTAGTGCCAGTTAACCTCCAGAATCTAGTGTAACTGGAAATCTTTATTGGAATTACCCAAGCCATTACCCGCTCACTGTATTAGCTCTGCCCTCGAGCACTCTTGACTGCGTCTCATGGGGTTGGAGTGCTTAGTCTGTTGGAACTCAAGCCTCCCGATCTTAATTAGAGATGTGCCAAAGTACCTGAATTTAATGGAGAAGGTTGGAAGACAGATCTCTCTCCACCCCTCTTGCACTGAATGACTTCATTACTGAGTACCGTCCACAGCCATGCAGAAATTAAATACGCTCTGCAGAGAAGCAGAGGTTGACGTGCAACCGCTTCTGCGTGGCACATTCTGTGTGCAGCTCTGCGCTCTTTGCAAAACGGGGAGAGCCGAGATATCAGCATTTTGCCCTGCTGTCCCCCAGCCATGCTCTGCCCAGCAGCCTGGCCTCGGACACCCGCGAGGGGCTGATGCCCCTGATACCCTGAGGTGCGGTGAATGCATTATTCATGCACTCGCTCCCATCCGCAGATAATTCAATATTCTGCTCTCAACAATCTTTTCCAGTGTTAGCTGTATTCATCCTCTCGTTTTGCAAAGAAGGCTGCTACGTAATTGTTAAATATCTCTCCTGCTCCCTGAATAAATTGGAGATACAGAAAAATAATAGGGGTATGATTGCACCGTGTTCATTGGGTCGCGTCTGCCCTGAGTCAGTGGTGCGGTCACGGCAGATGGAAGTGCGGCCTTGTAGGGACTGCAGAGAAGGGCCCAAGTCACAGCTCTTTCTCCCCCTGGAAGATTTCCTCCGACATCTGTCCTTCTTAACTCAAACACGGCACCCTGCCCTGGCAACACCAGCTCTTACCAGCGGTGGCTTCTTTTCCACCAAAAACCAGGTGGTGGTCCTGGTCCATTCACGTGGAAACTCTGCCAGCCTCATTCTCTTATTTAAGCTAAACATTTCCGTCAGAGGCAGGAACAGTGTAACTATTACACCCGTCTGCTTTGCAAAGCCAATTCACAGGTTCAGATTTCCCCAGTCCAAGCAAGGGCTTGTGAGCACAGTAAATACAGCTGGAGGGAACTGTTTGTGTAACACTTGCTTGGAAGGAATAAATAGCACTGGGTTCCGCCAAGAAAGGTAAAGAGCTCCCAGGCTTCCACAGAGGAGAGAGGAGCCAGGAAAATGGTGACCCTTTCCTGGAAAATTCACTGGAAAAGAAGGAGTCCCTTTTGCTTTGACGCTGAAAGAAAACATTCAGGGAGAGAGGCCGATGCTGGGGTGCTGGGCTTGACCACTTTTCCTCTGGAAGCCAGGTGCAGGCTGAACTTGAGGGCTGGGCAGGCGTCTGAGCACAGGGCTCCCAGCGGGCAAGAAGCTGGTGCTTCCGGAGCTCAGAGCCACTGGTCCGGGTGTGTGGGTGGGGTGGGTGGCCCAGAGCCATGTGGCGGGTCAAGGGTGTCGGCTCATGGGGAGTCCTGACCACCCGTTCCTCTGGGCCCCTCTCCGGTCAAGGTGAGGTGCTGGGCTAGTGCTTGCCATCAGCCCTGGGTGGCTGCAGGTAAGTTTAGGACACCACACTTCTCATCCTGAGAGCTCCGTGTGAGGCCACTCGGCCACAGGTATTTATAAGCACGTGTGTCTCTCAGGTAAGTACCTGTGGAAGTCAGCTCTACCTTAGTTCTGGTTTTCCGGTCACATGCAGTTGGCTGTATGCTCAGGATCCTGCCCTTCCCCTTGGCGGGACAGCACTGTGCTTCTCTCCGTCTGTGTTTGGACATCAGTCTCTTCCCAACCTTTCCTTCTCTCAGTCTCTGACGTAGTGTCTTCTGACACATCACGTCCTTCTCTCCTTTCCTTGCAGCCGGCAGACTTCATTTGCATCCCGATCTTCAGGGTCACCGCTCACTCCCTCGACATCTTTTTGTTTTAGAGCCTGTCACATCAGCGTGGATGCAAGCCTCCCGCATCCTCCAGAGATCTTTGACAGTGCTGTAGATGCCTCAACCCACCTGATGTGTGGAATCTGCTCCCTGCTGAGTTAATTTCCTCCCCAGCCTCCGAGAGCCTTCAAGTAAGTATGGTCTCAGCTCTTCATTCACCCTGGCCAGACTCTCTCGCTGGGGCCGACGAACACATAGCACTAGTTTAGACCAGTGGTTCTCGACCAGGGGGCTGTCCCCTCCCAATGGGACACCTGGGGATGTCTGCAGGCATCTAGGGGGTGAAGGCCAGGGAGGCTGCCGACCATCCCACGGTGCACAGCCCCCATCACAGAGAATCACTCAGGCTAGAAGTCTGTCATGCCTAGGCAGAGGAACCGTAGGTCGTAACACAGCGGTGGTCAGGGTTTGCCTTCTCCTGGCAATATGACCTCAGCCAGAAAACAAACCCCACAGCTCTTACCTTGAGTGCTTCTGCAGGGATTAAAGGAAGTCATGTTCATAAAGTGCCTGGCAGAGTTATTCATGGCACGTGGAAACATGCCAGTCCCGGGTGCTGTTGTTGATTTTCCTGGGCTTCGTAAAACCCAAGCCCCACACCCCAACCTCTCCCGAGGGCTGGTCTCCTGTTCTTCATCTGCTCAAAGCCCTTGCTTGGCTCCTTGCGCTACCCTGCTTCACACCAGGACTGTACAGTGCCCCCGGCCTGGGCTCCTGCAGCCCGGCCCGCACTGCCAGCATCTGCCCCGGCACTCTGCTGTTTGGGCCCTTCCCTGAATGTGTGCCTCTGTCTTTCATCCCCAGGGATGTGACTATGTTCCTCAGGACCTCCCTCACCCAGGCCCGCCTCTCTACCGAGGTCAGTACGGGGGAGGGGGAGGGCTGGTGTGGGAAGGGATTTAGCGTGCAGAGCCAGAGGCCACCTGCTCATCCCTCTCCTGAGTGCCCACTAAGCCTGACCCGGGCACTGGGACAGGGCCTGACTTTCTCACATCCGTGCTCGAGGGCCTTGGGAACAGGATGTAGGTGTGTGCGAGGAGCATGAGGGTCCCTCTTCCCTTCTTCTGAGTCTTCCCCAAGGCAGAGGCTTCTCACCTGGTGGAAAAACACATCAGGCCGATTTCAGGGGCACCTTGTTAAATGATATTAATGGCCCTCGAATGTCTAATGTTGCCCCATACTTGGAAATGAACTCGGGGGCAGAAAAGCTGCCTCTGTTACCTGGTACTTAGAGTGAGAGTCAAAGGCCATACACTTGCAGGAAGTCCTTTCCTTCATGCTGAGCGCTTCTTTTTGGCCCAGCAGATGGGTCTCAGATGCCTCTGCCCCTGCCCTCTGACTGTTCTCAGGACCCTCTTGCTCTGGTGCATTCCAGCAGCTCCTCAGTCTCTGCTCACTTGTCACCTCCTGTCACAGGCTTACCTGAGCATCTTATAGAAAGGCGCCTGTTTTCAATCACCCTGGTTCTGGTTAGGACATTGTCGCCATCTTCAAATACCTTGTTGATCTGTCTACTCGTATTCTCTGCGAGCTCTGCCATGGAGGCAGGTCTGTGTATTCTGTTCATTCATCGCTGTAGCCAAAGGATGTAGCTGAGCCTCTGGCACCCAGTAGGCGCTCAGGAACTATTTAGTGAGTGCCTGGCATGAGTGGATGGGAGGTTCTCCTTCTGCCCATGGAGAAGGAGGGAACGGGGAAAGGCAGAGAGATGTGGCATCATAATGCCTTCCTGAGGGTTCCCCTTGATGCAGGCTGGGACCAGGGCAGCATGGTGACACCTTCCAGGTCAATGGTATTCTTCTTGGATTCTACAGGCCAGTAGTCTCTGTAGCCAGGACTCTGAAGACCACAAATAATAAAAATGTGGTTGGGTCCGTGGAGCCGTTCCCTGTTCAGTATGTGTGGACATTATTCCCCGGCCCTGGGTTGAGCACCTGCTGTGCAAGGCCCTGGACCACGGTCACAAGGAGCAGACCTGGTGGGCTGGCAGGAGGAGAACGAAGTTGGAAAAATGGCAGCCACGTGTGACAGTCTGTGGGAGGTGGTAAGGGACACAGAACATGGCCGCAGGCATGGGGCTCTGTTTGCATCTGACCCAAGCTCCTCCGTGGGACCATTTATTAGGTGGGTAGCTAGAAAGAGCCCTGTCATCCCTAGTGCAAGATGAGTCCCAGCAACCTACCTGTAGGGATCTCAGCTTTGATAAGGATGTCCACATTTGTTGTTCATTTCCTGCCTCCTGATGAATCAGCCTATGAGCTGCCCCAGGACCCTGCCCCACGGATTTCCCTGCCCTGCAGTTCCTTGCTCTTTAGCTGACCTTTAGTGCTATTTGGATCCCTGCACCTGCGCTGTGTCCTGGTCGCTGGTGCCCACCTGCCCTGTCATGGTTGTATGAGCCACACCCCGCTCTCCTGCTCTCTGTTGGCCGGGACGGGTCATTTATAGAAGATAGTTTGTCCATGTGGGATTGTAAATAGGCTCATAACGTACCTTCCCTGGGTGACCCCTCATTATCTGCACCCTGTTCTTGAGGGTCGTGTGTTAATGGCATTAGCAGGGTTTGAAGTCCAGAGCCAAGAGGTGAAGTGTGGAGCAGGCTACAGAAAACGCTGCAGACTTTGGGCTTTCACAGCCCTGGTTTGAATCCTGGACCACCATTCACCAGCTCCGTGGCGGGCCAAGCATTTCCCTTCACTGGGCCAGTGTTTCCACCTGTAAGATGCAGATAATACCAGTATTGCACACGGCTCTTAGAATGCAAGCCACGTGGCTGAGGCTGGGTCTTGCCTGCCCAGCATTGCTTCCATCACTTCTAGTAGGGCCCTCCCATTCCTGTGTAGAGTGCATTTCATCTGGATCAATCCCCCCACCTCCCTTTGGGGACGGGCACCTTGGCCAAGCCAAGCTCAGGATGCTCACATGACCTAGACTAACGAACCAGCTTGGCAAACACACACACACACACACACACACGCACACATGCACACACATGTGCACACACATCCACACGCACACACAGCCAGGACTAATCAGTCAGCTCAGGGAGGCAAGCATACATGACCAGGTGTGACCAGATCAGCACAGGGCAACTCAGATGACCCAGACTAGACAATCAGCTCAGGGAAAAAACATACATGACCAGGGCCACTCACTTCAGCCCCAGGATGCACACCTGACCGGGTGGTCCTGTCTCCCCGTGAGTGATCAGTCACTCTCCATCCCAGGAGGGAGGCTGCACCCTTGGGCAATTCTTAGAGCACATAGCCTTCCATGAGCTGGAATCTGGGAGATTTCTGGGTGTATGTGAAGTTTATTTCCATTTCACCCATGCTAGTGGGAGAGTTCATGTAACTGACCACTGACAACAGGTGCCCAGTGCCTGGCACGGAGCGGACGTTCGGTGTTTCAAGACAGGAGTCTCCCCCAGGCTCTGGGGAGCCAAACCAGTAGTTTCCTGCTCCCCTGCTGGACAAGCGGCAGCTGGCTGTGGATGGGCGCAAGGGTCCTTCATGTCCCTCGAGAAGACCACCACCTTCTGAGACGTCCGGAGGAAACAAAAGGTGCCTGTTACTAGCCCTTAGTGCTCAGCCTGTTAACTGAAGGAAAATGCATTTCTTTAGTGCTGCTCTGAGAGAGCTTTCTTTCTGATTGGTAATTCCCTAGCACCCAATAGATGCTAATGACAACGCACTCTCATTGCCAATTCCTCGTGTAATTCATTCCTTTTCAACAACAGAAAGGAGGGTGTTTTATCCATGGATTGCAGGCAAAGAGAGGCTTTGCCTCTGTAGCAAAGAGACTTCACTACTCATTTGTGTGTGACTGTGACTACATCTTGATGTAACTTGAGTCAGCGTTTTAGTGTCAGAGTGTATCGAGTCCCCCCACGAGCGTTGGTGTTGGGGGCAGGAGCCATCTTTCTGACGAGCTACACAAAAGTCAAGCTAGTTAAGCCCCTTGTTGAGTAAGTGACCATCCGTAATCTCTCAGAATTTCAGGAACCTAAGTAGATGGAGTAGGCACACACAGGCTTCCGTGGTCTTTCTTCCTGGAGCTTGCCAGTCGAACATCCCATTGCTGACGGTCCCAAGACACGAGCCCTTCCTACATAATGACTCCCTTCCAGACTACGGCACCATCTGTCATTACCTCATCACTCAGCGGTGTCTTATTTATTCCAGCATGGCTCTGCAGAGCCCATGAGAAAACATGTTCTTCTGCCCCCATAGAGCACTGCCTCCGCCTGGTGAAAATGGACTGTTTCGAATCAAATAGCTCACAAATCAGTTATCCCCGGAGCGATGAAAATGCTTGGAGGTCACTGAAAACGGCGCCGAAGGAAGCAAATCCGATGCATCTCTCCTCGGTTCATCAGCTCTGCGTGTTTGCATCCTCACAGACTCCTTGCTGGATGACAGCCTCCAACCTTTTCCAGGCAGCCACTGCTTGTGATTTCCCTGAAGTCTCATGACTGCTGATGAAAGACTTCAGAGACTGGCCAGCCTAGGGCACCTCTCCTAGGTCATAGTGGGGAGCACATTGGAGCTCCACTCGTAGGTACAGGCAAGAGCTGGGTAGCCTGGCCACAACTGGGCTGGCCTGACCCATGGGTCTTGTCTTTAGTCTAATCCTTCTGGGGCCCCTCAATGCTGAGTGTGTCTCCTGTTACTCCTAGTTGTCTCGGTGTGTGAATGGAAGTCTCAGGCATTTATCCAGGCTGAGTGTTGTGTCAGGGACAGATTAAGCACGTCCTGGGCGGCGTGTCTTAGGAAGAGCAGTGGAGGGGCTTGGGTGTCGTAATAGGTGGACCATGTGCTGAGGAACACAGAGGCCCCGCTCAGACCGACTGGGGTCTTGTCTGCTTCTGTTTCTCACTAGGAGTGACTTGGGTGTCTCAGTACATTCAGTGTGCTCTAACCAAATGCCACAGGATGAGTTACAGATAAGAAGCAGACACTTTGAAAGGTTGTGTAATTTGCGAGGTCTGAGATCATGGCACCAGGGTGTTTGGTGTTTGATGAGGACCTGCTTCCTGGTTCCTAGATGGCTGTCTTCTTGCTGTGTCTCACATGGTGGAGGGTGTCAGACACTTCTCTGGGGTCTGGAATTGCAATCTTGTCAGAAGAGGAAAAAAAAAACATTAATGTTTTAAGAAGCTTACCATGTTGGGGGCCTAGGTGGCTCTGGTGTTTAAGCGTCCGATTGCAGCACAGGTCATGATCTCACAGTCTGTGGGTTCAAGCCCTGCGTTGGGCTCTGTGCTGACGGCTGAACCTGGAGCCTGCTTGGATTCTGTCTCCCTCTCTCTCTGCCCCTCCCCTGCTCGCATTCTGTCTCATCCTCTCTCTCTCAAAAAAAGAATAAATGTTAAAAATAAAAAAAGAACCTTACCATTGATGATAGACACTAAAAATGAATGTTCATTATACCTCCAATGAGGAGGCACACCTGTGGAAAATTACCACTTAATGCATCCAGATCTCGCGAGGCCCCCAGCTCTTTAGGAATAGTCCATTTGCGTAAAGTGGGGTCCTCTTCATGCATGGGTGCTTGCCCTAGGGAGACAGTAAGGCTGAGAAATTATTAATCTACCCCGACCCAACTTCGTTCGTGGGCAGAGTCCAGAGGGTGAAGAGTGAGTGAATGTTGTAGACGTTTGCAGTCTTGGTGATCTGCTCATAAACACAGTGGTTTATTAGAATCTAGGATGCTGGATTTGATAACAGCTGCGGTAGGGAACCTCCTCTCAGAGAGGTTCCAGAATGCCCCTTGGGGCTGGTAATGATGTGCAGAACCAGTCTGTCTCCCCTGGAAGGGAAAAGGCTGGTGCACAGTGAAGTTTGGAAACAAAAACAAACTCAAACACACCTTCCTCAAGACCCGAGATTCTAGCCGTGTGCGATGCAAGGCATCACAGAGGCCCAGCTAGTCTTGGGGAAAACTCGTCCAATGCTCACTTCTGCTTGGTGGCAGGGACTCTGCAGAGATTCACTGATGTCCTACTCCATTTGAAAAGCTGTGGCTCGTGGCCCACGATCACAGGGCTGCTGGGTTCACATAGCTGCAAGGCAGTCCCAAAGGGTGGAGAATTCCAGAATGTGGGAGAATTGGTGACGGAGGTGGGTGAATATGTGAGTGACTGACATTTATCATCGAAGAGATCTGACGTATGCTAGAAGTTGGCTTTGGAAGGGGCCAGAGATCAAGGTATTGCTTGCCCATTTCCTGGTGATTTTATTTGTCACAGAAGAAAGGAAATACAGTCATCACTTGGGAATTGTGAATGAGGTTGGGGCCCTCTGTTTAGGAATGGGAGCACACTGAGGGACAGGATGTTGGGAAGGAAAGTGGCTCTATTTCTCCCAACACAGTGCCTTTCCTCAAGCCAAGGAGTCTCCCCTGGTTTTCTGAATAGATAAGAATGGTTTGTAATTCACATATTGTCAAGGGCTTCTGGAATGCTTGAGGATGCTTGGAAAACGATTTCAGTTGACACAGCATGGCTTTGCCCAAATTGCACATGCCATATTCCTTAGCCAGTTCCTTTCTTTATACAGAGGTTAACTTCCCAACTGGCAGGTAGGGATTATCACAGTCCGGATGTAGGTGGTTTCTGTATAATATTTGCCTCTGGGTGCCCCTGTGAAAACAGCTAAAAATAGGGTCTTCTAGAGAGAGAGAAGTCATCAGCTGGGAAAGCTAAGGGCTGGAGGTGACCTCAAAACCTAGGGAGATAAGCTTTGCTGTGGGTTGAGGCAACTGGGAACCTGCGAGGAGTTTCCAAGAAGTTAATTCTACAGAGGTCTTCAGTTATCTACACTGCTATTTCTCTAACTTCCACCGGAAGAAATGTTTATATTTAGCTTGGTTTTGGAAAGGGTAGGAAAAGGATATATTTAAATAAAAGTTTGGACAGCTTGTATACCAAAACCCATCACCCTCAAGGTACACATATCCCTACAAGCTGAAGGAAGAAAGCCTTCATCCAATGGCTCCCTTAACTGGTGGTGTCTGTTTCTGTTTGGATCTCAGAAACCCCGAACACAGCTGTTTTCGTTAACACAGATTTTAATGGGAGATATTTGTCCCCAGCACTCAGTCGTTTCCACTTGCCTGAGACCGCCATTTAAAACAACAAGTATAATAGCATCTTTGAGCTTTGTAGTTAAAAATTAATTAGGAGGTTTAAGAGCAAACTCTTTGGGGGTTACTGTACAATAGCATGTTTACAGAATTAGGTCTGGGCTTTTTGTTCTGGTTAAGTGTTTCCATTAATTCTCTGTCTATTAAATGTAATTACGTATGATGCCATCATACATTCATCAGCCATCAACATTATGATGTCGCATTTAAAAAGCAAGCTGGGAAAAAGTCTATAATTTTAAGTGTGGGATGAGGGTAACTATGGAAATTCAAATACAGGCACCTGTGACTGGATGGTGGGGGAGTCACGGCCAAGAATCGAACAGCAGAGTTTCAATCACGGAGGCCATTCGGAACACCTTTGTCCCTGTTGGTCTCACCTTCCTGCTTCTGCTAGGATGCTTCCTTGGGGAACACCAGCACAGGCTAGATGTGTGCTGCCAAAGGACAAGAATGAACGGAAAGAAGGAATGTTCTCGCTCACGTCCTTGGCATGTATTTTCGCACTTACTGTTTTTTAATGAGAGCTTTTCATCGATTAAACGCTCGCTTTTGACATTGGCCGTTCAATGCATGTGCTTCCAGAATAACCTTCATTTTCTCAGTCTGGAAACAGCACTTTTAGACACTTTGGAAGCAGGCTCTGTAGTCCATTCTTTTTCAGAGCATAGCTCTTGAACAGGTAGCATTTGCTGGGAGGGTTTTAACGTGTTGCTGTGCAGGTACTCAGGCTTCAGGACGAGGAAGCCCAAAGAGCTCCTCCCCCTCCTGTTCATTAACAGATTCTGTGGCAGTGGCCTGGCACGTTGGATCACACCTGCTTAATCACCTCTGTTAAAAATGGATGGAACGGTGTCGTATCTCGAGATTGTATGCAATAACTAAAAAATAGTGCTTCTTGGAGAGGAATGCCAGGGTGTTGTCCTGTGGCCGACCCCCTTCTCCAAGCCCGGGGTGTGCATGGGAGCAGTTAGTTCACATCTCACTAGAACAGAGACTTAAGAAGCTTGCAGTGGTGGGGCTCCCCAGTGGTTGGCAAAATAAAGCCTAGACCAGAGTGACCTCTGAACACTCCCATGCTCCTGGCAGACGTACGAGGCACAAGAAGTCACTTGCTGGGAGAGCCCGCCAAGATGGCCCTCTTCTCCTTGTGTCAAGGCACCTGGGGCCCAGCGATGCCCTCCATTTTCAGACGGAGGGGGAACACCCTGCAGGTAGTTCCTGGACTTGGGGACACCAGACATGCGTCTGTTGGACGCACCCTGACTCGGCTGTGCTGACAGAACTCATCTTGGAAATACAGCCCTTCCGCAGGCCTTATCTGAAGAATGCAGCTCTTCCCTGTGATTTCTCTTCAGCAGTTGTATTTTTGGAGCGTGTTTCTTGATGGGAGACGTGCTGGGATCCGTAAGGAAGGATGTTGATGTTCTGGTGTCGCTCCTGGTCATTGGAGTGGCTGGAGGGGACACACATCAGTAGGTACGGTTGGGCTTAACATGATGTCCCCTGCCTCCATGCTGCCTGGTTTCCCTCTTGCCGAGAGAAGGGACGGTCTCTCTTCCTTCTCCAGACTTCTCAAGCTCTCCCTGGTGACTGCTGAGGTGGCAGATCCCTTTGTGGGGGGGGGGGGGGATTCTAAGAGGGGAAAATAGACTATTTCTCTTGCTGCGTTCATATAGTATTGGGGGCATTAGAAAAAAGGGGGCAAAGAAAAAGTTATTTTCAAGGCTTGGGGGGTGCTACTGCAGTGTAGTGGTGTTACCTTCTTTTTGTTTCTTTCCTCCAGGGTATAGTTAAAATTCTGAATTAGAATTTTTGTGGCATGTTCTCACTGTGCATCTTGATGATCAGATTTCCACTACGAGATGATATTTATCCCATATGCCTCACTTTAAGAACTGACTTTTTTAAATCATTCCTCACAAGATGGGAGTGACTTTGTTTCAGGTTTTCAAATGCCTTTCATCTCATGCATCTCTCTCCCTATTTTGAATAACACAGTTTTGACTTAAGAAGACACTTCAGGCTGAAAGAGCCTCATTCAGTCCCAGCTTGGGTGCTTATGGAGGGAGCACATATCAAGATTGGTAGTGGAGGTTTTTTTTTTTTTTCCCCAAAGCAATAAAGACGAGTTAGCACAGATTTGGCAATTATTGCATGAGGTGGGACCTCGCATCTCCAAGCCTTGTGTGTTATTGGACACAGGTCTGTCAAGAACCACTTTAAAAAGCAGCACAGGAGTAGTTACTCTGGAGCTCATTTGATTTACATGTATCAGAAAAGAAAAAAAGAAAAGCAAACTGTCCTTGTGTCACACAAATACGCACTTGGACTAGGCAGCAATTTCCAGAAACACATTCATGTGTGGAATCAAAAAGTGCTTAATTGCAAACATCTGAGATGAAAGGAAAAGTGGGATACTTGGAAAAGTATGCTAGATGATTCAGATGGGCGCCCTGGAGATGGGAGAGACACTGATGGGAGAGCCAAGCACGGGGTCTGAATGAAGTCATCTCATCAGACACGAGATGGAGAAATTAATGTTTCCACGTTGATACTTTCTACGGGATAAAAATGTGTATACGTGCCTAAGTTAATAACCTGAATATTATTAATAGATATTGGACGTCTTCATTTTTTCAAGGAGCTTTATTTATTTATTTTTTCATTCAGTTTGGTCAGAATCTACTTTGGGATTACCTCTTCCTGGAAAAACAGCACCATGTCTCTGGGCACATGTGTTGTTGATTTTTCTTTCAGACCTTGGAGCAAGGCTTGAGGTTGGGAAGTATTGGGGGAGGTGGAGAGAACTGCCCGTCATTCACACCTGTGCATGGTACATCCACAGGTCACGTACACAGTTCTGGTTAAGTTGGCAAACTTGGAGTGTGCTTATAACATTAATTTTCAGTGTTTCATAAACATCGGAATGGTCGGTGGAGTTTATTAAAAATATAGATTCTGGGGCCGCCTGGGTGGCTCAGTCAGTTAAGGGCCCCACTCTTGATTTCAGCTCAGGTCATGATCCTGGAGTTGTGGGATCCAGCCCCGTGTTGGGTTCTGTGCTGAGAGCAGAGCCTGCTTCGGATTCTCTCTCTCCCTCTCTCTGCCCCTCCCCAGCTCATGTTCTTTCTGTCTCTCAAAAGAAAAATTTAAAAAAAAAAGAATGGAAAGAAACACAGATTTGTGGGCATCATCTCCCAGAGGGCTGGACTAGGGCCAGGAATCTGAACTGGGGACATTTGGACGTTGCCATCACACTGAGGCCTGGAGAGTTTTCCAGGGGTGCGATTCGATCCAGCATCAAGGGGAGGTGTGGGTGATGGGGCTCCACGAGGAAGGTAGAGCAAAGGGGCTGGGTCTCTACGTGCGTGTGAGGAATCAGCTGTACCCAGGCAGGTCCAGTCTCCACCCTCAGCCTCAAGGATATCATCTCAAGGCCCCTGGAAGGTTCTAGCCAGCAGGAGCATCCTCGTTTGATGGGGACTTTGGCCACTCGACAGTCCAGCGGTGTGATTTATGACGGGGTCTTTAGGACCCATCATATCAGTTCTGATCTGGGGTAGGAGACTAAAGGTCAGCCAAGTGGGCAGGACGCGGTCAAGCCCCAGTTAAGATTCTGGAAAACAAAGGCTTGGGTGAGCTTCCCGGATGAGCCACGCTCTGCAGTGCTGTCGTGCACGGAAGCCCGGAGGAAGTAATACCATCCAGGACTCCACGGGGGGTGGCTGGAAGTTTTTGGCACTGGAAATTCATACGTGGACCCTCCCAGACTTTGCCTCTGTCCTGTGGTCGGCTCTTACTTGTATCCTTGTACTCATGATAAACCTGTTCGTAAATACAGTGTTTCCTGCATTCTGAGAGGTGTTCTAGTGAATTATCAAACCTGAGGGAATCTTGGGGACCCCAGGATTTGCAACCAGGGGGTCAGACGTGATGGTGGCCATGGTGACCCCAAGTGTGTGGCTGGCATCTGAAGTCTTGGGCCTACTTGGCAGTCTGGAGGGCTGTACCCTCTCCTGGAGCATGGCCAATCCTTCTGCAATGTGCTTCAGCCTGGACAAGCCTGAGAAACACAAGGTGGAGAGAAAGAAACAAGTTCCATACAATGATATACAGCGTGACAACATTGATGCCAATTTTAGAAAGAATAAAGCAATGCCGGTGTGCCTAGGTGGCTCAGTCAGTTAAGCATCCGACTTCAGCTCAGGTCTTGATCTCACGGTCCGTGAGTTCAGGCCCCGCATCGGGCTCTGTGCTGACCCCTCAGAGCCTGGAGCCTGTTTCGGATTCTGTGTCTCCCTCTCTCTCTGACCCTCCCCCGTTCATGCTCTGTCTATCTGTCTGAAAAAGAAATAACTGTTAAAAAAAAATAAAAAAAATAAATAAAGCGATGCCATAGGTTGTTTACTAACATATATGCACACGCACATATAACCCATATTTTCATGCGTGTGAAGTGCATAGGTAAATGTATATGGTTTATGTATAAATATGTATACTTACTCATTTCTATGTATATGCAAAGCATTATAGTTTGGAACTGGACAGATACACACCAGTTTCTTAACCAACCTGCTTCCAGGGTCAGGATGAGAAAGCCAAAATGACAAACTGAGAACATTTGTTAATTACCGATGATGATTTTGGGACGTTCATATTATTATTATGTATGTTTCCCTGTATTTGAAATTAATGCACATAAATCTGGATTGGAGACAAGGGAGGCAGTGGGGCTTTGAGGGTGCTGGGAAGAGACCTAGGGGGCTGAGTGGTCACAGCTCCAGCGGCAGGACCACCCGGAGAGCAGCATGGGCTGTCGAGCAAGGACATGCAGATGCTTTGTGTGGCTTCTCCCGTGATGGCTGTTCCACGGACGACCACACCAGGAGGGATTCTGCAGCCTGAGTGCCTGGAGGTTCAGGAGCTGCCCATCACTGGACTCCCCTCCCCCCCCACCCCGTCCACCCGGATGCCTGGGTGATGGTCACCAAGGAGGGAACAGCTGGGGGCTCTTGGTTCAGCTTCAGCGCAGTGTCTGCGAGCGGCCCTAACAGAGCGGCCGTTGGGCTTTCCTGCCTTCGCTCGCTGTCCCCCTGCAACTGAGGGCATATGGGGGTGTGCAGACTTGCCCGGCCTCAGGTCAGGGCATCCACGAGGCCCTCTCTCTGGGGCGGGCCAGCCCCAGCCCCCACAACGCCAGCCTGGCCTCCTCGGTGGCTATTGTTTCTTGCCTGTGCCTAAATATGCTCAACGGTGGCACAAGTCAATAAAAACCCCACCTGGCCCTCACAGCACAGAAGACTCTGTCTGCCTTGAAAATTCGTTTATGCTGAGCCAAGCACATGCTTCTAAATCACAAGGGACAGAAGAGTCAAGGTGACATGGCAGGAACAAAAAATCAGCCACAGGAAGCACAGGCGCCATGGGGCCATATTTCACCCTTCGTGGGGAGGACAGCAAAGGCACGTTTCCTGGTTTGTTCAGGTGATGAGAGGACATGAGGAGGCACGTGTGAGGACGTTAAATGGGGTGTGCATTTTACCCAGAATATATTATTGTGGGCGCATTGCATTTAACATCTGTTTGACCTAACTGGGGACCCAGTCAGACTACCAGCTTCACTGTGTCAGAACCACAGGCATTAAAAAAAATTTTTTTTTAATGTTTATTTATTTTTGAGAAAGAGAGAAGGAGAGACAGAGAGAGAGGGAGAGGGAGAGAGGGAGAGAGGGAGAGAGGGAGAGAGAGAGAGAGAGAGAGAGGAGAGGCAGAGAGAGAGAGAGAGGAGAGGCAGAGAGAGAGGGAGACACAGAAACAAAGGCAGGCTCCAGGCTCTGAGCTGTCAGCACAGAGCCCGACGCGGGGCTCGAACCCACAAACTGTGAGATCATGACCTGAGCCAAAGTCCGGTGCTTAACCGATTGAGCCACCCAAGCGCCCCAGAACCACAGGCATTTTGAGCTCCAGCCACCCTAGTTAGCTGCCTGGGACAGTGTCAGGTCAGCTGTGCCCAACTCAGGGTCCTGGGCACCTTCCTGTGAGAAAGAATTCCAAGCAGGATACCAGGTGGAAAAAGCCTGGATTTTCACAATAGACATGAACTTGATGTGTAGGTGTCTTGTTCTGTTCTGGTGTGGGGCAGGGGTAGGACACACCCCTTATCTTTCTTACCCTCTTTTTCTGAGCATCTGTGCTTCTGAGCTAGGCATTGGGGAAGCAGGGCTGGTCAAAACACGGGTCCTGCTCTCCAGGGTCCACATGTGGCGGTGGGGAGACAGAGGCAGGTCAGCGAACAGACAGGCACTTTCAGGTGCTGAGGGAATGGGGGAAGTCACAGGGCGGGGGTGTGGGGTGAGGCATGGGGGCCCCATGAGGGGCCTCCTTGAGAAGGAGGGAGGGGTAGGAGAACTGACAGAGGAAGAAGAAGGAGGGGAGGGAGGAGGCGAAAGGAGGGAAGGAAGAGGAGGGAAGAGGAGGGATGGAGGGAGAGAGGAAAAGGAAGCATGCATGGCTGCCACTGTGTGGTAGGCTGTGGCAGCGGCTCGCCCACCTTCCTGGGCGCTGGCTGCTTGGCTGCCCTCGGTCTTCCTCAAGCCCTCCGTGTCCCCACCTCTCACCACCTCTGTCGCCCCTGGGCTATCTCTGACTTCCGGCATCTGTGGCCCCCAGCCTGGCCCCTGCTTCTGGCCCAGATATGACAATTCTACCTTTTATCCAGTCCTTGAATCTTAATATGTTTCAGCAGCTTGGGGCCTGGGTTCCCCTGCTGGTCTCGTCCTCACCTCGTTGCTGGCAGCAACTGGTGCCCCTATCCCGGTGGCTTGCGGTCACCTGCGCCGTCCTCCAGGGGCCGGCTTCTCTGCCACAGCCCTGGCCTCCGGGTCCCTAGAAATTAGACATTTTGGTGGAGGCAGTAACATTTCTTAGCACCTGGAATCGGCAGGCAGCCTCCTGTCTGTGCGTTACCCGCAGTCATCCGCCACCTGCGGTTACGGTAAACCGCGTGCGCGTGGGGGCGAAAGGCTCATGTGGTGATAGATGTGGCCCCTGGTTCCACACCCCACGCAGGATTAAACAGGTGTTTCACCTTCTGCTTATGAATTCTGTCAATAAGTCTAATAAGAACTTGCAAACATTAAATTAGAATCAGCTCATAGGTTTTTAACATGAAAGGAGACAAAATTTGCTGAGATAAGTCAATTTGAAAAAAAAGAAAAGAAGCTGCTCACATTATGCATTTATGAAGTAGAAACTCATTTTCCCATCCAATTTGAGCTTGCTGTTTCACGATGGGTAATAGGTACTTCTGATAACAACAGCAGCCCCTGATGGAAATGCCAATGCAGTCTCACCAGTAAGTTCTCTCCAGGCTCGGGTCAGTGATGAAAATCTCATTGGCCGGACCCTGGCTAGTTAAAGGTGGAGTGCAGTGTGCCAGCCAGTTCCTTGGCTCACTGCCTTGCTGCATTTATTTATTATTCGTACCTAAATGCTGCCCACCCTGTGCACGTGAACTCCAGGCTCCCTCCTCTGGGAAGCGTCCAGGGCTGGCCCTGGGCTGCAGTGATTTCACCTCTGGCCACCACCACCCTTCAGGCCCCTCATCCGCTGCTCCCAGCTCTGTGGTCAGGACGGGACAGGCAGAAAGTGAAGGCGGGTGCTGAGTTTGACACCCATTTTCTGCTGGATCCCTCACGAGAAATCTGTTTGTGGACCTGACAGGCCCCTGCTCAGGCTTCTGGGGGTGACCTCTGCCTTCTTGGGCCCCAGCCTGGGTGTGGGAACCAGGATGGTGGGTGCAGAGGCCTAGAAGGACCCAGAAAGTTCTGCATAAGCCACGTGGTTGAAAAGCAGGCTTGGGGAAGGTTTGCTCTTGGAGAACTAGAGTCAGAGAGATCCAGGGGGGAGCTGGGCACCCGGCCTAGGGAGGATTATGGCGTTATCTGGGGTGGCCGGTTTACAGAGAAATGATGAAGGATTTTGAGGGCATCCGCAAGGCAAGGGCTAGACGGCCCGTGAGTAGGGAGAGGACTGGTGTGCGGTATTGTCGTTCGGGGTCACTCATCCCATCTTCGGTGTTCGCTGAGATGCTCTGCCAGACCCAGAGGGACCGCGTCTCTCTGCACTGCCCCGCGTGGCCGTGTGACCCCTTGGCTGCATGGCGTGTTGTGGGCCGTATGTGGCCCCTTTGCTCAGGCCCGGGTCTGAATTCGGCTATGCGGCGGGGAAGCTGGATAGCAGATCTGGAGCAGGTTGCTTAGCTCTCTAAGCCTCGTGTCCTCAGCTGTGAAAGGGGCACAACTAATCACCTCCTAATGGGGTTGTTCTGAGGTCAAAGTGAGATAAAGGGAGGTGACATGGAGTGCGGGGCTCATCACGCAGCAAACAATTGGAGGCTAACAGGTCTTTGTGTCATTGATCTCCTAGCCCCGCATGGCTCAGCCCTACCCTTTGTCTGCATCTTACCCCTCAGCTGCTGTGTGTGCCCTCTGCGGAAGGGGTCATGTCTCAGGAGCTGTTTATGCCCCCAGAGCCCTCCCAGGAAGGGGTACGCAGGGGGAGCTCAGTGAGCCCATGAGCATGTTCCTCCTGTTACCCCAGCAGGCAGTTTCCTGAGCTGCGGGAGGGCCGGGCCGGATCAGGCACAGAGGAGAGCCCTGGGGCCAGCACGCTGGCCCAATGGGATTCCTCTCTGGCTGCGCTGTCCTGCATCTGAGTTTCTGGACTTTGGTCACAAGAATCTCGTAGGAGAGAAGCATGCGGGTTTGGCATGCTGCACTCAACCTCTAGAAATAGCACGCACACACACGGCTCTCAACACATGTTCCTGCGAGGAGTCATAAATTCGTAAGCACATTTAATTGTTTAACAACAAGGCGTCCACTTGTCTAAGGGCAACATACTGAAAAATGCATCGAGCAGGGGAAAATCACCAACAAAAATTGAACTTAAAGTCCCATGACTAAGTATTTATGTAGGGTGTTCCATTCAATCACAGTTGACCATGTCTGAAAACAGCCAGATTGTGCAGCAGGCATGGGAGAGTTGACCATGGGTCAGGCCAAGCTGGGCCCGTGGACCCAGGCCATGTCTGTGAGCAGGCGACTCAGGCAGATACAGTGGCTCCTTGGACTGTGGTTTCACAAGAGGAGCTGAGGGGCTGTGTGCACAGCGTCCAGCACCAACCGAGGACTCAGTGTACCCCAGACGTTGTAACTGTTATTACTGTAGTTTTTATTTTATTTTTTTACTTCATTTTACGTAATTATTTTATTTTACTGTATGTATGTTTATATGTATGTATGTATGTATGTATGTATGTATGTATGTATGTATGTATGTATTTGAGAGAGGGAGAGAGAGCACACAGGCATGTGAGCAGGGGAGGGGCAGAGAGAGAGAGAGGGAATCCCAGGCAGGATTCACGCTCAGCGTAACGCCCACACGGACTCCGTGTCACAGCCAAGAGACCACGACCTGAGCTGAAATCAAGAGTCAGACGCTTAGCCTATTGAGCCACCCAGGGGCCACCCTTATGATTGTATTTAGGAGCACTAATGCCATTTGTTGCTCCTGAAAAAATTGCCGTTCTTAATTCTTTTGTGTACTCTCAAGTGAGATAAACATGTTAACTGATTGCTGTCGCACGTTCCGCGTCTGACACCCTAGTGAACGGCAAACACATCTCCATTCAGTAACGGCCTTAAAAGAACCACAGACCTGGTTTCGCAAAAAGATGTATCTTTGCAATCAACAGACCTGCCGTTCATTCCTGCAGCCATCAGGAGGCTCTCAGCTGTTTGCACACATCCACCAAAAATGCAGAAGTGTGGGTGCGTGACCTTGAATACTCACGTGAGAACAACAGGTGGCTGTGAACACGAGCTGAGAGCAAAGAGCACACTTAGGGACATTTCACTCGGAGTGGGACTCCTGGCGCTCACACCTACTCCCATGGAAGCAAATTTACTGAGAAAGCAATGGAGGCAGCATGACAGCAGCTCAGACTGGAGCCCCCCGCCATCTGTGCAAAGACCTAAGCGTGTGGTGCAGACCCCGTGCCTTTTCTCTCAGGGTGTGTTAAGATAAATATCCTGAAAAAGCATAACTGTTGACTGAGCTTGATTCAGTCGTTATGGAAAGAAAAGTCCGAACTAATAAGCAAAAAGAAAGCACTCAGAGGTTTGGTGGTTGGTGGGCGTTTGGCTCACCACCAGTCCCCAACCCCAGTGCTGGGCATTATCCCACTATTCCTGCTGCGACTTTGATCCCTAATGAGCAAGGGCCAGGCCTGGGTCTCAGAAGCAGCTGAGGTCCCTGATGGGAGACAAGTGATGGTAAGACCATAGCTGTGAGCCAGCCCTTCCTGCACAAGGTGCTTTGCAGAGTGATTCTGTTTGCCTCGGCCAACCTCGGATTGTGGCGTCACTCTGACCTCTGCCTCCTCTTCACATCACCTCCGCTGTACGTCGTCTCCTCTTTGGTCTTTTATAAGGACACCACTGTGTCACATCTGGCATGAGCTCATCTCGAGACCCTTCACATAACTCCATCTGCAAAGAACCTTTTCCAGAGGAGGTGACATTCACAGCTTCCAGGTTGCAAATGTAATTGGGGGCGAGGGGGCACCGTTCACCCTCTGCAGAGAGCCTTCAGTCAAAGCTCTCAGCACAATGCCTGGCACCACTGAGTGCTCGAGGAATATTATCTGTTCCTGTATGGTAACTATTGTTTCCTGGGAGAGGGTTTGGGAAGCCCTCTGGCCCTTTGTTTAAAACAGAACAGATGGAAAGGAGAGTCTTCATGACGGGGCAGGCGAGAAGGGGCCAGGGGCACTGCCGCCGGGCCTGCCAAGCGAACACGGGGCTCCCTGCCTCAGTCCCCTCAGCCTGGGTTGAACTTTTCTTTTGGCATCTGCATTGTGGGTTTCTCGGGAGCAGAAGTTTTCCCGGGTAGAGTATGTTTTCCCTCTGGAGAGTCTCGGCTGTCCTGCCCCTGGCCAGTGTGTTCCTGCAGCACCAAGTCTCAGAGCTAACCACCACCTGCTGTCAGCAGAGAGGTGGGCAGAGCCCAGGAGGATTGTACCAGGGGACGAATGCACCACTGGCCTCCTCTATCATCTGCAGCCTCAGTGGAGCTGCTCAGATGCCAGACTGGAGGAAGCAGGAGAATCTTCCTCTCTTCCCAGGGGAGGAACCCATGCACCTGACCTGGGACGTTCACCCACCAGAGCACCAGGACTGAGGGGCTCGGAGCTCCTTGCTTGAGGCTGGGGCTCTCGGACAGGTCTCTGTCCCCAGCCCTGCACAGCGGCCCCCTCACCCCCGCCTGACCTCTCTGATCCCATGGGTGGCCCGCAGACACTCATGCCCTTCCATGTTCTCTTGCCTTCTGGGGATCACGGGCCCACTTTATGCCAGGTGAGGTGCTAGGTGGACGCTGCAGCCTTGGAGGGAGCACTGGCCAGAGAAAAGCCATCTGTCTGTGTCTGCCCCCATTTACTGTTTTGTGGGATGAACAGATTCTGTCCAGGCGGTGACCGTTGAACACCTGCAGGCTGCAAGCCACCTCCCCCTGCGGTCCTCAGGTGCGTCTCCGGCTCTGGCCTCTGTGTACGCTAAGAGCCAATTACGTGTGTTCCCACATCTGTTTATGCCAATTGCACCAGTTCGTGTAATTACATCACGTGACTAAATATTACATAAAACAATGGCATTTCAGTGCGAACAGGAAGAAGGCGTTTGTTTCTATAAAAACAGTCGAATTTTTGGAAAGACTTAAAATGGGCAAGGTAGTAAAATTTTTCTTTCAAATTCAGTTTCCATGAATCTGCAATAAAGGATTGAAGGAAGGAGTCACAATTCTGACTGATGGTGATACCTGCAGGCGCTTCAAATTGCCTGCGTCCTCACAGCACGTTTGGTGGGTGGGATGTGCGCTGCGGGCATGGTAGCTGTGAGCCAGAAACCAGAGGGCAGAGGGGGGGTGTTTTCCCAGTGGTGACCAGACAGTAAGTGAGCATATGTCTAAGCATTTTGTGTTGAGATGTTTAAGGCATCATCGGTGGTAATGACTGTCCACTTCACAAGACTGAGCCTGTGTGGCTCAGTCGGTTTAGCATCTGACTCTTCTTGACTTTGGCTCAGGTCATGATCCCAGGACTGTGAAATCGAGGCCTGCATCAGGCTCTGCCCTTACTGTGGATCCTGCTTGGGATTCTCTCTCTCTCTCTCTCTCTCTCTCTCTCTCTCTCTCTCTCTCCCTCTCTCTCTCTCTCTCTCTCTCTCTCTCTCTCTCTCTCTCTCTCTCTCTCTCTTTCTCTCTGTCCCTCTCCCCTCCTTCTCCCTCCCTCTCTCTCCCTCTTCCTCTCTCTTTCTCTCCCTCCTCTCTCTCCCTGTCTCTCCTTCTCTCTTCCTTCCCCCTCCACCCCTCTTCTGCTCATGCTCCCTCTTTCCAAATTAAAAAAAAAAATGGTCCACTTCATAGGATGTTTTTGGTCCCGTTTGAGAGGGAGTCTTCTGGGAGGCACTGTGATGGCGGGAGCTCACAGGGACCCAGGTCTCTCCAACATCCAGGATGTCATCCCCAGACCAGAGATCCCAGAACAGTGATACCTGTATGATGGCATGTCAGAGTCTCCACAGCGCCTGACACATCCTCAGGAGGAAGCACTCCAGTTTTGTTGTTACTCTTCAGTGGAGGAAGCGTGTAAAAGAGGGCTTACTTTTGTCACACATACGCACACGCGTCTGTATTTCTCTCTCTGTTCCAAAGACGGTAACTCTAAACGTGACTTTCTGTTCGGTCAGCGTACACAAAATAATCCTGAAAACATGGGAACTCACTTCCAAGAGAGAAAAAGAAGTGTAGACAGAAACTGAGGCATAAGCAGCAGTTACCTGCCAGTCAGGTCTCCTTAGGGTCCCAGAGAGCTGTCAGCTGGCCCCTCGACACGAAGACACAGGGTCTCATACAGCAGCCACCTGGATGCTCACACACCAAGCGTGGGGATGCTTTGCTTGCAAAGCTCATTGCACTCCGTCTAGTTAGAAGGCAATATCTTTTAAAAGGTAAAATATTGCTCATGTAGATTATTTAACTTTTTTTTTTAGCTCCTTCTATAATAATAAAAAGAGACATGCAACATCGAAATGAGCGATTTATGGAAACATATAAAGGAGCACATTTTCTTGGCGAGTCCTTGAAATTTAATTTAGAGATGTGGCAGCAGAGGAAAGGATGCATTTTCATGATGCTTGTTTCCTCTCCTTTGGGTGACTTTGCGGTGCCTTTGTGAGAGCAGCTGAGTTCAGGGAAGGAGCCACAGGGCCTTTCAGATGGTCAGGCATCCCCGTCCCTGAGCATTGGGTGGGGAGGGCCTTGTGCTAAGCCTGAGGAACTCCTGTCTCTGCACTCACTCCCTCGCTCGAGAGTTGAGTGCCACTGGCGTGTCTCTACTTGGACGTCAGGAGCCCATCTCACACTTGATGCATGGGGAGCTCAGCTCCCGCCTACGAAGCTTTCTCTGCGAAGTCTTTCCCAACCTCGTGGATTTCAACAGTGTCCGTCCAGGTGCTCCAGCCGGATCACCGTGTCATCCCGGCTCCTCTTTTCCTACACCTCACACATAATCCATCACCGTGCCTTTCAGCAACACCTTCCAAATACATCCAGAAGCCAGCCGACATAGATAGGTAGCTTGTAGCCAACACCACGTGGGCGCCTGAGGAACTGCCGTGGCTGCTGAACTTCCATCCTGCCCATCCTTACCCCTTTTCGGTGTCTACATGAAGGCCAGTGGGAACCTGCTAACGCCCAGTAGGGCGATGTCACCCTGCTTCCAATCCTCTGAGGGCTCTTTTCTACCTCGGCCGGTCATGTGACTGTGTGAGTGAGGGGCCGTTCTGCCGTGTGGTGCCAGGGGCTCCTGCAGCTGGAGACACTGAGAGCCGGGGGTGGTGAATGCGAGCAGGCACCCTCACAAACGGAGCAAGACCCACGGACAAAGCAGGTTCTTAGTGTTCTGGCCCCATCCCTCTGATTCCAGAGCAGGCACATCCCTGTATCACGTCATCGTCACTGGGGAAGGCCTCCTAGGCTAGGACCTTGGTGGATGTGAAGGAAGATTGCCAGGAGGGAGAGAATACCAGATGGATGAAATGTCTACGAGTCCATTCTGGTTTAGGGAAGTAACTTACGCCTCAAAGATAGTGAGTGGGGCACCCATGTGTCTCAGTCAGTTGACCGTCTTGACTCTTGAAATCATCTTAGGTCTTGATCTCTCAGTTCATGGATCGAGCCCTGTGTCAGGCTCTGCATTGATGAGGAGGCTGCTTGCGATTCTCTCTCTCTCTGTCCCTTTCCTGCTTGCTCTCACTGTCTCAAAAATGGAGGAGGGGGAGGAGAAGGGAAAGGAGAAGGAGGAGGGGAAGGGGAAAAGGAAGGGGAAGGAGGTGCCTAGGTGGCTCCGTCACTTAAGCAACCAAGTTCGGCTCAGGTCATGATCTCACACTTCATGAGTTCAGGCCCCACGTCGGGCTCTGTGATGATTGCTTGGAGCCTGGAAGCTGCTTTGGATTCTGTGTCTCCCCCTCTCTCTGCCCCTCCCCTGCACATGCTCTGCCTGTTTCTCAAAATTGAATAAATGTTAAAAAATTTTAATAAAAGGAAGAAGGAGGAGGAGAGAGGGAGGAGGAGGAAGAGGGGAAGGAGGAGGGGAGTGGAGGAAGGGGGAGGAAGAGGGGAAGGAGAAGGAGGAGGAGGCAGAGGGGTGGGGGAGGGGGAGGGGGAGGAGGAGAAGGAGGCATAGATGATAATACAGAGTGGCTGGAATAACCAAAGCCCAGGTATGACCCTGTGTGATCAACCCTAGGTTGTGTGCCACAACTAGGTTGTGTGTCACAACCCTAGTGCTTTCCCGGGAGAGTGCCCCAGGCGAGGGACGTCCCTGCTCTCACAGAGTGTACAGTCTGGAATACCTGTCTAAATTCCCTAAGAGGGTCTGAACTGACCGACATCAGCCAAGAGAGCTCACTGGCATCGCATGATGCTCTGCAGACCGAGTCTGGTTTCTCTGGGTGTCGTCCAGTCAGACTTGCGCGTGGCATTTAAGGCCCTCCTCTGGAATGAAACCAGGGGTCCAGGTGATGGATTGTTGACTGCTTCATTCATTCACACACATTCATTGAGCACTTGTTGTATGCCAGACACTGGGTCAGCCACTGGGGGTGGAGAGCCCCGCGAGACCATGAAGCGAACCAAGAGTCTCCCAGCACCACGGCTCCTGGAGGACCCTGTCGCAGAGCCATCTTGCACAAGGATATCTGGAAGGCCGCCCTGTGAAGCTGTCCCCACGCACACCACATCTCCGTTGTATGTTTACACAGGGCATCAGGGATTTATGTGGGGAGGCATTAAAGCATCAGGGATATCCAGTCAGAGCAACAAAAAATACAGGGACCATCTTTCAGTCCTGGTATCTGCACAGTTCCCTTTTTATGTGACAAATATGGAGAAAAATTAGGTCCCTTTTGATGGGATAATTGCTTGCTACCTGAAGAAGCTGCCTTAAAATGACAACTCGAGCAACGTGGACTTGCCAGCACTATTTAAACCCGTCACATTATCCAGAAGAAGTGGAAGGAAGGCTGAGCCAATCCGTGAATGCCTCCTTCCTAGATTGCCCAGCCTTTTGTATCTGTTATTAAGCCCTTCACAAGTATGCTGCTTCTCTGGTGAGAAAATGTATTTGCATAGCTCCCAGTGGCTACACCAGACAGTGGTCAGCTCGAGATAAACCTCCCAGAGCTGGGGAGGAGGGTATTACGCACATACCATAACCAGGTCCAATTATGTTGAAAACCAATAGCTGTGTTTCTCTGCCCATGTGTTCCCTGAGTGTGAAGAGAAGGAACAAATAGACTGATAAAATAGAATGGAATGGAATGGAATGGAACAGAACAGAATGGAATGGAACAGAATAGAACAGAATAGAATAGGAGTAAAATAAACTAGACTAGGCTAGAATAGACTTGACTAGATTAGAACAGACTAGACTAGACTAGACTAGACTGGAATAGAATAGAAAAGAATAGAAAAGAATAGAATAGAATAGAATAGAATAGAATAGAATAGAAAAGAAAAGAATAGAATAGAATAGAATAGAATAGAATAGAATAGAATAGAATAGAATAGAATAGAATAGAATAGACTCAGACTAGAGTAGACGAGACGAGACTAGACTAGACTAGAATAGAATAGAATAGAATAGAATAGAATAGAATAGAATAGAATAGAATAGAAAAATAATATAGAATAGAATGGAATGAAATAGAATAGAATAGAATAGAATAGAATAGAATAGAATAGAATAGAATAGAATAGAATAGAATAGAATAGAATAGAATAGAATAGACTCAAGTAGACGAGAGTAGACGAGACTAGACTAGAATAGAATAATAAAATTGTTACAGGGTTTTAAGGATGGGAGTCTGAGGAGGATCCATTCAGGTTCTTGCCGCTTGTCCCGTCTTGTGTGGGTCTCCCAGGAGCACAGAGTATGCTGGTTCTGGCAGCCCCTGTGGGCTGCCCCCTGGTTGGAGGCAGTGTTGGGGTCTGCCAGCACTCCATGTGGCACCAGGAGCCTGGAAGTGCCTTCTTGAAGAAATAGCCTGGAGAGGCACGAAGCTCCTCGTTTTCTTTCTTTCCACTAATTGACTGTATATTGAGTTCCCCACCAAAGTGGACAGTCAGGCGCTCGTTCCCAATGAAAATTGCAGCGAGAGACAAATGGCAGTTGAAATAAGTAACATCGAGTCGCTTGACAAATGCATCTGCAGCAGCAGCAGAGGCCCCGGCTCAGGAGACACAATTATGCACCTGGCCTTTGAAGCCAGTGTCTCAGTGGCCACAGGAAAATGGATCAGCTACGCGGGGCCTGGGGTGGGCCCTTTCCATGTATTTGTCCCAGAAAAGTTAATCAGAGTGAAGTGGAGATGGGGAGAGCTAAGGTTATCCTAATAGCGTTAAAACAAATTAAATTCCGGTTGGCCCTTTGCAATCCAGGCTCATTTCTCTCTCCCTCTCTCTCTCCTATGGAAACCGTGTCTATCCGTGTCTTTTCAGTGTGAGAACAGTTTCACCCTTGAATTGGTGAGAGGGGCCTTACAGTTTCTTAGGGAAGTGCAGAGGGCAGGACAGGGATTGTGAGGGGAGGTCCAGTGGCTCCCATGTTCTCCTCCACTCCACCCACAGGGCTGGCAGGAGAACACAGATAGTGCCATTTTACCTGGACAAGCGTGTGGTTGAGGACAAGGCCCCTGGGGGTTTTATGGGCATGGGTTTGCCTGGAGGACAGATCTGGGAAGGCTAAGAGAACGTACGCAGGGAGCTCCGGAGGGGCAGAGGAAGGATAGGTCAGGTATCATCAGCCACCCAGCGCTCCTTGCCCTGAACAGATGCATCGTGCAAGAGTGTGTCTTTGCATCTGCCAATCATGCCCAAGGCTGGGGGTGAGGCTACGCCCCTGAGGATTCAAGGACCAGACTGAGCCCCTCTGCTGGTTGAGGCGGGAGGAGTGTCAAGGCTGGGATCCTAGATGCTTACACTGGGGGACATCTCCCCGAGCACCATACGGCTGCCTGCCTGGCCAGTGCCAACCAACATGGCCTGGAAGGCTCCAGAGCTCAGGCTGAGAAGCCACCTCTGGACATTGTGCCCATAGGAAGCCCCTCCCTTAGCTGTCATCCAGCAGGAGAAAGTACCTGGTGTTGCTTCTGAGGCCACCACCGCACTGCCTCTTAACACCCCAGACAGGTTCCTGGAGGTTGGATGGTTGCCGAGTAAAAATCAGCACCTCCTTGACCTGCTGCCCTTAGGAAAATGGACATGGCCCAGCAGCCGGGGGTGACTGTGCTGCCATCCCCACCCAGCCTCCAGCCATGCTGCACACAGAACCTTCTAGGGGTCCGCCAGGGGGCTTTGTGCATGTGTACAGTGTCGGGAGGCCCTGCAGGAGGTTGCCTCCACCTGGTGCGGTGCCCTCGTGGTGGTTCAAGGTCCTTCTCTCCTGTCCTCCCACCCTTCACGCGTGTATGGGCAGCACTGGGTCCCACATGCCAGGTGCCGATGACAGTGTTTTACCAACCTCATTCATTTACTTCCTTACTCCGTGGTTTGGTTTGGCCACGTCTCCTGCCACCACGGCCCATCTTCACCGTTTTCCACTTTGAAATATTTCCTTTTTTATTATTTATTCATTGTCTCCTCTTAGTTGCCTTTTTAAAAAATAGACTTTATTTTTTAGAGCCGTTTTAGGTCCACAGCAAAATCGAGAGCAAGAGGAAGGTCCAAAAACCTTTCCATATGCTGCCCTCCCCGCACTGACGTGGCCTCCCTCATCGTCACCGTGCCCACGGGATTTGTTACAGTCCATGAACCACGTGGACGAGTCATTATCACCCAAAGTCCATCGTTCACCTGAGGGTTCACTCTTGGTGCTGTGTGCATTCTGTGGGTCTGGACTGATGTGCGGTGGCACGGCCCGCCAACATAGCACCACACACTGTGGTTTCTCAGTCCTGAAAGTCCTCCGTGCTCCCCCCTTGTCATCCGCCTCGCAAATCCCTGGAAACCACCGATCTGTTTACTGTCTCTGTAGTGTCGCCTTTCCCAGAACATCATAGATTGGAGTCAGATTGGCTTCTTTCATGTGGTAACACACACTTAAGTTTCCTTAAGGTAACTTATTAAACTGAAGTGAATTTATTTTAAAGGGAATCAGTACCACGCATGGAAAACTAGTATCATTTATATTAATGGGGGATAATGGGATGAATACAATAAAAAGCGAATACGTTTTGGCTAGATATCATCAATTAACAAAGGGTCAGAGCCCCAGATCTATTTTCTTTATTGAAAAGATACATGAGTGTATGTGAGGTGTCAAGGCTAGAGCACCATGGAACTGAGGCTTTCCTCTTTATCGGAAGAGCTGAAGAGCCTCTGCTGCGTGTGTCCGCTTAGTCAATACCAGTAGGACAGTGGTGGGTTCACACTCTTCCTTCTTCTCAGATTTAGTTATATTCTGGAGCAGATGTTACTATTGCCAGTGTAAAGAGGGGAAATTGATGCCTGGCAAGGCAGTGGAGCCAGGACCTGAACCCAGCATCCTGGCCCTCAGGTCTCATGCTCACGAACATCGCATTCCTCGCGTCGGGGAGAGGGGGCGGTTCCGTCTCAAGGCTCCCAGCCCCCGGCATCAGACTGGCAGGGAAGGGTGCCCCCAAGGCATGTGTCGGTCCTGGAGGGCTCAAGGCAGCCCACCTCTGGGGCCAGGCTGGTCATCTACCTCACCTTTGGGTTGACTCTCTGACCCAAAGCGCAGATAGGCTTCTGTGTGAGTGGACCATCCGCAGCTGGGTTGGGTTGGATCCTCTGGGAAGGGCCCTAAACTTCCTAAGCGCTCTTCTCTGTCATGTGTCTCGGGGACAATCAGGAAGTGATGCGGGGTGACCTTTCCCCCAGAGCAGAGCTCCCCATTAATGCTCGACATTAATGCTCAGGTTCAGAGGATCAGGTTCACAACATCTCAGCCTGCCCCATTAATGCTCGACACCTGGAAAGATTGGGCCCACACCAGGAGTTGGTTTCTCAGAGAGGCTCTCTGCAGCCCCGGGGTTCCTTTTAAATTTCTCAGCAGCAAAGGATATACGAGAGGGAGCGGCATGCGTGCCCAGGCAGTGGGAGGACTTTCTTACCAGTGACCTGGGGAAGTGACCTGCTGTCTCCAGGAACGTGGATGCTGGAAGTCCCTCACCTGTGAGCATCTGGCAGGGCTTATTATGCATGGCCATGGAAGGAGCGGCCCCCCCGCTTTCACGACTCGAGGATAAGTTATGTCTGAGTTATGCATATGACTAACGTATTGGCAGACCCGCGAGCGTCTGTCCTGGTTTTCTGGGTCAGCTGTTGTCAGCAGGAAGATTGACACTCCTCCAGCTCCTTGTTCTGCATCCTCCCTCCTTCTGTTCGACACCTGTTGATAGCGTGCCAGGCGCTCCACCACTCGGGATGGCTACACGGCCCTGGTTTCTGCTTCTATTAGGCTACCGGGCACCTTGTCTAAGAGCGGAGCATAGACCTGGAGTGCAGGCTGTCTGCACCCACACTTCCCATCCGTGCACACTGGGGGGCAGACTCCCTCCGTCCCCTGCATCCCCTCTGGAAGCTTACCTTCCATTCTGTGGCTGTGACGACTGGGTATTTCTATATTGAGGAAAGTATGCATGGTTACAGGGAGGTCGGGACCGGGACACTTGAGGCCTCTTTCCTCCCCTTTTTGGCGTTGTGTGTATGGGAAGATAGAAATGGGACCCACTGCATCTAAGTGCCGTGTGCAGAACTGAGCCATGGGGAGTAAAGTGTCTACATGGGCATGGCCCAGGGGGCCTGGCTCTCTTGTCTGAGAAGGTTCTGGAAGCAATAGAGACCAGAGTCCAATGGTCTGTGTCACGATCCCTTGTGGTCGGTCTGCCCTCTGTGGAACACAGAGTGGCAGGGTCGGTCACCCGGAGGAAGGAGTTGGCAAGCGCCTGGCAAGTTGACAGGTCCCAGGCACTGCCTGAGCTTTAGGTGAGGCAACAGTTCCCATGGACACTGGAGAGCTGCACAGAGATGCCCCGGTCATCAAGACAGCGTGACGGGGGAGGAGAGGGGGTGATTACACCAGTGTGGCCCAAAGCCCAGGTGCCACCGGCACACAAGGTACAACATCTCTGAACCTGAGGGAGCAAGCCAAGAGCTCAGGCCTGTCACCAGAGGGGCTGGGGCCTCCCCTCTGCCCTCTTCCTTTGCCTCTTCAGTTCTGGGCACCTGGTCTAATACTGTATATGCCCAGCCCACCCCCTTCCCTGCTGACTCGTTCTTCTGGCTGCTGCCACCATCCAATCTTACGTTGTACTTCATTCTTTCGTCCGTCGTGTGGTTCTGCCCATTGGGGTCTGGGCGGGAGAGCTCATTGTCTGGTTCCCAGTGCCGGCCACCTTGTGAGTCCAGGACACATGTTTCTTGCATGGCTGACAGGTGGCCACATGCCGCATGGACGTCTTGTGCAGGCTAGATCACACGGCCAGCTTACGGTGTCTGGAGGGGGAGGCGTGCATGGGTCCAGTCGGGCCGCAGGGACCTCACCATCCACTCGGTCTTTCTGGCTTCTCCTGGAGCAGCTTTTCTTCCGGTAAATGGTAGCCAGAGCAAATGTGCCCAAGCCTAGTTGTGAAATCTGCAGTGGTATGTAACAGGAACACTTTTACTTTCTGTAAAGCTGAGCTCACAGTTCTCCCCATTCCCCCCTTTTGGGGGAGCCATGGGAAGGATTGTAAAGATATTTTTTTTAACGTCAATTTTAAAAAAGAGAGACGCCACATATTCCCCTCTGTTCTGCCTTAAATCAAGGAAATACAGCTAGGGCCTTCTTGGGGGACTTCCCGACTCCTTCCCATCCACATACTTACTGCTCTGTTCAGTTGTTCATCTGGCCCACAGACACGGGTCTGGCATCCACCAAGCTCCAGGTGTGATGTGTGATAAAGAACCCTTCCTATTAGATCAGATGCTTTGAAGGTCAAAGAAACCAACCAGGGATAGCATTGGCTGAGGCTCACAAGGACTTTCTGGCAGTAGTCCAGGGAGCCTCCCTGAGTTACAGAGAGAGGAAGCCGGGGCACAAAGAGTGGTGGACGCGTGAACAGAAAGAACTCAGACAGTAAGCTGGTGCTGTGTCTTTGAGAAATTTGTAGGTGAGGAGAAGCCGAAGGTTGTGAGGACAAAGCAGGGTTAGAAGCCCGGGGATTGAAATCACCGTATTCCAAGTGGATGAGGAACAGCCAGTGGAGAGAAAGAGAGCCTGCTACACATCATCTTATAAAAAAATTTTAATTTCACTTTTTATTTTTAGAGACTTCGAGTGGGGAAGAGGGCAGACAGAAGGCGAGAATCTTAAGCAGGCTCATGGAGCCCGATAACGGGGCTGGATCACACGACCCTGGGATCATGACCGGAGCCGAAGCCAAGAGACGGACGCTCAACCAACTGAGACCTCCAGGTGCATCGACGATGACACATCTTTCATCTCCTTGTGTCCTGCTGGCAGAGGTGGTGAGGAGGTGAGAGTTCCTGGGAGGACCTTGAGGGGCCCGTCTTTGGCTAGACTCCCAGGTTCCTTAATTCAGAGGGAGGCCCTGAGCAACCATCCAGTGCTCCTGCACGACTGCTTACAAGATGGGGAGCGTGGTGGCATCAGTGGCGAGTGGGGATGACTTTCTTCTGGAACCTTCCTCGGTGTCATCGAGCAGCTTGTAGCCTGTGACATGCCATGTGTGTCATTCGACAGGTTTGCGTGAGTGCCCAAAATATGCCGAAGAAGACTCTCCCGAATGAAAGGTTAAGAGATGAGTGGTCCGCGTTGCTGGTGGGGCGGTGGGAAGGGCGGCTTCCACCGTCACACTCGTCTTGTGGAGCCAATAGCCGCAGGTTCTTGCAGGGACCGGGGCGCACCTGCCCCCAGCCACGCAGAGCCCTTGGTGATCTTTCCGCCTGGGTCTCCATCGGCTCTGGGTGCGGCTACTCCACTAAATCATTGCCGGTGTGATGAGGGTACAGTGATGACTCCTGTGGCTTTAATGAGTGTTTCCTGAAGACCAGTGAGTTTAAGAATTGTTTTCACGTTTGTCGGTCGGTTGGCGATGCTCTTGAGATTTACTGACTGTGCACATCCTTTTGTTCATTGACAAGTGGCTGGGTTGTTTCTTCTTGTCCTTTCTGTCAGAGGTCTGTGCGTGTTGGAGCTGTTCACCCATTGCTTCTTATCTGCTGCAAATGCTGATGGCTCCAGACTGCCGATGGTTTGACCTAACCGTTTTTCGTATTTTCCGTGGCGTGAAGGCAACATGCACTCAGTGGAAAGTGTCTTTGGGATTGCGGGTTTGGACCTCTTCCTGTGTTAGTGATGTGTGGTCCGATCATCTCCTATGATGTGGGGCAGCGCGGGCTCCCGTTAGCCACATGACCACAAGTGTCACCAACCCATACGCTGGTGGCCACTATGCACCCAGGCGTCCCTCTGGCTCCCACTTCAGGACAGTATTTGGTACATTCCACGAGGCAGTCAGCACTCCTTGATCCAATAGGATTTAGGATGAACGGTCCTGCCCAGCCGTGGGTTCACACGACTGTACTTGCATATGGAAGGCAGGCTGGACTGAGCTCTGAGGTGTGGGAGGTCAGGCGTATGCATGCATTTTAGACTTAATGATGTTTTCAACTAAGGATGGGTTGATAGGGATACAACTCCATCGTGAGTCCAGGAAGATCTGTATTTATTTTTTTTACAAAGACTTCATTTAGGGGCACCTGGGGGCTCAGGCCATGTGTGATCTCACAGCTGGTGGGTTTGAGCCCCGCGTTGTGCTCTGTGCTGACAGCTCAGAGCCTGGAGCCTGCTTCACATTCTGTGTCTCCACCTCTCTCTGCCCCTCCCCTGCTCACACTCTGTCTCTCTCTCTCAAAAATAAATAAATAAGTATTAAAAAATTAAAACAAAATAAAACCCACAAGGCTTTCATTTACCTGTTGATGTGTTTGCAAAGGCATTTGCTATGTAAAATTTCTCATTTTTTATGCTGCCAAGTGTGAGTGCTGTCTGTGCAGCATCTGAGGTCCCTTCCTGCCCAGGGATGTGTCCCTGTGCCTAGATCCTGGTGGAGTTTCTTCTGTTTCTCCTGGGAAAGCACCTGTCCGACACCACCCCTTAAAAGAGCCTTGTCTTTTCTGAAACATCAATTAGATCTGAAATAGGAGAAATACGGAAGGTGTAAAATTGTTGCCTGGATATTATTTTATAGCCCTGTGTCAAGATCCTATTGAGAATTGCTGGGAAACCCGTGTTGTGAGAGAACTTTGACTTGATTTTCATGGTGTATATTTCCTTCTTACCCTTTCCGCACTGAGTCCTCTTCTCTGGACAGTCTGGACAGTGGTACCCCCAATTTCTTTGGGGTAATGAATGCGTCTCGGCCATCGAGGGCATTCTGGATTAGACACATTGGTGTCCACTCTTGCCCCGCGAGCTCCCGGTGCAGCCAAGCCTGGTGGAGGCCCTCCTGAGCTGAGTGGAGGGCTGGAGGCGGAGAGTGGGCCAGGGGGCTGGGCCGTGTCTCTAAGCCCCTGTGCCTCCCCTGGGCTCTGTGTGCTTCTCTTCATCAGAGAATCAAAATTACGGTTTTTATAACTGGCACGACGAAAGCGCTTGAATCCACTCCAAGCGCGAACTGGCCAGCCACTTACCCGTGTGGCTCCTGGACAAGGAGGTGCACGCGTGTTTGGGGGGATGAGAAATCACTTGCTAAGTAAGAGGCTCGTGGAGTTTAAATCCAACCCAGCACCTCTGGCTTCTGGCAAACTTTTAAAAGTATTACCACTCCTGCCTGCCTTTGTGCAAACACCCCCAGGCAGGGGTTAGAGGCAGGACTGAATTTCGCTGTTTGCTCACCTCTTAGGGCAGATTCCCCAGTGTCCCCTCCATCCCTCGCCATAGCTCAAGTGCCAGGAAATGAGTATTGCCATCTATCATCTGGCAGATTCCCAGTTCCCTCTGTTGGCTGGTGAGGAATCAGGTGTCTGGCTGCAGGGATATGCTGACTGTTTGTAAAATGGCTTTTTGCAGGGCCAGCTGAACTGTCATCCCCCCCACCCCACCCCCAAACTTTACAAAGTGCTGGATTCACCCCAGAGCCAGGAGCAGTTGCCCTGTGAAAACATCAAGGCTCTGGAAGAGGATTTAAAGAATTTGCTTAAGAGAAGCTTTGAAAACCTCAAAGAGAGCAAAGCCAGCTCAGCAGGAAGCCTGGGAGAGGAGCCCTTTCCTGGTGGGGTTTAATTTTAATTTGCAAATGTGACCAGAGGAAGGAAGGCTCAGGAGAGCAGGGAACTAATGAAATAGAAACACGTTGTTTTCTTTCATCTCCTCCACATCGAGGCAGCCAGGGGTTCTGCAAGGTGGGTGCTCTGTCAGCAACATCTGTGAACTTGGGAAATGAGGTGAAGCCACTCTCGGGTGCACAGCACGTTCTTGAGATGCCCAAACTGGCACATGCCATTCCCAGAGCCTGGCAGGGCTGGGACACATCCGAGTTGGATCTTTGGGTTTGATGCTCTTTCTCTCTGCTTCCTGCCCCTGCACAATGTGACCAGTGGGTGCAGGCGGCGGGAGAATGAGCCCAAGGCCCTTGCTGTGGCTGTGGCTGTGACTGTGGCTGTGGCTGTGGCTGTCACTGTTTCATGACCTGAGTAAGTTCCGATCCGTTTCAAACCCTCATTCCCCCTCAGCACAATGGAGACAAAGATATCTCCTTTCTGGGCTCCCAGGGTCATTTGGAACATCTAATAAGGGCACAAATGTCAAGATAATAGTACTGACCATCACTGATTGCCTGCCTAATGCCGGGCTCTGTGCTAAGTGCTTTCCATGCAGAGCACAGAGCATAGATTGGCTGCCTGCTTTGTGTAGGAGCACAGTGGGGCACAGAGTGCAAATGAGGCGCCCAAAGTCATATGGCAAAGCGATGAGTGAGGATGACGACCCACATCAAAGCTAGTGCTCTAAGTCACTGCTCAGAGGCTTCACACATTTCTTGTAAAGGACCAGACAGTAATATTTTCGGCTTGGTGGGCCATTAGGTCTCTACTGTTATCTTCTCATCTCTGCTACTGTAGCACAAGAATGGTGGTAGTTGCCAAGTAAGCCAGTAAGTGTGGTTGTGTTCCAATAAAACTTTATTGACAAAGACCAGCAGGGGAATGGATAGACACTGCTTAAACAGTACAGGTTTTACTCTGTAGTTGACAGAAATATTTGGAACTAGATAGAGTGCGGATTGCACAGCATTATGAAAGTACTAAATGCCACTGAATTGCTCATTTTTACAATGATTAATTGTACAGTTTGTGACTTTCACCTCAAAGAATGAATGAAAAAAAAATTCTGGTGTTGAAGTGTTGAACCCAGTTTGCAAACTGTTCCCGGTCCCAAATCTAGTTAAATGAAGGTGTTCAAGAGGCATTGGGAATGAACTCTTTCAGCCACCTGCCAGCATCTTAAACCAGCTGGTTCCTTGTAGAAAAAACAGGGATGTCCACACAGGCAGAGGAGACCACCAGCATGCTGGAGAGCGCCAGGCTCAGCACATCCTGCTTCTGTTTAGCACCCGCTGAGTCCGCATGCGCAGTGGTTCAGTCTCTCAGTTTGCTCATCTGTAGGATGGGGGTGAAGGGGATGAGCTGAGTCAGTGCGTGTGCACGACAAGAGTCTGCACGTATTTGCATTTTTTCAGCTTTGAGAGATGAAGCAGCTTTCCTACCCGTCAGGTACTGTTTGCTAATAAATGAGAGCTCAGCAGGCAGGTCTGGTTTTATTTTTCTTTTTTTCCTCACGTTTGTTGAGATATAATTGGCCTATACAATTGTGCAGACTTAAGGTGTACACTGTGATAATTTGATATGCCTACATATTGTGGGATGATAACCACAATAAAGTTAGTTAACACATCCATCACTTCACAGACTTCCCTTGTTTGTTATGGTGAGAACATCTAAGATTTGTTCCCATGGCAACATTTCAGTGTACAATGTAGTGTTGTTAACCATAGCCACCATGCTGTATGTTAGATCCCCAGAACTTATTCATCGAACACCTGGAAATTTATTCTCTTTGACCAGCATCTCCCCATGTAACCAGCCCCTAGCTCCTGGCAACTGCCAGCCTACTTTGTTTCTAGTAGTTTGGATTTTTCAGATTCCACATATAAGTGAGATCACACAGTATCTGCTTTTCTCCATGCAACTTATTTTACTTAGGATGATGCCCTCAAGGTGCATCCATGTTGTTGCAACTGGCAAGGTTTTCTTCCTTTTCGTGGCCGAATAATATTCCACTTTGAGTGTGTGTGTGTGTGTGTGTGTGTGTGTGTGTGTGTGTGTGTGTGTCTGTGTGTGTGAGTGTGTGTGTAATGCTTGAGAGAGAGAGAGACAGAGAGACAGAGAGACAGAGAGATTGTGTGTCTGCCTGTGGAGCATATTTTCTTCATCTACTCATGCATTTATAGGCACTTAGATTGCTTCCATGTCTTGACTATTGTGAATAAAGCTGCAACGAATATGGGGTGCAGATATCTCTTCCAGATAGTGATTCTGTTTCCTTTGGGTATATACCCAGAAGTCGAATTTCTGGATCATGTGGAAATACTATTTTTAACTTTCTGAGGAAACTCCATGTTGTACTGGTAATGGCTCCATGGTAATGGCTGTACCAATCTATATTTCCACCAGTAGTGCACGAGGGTTCTTCCCATTTCTCTACACCTTTGCCAACACTCGTTATCTCTTGTAATTTTGATGATGGTCAGTCTACTCAGTGTGAGGTGATATCTCATTGTGGTTTCCCACGATGTGCATTTCCCTGATATTTAGTGGTAGTGACCACTTTTTTATGCACCTGTTGGTTATTTGCAGGGCTTCTTTGTAAAAATATCCATTCAGGTCCTTTGCCCATTTTTAAAGGGGATGTTGATGATGAGGATGATGAAGATTTTTCTATTGGGTTGTATGAGTTTCTTAAATATTTTGGATATTAACCCCTTATTTGGGACATGGTTTGCAACTATTTTCTCCCATTCTGTACGTTGCCTTTTCATTTTGTTGATCATTTCTATTGCTGTGCAAAAACTTTTTTATTTTGATATGGTGCCGCTTTTTTAAATTTTTGCTTTTGTTGCTTATGCTTTTGGTGTCACATGCAAAATAGCCTTGCCAAGACCAATGTCAAGGAGCTTTTCTCTTATGTTTTCTTCTAGGAGTTTATGGTTTCAGATCTTACACTGAAATCTTTGTAATCTATTTCCAGCTACTTTTTGTGAATGGGATAAGATAGGAATCCTAACTTCATTCTTTTGCATGAAAATATCCGGTTTTCTCAATACCATTTATTGAAGATGCTATCTTTCTCCATTGAGTATTCTTTGCTCCCTTGTCACATATTATTACTTGACAGTATATGCATGGGTCTATTCATAGACACTCAATTCTTTTTTTTTTTCTTTGAAGGTTATTTATTTATTTTAAGACAGAGGAAGCACGAATTGGGGAGGGGAAGAGAGAGAGGGAGAGTGAGGGAGAATCCCAAGGAGCCCCCACAACACTGTCAGTACAGAACCCAGTGCGTGGCTCAAACTTACAAAACCCGAGCCGATCGTGACCCAAGCCGAAACCAAGAGTCAGGCGCTTAACCGACTGAGCCACTCAGGCACCCCATGGGCTCTCAATTCTGTTCTGTTGGTCTCTGTGTCTGATTTTGTTTTGTTTTTGTTTTGCCAGTATGATACCGTTTTGATTACTATAGCTTTGTAATAGTTTGAAATAAGGAAGTGTGATGACTCCATTTTTTTTTTTTTTCTTTCTCAAGATGGCTTTGGCTTTCTGGGTGTTTGTGATTCTATGTGAATTTAGGATTGTTTTCTTTATTTCTGTGAAAAATGTCATTGGAATTTTGGTAGGAATATCAGTGAATCTGCAGATTGTTTTAAGTACTATGGGCACTAACAATATTCTTCCCATCCATGAACATGGGCTATCTTTCCATTTCTTCACGTTTTCTTCAGTCTCTTTCACCAATATCTTATAGTTTCCAGTACACAGATCTTTCACCTCTTTGGTTAAGTTTATTGCTAAGTACTTTATTGTGTTTGATCTTATTATAAATGGGATTATTTTCTTTTTCAGACACATTGTTGTTAGTGTATAAAAATGTAATTGATTTTTGTGTGTCAATTTCGTATCCTTCAACTTTACTGAATTTAGTTTGAAGAGATTTTTGATGGAGTCTTCAGGGTTTCCTATAGGTAAGATGATGTTATCTGCAGAGAAAAACTAACTTCTGATTTATAAACATTGTATTTCTTTTTGTTGACTAATTGCTCTGGCTAGGATTTCAGTACTAGGTTTAATGTAAGCATCTTTGTCTTGTTCCTGATCTTAGGGAAAAGCTTTCAGCTTTTCACCATTGTATGAAGTTAGATGTGGGTTTATCATATATGGCTTATTTCGATGAAGTTCATTCTCTCCAAATCTAATTTGTTGAGAGTTTTTATCATGAAGGGATGTTGAATCTTGTCAAATGCTTCATCTGTGTCTGTTGAGATGAGCATATGGCTTTAATCCTTTATCCTGTTAATACAGTGTAACACCTTTGTCGATTTGTACATAGCGAACCATCGTTGTCTCCCAAGGATAATCCCCACTTGATCTTGGTGTATGGCTGAGAAGGGCTGGCCATTTCAAGGTACACAGCTGGGACTGAGGTCTATGGGCCTCTGAGCCAGTGCAGATATGGGTATAACTTCTCCCAGAGCCCTTGACGTACGGGGCTGGTGACAGGAGAGATGGCAGATGGCGCTATAGCTGAGCCTGCAGGGGCATGGACCTGTTTCTGGGTATATAGTTGAGACTGCAGTCAGTGAGTCAGCCACCTGGCTATGGGCTTCCATTCTCAAAATAGCGCTTGGACTGCATAGGGTTTCAGAATTTCCTACCTGGATCCCAAAGCTCCCAGAAAAGCACTGTTGTCTGTGGATAGATGCCAGGTTTTTATTGCTGAGCGGGGGGTGGGGGGGTGTGGATATGAACAGGGGACCTACAGTGCTACCACCTTGCTGATGTCATTCTCTCAGCCTGGTTTTTAAGAGTCAGCACTGGCAAGCCCTAGATAAGCATGCTAAGGGAAGTTTAGAGGCAACTTCAGATAGATGTGGTTACTTCCCAGAATTCAGGAGGTTCTGTGAGCAAAGACCACGCTTCATAACTTGTGTTTGTCATGAATATAACACAAGTGGCTCCTAACTGCTCCATTCTTTAGGGCTCACTAACTCCCATTATTGTCCAGCTACAATAGAAGCGCCTGTTTCTTGTTTGACCACTGAGGCCAATCTTTACTAGATCAGGCTTCAGGAAGGAAATAGACCACAAACTGGCAAAACAGAAGAATCAACAGAGATATTGTCCAGAGAGCGGCACATCAAGGAACCCCTTGGCTAGTGATAATGGGAGAACCATTTCCATCCCAGGACCTGAAGGAGTGGGGGAGGGGACAGTTACAGGGCTCCATGGAGGAGAGCTGTAGGGAACCACGGCAGAAGTGAGAGCTTCAGAAGGAGGACAAAGCCAGCTTGCAACAGTGGAGCAGAGAGGAAACCAGAGGAATAAATAACTCAACCATTCTTCCTCTTCAGCTGGGCTCTCTCGTACATGGACCAAAGCCAGCTACCAGCCCCTCTGTACTTACAGCACCTCCCCAGCAAAATTCTCAGCCAACATCTGATGGTTCCAGTGAAAGTCCCAGGGAAGCTTTGAATTGGCCAGGATTGAGCCAGTAGGAGACCACATTCTGAGTGGCTAAGTCTGGTGTGCAAAGGGCTTCAGGCTAGAAAGAGAAGTTCTAATGCCAGAAGAATGAAGACAGGGAAGGGAACCGAGGAGGATTATATCCATTGACATCCACTGTACTTGTTCTTCTCAGACAGACCAATGCTCTGCCCTCCACACATCACCAGCATTTTGCAGTTACATTCTCCGGAAGGGTTAAGGACCTCCTCTGTTTCCTTAAAGTGGGATTAAATCAGGCTCCTTTCATGTTTATCAAAACTTCACGGAAAGCTTGGAGGGACCAAAGTTGAAAGAAGGCTGTGATCTGAAGCCAGGTCCACCATAGCCGCGGGTCCCTGCTAGATGTGCTTCTCTTTAACCCTCAACCTGATACCATGTTTCTGCATCCAGTGCACCAGTCCCAGGACCCACCTCTTGCCTGCCATCAACCGCAGCATTTTGGGATCAGCAGAAAGAATGCTGCCCCCTTCCCCCTAGCCCCCCACACAAAGTCCTAGACTCATCTCCCACATTACACTCCCAATTCAAAGGTGAGTTCCATGCACAGCAGTGACACACTTCACATTATCACGCAAGGCTATTTCACATCTCCTTAGTTAGAACCTCTCCATTCCCAAATAGGGGTTTGGCTTCTCCTTTGTAAAGTCAAAGGGCTCCTTGAAATGCTTTGTTTTGTTTTGTTTTTTTTGGAAATAAAAGAGCAGTCTTCCTTTCCAAATATGGTTCAGAAAATTGCTGAGAGATTTAAAATAGCAGCATGTGCCCACTCCCAGCCATCAAGTATTAAAAATATGAGGGTCTAGACTCAGAGTATCCAATTTACACAAGGATAAATTAAAATCAAAATGCTTTATTGCAAAAATCTGCTTCCTGCTGGGAAAAGTTGACCTGCCATGTGTCAAGGGGGAAAATTCTAGAGAGACACCACAATTTTCCCTATCCATAGGGAATCATAGCTGGACCTCAGGGAGCTACAGGTCAGGAGCTCTGTCAGTTTGGCAAAATGCATTCTTTTTTCCTCTATCCACATCTGGAGCTACCTTGTAATCAGTCCCTCCTGAGTCCCGTTATCATGTTTTCTTTTCTTTTGTTTTTAAGGTTTCTAACAGATGAGTTCTCTGCCACCCCCAGCCAAGTCCTTGCAGCTTCCATAATCACAGAGGTAGGAGATCAAAACAGAGGAGATTTTGTTCTGAGGTTGGGCGTGCATCTCTGGAATTAGGGGACATTTTGCCCGACAGAGATTTAATTGCTACCTTTGCATTCTGAAGATAATGCTACTCCATTATCTGTTATTGTTATAAACATTTTATGATTTTATTTTTTTTTCAACCTTTTTTTTTTTATTTTTGGGACAGAGAGAGACACAGCACGAATGGGGGAGGGGCAGAGAGAGAGGGAGGCACAGAATCGGAAGCAGGCTCCAGGCTCTGAGTCATCAGCCGAGAGCCTGACGCGGGGCTCGAACTCACGGACTGCGAGATTGTGACCTGGCTGAAGTCGGACGCTTAACCGACTGCGCCACACAGGCGCCCCATCATTTTATGAATTTAAAGAAAATCTTTCCTCTTCTTTTTTTTTAATGTGCCTATGCTCAGATTTCCTTGTTGTCTCTTTTATTTGGGGAATGGTTACCACTTCCTCTGGAACTACTGATTGTCAGTGAGGAAACCAATTGAGATCAATATGGGCGTGAAGTATTGATCTACAAGTGGGGGAAATCCGTGGTACAGACCTCCAGCTGCTACCATGTCAATGCAGTGCCCCCCCACCCCAACTCCTGATTCCTCCCCAAGATGCCAGGACCTCCAGCCTGCCTCCTGTCGAGGCCGCACAGTGCCAGCATCTGATCGTCCCCAGCTCTGGGTTCTGCTGAGCACACTGGGAGGCTGTGATGCTTTCAGCAAGGGCACGGGTCTGCCTCAAACCATTTCAGAAGTTCCTCCTGGGTCCCTGCTCTTTGTGCACAGCCATAGGTCCCAGTAGACAGCCAAAGAACTCTCTGGTGAGCACTCTTTGTTGGAGAGTTATTGACTTTCTATTCATGATACTGAGCCCAGGTCCAGTGAGCAGCTAAGTGTAAGGCAGAATCCGATTCTAAGGTGATCATTGTCCAGGGAAATCTCTCTCCTCCCATGATTTTCAATACAGGATGCTGTTTTTGGATCACAGTTGAAAGGGTCTGAGAAAGAAAATCTATAGATATGTAAGATTTTCCATGATTTCAGAAGGGCTCTAGCCTTCTTAAAGCCTCACCTTGGCTTCCAGGTTCAGATCCCCTAGTCTCTCAGCTGCTCTGAGGACATGTTCATCCATCCATCCATCCATCCATCCATCCATCCATCCATCCATCCAATAAATGTTGTTTTGGGTGTCTATTAGGGAACACGCTATAGTGATACCTAGCACAATAAAATAGACATAGTTCCTATCCTTTGAGGGCTTATAATTTTGAGGGAGTTTCCAGACTATAGGCAAAATAAAGAAGCAAATAAAGAGTTATGACTGGTGAAGGTGCTATAAGCAAACCCAAATCAACAGTAATAGAGTGAATTGGCATTGGATGTGTGTGGCCATCCAGTAGAAACCTGGTCCAGGAAGTACCTTGTGAAGATGTAGCATTTAAGCCATGCAGGCAAAGTGCTGGTGAGCACATTCTAGACAGAGATAGAACATGTGCAAAGGCCCTGAGATAAGGGGGTAGTCAGTTTGGTCCAGCACAGAATGGAGGCCAGCATGGTGCAAGTCCAGGGACCACAGGGGGAGGGAAGAGATAAACAGGATCGGATCCGTCAGGTCTTGTGGCACAGGTAGGAGCTCAGACTCTTCTTTTAAGTTTAGTAGGAAGTTAAGCAAGGATTGGATATGACAGCCCAATCTAGGTTTAAACTTCCTTTTCAGCTGCAGTGAAGAGAGTGTGCTGGAAGGAGCAGGAATGGGAGAAGGCCGTTTTTGAAGTGAGAGTTGATAACTTGAAGTCAGGTGGTCATGGTGGCGACGGGGAGAGGCAAACTAATTTGGGATGTAGAAGTGGTGTGTTGGTAAGTGGTAAGCCAACAGTCTTAAAAACAAACACGATGAGTGTTACAATTCCATGACATAAACAAATTCACCGATGGCTGATTGCAAGCTGCCTGGGTGATGTCACTGAACGTGGAGTCAGGAAGCCGTGTGCACACTCAAGCTGCAGTCTGGCACTGGTTAGCAGGAGGCACCTCAGGCAGGGAGGTGGATTGAAGAGGCCAGCTAGGAGGCATTGGAGACCCCCACACGTTTTGGTTTGAGTAGCTAAGAGGATACCAGGAGGACTGGACACCTGAGGTGCATGCATGTAGAATGGACAGGCTTCTTTCCTGTGCCCTCTGGAAGCTGGCACTTACTCAATCTATGATGCTGGAAGGTGACGGAAGGAAGGGAGACAGACAGTCTTTGGGAAGAGGGTGTGCGTGACACCCACGGACTTTGAGATGTTCTGCCTGAACCCTCATCACCCTGGGATCTTTGGATTCTGAAGCCGCTCACTTCCCTGGCCTCCTATCCAGTAACAGACAGAGACCAAAACAGAAGATGGGGATCATGTGGAGGGTGGCCCCAGGGGGTGCTGGCCGTGGCCCTGTTTCCTAGCTTGATGAGCTCTGGCCTCCCAGACCCCAGGCCTTGGAGCCACAGCTGGAACCTGCCTTTGCTGACACAGTGCTTCCATATGTTTGATTAGACATGCTAGGTGGACCCTGATTTAAATGACAGGATGTTCAGGGCACTACTTTGGTCACAGCATACCTGCAAAGAAGAAAAGTTGCAAGTAGGAAATAAGTCAAATACTGAGGCCAGGACCAAATCTCTGAGCAGCCTGGCAAGATTTACAGACCCTGCCTTGGGCCAAGGTCAGAGAATGCAGCTCACTTCCAAGGGCTTAGTGAGAAACAAGGGGCAGGAGGGCCCGAGAAAGGGGCTGTGGAGGGAGGAAGGTGATCAGGTTTCATGCTGCCCAGGGCCCAAGCGTGTGGTCGCCATCTCTGTAGGGAGATGCCCAGGGAGGGGCAGTGGGTGTGCTCGAATGTGGGCGAGCTGTGGGTGCAGGGTGGACGTGAGAAGGAACGTTGGATGCATGCGGCCACCTTGAGGGGGTGGGAGAAGCAGCCAAGTCTTCAATCCAGGCAGGTCTTTCTATTAATCATTTATTGAGCACCTAGATACACCGGGTACCATTCTAGTATCAAGGCTACAAATGCAGCAGGGATTCATCAGGTTCCCAACTCTGAAGTGCACGGAATACCTAATACCCTTACTTTCTGGCCATCAAAGGAATGAACAAGCTGAGCCTTCATCCTTCCTGGTGAGAGGAAAATTCAGCCACACTTGTTCTTGGGGGTCAGCTTCTGTCAGGGTTTTGGAGAACTTCCCTTGTTGGAGGCCGTAGCCAGGTGTGGAGGAAACTGCTCTGGCCACTTGTCACTAGGCCAGAGTGCCCGCGTCCCAGCATGAAGGTCCATGCTGTTTTATGTCCATCCTGGACCGCAAGAGTCTTTGGCCAAGAAGTCTGGGGTGTGAAGCAGGTGTACTGAACAGGTGTGCCCCTAAGATACAGCCAAGGCTGGGGCTACTTCCAGAGCCTCCCTAGTCCCCTCCTCCCTCACTTTCTGCTCCCAGAAGACACTTCTTTTCCTTTTTCCTGCAAATTCAACTCCATTTAAGCTTCTCCACCTCATCTTGTATTCTCCCTGCTCTCTGCCACTTCTAACACTTGCTGAGGTTCTATCACCTGCCCCGGAGCCTTTGAACCTGCTATTTCTTTCTGTCATCAGTGCTGTTTTCCTTGGTTTAGCTCTGCCCTCCTAATTCTGATCTCATCTCAATATGAGTTTCCAAAGGGCTTCCGTGGTCACTTGATTTTCATAGCCTTCAGTCATTGTCATATCCTATCAGGCATGCTGTTGGCTTGTCTTTATAAAGGACACTGCCATCTTACTGTTTTAATCTTACTTCTTTGTTACAAGTCCGTCCCAGCAGAATGTCAGTATTTGAGGATAGTCTCATCCTGTCCTGTTCACCACTGTGTCCTTCTCAGTGGCCAGCATTTAGTAGTTGCTCAATAAATACCTGTTGAGTGTGGGGTGGACCAACCCAGAATGTCTGGCTTCTTCCACGCTAAGTAGAGCTCACTGAGGATTCCTACCTCCCTCCTGCAGAGTCCCTCTGATTGGGGTGGATTGACTAGAGAATAGGGATGTTTTTATTTCTTTTCTGGATCTCATAGAATACATCTATTTCCAGCTTAATAAAAAAAAAAAAAACAAGAGACAATAAAAACGCATTGTTACAGATTGGATGGGTAAAACAATTGGCTTGACAGTAATCTAGGAATTTAATTATAGCAAAACATGCCCATGTAATACCCAGACTTGGGAAAGAAGAGTTGAAGGGGTCCAATAAATCATTGTTTGTAAAAACAGAAGAAGCCTTTGTAATCGTCCAGTTACTGCTGATGAGGCCATAAAGAAGGCCTAAGCAGGCTGGGCACCATGCATCGAAAGCCTTAATGTGCAGGTGGCTCTTTGGAAAGGGGAGCTGCCTGGGAAAGAGCTGAACTATGTGGTTATTTGTCTCCAATGGAAAGCAATCAATCAGGGTGGTGGGAGCTGTTTAGTGAAGATCCTTCATGGCCAACCGCACGGTCCCGCATATGTTTGGGCAGGAGTCTAAAGGAGCACGGGTGGGGGGGAGACAAAGATGGCCAGGAAGCACTCGCAGCCCCACTTGGGCAGAATTCCCTGGTAGACGGCTTCTGGCAGCTCGCCTGCCCCCAACCGGGCCTGCGAACACATCCTCCGGGATCCCCTGCCCGGCGAGCGATGCAGGTCCCCAAGCGCCCCTTCACGCCTCTTTGCGATGGCACCTCCTTCATGCACCAGCTCCTCAGAGAGACCTCTTGCCTGTCCATGTAAAGAACCTGCTGCCACCACCCCTCCCCCTCCCCCTCCCCCAGTCCCTGGTTGATTTTCTTCAGAGCATTTATCACCATTGGAGAGTGTCTTACCTGAGGGTTTGTTCACACATTATCCATCCCCGAAGTGTGACGTAAACTTCGAGAAGGCGGGGGTTAGCTCACATTGCCACAGCCCCACATCTGGTACCTGGCACGGCGCCAGGCCCGCTAATGTGTGCGTAGCTCGTGGAGCGGTTCTCTAGCGGACCCAGGGACAGGATGTCCTGCCACCCACCCCCTCTTCAAGAAAGTGAGTGTGGAGAGGGCAGTGCAGGGGCGTTAGACACTGCCCAAGGTCTGCAGAAGGACACGTGGCTTGAGATCATAATTCATTTTTAGTTTTTTAAAGTGCTTATTGTGGACTAAGCCATGTGAATTGACTCCTACTCTCACATACATGTGCACACACACCACACATATGCATAGAGGGGAGTGTGTGTGTGCACGTACACCTGTGCACGTAAGTATATGTACATGTAATATTATCTGTAAACACAGGCAATATGATATGTATACATACGCTACATATTATTATTGTTTATGAGTGCACTAGTCGTTAGTACGAAGCAATTTCTCTGTAGATGGTAGAAATACATCTATGTATATGGTCCCTCTCTGTGTATCTGGTAGAGTTACCTTTCCTGGCATGTCCCCTGTTGTGGGGGGGAGGGGTCAGGTGACCACCCCAGGTGGCCCGGGAGTTGTGAGTGGAGTCGGCACATGTCACTTCCACTGCTGGTGTGACATCCACGAGGCCCTCCCTCCCTCCACTGCCTTGAGCAGCAGAGGTGCCGGAACGGTGTCCCACTGGGGAGCAGAGCAGAACTCCCACCCACCCGCAGACAGCGTGTTGCTTCCTCAGACACAAACCTTTGCTGTTTTAAGCCACCATATTCAGGAAACCGTTTGTTACTATGGCATGGAGTTTACAGCCTGGTCCGTCCTGACTTGCAGTTTTTTTGTGTTTTTTATTTATATAAAAATAAAGTACAACATTCAAATTCTCATATCACAGGAATTAGTGGAACTCTTCCAGGATGCGTGTGTGTGTGTGTGTGTGTGTGTGTGTGTGTGTGTGTGTGTGTGTGTGTACACACACCATACGAGGCAGGGAGACACGTCTGTGTGTCTATATGCTGGACTCTATCATCACGCTCAGTGCTTCTACTTCCTGGTCTTCCAACCCTAACAAGTGGGCACATCTGAGCACAAGGCAAGGTCTTCATGCACTGAAGGTGTCTGCACTGAGGAACAGAGCTGCCTGGGCCCCAAAGTAGATCTTCTGACTCCCCCGAGAGGACCGAACCGCCCACCTAACCATTTCCATCATTTCTCAGTTTCTCCCAGTGATGGGGGTTTTCCATTGTTTTACCTCAGAGCATGGCATCGGAGGTATTTCAGACGTCTTCATTTCTCCTCAGTAACAGAGCCCTCATTCATCTTGCATCACACCCTTCTTTTCCTCTGATTCTGTGCATTGCATGCATATCCTCGGGCTGTTTTGTTCTTCTAAAGATATGAAACAATTTCCCAGGCCCTGGTTACTTCTCCATGGATTCAGCCTGGCTTTTTCAAAGCACTGTTCAAGGGTTACGTGCGTCACCATTATGTGGGACCTTGGCTGCACACTCAGATTCCTGCCTTGTCCTGCGGACCTCCTGCAGCGTTGGGGCCCTGGTTCTGGGCATGTTGAGGGGTCCCCTCCAGGAGGAGGTCTGCTCCCACCCTGAATTGGACACCATCGAAGTGATTGTTAAGCATGCATAGTCCTGGGCCCATCTTTCTTCTCTGTAAGGTAATCATTAGGCGACTGGGGGAAGGAGGGCAAGATGGGACTCAGTATTGAGGAAGAAGCCGAGGTGTGGGAGTGAGAGTAAGATCTGATTTGTCCTCCAGTGTCTTTGACACGGTTGGGTCAGCGGGCAGGTATGCCGTTCCCCTACAGTGGACAGCCGCTCCTGGGTGTTGGGGTGAGGGTCCTCACAATTTCCTTGGGGGACCACTCTGTGCCCACACTTTGTCTGCGTGGTTTGGGTGGGGCTAATTCCACCCCAGCCACAGAGAGCACACTTGGCCCAGGCCTAGCCAGTCAGCTTCTTCCACTCATTGGCCTGTTGAGTGGGCCCTGGGACTTGTGCTCAGCACCCAGGAAAGGCTTCTGTCTTCACCTGGACAGGAGCCAGTGCACTGTGTCACCACCAGGGGAGCTTCCCCAGAGTGTAGTCCATGGAGGTGAACATAAACCTGACAGCAGAGGTTGGCCCCCTGCAGCCGGCCTGGTGCTTATTCACCAGGTCATGGGAACCAATAATGTTTTGTCTTTAATAAACCCGCGTGTGTTTAGTTTCTGTCACTTACAACCAGAAGGGTCCTGGTAATGCTGGGGCAGCCCCCTCCCCATCCCGTTTCCGCAAATGCCTGGGATGCTTGGCCAGGGGCTGTGAGCTGGCAGTGGTATTGTCAGGAGGTGATGGGCATTCCTGCAGGGCCTGATTCCAGTGACAATCAGGCCAAGCGACTCTCGATACCAAACGCATCACCGGGGACCGTCACACACAGGTGGTTGCTTTGTCTCAGTGGATGATGGTACAGGTCCCCTCTGAGCCAAGACCCTGAGCCTAGGATAGACCAATCTGTCTGCCCCATCTCCTGTCGCTTCCCGAGGACACAGGGACTCCTGCTTGGAGGCCTTCATGATGTGCCCAGAGGGCCTGCCGCTCATTTCCTGCTGATCATGCAGACCCTGGCTCCAGCACACAACTTCCTGTCTCCTCCCCTGAGGTGGGGAGGGGGAAGGGAAAGTGCCTACTCAGGTTTTACTTTGTCTCCAGTTTTAAGGATAGGGCAAAGCAAGAATGCTTCAAGGCATTCTAGTTGCAAAAGATAAAACAGGAAAACTTCTCTTCCAAAAAAAGACTGAGTTGTGTGGTTCCAATAGGTTGGGGAGACACTGGTTTAAAAGAAGTCAAATAGGGGCGCCTGGGTGGCTCAGCTGGTTAAGCATCTGACTTTGGCTTAGGTCATGATCTCTCGGTTAATTCAAGCCCCGCGTCAGGCTCTGTGCTCACAGCTCAGAGCCTGGAACCTGCTTTGGATTCCGTGTCTCCTCCTCTTTCTGCCCCTTCCCTGCTCATGCTCTGTCTCTCAATACAAATAAGTGTTAAAAAAATGTTTAAAATCAGTCAAGTAGATGTTGCACAACAGGAAGATGCTGAATTGCTAACACACCGCGTGCTATGACCCCAGAAGAGTATGTGACTGCCTTTGCTAATCTCACGTGCTCCTAGGAACTCTGTTTGGGGAGCATCTCTTGGGATCTTGTGTTCTGCAGAAGACTCCTTGGGAACGTTTTAAGGAGAAAGGTGCAAGAGTCTTCTCCCTGCCTTTGGCTTGGAAGTTCTGCAGGGTGACTTTGTGGGACTGGACCCCGAGGTATGAGGAACAGATGCTCATTGTCTACACACTGGTTAATAAGCTTCAGGTTGCCTGTCTGGTTCACCACTCTGCCTCCGGTACTGACCACCTGTCTGATGGGTGGTGGGCCCTTGAAGCGTTTGCCGAATGAGGGAATGAACAGTGTGTTGTCGAGGCCACATACACCCAGCATGGGGACAAGGTGGAGACGGAGAGCTTGCTTTCTGCCACCTCTGAAAGTCTTGTGTGTGAAAGGAGGGATTATTTGTTCCCCTTGTGGCTTTAGAAAACAGAGCTGGAGTTGGGGCATCTAGCTGGCTCAGTCGGTTGAGTGTCTGACTGTGGCTCAGGTCATGATCTCATGGTTCGTGGGTTCAAGCCTCGTGTCAGGCTCTGTACTGACAGCTCGGAGCCTGGAGCCTGCTTCGTATTGTGTGTCTCCCTCTCTCTCTGCCCCTCTCCTCCCCCTCCAAAATAAAAAAAAAAAAAATACAAACATTAAAAAGAAAAAAAAAAAAAAAAGGAAACCAGAGCTGTGGTCCAAGGGTGGAGTTGGCACTGAAGAGGAGTTCAGCCAGGAGGGAGAAAAGCATCTCCAGCAGTCAGCAGTAGCTCAGCAAACGTTAGGCTGTCTCCAGAGACAGGGGCCCCCGTGGGTTACTACAGACGTACTCACGCCTCAGATGGGGGCTTGCCCTGTGTGGTCTCCAGGGGCAAGTCTCTACACTTCAAGCGTGAAATAGCGACACGTTCTCTCTGTGTGAGTTCCTCAGTGACGAGCCTAGCTGCCTCCAGAAGCTGTTGGTGCTGAACTCCACGGTTCCTAAGCTGCCTTCAAATATTTGAGGACATTGGGAATGTTTCTTATTTGCCATGAGAAGCCCTGGGTGTGCTTTCCTTTCATAAATTCAGCCTAGATAACAACACAAGAAGGAAATAGAAGACCTGAAAAAAAAGCATGTCTTGCATTTGCAAGGGCTCATTTGTGGAGTGACCTCTCTCTTGGTGAAGCTGCATCTTGGGTCAGGGTGTCTGGAAGCACACTCTGAGCAGAGGATCCATGAGCAGGTGCTTCAGTAGGAAAGTGATCCTGGGGAGATTGGCAGGAGCAGGGGGAGGGGCTGGGCCGGGCGGGGTGGGAAGGGAGGGAAGAGGAACCCTTCCTGACCCCACAGGTGGGCCCCAAGTGCAAGGGACCAGACCTGTCAACATCAAGGCCAGGGATGTCACTGGAGAATGCCCTGGGTCTCGGAAGGTGCTCAATGCTTAAGTAACAGGGCTAGAGGATGTGGTGTCTGTAAGGAGCTTTCTAACACTTCAGCCTAAAAGAAGAAACGTGCCTTTATGTATACACACATACACGTGATTCTTCTGTTAAAAATCCCTACGTAATTATTTTATAAATATTTATATATTACATTTACATAATTTATATATATTCATATATAATATTTCTATATACGTCGTTATAAATGGGTTTCTATATACATACTTATAAATGTCCCATATCTATATACCCATGTAGATACATAAAACACACGCGAATGATGCAAGTGAGACTTGTACTTTTCACTCTTCTATAGGCTTGAAATTTTTAAAACAAAATGTTGGGGAGAAAGTGAACCACAATTCCACCTTCCCAAACTAAGCACTGCGTGAGTCCTGTTAATGTTTCAGTCTGTGGTTCTTTCCTCGCAGCTGCGGGCACATGTGTCCAGGCACGTGCTTGCAAGATGCCTCGAGAGTGTCTGTTAGCCTGGGGAGTTGGTTCAGGGATTAAGATGTGGTTTGCACACAGGACCCTGGGCTGCCCAGACACTCCCCGAGACCAGACGCTCATGTCCAGAAGCCCAGGCGCAGAGCACCAGTGAGCTGGCACGGGAGATTGAGGGAGTCTCCCTTTCGTGCAGGTCCCCTGGAATGCCCAGCTCCCCCGCGAATAACCCGGGCCCCCACGGTCTGAGGAGGCCAAGGCGGCCTGGCCCCTAGCTAGGCAGTATGCATGTGGTAGAGCCCCGCGTCCTCCTGGAGGGGTGGGAGGCCCAGCGCCACCCCTCCCCAGAGGCTGAACACTCAGAGGGAGAGAGAGACACACGTTTCTCACCTTGACGGTAGAAGACACAGAGGGAAGCCAGTGCTGTGAGTTCCCCATCTGAAGAGACACCCGGCCGTCACTCCTACACTTAGGTGATTACTTCCAAATTTCTGGCCGCATGTCTGTCCTCAGTCCTGGATCATCCTCCTGGAAGGTGAGGGTGGTGGGGGGTTGAGTGAGGAGTCTTGATGTCATCAAGGCGACAGTGGAACAGGCATCGTGATATCCGTAACCTCCTTTATCATTACTTTAAGTAATGGACTCATCGAGCAGTTTTAGTTTCACAGAGAAACACGTGGGGAGTGCGAAGGCTCCACCTGTATGTTCTCCCTCCTGCTCCCCCATTCCTCCCACTGGCAGCTTGCCTGGGAGGGTGCAGGAGGTATGGGCGTTGGGTCGGTGGGGATCCTCTGTCATTAACCGTAAAGTTTGCACTTGGCCTTAGTGTTCATTTTCGGTGCTGTATATCTGCGGACTTCCACAGACGCGCAGTGACTTCCATCCACGATTACAGTGTCACTTGGAGTATTTCCCTTGAGGCTCGCCTGTCCATCTTTCCTCCAGAACCCTTGGGAATCACTGACCAGTTTGCTCGGCAATATACCAGGAACATTTTCTCATGCCATTAAATTTTCCTAAAAAGTGAACTTTTTAAAAGGTATTTTAATTTGACATTCTCCAGTTATTAAATGCATTTAAAGCAAGTCTCTATGTTGGGAAAGTTAGGCCGTTTCCTTTTTTTTTTTTTTTTTTTTTTTCCTATGCCTCAACTGTGAAATCGTTGCAATGAACACAATTTTGCATCACGGTTTCCCACAACAGCACTGTTGACACTTTGGGCAGGATTACTTTTTGCCACGGGAGCTTTTCTGGCTGCTGCAGGATATCTGCCAGCATCCCTGGCCTCCACCCAGCAGATTCCAGCAGTGTCCACCCCCAGCAGTGCCAACGCAAAATGTGTCATCGCGCCACCAAGTGCACTGATTTACCTCTGTCTTTCTGCGCGCATCCGGCTCTTTCGGGGGCTAGGGCCTCATCGGTGGGATTAGAAGTTGGGATTGTTGCAAGACTAATAATGATTTCGGGAGCATGTGCCATACTGCCCTTCCTGGGTTGCTGGGTGGCTCGTGGCTACAGAGTGTATCCTCTCTGTTCCCCAGGTCGTGGGAACACTGCACTGGCTTCTCTTGAACATCTGGGACTCCAAAGAGTTTTCATGTCTAAGCTACCATGAGGAGTGACAGAAGAAGCTGGTTATTCATTTAGAGGATGGTTATCAAGTTGCAGCCTGCCAGGGGTCAGTTTTTATGGCTCACTCCTGATCCCCGAAATGCAGACTTGACGATGACAGTTTTTTGGGCAGCACTTGGAGTTCCGTGGCATAGCAATAAAGAAATCTGAGCAGAACGCACTCTCCTTCCCAAGTAAGCCCCTCTCTCAGCAAAATTGTGCAAGTGCTTTTTCATAAATAAAATAATTCTGTGTTCCAGCTGAGAGTGCTGTGCACACCCTCCCTAGATATGTGTCCATAGCCTGTGTTTTCACTGCTGGGCAGGATCTGTTGATGGGCACTTTATCGCTAAGTGTGTTGTCCCTTTGGGAGAAAAATAATTTTATCCCAGCGCGTGCCTCATCTCCAAGTCTACTGATCAGTGGTGTTATTATACTTGCAAGATTCATTTGTAAGCTTTTCAAATGATATGTCAATATGTGTGTGTGTGTGTGTGTGTGTGTGTGTGTGTGTGTGTGTGTGTGTGTGTTTTCCAGGTAAAGGAGAGGATACGCTAAAAGCAAAACCCTATATATCTACGGGGCCGGGGGGGGGGGGGGGTGGAAGGTGTCAATCCAACCGAATCGATGTTTATCTTACAAGCACCGTCTATCATGAAAGGCCTGCTGGCTACTTTCTTGTGCATGTTCCGGAAGCAATACTCACTATTAAATAAGATTGGGAAAGTGGAATTGGAGAACTAAGCACCAGTCACGCTCCTTCTTAGCTGTCAGACCAAGGAAATATGGGTGGAAGATTTCAAGCTTTGTTTTCTCATCTGTGAGAAGGGAGCAGTGCTGATGCTTAGTTCTTGAAATGGTTGTGGAGATTCATGGCCATGATGAAGGATGAGGGGCACAGAGTGCCGTTCCGGGTTCTCGGTACATCAGGAAAGTCTCTGTGATAGTCTCTGCTCTTGTGTTTCTTGTTCACTATGAGTTTGGCAAATCTCTCAGTATTTCAGGGGTGGTTGGTGTTTGAGACCACTCCTTCTTACCTTTACTGGTAACCTTGAACCAGTTTGGGGCAGAGATAGCACCAGTATTCTTTCCCCCCCCTCAAAATCCTGCAGTTTGTTACACACATTTGCCTAGAGTTCATGCATCGCGTGCTCAGAGCTGACAGCGTTGTAGTATCCCCGAGAGGTGTGTGTGAGTGTGTGTGCACACACATACACCGGGATGTTCTCACGAGCCTCCCATAGAAGGATGAACTCCTACTCAGGGGACAGAGAAGCCTGCTTTGGGCTGACTCTCACATACCAGTCAAATCTGGGCCCCGGAAGACTAAGGGGTCCTGCCATCATCTCCACCAGTCTCCAGATCTTGATCCTGAATGAAGGTCGTCTAGTTTCATGACACGCAGGCTGGATGGGGGACAGTCTTGGTGATGGCTGGTGGCATATTTGTGGAGCCCCAAAGAGGCAGGTGTGACCATCACACAAGTGTTCTGAACACAGAGTGTGTCACCTTTGGCCAGCGTGGCTCCCGTCCCCACAAAGTGAGCTGCCACCTTCCTGCTGGTGGCTGGGGATGGGGGCAGGGGTGGGGATGGGGAGAGCACATGGCAGTGAGCTCCTCACTTGGTTGTCGTCTCCCCAGGGCTGCCATGAGGATGCTCTTCCCACAGGTGAGGTCGTTTGGGCCCCTTCTTCACTCGTTTGTCTCGGCTGTCACCAGATTAGCTGGGCCGGTGGGGTCGGGGTGTGGGGGCTAAGAGAAAACAATTCTCTTTCCACCAGTGAAACACAACATACAAGCCCATTTTTCTGTTGCAAAACCTTGTATCCAGTACTTTTAAAGAACAGAATCTAGTACAGGGAACGTGCCCCGGAGTTGCCAGTTACCTTGCAAACCACCCCTGTGCTCTATGGTTTTCAGGGTGTGTGCGGTTCGAGCTCAGTCCCTATCAAATGACTATGAAACTGAGGGGCTGGGGGCTTCGACGCCCTGGGGAGCCTGAGACTCAGAGATGAAGCAATTGCCTGGGGACATGAGTAATTTAGCGGGGGAGGGGAGGCAGGAATTCAAGCTCAGGTCCTTCTGACCCCGAGTCATGGGTGTCTTCTGCCCTGCCCCACTGGGGTCCAGCCCTGTGCAGAATGCCGGTGCTGGAGAACAAGGTTGCAAGGAGTGTATGTGCTCTGCAGGTGCACATGCTAATCAGCCCCCTTCCAAATGTGCACACAGCTCTCTGTGTCAGCTGCTGTTTGGACAGCCGATCTCTAAGGAACCACAACATAATGCCTGATTCATACCCTGGGAGTTAGAAAGTAACCCCAGGTTGAAAATGTAAATATTTTCCCCATGGGCAAGAACTGTTTTTAGCTGATTATAAAGGGAAAAGACTGGCAGCTGTCAATATTGATGGTTTTTCCTTGAAAAATGACTTCAAGGTACTGCTAATCAATTGTCTCTCAGAATGAAGAATGGAGCACACAGCTCTCTGGGAACCTCAACATGTATTTATAAACACATGCTTTATCGAACACACAGGAAAAATGAGCCAGACGTTTGGCATTATGATGAGTTATTCAGAGTAAATACAACAATTATTAGCGTCTATATTGGACTTCAAATTGACAAAATTCCTTTAAAAAATGGCTGTTGCTGCTGTTTTGTGTTTCTGTTATTTAGTGTTCTCCTCGCTACACTGAAGCATGCTGCTTGGCACTGAGCTGAAGACTTCACAAGGGCCGGGATTGTTTCTTTCTTACTCGGTAAATAAGTAGCTTTCCACTTGGCTAAAAACGCCTGGATGAATTAGGCACTGGCTAACAACGTTTGCCTCGCCGTGTCTTCCTAAAACTGACGTTGGTGTGCAAGGTGCAGGAGAATGCGTGTTTTACTGTGAGGACTGTGGGTTCTTCTTCCTCACACCCTTTGCTGGGGACTGGGGTGTAGAGGCGTGGCAGGCAGAGTAAGATGACCTCCCAGAACTCATGTCCCTGGAATTCCCTTCCCTCTAGTGTGGACGTGATCCGTGGCTTGCTTTCAGCCACCGAATGTGGCAAAGTTTGGAATGTCGTTTCTGGTATTGCCCTATAAAAGATTGTGACATCTGTCTGGTGAGGAGGCTGTCCCTTGTGTGCTGTGTTGAAGAATGCCCCGCTGTCCCCAGGGAGCCTAGGTGGCAGGGCGCTGAGGGCAGGGCCCCTGTCTCAGCAGGAAGCTGAGACCCAGTCTGCCAGCAGCGAGGGGCTCCCCAGCTCACCTGTGGCCGCTTTTGGAGATTGCTGATTGACCCTTTGTTGCAGTAAGCCCTGGAACAATGATTTCAGAATCACAGCTTCCACTCCCCACAGCGGTTGGATACCCTCCAGTACTCTCCCATTCCACGCCAGGATTGGCTGTATTCATCCTGAACCATGGAAGGTGAGGGTGGAAGAATCACAAGACCTCACGCAGGAGCCTACTCCTGATTCCAGGACTCATTTCTTAATTTATAACCTGGGAATTTTTAAAAACCAGAATAAACGAGTACTGTTTCACTGTTGCATCAAAAGACGCAGAAGAAACTGTGTGTCATGAGGTCAGTGTCATGCCTCCTGCCCCAGGAGCAGACTCACAGTGAAGCCTCCAAAGTATCATGAGCTTACGGTGAAGCTTATAGCACAGTCCTCCACGTCACGGCACTGAAAGACCTGTGAATGTGAGGCCAACCAAGAGGCAAACGGGCTGTTCACGGAGAGCTGCAGACACAACACACAATCTCTGAGTTGACTCACCCAATGTACGTAGACGTGGGATGCTCTGCGTGATGTCATCCTTGCCCACAGAGGGCACGGAGGTAAAGGTCCTTCTGGGCAGCTGGCGTCCTCCCTGGGACAGTGCCCTTCACACCTGACATTCAGTCTTTCATTTGATGCACTTATTGGGCACCAGCTGCATGCCATATGTGACATAGGTGCTGAGAGGAAATCAGTGAACAGATCATTTCCTCCCTTCCTAAGAGGGGACGGCGGCTGAACTTGTTCTGCTCCAGGATGCAGAGGGCTTCCATCCTGTAAATTCACTCCACACATTCTAGTACTCACCGCACTAGATGCCTTTACCACAATTAACGATGTTGGCCATTCCTCCTTTTCCAAACACCTGTCCCCTTGGAACTGTGAGAATGAAATGACCCATGTGGGAATCCAGTGGCCAATATGGAGAAGTTTTTGCAAGTTAGTGGGAATACAGATCAGGAACAGGCTATGGTCTGATTTGTTCTTGGTTAAGACACTCTGGCTTCATTGTGGGGGCTCATGAGAGAGAGAGGAGGTCCTTCTGACTGACTTCCAGATGGGAGACATGGGAAGTTCTCCTCACTGTCTTCTGGATGAGAGAGTGGTGGTTCTCCAGACCGACTTCCGGATGAGAGAGAGGGGTGGTTCTCCTGACTGACTTCTGGACAAGAGAGGAGGGTTCTCATGTATGAGAGAGAGGGTAGGTTCTGCTGACTGAGTTTTGGACGAGAGAGGGGAGATTCTGCTGAGTGAGTTTTGGACGAGAGAGGGAAGGTTCTCCTGACTGACTTCTGGACCAGAGAGTGGAGTTGCTTGAATGAGAGAGAGGGGGTCTTCTCCTGACTGACTCTGGACAAGAGAAAGGAGGTTCTCCTGACATAATTCTGGACCAGAGAGTGGAGGTTCTCTTGAAAGAAGAGAGGGGATGTCTCCAATCTGACTTCCAGGCAAGAGAGGGGAGGTTCTCCTGACCAACTTCCAGATGAGAGAGAAGGGGGTGGGGGGGTTCTCCTGCCTGAATTCTGGACCAGAGAGTGGAGGGTCTGCTCACTCACCTCTGGACAAGAGTGAGGAGAAGCTTCTCCTGACTGATTTCTGGCCCAGACCAGGGGAAGTTCTCCTGTCTTATTTCTCGACAAGGAAGAGGGGAAGATCTCCTGACTTCCGGACCAGAGAGGGGAGGTTCTTGAATAAGTGAGAGGGGAGTTTCTCCTGAGTGACTCCCGGATGAGAGAGAGGGGAGGTTCTGGTGACTGATTTCTGGATGAGAGAGGGGAGGTTCTCCTGACTGACATCTGGACACGAGAGGGGAGTTTCCCCTGACTGACTTCTTGACAAGAGAAGGGAGGTTCTCTTGACTGACTTCTCGACCAAAGAGTGGAGGTTCTACTGACCGACTTCCGGATGAGACAGAAGGGAGGTTCTCTTGACTGACTTCTGGACGAGAGAGGGTAGGTTGTCCTAACTGACTTTTACACAAGAGAGTGGGCAGGTTTTCCTGACGTCTGGACCAGAGAGTGGAGGTTGTTGATTGAGAGAGATGGGAGGTTCTCTTGACTGACTTCTGGACCAGAGAGTGGAGGTTCTTGAGTTAGAGAGATGGGAGGTTCTGTTGACTGACATCTGGACAAGAGAGTGGAAGTTCTCATGAATGACAGAGAAGGGAGGTTCTGCTGACTGACTTCTGGGTTAGAAAGAGGTTCTTCCTGACTGATGTCTGGACCAGAGAGGGGAGGTTCTTGAACGAGAGAGAGGGGAGGTTTTCCTGACCGACTTCCGGATAAGAGAGAGGGGATGTTCTCCTGACTGACTTCTGGATGAGACAGAGGGGAGGTTCTCCTGAGTGACATCTGGACTAGAGAAGGGAGGTACTCCTGACCAACTTCCAGATGAGAGAGAGGGGAGGTTCCCCTGACTGACTTCGGGATGAGAAGGAGGGGAGGTTTTCCTGACTGACGTCTGGATAAGAGAGGGGAAGTTCTCCTGACTGACTTCTGAACCAGAGAGAGGAGGTTCTTGAACAAGAGATAGGGGAGGATCTCTGAATGACTTCCGAATGAGAAAGAGGGGAGGTGCTCCTTCCTGACTGCTGGACGAGAGAGGGCAGGGTCTGCTGACCGAATTCTGGATGAGAGAGAGGTGAGGTTCTGTTGAGAGATCTCTGGACTAGACAGGGGAGGGCCTCCTGTCTTACTTCTGTATGAGAGAGAGGGGTGTTTCTCATGAATGACTTCTGGACCAGAGAGGGGAGGTTCTTGAGCGAGAGGGTGGGGAGGCTCTCCTGAATGAGTTCCCGACAAGAGCCAGGGGAGGTTCACCTGACTGACTTCTGGACCAGAGATTGGCAGTGTTTGAATGAGAGCGAGGGGAGGATTTCCTGACTGACTTTTGGACGAGAGAGGGGAGGATCTCCTGACTGACTTGTGAATGAGAGAGTGGGGGTTCTCTTGAAATAGAGATAGGGGAGATTCTCCTGACTGACTTCAGGCAAGAGAGAGGGGAGGTACTCTTGACTGATTTCCGGAGCAGACAGGGGAGTTTCCCCTGTCTTAACTTCTGGACGAAAGAGAGGGGAGGTTCTCCTGACTGACTTCTGGACGAGACAGGGGAGGTTCTCCTGACGGAAATATGGAACAGAGAGTGGAGGTTCTCTTTCAGGAGAGAGAGCGGTGATTCTCCTGACTGGCTTCTGGACCAGAGAATGGAGGTTCTGCTGACAGACTTCCAGATGAGAGAGAGAGAGGGGATGGCCTCATAACTGACTTCTGGAAGAGAGAGGGGAGGTTCTCCTGACTGACTTTTGGTCGAGAGTGTGGGAAGATTTTCCTGACTGACTTCCAGGTCAGAGAGAGGGGAGGTTCTTCTGACTGACTTCTGGACCAGAGAGTGGAGGTTCTGCTGACCAACATCCAGAAGAGAGAGATGGGAGGTTCTCCTGACTGAATTCTAGTCCAGACAGGGTAAGTTCTCCTGTCTTACATCTGAGTGAGAGAGAGGGGGGTACTCCTTACTGACTTCTGGACCACAGAGGGGAGGTTCTTGAACAAGAGAGAGGGGAGGTTGTCCTGTATGACTTCCGGACCAGAGAGAGGGGAGATACTCCTGACGGACATCTGGACGTGAGAGGGAAGGTTCTCCTGACTGACTTCTGGACCAGAGAGTGGAGTTGCTTGAATGAGAGAGAGGGGAGGTTCTCCTGACTGACTCTTTACAAGAGAAAGGAGGTTCTCCTGATGAAATTCTGGACCAGAGAGTGGAGGTTCTCTTGAAAGAAGAGAGGGGAGATCTCCAGTCTGACTTTCAGGCGAGAGAGGGGAGGTTCTCCTGACCAACTTCCAGATGAGAGAGAAGGGGGTGGGGGTGGGGTACTCCTGCCTGAATTCTGGACCAGAGAGTGGACGGTCTGCTCATTCACCTCTGGACAAGAGTGAGCAGAAGGTTTTCCTGACTGATTTCTGGCCCAGACCAGGGGAAGTTCTCCTGTCTTATTTCTCGACAAGAGAGAGGGGAAGATCTCCTGACTTCCGGACCAGAGACGGGAGGTTCTTGAATAAGTGAGAGGGGAGTTTCTCCTGAGTGACTCCCGGATGAGAGAGAGGGGAGGTTCTGGTGACTGATTTCTGGATGAGAGAGGGGAGGTTCTCCTGACTGACATCTGGACACGAGAGGGGAGGTTCCCCTGACTGACTTCTTGACGAGAGAAGGGAGGTTCTCCTGACTGACTTCTCGACCAAAGAGTGGAGGTTGTACCGACCGACTTCCGGATGAGACAGAAGGGAGGTTCTCTTGACTGACTTCTGGACGAGAGAGGGTAGGTTGTCCTTACTGACTTTTACACGAGAGAGTGGGCAGGTTTTCCTGACGTCTGGACCAGAGAGTGGAGGTTGTTGATTGAGAGAGATGGGAGGTTCTCTTGACTGACTTCTGGACCAGAGAGTGGAGGTTCTTGAGTTAGAGACATGGGAGGTTCTGTTGACGGACATCTGGACAAGAGAGTGGAAGTTCTCATGAATGACAGAGAAGGGAGGTTCTGCTGACTGACTTCTGGGTTAGAAAGAGGTTCTTCCTGACTGATGTCTGGACCAGAGAGGGGAGGTTCTTGAACGAGAGAGAGGGGAGGTTTTCCTGACCGACTTCCGGATAAGAGAGAGGGGAGGTTCTCCTGACTGATTTCTGGACGAGACAGAGGGGAGGTTCTCCTGAGTGACTTCTGGACCATAGAATTGAGGTGCTCCTGATCAACTTCCAGATGAGGGAGAGGGGAGGTTCTCCTGACTGACTTCTGGATGAGAAGGAGAGGTGGTTTTCCTGACTGACTTATGGATAAGAGAGGGGAAGTTCTCCTGACTGACTTCTGAATGAGAGAGGGGAGGTTCCTCTGACTGACTTCTGAACCAGAGAGAGGAGGTTCTTGAACAAGAGAGAGGGGAGGATCTCTGAATGACTTCCGAAAGAGAGAGAGTGGAGGTGCTCCTTCCTGACTGGTGGACAAGAGAGGGCAGGTTATGCTGACCGAATTCTGGAAGAGAGAGAGGGGAGGTTGTCCTGATTGAGTTCTGGATGAGAGCTTGGAGGTTCTCCTGACTGACTTCTGGAACAGAGAGCAGAAGTTCTCTTGCAGGAGAGAGAGGGGTGATGCTCAGGACTGACTTCCAGGCGAGAGAGAGGGGAGGTTCTGTTGACAGATTTCTGGACTAGACACGGGAGGTTCTCCTGCCTTACTTCTGGGTGAGAGAGAGGGGTGTTTCTCCTGAATGACTTCTGGACCAGAGAGGGGAGGTTCTTGAGCGAGAGGGTGGGGAGGCTCTCTGAATGACTTCCCGACAAGAGCCAGGGGAGGTTCTCCTGACTGACTTCTGGACCAGAGATGAGAGGTTCTCCTGACCAACATTCAGATGAGAGACAGGGGAGGTTCTCCTGACTGACTTCTGTCCTGACTGACTTCTGGATGAGAGAGGGGAGGTTTTCCTGCCTGACTTCTGGACGAGAGAGGGGAGGTGTTCCTGACTAATTTCTGGACCAGAGTGTGGAGGTTCTGCTGACTGACTTCCGGATGAGAGATGGGGTAGCTTCTCCTGACTGACTTCTGGATGAGAGAGGGGAGGTTCTCCTGATTGCCTTTCGGACTAGAGCGAGGGGAGGTTTTCCTGAATGTTTCCTCGATGAGAGAGGCTAGGTTCTCCTGAGTGACTTCTGGACCAGAGAGCGGAGGTTCTGCTGATCGACTTCCGGATGCGAGAGATGGGAAGTTCTCCTGACCGACTTCTGGATGAGAGAGGGGAGGTTCTCCTACATGACTTTTGGATTAGAGACCTGAGGTTCTCCTGACTGACTTCTGCATGAGAGAGGGGAGGTTCTCCTGACTGCATTCTGCATGAGAGAGGGGAGGTTCTCCTGACTGAATTCTGGACCACAGAGTGGAGGTTCTCTTACAGGAGAGACAAGGGTGATTCTCATGACTGATTTCCAGGCGAGATTGAGGTGAGTTTCTCCTGACTGATTTCTGGACCAGACAGAGGAGGTTCTCCTGTCTTACTTCTGGACAAGAGAGAGGGGAGGTTCTCCTGAATGACTTCTCGACCAGAGAGTGGAGGTTCTTGAAAGAGAGAGGGGGGAGGTTGTCTGACTGACTTCTGGACAAGCGAGGGGAGGTTCTCCTGGCAGACGTCCAGATGAGAGAGAGGGAGGTTCTCCTGACTGACATCTGGACCAGAGAGTGGAGGTTCTTTTGCCCGACTTCCAGACGAGAGAGTGGGTAGGTCCTCTGACTGATTTCTTCACCTGAGAGGGGAGGTTCCCCTGACTGACTTCTGGATGAGAGAGAGGGGAGGTTTTCCTGACTGACTTCTGGACAAGAGACAGGAGGTTCTCCTGACTGACTTCTGAATGAGAAAGGGGAGGTTCTCCTGACTGACTTCCAGACTGGAGAGTGGATTTTCTGCTGACCAACGTCCGGATGAGAGAGAGGGAAGATTCTCCTGACTGACTTCCAGGCGAGAGATAGGGGAGGTCCTCCTGACTGATTTCTGGACCAGACAGGGGAGGTTCTCCTGTCTTACTTTTCAATTGGAGAGAGGGGAGGATCTCCTGAATGACTTCCCGATGAGAGAGAGGGGAGGTTATCCTGACTGACTTCTGGACAATAGATGGGAGTTTCTGCCCACCGACTTCCGGATGAGAGAGAGGGGAGGTTCTACTGACAGACTTCTGGATGAGAGGGGGGAAGGTTGTCCTGAGTGACTTCTGGGCGAGAGAGTGGAGGTTCTTCTGATTGATTTCTTGACCAGAGAGTGTATGTTCTGCTGATTGACTTCTGGATGAGAGAGAGGGGAGGTTCTCTTGACTGACTTCTGGACCAGAGAGGGTAGGTTCTCCTGACTGACTTTTGGACGAGATAGAAGGGAGATTTCCCTGACTGACTTCAGGACCAAAAATTGGATATTCTTGAATGAGAGAGAGGGGAGGATCTCCTGACTGACTTCTGGACGAGGGAAGGAGAGGAGGGCTTCTGACTGAATTCTGGACCAAAGAGTGGAGATTCTCTTGAAGGAGAGAGAGGTGAGATTTTCCTGACTGACTTCCAGGCGGGAGAGAGGGTAAGTTCTCCTGACTGACTTCTGGACCAGAGAGTGGAGGTTCTGCTGATCGACTTCTGGACAAGAGAGCGGGATGGTTCTCCTGACCGACTTCTGGACGATACAGGGGAGGTCCCCTGTCTTACTTTGGGAAGAGACAGAGGAGAGGTTCTCCTTATTCACTTCTAGACCAGAGAGGGGGGGTTCTGCTGACTGAATTCTGGACCAGAGTGTGGAGTTTCTCTTGAAGGAGAGAGGGGGGAGGTTCTCATGACTGACTTCAGGCAAGAGAGAGGAGAGGTACTCCTGACTGTTTTCTGGAGCAGACAGGGGGAGGTTCCCCTGTTGTAACTTCTGGACAAGAGAGAGGAGAGGTTCTCCTCACTGACTTCTGGACCAGAGAGGGGAGGTTGCTGAACAAGAGAGAGGGGAGTTTCTCCTGATTGACTTCTGGACCAGAGAGGGGAGGCATTCCTGACCAACTTCCAGATGAGAGAGAGGGAGGGTTCTCCTGACTGACTTCTGGGCAAGAGAGAGAGGTTTTCCTGCCTGACTTCTGGATGAGAGATGGGAGGTTCTCCTGAATGACTTCTGAACGAGAGAGGGGAAGTTCTGCTGACTGACTTCTGGACCAGAGACTGGAGGTTCTGGTGACCAACTTCCCGATGAGAGAGAGGGGAGATTCTCCTGGCTGACATCTGGACCAGAGACCGGAGGTTCTGCTGACCGACTTCCGGATGAGAGACAGGGGATGTTCCCCTGATTGACAAGATTCTCTCTGGATGAGAGAATGGAGGTTCTCCTGACTGACTTCTGGACCACAGAGTGGAGGCTCTCTTGGAGGAGAGACAGGGGTGATTCTCCTGACTGACTTCCAGGCGAGAGAGAGGGGAGGTTCTCCTGACTGATTTCTTGACCAGACAGGGGAGGTTCTCCTGTCTTACTTCTGGACAAGAGAGAGGAGAGGTTCTCCTGAATGACTTCTGGACCAGAGAGGGGAGGTTCTTGAATGAGAGAGAGAGGGGAGGTTCTCCTGAATGACTTCCCAACGAGAGAGAGGGGAGGTTCTCTAACTGACTTCTGGATGAGAGAGGGGAGGGTCTGCTGACTGACTTCCGGACGAGAGAGGGGAGGTTCTCCTGACTGACTTCTGGATGAGAGAGGGGAGGTTCTCCTGAGTGACTTATGGACGAGAGACTGGAGCTTCTCCTGACTGACTTGTGGACCAGAGATGGGATGTTCCGCTGACCAACTTGCGGATGAGAGAGTGGGGAGGTTCTCCTGAGTGACTTCTGGACGACAGAGGGGAGGTTTTCCTGACTGACTTCTGGACCAGAGAGTACAGGTTCTGCTGACAGTCTTCCAGATGAGAGAGAGGGAATATTCTCCTGACTGATTTCTGGACCAGAGCCGGGATATTCTGCTGTCTTAATTCTGGACAGAGAGATGGGAGGGTTTCCTGACTGACTTCTGGATGAGAGAGGGGAGGTTCTCCTGATCGACTTCCAGATGTGAGAGAGCGGAGGTGGTCCTGAATGACTTCTGGATGAGAGAGGGGAGTTTCTCCTGACTGACTTTTGGATGAGAGAGAGGGGAGGTTTTCCTTACTGACTTCTGGACCAGAGACAGGAGGGTCTTGAACAAGAGGGAGGGGAGGTTCTCCTGACTGACTTCTGGATGAGAGAGGGGAGGTTCTGCTGACTGACTTCTGGATGAGGGGGGGAGGGTTTCTGGCAGGAGACAGAGGGGTGATTCTCATGACTGACTTCCAGGCGAGAGAGGCGGGAGGTTCTCTTGACTGATTTCTGGACCAGACAGGGGAGGTTCTCCTGTCTTACTTCTGGACGAGAGGGAGGGGAGCTTCTTCTGAATGAATTCTGGACCAGAGATGGGAGGTTCTCCTGACCAACTTCCAGATGAGAGAGAGAGGGAAGGTTCTCCAGACTGACTTCTGGACAAGAGAGAGTGGAGGTTTTCCTGCCTGACTTCTGGGCGAGAGATGGGAGATTCTCCTGACTGACATCTGGACCACAGAGTGGAGGACTTCCGGACCAGAGAGTGGACGATCTTGATTGAGTGAGAGAGATGGGAGTTTCTCCTGACTGACTTCTGGACAAGAGAGTGGAAGTTCTCATGAATGACAGAGAAGGGAGGTTTTGCTGACTGACTTCTGGACAACAGAGAGGAGAGGTTCTCCTGACTGACTTCTGGACCAGAGAGGGAGGGGAGGTTCTTGAACAAGAGAGAGGGGAGGTTTTCCTGACTGGCTTCTGGATGAGAGAGAGGGTAGGCTCTCGAGACTGACTTCTGGACAAGAGAGAGTGGAGGTTTTTCTGCCTGACTTCTGGGCGAGAGATGGGAGATTCTCCTGACTGACATCTGGACCACAGAGTTGGAAGAGGAAGGAAGGAAGGAAGGAAGGAAAGCCAGCCAGGTGGCCTAAGCTCACGCTGTTGCACCTGTGACCTTAGCATGCTGGAGGGGGTGCTCTGATTTGGGATTTGAGGCCTTTCCTGACTGTTTAGTTTAGCATCTGTGCCTGTTGGGCCTGACATGCTTCTAAATTCAATACCCTCTTCCTCTCATATTTTATGCCAAATTTCTCTACCTTGGAAATTCTAGATCCTTTCTTCTGGGAAAAAAAAAATTGCATGTTTTTGATGCCATAAAATATAATTTACTGGGAGTTACAGATAGCTTTTCCATTTAATCATTATTCATTTGTTCAATTTTACATTTCTTCTAACAATTTTATACCACTATGTTTCTCTCGGTTGTTAATTAGAGCCAGTCTGTATTCCAGGCATTCCTGGAGTCAGAACGCACAGGTTCGTTGTTTGCAAAGGTGAATGGGAGTTGCCAACCTGTGCCTGCCCCAGTATGCCCCAGTATGCACAGTACACTCTGCGTTTGCACATTCTCAGAAGGCACCATATGTCCCATATCTGGCTGGGGAAGCCGTTGGTGGCAGTGATGGTCCTCACCTGGTGATGATCTCTTTACTGCGTCTGTTAAATAATGTAGTCACTTTTATTAATTCTCAGTCCATCTATGCAGGAGAAAATACCTGAACAGGCATATGGTTGACTTTAAAAAAAAATAATGTTTATTTATTTTTAGAGAGAGAAATAGAGAGACAGAGCATAAATGGGCGGGGGCGCTAAGAGGGAAACACAGAATAGAAGCAGGCCCCAGGCTCTGAGCTGTCAGCACAGAGCCTGACACGAGGCTCAAACCCACAAACCGTGAGATCATGACCTGAGCTGAAGTCAGACAGTTAATCAAACGAGTCACCCAGGCGCCCCCATAAAGGTGACTTTTTAATGACTGCAAAATTCCTTTTTTTCTTTTATGAAATTTATTGTCAAATTGGTTTCCATGCAACACCCAGTGCTCATCCCAACAGGTGGTCTCCTCAATGCCCATCACCCACCTTCCTCTCCCTCGACCCCCATCAACCTTCAGTTTATTCTAAGTTTTTAAGAGTCTCTTATGGTTTGGTTCTCTCCCTCTTATTTTTTTTTCCTTCTCCTCCCCCATGGTCTTCTGTTAAGTTTCTCTGGATCCACATATGAGTGAAAACATATGATATCTGTCTTTCTCTGCCTGACTTATTTCACTTAACATAATACCCTCCAGTTCCATCCACGTTGCTACAAAAGGCCAGATTTCTCATTGCCAAGTAGTATTCATTGTGTATATAAACCACAATGTCTTTATCCATTCATCAGTCAATGGACATTTAGGCTCTTTCCATAATTAGGCTATTGTTGAAAGTGCTGCTATAAACATTGGGATACAAGGGTCTTTATGCATCAGCATTCCTGTATCCCTTGGGTAAATTCCTAGTAGTGCTCTTGCTAGGTTGTAGGGTAGTTCTATTTTTGTTTTTTTGAGGAACCTCCACACTGTTTTCCAGAGCGGCTGCACCAGTTTGCATTCCCACCAGCAGTGTGAGAGGGTTCCTCTTTCTCCACATCCTCGCCAGCATCTAGAGTCTCCTGATTTGTTCATTGTAGCCACTTTGACCAGCGTGAGGTGATATACCAGTGTGGTTTTGATTTGTACTTCCCTGATGAGGAGTGATGCGGAGCATCTTTTCATGTGCCTGTTGGCCATCTGGATGTCTTCTTTCGGAAAGTGTCTATTCATGTCTTCTGCCCATTTCTTCACTGGATATTTGTTTTTTGGGTGTGGAGTTTGGTGAGTTCTTCACAGATTTTGGATACTAGCCCTTTGTCAGATATGTCATTTGCAAATATCTTTTCCCATTCTGTCGGTTGCCTTTTAGTTTTGTTGATTGTTTCCTTTGCAGTGTAGAAGTTTTTTATCTTGATGAGGTCCCAATAGTTCATTTTTGCTTTTAATCCCCTCGCTTTTGGAGATGTGTCAAGTAAGAAATTGCTGCAGCTGAGGTCAGAGAGGTTTTCTCCTGATTTCTCCTCTAGGGATTGACGGTTTCCTGTCTCACATCCAGGTCCTTTATCCATTTTGAGTTTATTTGTGTGAATGGTGTAAGAAAATGGCCTAGTTTCATTCTTTTGCATGTTGCTGTCCAGTTCTCCCAGCACCCTTTGTTAAAGAGACTATCTTTTTTCCATTGGATATTCTTTCCTGCTTTGTCAAAGATTACTTGGCCGTACTTGTGTGGGTCCAATTCTGGAGTCTCTATTCTATTCCATTGGTCTATGTGTCTGTTTTTGTGCCAATACTATGCTGTCTTGACGATTACAACTTTGTAGTAAAGGCCAAAGTCTGGCATTGTGATGCCTCCTGCTTTGGTCTTGTTCTTCAATATTACTTTGGCTATTTGAAGTCTTTTGTGGTTCCATATACATTTTAGGATTGATTGTTCTAGCTTCTAGAAGAATGCAGGTGCAATTTTGATTGGGATTGCGTTGAACGTGTAGATTGATTTGGGTAGCATTGACATTTTAGCAGTACTTATTCTTCCAATCCATGAGCATGGAATGTTTTTCCATTTGTTTTTATTTTTTTTTCAATTTCCTTCATAAGCTTTCTATAGTTTTTAGTGTACAGATCCTTTACATCTTTGGTTAGGCTTATTCCTAAGTATTTTATGATTCTTGATGATGATTGAAAAGTTCCTGATGTCACATGAAAGATTCTGGACGCGTGCACATTATGCCTGATTTTCTGTTAACTACAAAACCTAGTTCAGATCCCCTCCTGGGGGACCTTTACTACGTGGCTGTGTATTTAAGAAAAGGGGACAGTTCACAGTGCAGGCACAGAGCTGCAATGCATACTTAATGGCTTGTTCCAAGGAGTAAATTAAGCCTGGAACTGTCACTGTATTAAACTTAGCAGAGCAGGTCTTGAGCATTAAGGAGAGACATTTCTGAGAGAGAGGGTTCATTCTTTCACATTCACTCAATAGTAAAATATAGTGAACTCTGACAATGTGATTTAGCAAAGACTCTAAAACATAACATGTTGGAGTGGCTGTGTATCAAAAGTTATTTTTCTGTTCTATTACCTTTAATGAATAGCTTAGATCACCAAGAATATTCACAGAGCTATGGCCCAGTACATTTTTGATAAGGAGAAAAAAAGTACCCTGGGTTTTGGTGTAATGTTATATATGCCGACGTTGCGTGCTCAGTGTCCTGTGTGTGCAGAAGTGCCTGTCCCCGTGCACAGTGTCCGTGTTTGTTTACACACAGGGGCACGTGAAGATTTTACCTTTGAGGTTCGACTGAATCAGGATAGGTTTGATAATAAAGAGCTTTATTGTGTTTTTCATCTTAAATAAATAGAAGCGCACAAAACCCTTTCTTGGAAATTCACTGAAAGGAGACACGTCATCAGATTAGTCCCCACAAGGCCAGCTGTGAGGTGAAGTGGTGAATCTATCTCAGATGAGTCACTGCTCTGTGAAAATACCTCAGATTATTTAGCCCATGGCCTTGAAAGGACTAACTGTCTCCCAATGCATAGTTTCATGCAGAGTTCAAACCACCCATTCCTTATTTTCAGAGTTCAGGTGGGAAGTTTCCACTTGCCTTCTGGGCTGAGTCTCTTCTCCCCTTCCAGCAGTGTCTTCAGCTGCTGGGCGGGGAAGACAGTCTGTCTGCCCCCGAGGCTGGGTCGGCCAGTGACTCCCCTGGTATAGGACCCTATCATGTACTGGGGACCACTCACCTGGATGGAGAATCCTGGACAGGAATACTCTCTGTGGGGTTTGTGGTAAAGCCCTCTCCCCCATCCCCCGCAGGCTTCTGCCTGGTGTGGGTCAGCGTGCCTCAGCTGGGACCACAGCTTTGCCGACCCCACGGTCACTGGAGGCACCCCCGCCACCACCCCTCTGGCCTTTCTTCAAGGTGCCCACCCCTCAGGGCTTTTGCTCTGACTGCACCTTTTGGCTGGAACGCCCCAAGCCTGGTTGCCTAGTTTACATTCCTCTAAGATTTTTCTATCTTCTGAATCTATCACCATTCATTCATTCATTCAATTATAACGTTTATTTTTGAGAGAGAGAGAGACAGAGAGAGAGCGAGCGAGCACTAGCAGGGAGGGGCGGAGAGAGACGGGGACACAGAATTGAAAGCAAGCTCCAGGCTCTGACCTGACAGCACACAGCCTGATGCAGGGCTCGAACTCAGAAACCATGAGATTATGAACTAACCTGAAGTCAGACAACTGATTGAGCCACCCAGGTACCCCGACACATATTTTTTAAAGTTTATTTATTTTGAGAGAGAGGGAGAGACCAAGAGCGAGCAATCAGAGTGCACATGAGTGGGAATGAGGCAGAGAGGGGGAACCCCAAGCAGGCTCCACTCTGTCAGTGCAGAGCCCCACACAGAGCTCGAACACATGAACCATGAGATCACAACCTGAGCCGATATCAAGAGCAGACTCCCAACTGACTGAGCCACCCAGACATCCCACGTCCAACCCATTTTTTTGATGACTTCCTCTGGATGGCAGGCACCAGGTATAGGTGTGTCTCTGAGTGAGCAATATGGGGGGATCATGTTCTAAGCAGGGGAGACAGTATACGTTTCATGGATGAGGACATGCATCACACACAATCTGTCCTGTGCTTGGCACAAGCCTGGCGTCACATGGGTTCAGGGGCCCTCATTCGGGCTGTCATAGGCATTTGTCATGGTGTGCACCACGCTGTATGAGAAAAGACCTCTTCCACTCCACTGTAAGTTCTGCAGGGCAGAGCCATGCTCTTTTGATCTTTTTATACATAGCGTGGTGCCTTCTTGGCGGCTTCTAGAAAATACTTTCAGTAATCCATCCCACAAATATTTACTGAGCTCCTGCTGTGCAGCTTGCCTCATTCTAGGTACCAGAGATGGAGATAGGTGAGGCTGCCACCCACTGGGGAATGAGGGGAGGAAAGGAGGTTCAGTCAACTAGTGCACCTGGGACCCACCATCTCCAGAGTCTCTGATCAGGCAGGCATGCCACGGGGTTTGAGAATGTGCATTTGCAGCAATCCCTGGAGCTGCTGCTGCCAGTGCATAGGACACTCTGAGAAGGGGACATGGAAACTGAGGCCTGGAGGAGAGGAAGGGGGCAGAGTATTTTAGGGAGGGGCATCGAGGGCAAAGTCCCCGAGGTAGGAACAACCGGATCATAACACCAGGGGCCCTGAGCCTGGCGTCCAGTGAGAGGGGAGGAGGGACGTGACATACAGGGGATTTGGTGTCAGGTAGGTCCACCAAGCTGGGGCCTCTGAGCTCAGCAAGGAGTTCATATTTTTGCAACAGCAGTGAGAAAGTGCTGTGGCCTGTTAAGCAGGGAGTGGCATCAGCTGATGTACATGACGGCAAACAGTGGCTTCAAGCAACACTGTTCTTCCCAGCTCCGGGCTCACCTGTGGTCTCACGGGGCTGAAGTCACGATGCCCACATGCCGCATTCCTCTTGGAGGCTACCACCTCCTGGCCTCTTTCAGCCGCTAGCGGCCCTCGTGGGCTGGAGGTCGCCTGCTCGGTGGTTAAGACACATGACGGTGCACCTGCCAGTCTTTCTCTGCTCCCTCTTCCACCATCAGGGCTGACCCACTTGGGTGACCCAGGGTACTCTCCATATCCTGCGGTCCACAGACGAGCCATCTTTGTGGGGAGCACTGTTCTGCCCGCACATCTGGTTTACTTTAAAGTGAACACTGTGGATACAGTTCAGAGGTGTCAGCACAAGGGTCCGAAACTGGTCCAGGTGTGGGATGGGGGGGCAGAAGTTCCATGAACTGAAGGACGAGGAAGATGAGGGTCAGAGTCAAGTCTGTTCAACCTAGCTCACTTACCAGTATACACACCGGGCTTTAGAAGCACATAAACTTTATTTTTTGAACCAGAAGATGAATCTTGGGCTCTAGTGTCTTAAGGAAATCCATCACTCTGTGGGCTGGCACTGATTGACCTGTGGGACAAAAGGTATCTGCATCAATTCTGGAATGTTTCATAAAGATAAAAAAGATGTTTGAAGACTGTGCTTGAAAGGAAGTGTGGACTTCTGGGATGGGCACAGGCTGACCTGAGTTTGAATCCAAGTTGGACACTTACTAATTGAGATATTCCAAGAACTTGGCTGACTTCGCTGACTCCTTCATCTGGAAATATGCCCTGAGAAATCAACCTGTGGGGTTGTCTAAGACTGGGCATGCTGTACATAAATGCCTCACAGCTCCTGAGTTCATTCTTACACTCTTCTGGTCTCTGTTGAGTTCTAATGAGTTGGAAATCATTTGTTCTGACATTAGTACTCTGAGGCAACGGCTTTTTCAGGGTGCTATACAATTACTGATCCAATTGATATGCCGTATGAAGGCTCCTCAAAGCAGCCAATAATTAAAAAATTAAGCTTTGTAAAAAAGTTCAGCATCCTTAAAAATATCTGTATTATTCGCTCTTCTTTATAGGCCAGCAGGTGGTAAGAAAAGTTTTACTTAAAAAAAATTACTTTTTTTTTTATTTTTTGAGAAAGAGAGAGAAAAACACGGTGAGTGGGGAAGGGACAGAGAAAGAGGGAGACACAGAATCTGAAGCAGGCTCTAGGCTCTGAGCTGTCAGCACAGAGCCCAATGTGGGGCTGGAACTCATGGACCATGAAATCATGACCTGAGCCAAAGGTGAACATTCAGCTGACTGAGCCACCCAGATGCCCCAAGTTTTTCTCTTCTTTTTTTTAAATGTTTATTTTGAGAGAGAGAGAGAGAGAGAGAGAGAGAGAGAGAGAGAGAGAGAGAAAGGGAGAGAGAGACAGAGAGAGAGCACGCAGTAGAGGTGCAGAGAGAGAGGAAGAGAAAATCCCAAGCAGGTTATGCATTGTCCGCACAGAGACCTACATGGGGCTTGAACCCTGGGATCTCACGAACCCTGAGATCATGAACTCAGCCAAAATCAAGAGTCAGGTGCTTAACTGACTGAGTCACCCAGGTGCCCCCCCAAAAAGTTTTTCTAATGACAAATTTGGGAATCTCTGTGAAAGTCCAGCAGCCCTCTTTGAGAGGTAGGAAACGTTACGTACAAAAACAATACATCATCTGATGTTTTCCAAACTGCCTTACTTCTCTCCTCCTGTGTTCTCATCTCTGTGTACTCTCCCATCTGGCGATGCTCACAAGTACTCATCAAAAGTCAAAGCCATATTCATATGTTTGTTTTCTCACATGGTTGACAGTGAGTGAACAATTAGCAGGTCTGATTATGGTTTTAAATTCAGTCCCGCCTCCTAGTTGCCAAGCATGACAGGCTTCACGACCCGCAGACACTGTGAGTTTATTTTTCATTTGTATTCATGACACTCGTGATCTGAAATGGCCATTTTCATGTGTCCCCACTCCTCTTTGCAACAAATGAGTGGAGTCAGTTGCTTCTGGCCCGAGGTCTCGTTTGTTGTGCCAAATGTGACCCGGATGCCAAGTTCCGCCTCAGCATTGGCATTTAGAGCACATTGGACATAAAGAGACCCTGACGGCCCTTATCTGCGGTCTGGGAAGGGGCCAGCAGTGCAGTACCACGGACAGCTGCCTGAATGCACCTCCTACACTTTATGTCTGGGGATACAGTGACCACAGGCTGTCCCTCCCGCACAATGGTTGCTGATGAGAGGGGACAGCTCCACAGGCTCTACTCCAGCACTGGGGTATTGACGAGATGATTCTTGGTTTTGGCAGGGTTTGGGGCCAAGGAATTTCAAATACCTTTACTTTCATTGTGATTATTGATGCAGAATCTTCAGGTTGCTGAGTGTAGCATTTAAAAAAAATTAATGTTTATTTAGTTTTCAGAGAGAGACGGAGTGCAAGTGGTGGAGGGGCAGAGAGAGAGGGAGGCACAGAATCTGAAGCAGGCTTGAGGCTCCCAGCTGTCAGCACAGAGCCAGATGTGGGGCTCCAACTCACAAACCGTGAGATGGTGACCTGAGCCGAAGTTGGACGCTTAACTGACTGAGCTCCCCAGGCGCCCTAGTGTGGCATTTTTAACCACTATTTAAAAATATTATAAAGGTAATATGTACAATATATGACTTTTACAAAGTCAAATGTAGAGAAGAAGGTAGAAGATCGATGCTACACACAGGTGTGGTTTCTACCATTCTAAGTAGGATCTCAAAGATGGGGAGGATGTAGAAGCCTAAGTTAGGGTTCTCTCCACCCCTTCCACTGTGTGCTCATTTTCTACAGTTGACCTTCCACTGTATACTCATTTTCTACACTTGATCTTAGCCAAAAGGCTCATAAGCAATGTAAGTTTATTTTCTAGAAGTAGTATTTTTAGCTTTTAGCTACTTTATTTCTTATGTACCTTTATAGAAATACGTATGCATTTACCACAATGTCATCTATATAATACATCTCTGTGGTACTTATAAGGCATCTCCATATGTATACATATGCACATTTGAGAAGCCTGATTTAGATGAACGTTTCCCATTCTAAATGCACCTATTTCCTTATCCGATCTTGAATATTTCATATGTACAGAAGAGTACATATACTGGGTGCATTCCTTAAAGAATGGCAATGAGTGGATTCTCTACCCTACTCAGGTACCCCAAAGAAGCCCATGAACACCCATCAACTGTACCCCTTCTCCTATTACTCCAAATGCTATAATTATTTCTTTGCTTTTCTTATAATTCATCACATATGCACACATCTCCCCCCAAAAAACACAATATTTTCTTTTACACATGGAATCCTCTGTTGTTCTGCAGTTTTATTTTTTGGGGATAGAATATTTTTGTGAAATTAATCTAGATTGATGGATAAAGGCAGATATTTGGATTGGAGATAATATGGGCCAATCAGGGGCGATCGATGATGCTGACCAGGACGCTGAGAATAAACACGCCCCTGAGGTTCCCATGGCTGATTCTTCAACGCATCTGGTTGGACCAGAACCCCGTGCTGTCCCCACACAGCACCACCCCTCTGCCTGGGCCACGAACATCACTCCTGCCTGGGTTATAGCAGCCAGCCATCCTCCCTGCACCCCCTGTACCCAAGTTCATGTCCCATCAGCCTGCAGAGCAGCGAGGGCCACATTGTATCTCAGCACAGAGCCCGTCCGTGGACTCTCATGTCACCCCAAGCAGAAGTCAGGGTCCCTACAATCCTCTCCACGTCCTGACCCTGAGTCTCCTGGACCTCTGCACCATACCCCTCCTTGCCCTGCAGCCTCCAGCTGTCCCCGACACTCCTCCCCAGCCAGCTACCTGCCAGCTGACTAGTCTCTTCTAAAATGTAAAATGGGGCACCTGGGTGGCTCAGTGGGATAAGTGTCCAACTTTAACTCAGGTCATTCATAATCTCATGGCTGGTGGGTTCGAGCCCCACGTTGGAGGCTGGGCTGACAGCTCAGAGCCTGGAGCCTGTTTTGGATTCTATGTCTCCCTCTCTCTCTGCCCCTCCCCTGCTCCCACTCTCTTTCTCTCCCTTTCTCTCTCTCTCTCTCAAAAATAAATAAACATTAAATTAATAAAAATTTAAAAAAAAAGTGTAACCTTCTGTCGAGGGCTCCTTGAACCATCCTCTAAAGAACTACATCCTACTGCCCTCTCCCCCAGCTCCCTGCCCCATGACCACGGTATGTTTTCAGTACTACTTGTTATCCACTAACACATCGTGTAACCTAGTCATTTGCACTGTTAATTGTCTTTCATAGCAGAACAGTATCTAGTGCTAGAATATTAGTGGGGAGTTGTGTTTGTTTTATTCTCTGATACATGTCTACCGTGCAGAAGAACATGGGGCACGTGGTAGGTACTAAATCAGTCTGTGTTGTATAATTGAAAGGAGGAATAAAATGGGACAGCCAAGTGTGCCCCGGATGTTTGTCTGACTGCGTCGGTGATGTGGGCTGCAGGTAGAGCCGTAGGACAGAGATGGACACATAGCTGGTGTCGGTAGCCTGAGCGAGCTCACCTGGGAATTAGCAGTGGTGCAAGAAGAGGATGGAACAGTGACTGTCAGGGTAGAAGGTGTCCCAGGTGAGCATGAGCCCTGGGGACAGAGGAAAGAACATGCAAGGTGCCACCCTGGTGACAGTCTGACTGTGAGATTTGGTGATGGGATCCCTCGGGTCTTGCTGGAGGAGGTGATGGGAATAGGGGATGTGAACGCCCTTCTGTGGGAAGGTTTCAGGGAAAATGGGAGGAACAGAGGTGATGACACTGAGTATGGTCACAGCCTCTGAGACCTTTTCCATAAAGGGGAGAAGAGACTGAGGTACCTGCTGTGGGAGAAGGGAGCTTATGTGGTTTGTTCAAGGTGGGAGGCATTTTTAGCCCATCTGTGGCCAGAAGGAATTCTGTAGAGAGGAGAGTTGGTAACAAAAGACAAGATGACCGTGGTTGAGAGGTGGCCTTGAAGTTGTGAGAGGCCCAGGGCTCTGGTGTCCACACAGGGTCCCCAGCCTCCACAGGACACACGAGTGTGTGTTTGCAGGAGTGAGCAGGTGGAGGAGACATGGGGACATGGGTGCCAGGTGAGCGATGGCTGGGAGGACCTGTGTCTCTTTCTTATTGCTTCTGTCTCCCTTGGTGATCTGAGAGGGAAGGCCGTCAAGGGGAGAGAGGAGGCCAGCAGCCCCCGGCCCTTGCAAGATGGGTGGCCTTGAGTCCTGGAGCGACCTGGACACATGTCTGTGCTGGCCTCCTGCCACGGTCAATTGGGTGGGTGCAGGCACACGTAGGAGGAGCATTTGGGTTAATCAGGGCAGGGGTCTTCTGGGGACATAGACCATGTGGGCAGAGGCCAAGGGGGTTGACTGCTCAGGAGGTATCAAGCTGCATGAGAAAGGAAGACGAGGGACCCTAGACAGGCCCCCAGATCTGCATCTCAGAGACTCTCAGAAATGGCTGGGGTTTGGCTGTGAAATGACCAAAGCGGGTGAGTCGCTCTGATACATGTCTAGATACATGTGGTGTTTCGAGAGTGCTGTGCTCGACGTGATTGTAGGGAGGTGGTGTGGCTTCACCAGCCACAGGGTCAGGAGAGAGCCGTGGGGATGGGTGACTGAGGCAAGGAGGGTGAGGTTACTGGAAGAGAGAAGCCAGGAGCTATACCCAGTGTCCTCATAAATGCTGTGGCTTGAGCATGTTGAGGGCAGAGGTGAGCTGGCTACTGGGACAGGCATCCATTTTCTGAGGTTACTGTTATGGGGAATTAGGATGTTGGCTGAAGGAGTTGGGGAGTGTTTGTGTGTCCTTGTGTCGGAGATGAACGGAGAGGATATGAGAGTCACAGAGCGACAGTGACAATGGCGATGGTGCTACTCACTGTCCTTAGTCACTTAAAAGCACGGGTTTGGTACGTTTTTCGTGACAACCTGAGGATGAGGACGCTGTATTACCCACACATTGCAGACAGTGAAACTCTGGCACAGAGGGTTTACAACACCAGCTTGAGATTGAATAGTTCATCAGAAATGGAACTAAGTCTGCACCCCGGAGATCAGATTTCAGAGCCCATGTTCTCATGACTTGGCGTCCGTGCTGGACCCCACCTGCCTGCCGTGCCTGTGCACCCCTCTGAGGGAGGATGATGGCCAGGGAGCACCGAGCAGGTTGCCTAGCCACACGGCATCTCTGGTGCGCTCAGGGCTCAGGGCCACCGTCTGCAGAGCCAGCTACATCCAGCAGAGTGGGACACAAGTGCATGAGCCCAGTGTGCACTCAGCCACTACTTTGTTTCCCCTCCAACGTTCCACTGTACAAACTTCACACGTACGGAAGAGCTGACGGAATTTTACAGTGAAGGCCTGTGTGACATTCCTCCATGTAGCTTTTGCTATTCTTGTTTTATCACAGCTTCGTCCATCTCTCTATCCCCTCCAAGCATCAAACCATCATATGCTTTTTATGTATTTCAGAGTCACTTGTGGAAGTCAGTGCACATTTCCCTGGGTTCTTCAACATACGTGTCATAAACTAGAATTTAGTATTGACTTAGATTTTTTTTCTTTTGAGGTAAAATTTGCATAACACTAAACGCACACATTTCAAGTGAATCATCCCATTTCCCTCTGACAAATGCACGTGTGTAAGTAACCCAGACTCCTGGCGAGACGCTGAACATCCCCCTCACCACAGAACGTTCCCTTCTGCCCATCTCCCATCACCTCCCGCTCCCTTCCCACTCCCCGGAAGCAGCCGCTTGCTGGTTATTTTCCACCGTGGATTGTTTTGCCTGTTCTAGAACTTTGGATAAATGGTACCATACTGCGTGCTGTTTTCTGTAGACTTGTTTCACTTGGCATAATGATTTTCAGGATTCAGTCATGTTATGTACCTACTCTGTTCGATTAAGTTACTGAGCCCCAGTCATTGTGTAGATAGACACACAGATTGTTTATCCATTCTCCCATTCACTGATGTCAAGATTATTTTTAGTTTTTGGCTCCGGTGAATAAAGCTATGGGGTGTGTAAGTCTTTTGTGGACACCTGTTTTTATTTTTCCTTGGGAAAATGCCTGGGCCGCAGAATTGCCAGGTCATGCTGTACATGTGTCGCTTCGTTAGAAACACTGACTGACAGTTTGGGCACGTGGGTGCTCAGTCAGTGAAGCATCTGACTTGGGCTCAAGTCATGATCTCTCAGTTCTTGAGTTTGAGCCCCGAGTTGGGCTCTCTGCTGTTCAGGGCATAGCCCACTTTGGTCCTCTGTCTACATGTTTCTCTGTCCCTCCCCTGCTCATGTGCTCTCTCTCTCAAAATAAGTAAATAAACTTTATATATAAAATTTATTTACTTATTTACTGTATATATTACTATATATATGGTTGTTTCTTCCAGGGAGGGGATAGCCCTTTCTTAACATTAACATCCATGACTGTGTTCTGTCCTGAGAAACATTCACCACAACCTATTGTGTGAACGAACATATCCATCACCTCCCTCACATAGCATTGTCTTTATGGGGATGCTTACGGTCTACTCTGTTAACAAGTGTCAAGTATAGGATATGGTATTGTTAACTGCAGTCGACCCCAGAACTTACTCCTCTGCACCCTTTGTCCGGCCTCTCCCCATCACCCTCACCCTGGTCCCTTGTATCCACCAGTCAATCTCTGTTTCTGTGATAATATGTGTGCACAGCAGTTGGGATGCATAGGGAACCACCTGTGTCTGTTGAATGAATGGGCATCTCCAGATATATAATATTTCTTTGTATATGACATATGTAATATTCCATTATGCACAATGGAATCTTGCGGAGCCATAACAGGGAAGGAAATCCTGCCATGTGTGACCACATGGATGAACCTGGAGGCATTATGATCAGTGAAATAAGCCAGAAAAAGAAAGATGGATACTGCATGGTATCACCTACATGTGGATTTTTGAAAGAAGGAAGAGTAGGAGGAAGAGAGGTCCTTGAGCATCAGGGACTCAAATCCCTGTAGCTCGGGAGCAGCCATCCCCACGGCTGGCATCATTTGTCGTCCTGGATGGACTCCGAGGGTGAGTTGGGGAACATGACGCTGTGAGCAAGTGTGGGGTGGCGGGGGACAGTCTGTGGGTAGCAGGAGCACCCTGAGGCTTGCAGAGTGAGAGGACACACGTAGTGGTGCTGTCAGTGTGACAGATGCATTCCCTCCGGGCAGGGAAACCCTGAGTTAGCACCAGAACTAACTGGAAAGAGTGCGGAGCCATGGCATGGCAGGTTTCTAAAATACCCGCGAGATGGCCTAATTTCCCACGTTCATTTTGTGGAATATTAACTTACCGGACAGACGAACAAAGTGTCCGTTGTTCCCACCTAAGAGGCTCAGACCTTGGGAATCTGCCTGATGAGGGGATAACAGTCTGAGTCCCCAGTGGGGGTGAGCATCACACTGCTTGCTCAGGCTGGGGTGTAAACTCATTCCAGGTAAGTAAACACATGACCTCTCATCAGGGTGGCCACATGCTCTCCTCATGTTGAATCTGCCCCATTGTTGCCCAAATCTCCTAGTCGCACCTGAGATGGGAGCAGGTTCTATGCTTCGGGCATACCCTGGTTCTGTGCAGCCTTCCTCTGGTGATTAAAAAAGAAGCTTCTTTTCTAAAGTGTATGAAATGGGTAAAGAAGGGGTGTTGTGATTGAACCTGAATGTGGCTTAATTAAGCTGAATCTCTGTGCAGCCCTACAGCCCATCGGACGCTCCAAACAGGATTCCCTTCAGATCTCAAGAGGCTGAAGCTCCTTGGGTAGGAGTGGAAGCCAAGTCCGGAAACCAGCTGGCCCTTCATGCTGCTTCTTCATTAACTTTGATGAAATCCCTGGCACATCGTGAAATGGGTTGGGAGGGCTTCAGTGGAAGAGAGCCCCTGAGAAATCAGTCTCCGATTTTCTCTCCCAGTTTGTCAGTTTGTTAATATTACAGTGGCCAAAATAGACCCAAAGTAAAAGTGTGTGTGTGTGTGTGTGTGTGTGTGTGTGTGTGTGTGTGTGTGTGACCAGCAGGAGCATGTAGTGTGAAGTGCTCCCACCTTGCCAGGAGTGCTCTCCACACACATTTTGTCGCACAGAATTAATCAAGGTTCTGATGATTGCTCTGCAGGTGTTATTTCAAAAACAAAAAGTACCCCCAAATCAGTAAGTTTACAGGGAAACTTTTGATTACAGGAGCTGATGACTCTTCTTTCTAAAATAGAAGATGTGAAGTGTGACAAAAATCAATGACACCGCCATTAGGTTGGAGCTAAATTTACCCAGGTTTTCCATTTGTGAGGTTCTTATCCCCTTCTCTGCAAATACTCACCATGTTGTGACTTGTGAGTGTGTACACTTGGATATTTCTAACTTATCCTGATGATTTGGGGAAGAATTTGAAAGAATCAATGCCCAGAGATCTACTCAACAATATTACTGAGGAGCTGATCAGTGCAAGGCTTGACCCTGGGCCACAAAGGATTTGACACAGGGCTCTTCCCAGTGGATTTTCCATTTGAGAGAAGAGACAGACATTAAGCCCACAGGTACCTGCGTGCATACATAATCCCAGGATTGATAAGAAATACATGTGGGCACCTAAATATGGGAGTCATATTATGGGAAGCGGCCCCAAGGAACAGACAGAGGGCACACCTTGAGTTATTTAGGGCGTGGAGTCGTCCCTAAGAATGTGGTTGCAGAGAGAGAAAACTAATCTGCGTTTTGAAAAACTCTCTTTACCCCAAATCCTGTTCCCTCATGTCAATTTCCAGGATGGCGTGGAGAGCTCAGGTTTCAGGGTTCTTAAATTGTGTGCTGTTGCACATCATTATGAGAGGACAGGGCCTTCCTTTGCACAACATTCTACAAGTGTGTCTCTACTTTGCAAAACTCACATGTCCCCAGTGTCAGGGGCTGTCAGCAGGGTATGACTCTGCCCCTGCCCCTGCCCCAGGGGATGTGTGACAATGTCTGGAGACACTTTCCATGGTCATAACTGGAGGGGAGGTGGTGCTGGCATCTAGTGGGTAAAGACCAGGGATGCTGATAACCACCCTGTAGTGCCCAGGATGGTGACAGTCTCCCCCCGCCCCATCCCCAACCCCCAGGACAGAGAATCATCTGGTGTGAAAGCTCAGTGACCCTTCTTCCCTTGTGTCCTTCACTGGATGGCAAAATCCTCATGGACAGCACAGCAGGTACCACAGTAGCAGCCAATCACACGTCTGCAGTTTCTGTGGGAGCCGCTGGGCAGCTCCAGCTTCTGTCCTGCCGCCTACCAGATGTGCATGCATCCCGAAAGCTTAAACTCTCACCCCTCCCTTTCCTCCTTGGGAAAATAGCAATGCCTGTGTGGCCACAGGAGCTGAAAGTAACTCCTGGGTGGGCTCCTAGTAAGTGCTCAGTAAATACTGCTGGTCATTGCTAACCCTGGAGGAAGTTCACAGCTTCCAAAGCCTTATCTTAAGCCTTGTCCTTCTCCCTTTGAAAAGCCAAAGAAAAGGAGCACATGCCCCCACATTGCAGTTGAAGTGAGAATGTAAAAGGTTTATTGGCCTTTGGAAAGGCTCTGGGCTTGAAGGAGGCACAGGTTAGAGATAAGGATTATCAGTGTCTCCCCCCACTGGGGTCCTGGGTGCCTCCTCCGGATGCCTGTCATGATCACTGCTGCAGGCCGCCCCTCAGATTCTTTTATGTGCACACCTATGAGATCACACCATTTGGTTAAGGACTGTGATGTCACACTTTGTCCTCAGAGCTCAGAGGGCTTCCCCCCCAGCCCCAGACACACAGCCTTCTCCTCTAGGTCTGAGCCAGCCTCCTGCTCGAGAGAGAAAGAGAAGGGATCTCGTGACTGAGCCCCCCCAACCCCGCCCCGTTCCCCTGACTGTAGTGCCTTCAGCGTCCATGTAACCACAGCCTTCTGCAGGTGTGTGGGTATGTCAGGGCTCCAAAGCTCAACCCAGAACCTCTGTGATGTTCCAGACCCTTGGCCAGTCCATTTGGGGCCCAGGGATCCAGTTGCAAATTGGATCCAGCTCCCACCTTTCTGATGTATACAGTCCAGAGCAAGGGAAAGGATTAATTTTGAGGAAATCAGCCAAGTACATGTAAAAATGATAATTGGACCAAGTGCTATGGAGAAGGGCAGGTGCTATAGGTACAGGTGACTATGGTCTGATGCAGCGAGCTCATGGGGGCCCGGCCTGAGTGTGTGGCCATGAAGGGGATAGGCCAGGAGACCTGGAGGAGTCAGGGGAGGAGACCGCTGTGTGGGAGGTGAGGCAGGCGAGAGCAGAATCCCCTACTGGGCTGCCACAGGCCAACGCCACTGACCAGCATCTCCATCCGGGATATGATGGACCAGGGTTTTCTCCATCAGAGGAGAGCCCCATGTAGACTTGTTGTCCTACCCCACTAATCCCTTCCTCCCACAGATGGCACTCTTCGGATCCCACAAGCAAGGGCACAGTGGAGTTTCTGCAGCAGAGGGACATGACCAAACCCATGACTGAAAACTTCCTGGGTGCTTCACAGGGGCTGGATTGAAGCTGGCACAATTTGGGTGCCGTTGGGGAGGACGTGATGGTCCTCTGGATTGGAAGGTGGCCATCGGGGGGGGGGGGCGGGCGATGAGAAGAGGCACATTTCCCAGACTTCTGGGAGTCAGAATCCTTGGACTCAGCATTTGATGGGTTTAGAGGCTGCGGGAAGAGCCTGCAAGCGTGACGTCCAGGTTTTGGGTTTCAGCACTTTGGGTACAGTGTCTACATGGACTAGTGTGTGGAGGGCTCGCTGAGAAAATCCCCTAGAGCAGTGTCGTGTTGGGGGAGGCGGGGGCACTCCAGAGGCGTGCTGGGGACATGCGGCACAGTCTCATCCCTATACGTCATGTCCCAGACATAGTCCATGCCTCCCCAGCTGGCCCTCCATCCCTGCTTGAAGTACACCTCCCTTCCCTCCCCGTCCCCATGCACTGACCCTGTGTTCCTCCTTCCTCTGTCTTCCTGAGCTCTGCACGAAGCCACCCCGCACACCTCCAGCCACTTGTGGACTCACAGGTCCACGTTATCTCAATAGAATGTTGGGGATCAAAAGAACTCCAGGTCACCAGTTGCCATGACCTTTTCCAGTGCTCCACTCCTCAAGGTCAGCGGCCATGGATCCCGTCGTGTCCCTTAAAGGACAACTATAGAGTTGTTCCCTCTTCCCCGCAAGAATGTCATCAAGTCTTCTCTGCCAGGCAGTCACCTGGCCTCTGCTTGTGTGTCTGTGGATGCTGGAAAGTTCCCCCTTGGGGCTGTTCTGCCCCAAATGCTCAGGTGGGGATCTTCTCCCACCAAGTGGAGTGTCTTTTCCAATTGGGACCTTAGGAGTTGGCCATCTTCTCTGTGGCAGGACCGGCCTTTCCCCAACCAGGAACCAGGGGACTTGTTACTTGGTAAGTGGTCCTAATGCGGAGTTGTCCCCCAGCTCCTGAGGGCAAAGTCCCCTTTGTGCCCAGTGTTTGCTTCTGGGCTGTCCTTGTGTGTTGCTCCTGGAAAAAGGGGAACAAGCAGGGGAGTTTCACCGACTAATGCAACCCCAGTAGACCCAGAGGGTTAGCCCAGTGACAGCGTCTGTCTCATGTCTCCCTGCCCATCTCATGGGGACCTCACCTCACATGATTCTGTGTCCCTAGAGCACATCCCTGGAACACGGTCAGTACACAGTGAATGTTTGCTGAGCCTGTGTCTCAAGAAGGAGGAGATTCCAGATAGTTGAGCATCTCCAGTCCTCACCGCACAGCCACCTCCAGGAGGATCCACATTCTAGCACATTCTGTTCATTACAAGCAAGCCACTAAGTACACCCCATGCTTAAAGAGACAGGAATTACCCCCACCTTTTAACATGAGGGTTATCAAAGGGGCTCTTGTGGACGTCCTCACAAGAAAAAAGGGCCCAGACATGGAGGGACTTCCTTGTAGAGATCTGTCTCTTGGTCCTTCCATGCTCTCCAGACTCCATCCTCATGTGAATCAGAAATAAATCCTCTCATCTTTCCAGGTGTGCAGTATGGAAATTGAGCTTCCCCATGCTTTAAAGTTGGCCCCAGCAGATCTGAGCTGTGAACTCTCCCTTTGCTGACCATTTACATCGCGGACCATTCAATCTGCCCATCAGAGTGTGCACACAGTACTCACCTGCCCGCAGCTTAGCAGCTGAAATTTAGACAGCCACGCCCGGGGACCTCCACCCTGCTGGTAAGGTGTGTGCTCTAGCCTGTCCAGTAGGGAGCGGGAGGATTTCTCCATTAAACAAAGAGGCCAGCCCTCCAAAGCAGCGATAAAGCCAAAGCCACACTTGATATTTGCTGATCGGTTTAGCAAAGGCATATAAGTTCTCCCAGGTCCCGCTGGAAAACACCGCGTTCCCACATCTCGCACCATGGATTTTGTTGACTGCCGTGGGTTTCTGCCTTGGATGGTGTCCTGAAAGCCTGAGTTCTTCTCCAGAGAATCATGCAAGGGCTTCAGGAACTTTCTGAATTTTTATGCAAGCTCTGTGTTCATTATATATATATATATCTATAGATATAGATATAGATATAGATATAGATATAGATATAGATATAGATATAGATATAGATATAGATATAGATATAGATATAGATATAGATATAGATATAGATATAGATATAGATTTAGATAAAGATATAGATATAGATATAGATATAGATATAGATATAGATATAGATATAGATATAGATATAGATATAGATAGATATAGATAAAGATATAGATATAGATACTGATACAGATATAGATATAGATATAGATACAGATACAGATATAGATATAGATAGATATATATTTATAGATAGATAGATAGATATAGATATAGATATAGATATAGATATAGATATAGATATAGATATAGATATAGATATAGATATAGATAGATATAGATATAGATACAGACACAGATTTAGAGATATAGATTGATATAGATCGATATAGATATAGATAGATATAGATATAGATATAGATATAGATATAGATATAGATATAGATATAGATATAGATATAGATATAGATAGATATATATTAGATAGATTAGATATAGATATAGATATAGATATAGATATAGATATAGATATAGATATAGATATAGATATAGATATAGATATAGATAGATATATATTAGATAGATTAGATATAGATATAGATATAGATATAGATAGATATAGATATAGATATAGATATAGATATAGATATAGATATAGATATAGATATAGATATAGATATAGATATAGATATAGATATAGATAGATATATATTAGATAGATTAGATATAGATATAGATATAGATATAGATATAGATATAGATATAGATATAGATATAGATATAGATATAGATAGATGGAGATAGAGATAGAGATAGAGATGATGATAGAGATAGAGATAGATAGAGATAGAGATAGATAAGAAATAGAGATAGAGAGATAGATAGAGATAGAGATAGAGATAGAGATAGAGATAGATAGAGATAGAGATAGAGATAGAGATAGAGATAGAGATAGAGATAGAGATAGAGATAGAGATAGAGATAGAGATAGAGATAGAGATAGAGATAGAGTTAGAGATAGAGATATTAATGGAGAGTCAAAAACTTTTTCAGATCCTTTAGAATCCCTGATGAATTCCCACTGACTGTCCCTCTGTCCCCCATCCAGACACACTCATATCAAAAACAGTAGGTAAGTAAGTGACCCCCCACAATCGTGACTCCCTAACAGAAGACATGCTCTCTGTCCTGAAGTTTGCACCACTGGTGTGTCTGGCCAGTGGACGTGGGTCGACGCTCTGAGAGAGTTGTAGCAGCTGCATTTCCCCGATCCCCCGCCATGGATTCATGAGCTTTGATGGAAAGGGCCATAACTGCGTCTGCTCTTAGCTGTGGTTTCTCAGCACATGGCTCTTTGTGGAACAGAGTCTCCACGACCTTGCCAGAGCTTGGCTTCCAGGAGCTGGTTCTGGGCACAGTTGTTCCTGCTGCCATATGCTGGTCTCACCCAAAATAGAGCAGAGTGTTTGCTAAATGGCTATCAGCTTGTCATGTGCAAAATAAGCAAGATAAACCAGGAGGCAGATCCAAACAGAATCTAGGAAATAAATGTGATGTTACGGACTCGGCCCCCTTCTGACTGCGGAATTGTCACCTCCTTCCTTCCCTCCTCCCCCGCTCCCTCAGCAAAACTTACCCCGGATTCACCCAACACTGTGCAGAGGGCCAGGAGCCTGGGACAAATGGGGCTGTCTTGGATGTCCCTGTATGGAAGGGGGGGACATAAGGAACCACCCAATACCATTCATAGTCTGAGAACACCCTGGAGGCAGGAACTTGGTACATCCTTGACCTGCCCTGTGATCTGATTTCAACATAGCAGCCTGAGTGTCCTTCAGAATGGGTTGGACCATGTCACTTTTTGCTTAAAACCACCAGCTGCTGGATATCACTCAGAGCAAAAACCACATTCTTATGCCAGCCTGCAGGGCCCACGTTATCCCCTTCCCTACCAGCTCCTCCTCCTTCCCCCCCACCTTATTCTCTACCTCTCTGCTCTCTCCCCAGTCTCACTGCTGCCCAGCCCTCTCCTCCCCTCCACTCAGCTCCTTGAGCACTTTGTCCTGGGGCTTCCTCCTGCCCCAGGGCCTTTGCGTTGGCTCTTCTCTCTAACTAGCATGTTTTTCCCAGATGTTATTTTCTCTCTAGTTATTCTGTTCTCACCTCAAAAGGCACCCCTCATGGAAGCCCTCCCTACTTATTATTTTCCATGGGACCCTCTCACTCCATCACTCTCTGGCTCTGTTAACCTTTGGCTGTATCTGTCCTTGCAGGTACACAGGCTTTCTTGGTTTTGCACATGTCAGCTACTGGAACACCATGCGGGGTGGGGAAAGGCAAATTGCTTGTTCACGTCCGGGTCCTCAGTGTCCAGACCATGGCTGGCAGTGAGTGGGTGATGCTTAGTGCCTGAGGAAGGAGAAAGGGGGACACTGTTATTTGTGATTCCCAATCCCTGGCTCCTCCCACTGCCCACTCCACACCTGCCCTTCTTCCCTTCCAGAAGGTGCAGCTGGAGTAAGAATCCCTCACATTTATACACTTCTGTTTTCAATCTATGATGTTGACACCCAGAAAACAGGAGGTGCTCAGTGGGCATTGGTAAGATGAGTGAAGGAGTGAATGAGTGAACGAATGCACAAATTTAATCAGAGCTCGCAGATTCCAGCCAAGGGAGTCAAGGGGCCTTCCCAGGAGAGCGGAGTTGAGCTCTTTCCTGAGGGAAGACCAAAATCGGCCTGGGAGCTATGCCCAGGTGTGCCTGCATGTCCCCTGCACTGGTGGGTCGGAGACCCTCTTCCTGTGTCCTCCCTCTGCCTTGAATAGCTCAGCCTTCCCCTGTGCTGGAAGCCCAGCCCTGCCCTGGCTGTGCCTCTAGGCCCACCCCCTGTCCTTCCTTTCCTGCTCTCTAAAGTGGACGCCCCCTGGGGCTTCCCTCTCCTCTCCACCTGCTCCCTCTTGAACTGCTTAGAGCATTTCTCCCGCAGAGACATCGTTCTCCTTTGGAGCGTGAACCGTGTGGAGTAAAGGTGGGCAGGCGAGCTGAAGATCAAGAATGTCTGTGAAGAATGAGGGTGACTTTTGAAGACATTGAGGCCGTGGAAATTGAGGTGGCAGAAGGATGCTGCCTACGACCATATAGGAAGGCAGAAATGGGTCCCCTGAGCACAGGGAAAGAGGGCACCATCCCCATTTCTGAGAGGCAGTGTCTATTGTTAGTGTGCTGGGGTCAGGTGCCTGCATCAGGCCCTGTGATGGGGAGGAGGAAGGAGACTGTGTGTATAAATAGGTAGGTGCGTGAGCACGTGTGCACAGACACCCACAGACACACACGGCATACTTGTATGCGTCAAGCTACTACTTTAAAGCCGTAGATCTTGCCTACTATTGCTTCAAATGTAAAGGTATCTGCACAGTTAGATGCAGAAATTCTACTTCTAGTTATGTGTCCTAAAGGGATACTTATGTATGTATGAGAAGATGGGCAGTCAACGATGTTTATCGTAGCACGGTTGTAATAGCCACCACCATGCTCCCTGATGCACAGGAGACTGGGCAAGTCCAGGTCAAATGAGATGAATAAGTACAAATAAGTAAGCTGTCAGTGATGAGGCAAAAGCATTTACGCCAATACAGGAATATCACCAAGCCCCATCACTTTGTGAAAGAAAACAAGGGACGTTTGCATGTTTGAAAAGCTGCTGGGGTACGCATCCTTTTGTTGAAATTTCCACTACTTTAAAAAAATTGTTATTATTTACTTATTTCTGTGAGAGAGACAGAGACAGAGTGCGAGTGGGAGAGGGGCAGAGAGGGAGGGAGACATGGAATCCGAGGCAGGCTCCAGGCTCTGAGCTGTCAGCACAGAGCCTGAAGTGGGGCTCAAACCCATGAACCGTGAGATCGTGGCCTGAGCCAAAGTCAGATGCTCAGCTGACTAAGCCAGCCAGCCCCTCCAAATTTTCACTACTTTCTTGTAATAACGTAAGAATGTCCAGTTTTCTTAGGTAATTGAAAGTCACCTCTCCGATGGCAGAGATCGAGGGGATGGTTGGGGCTGATGTGAAGCCATGTGCATGCTCAGTGAGGAGATTCCCCAGAAGCTCTTTCTGTTGGTATTTTTTACAAGGAGGAGCTATGCAGGCTTTGGAAGCAAAATGGAGTAGATTCTTGCCTGTCTTCATATTTGAAGGAAAAGGCTCTCCTTTATGAGGCTTCCCTCTGGGACACAGCCTGTCCTTTGGGTTTGAAAATCATTCAGCCTTCACAGGTTAGAGGTTCGTTCAGACAAGACTACCACATGCCTCGTGTTCCAAATCTCCTTCTGTCTGCTGGGTGTCCAGTGTCCATCTTTGAGCACTTACTAAGAATCGAGAACTAGGCTAGGAATAGAATATGAGCAAAATTAAACATGTCTTTGCCTGCAAAGACGCTGCAAATACGTGTTCATAGCACACGCAAAAAGCGTGCTATGGGAATGAGTCACGGAAGCTCTGAAGGGGGCCACCTGCACGGTTGTGTGGTCTGTGTACTGACCAAGGGCTTTCTCAAGAGGGTATAATGAGAGGGGATTCAAATCTAGCCCACACTTTGCTGACCAAACCCTGCGTCCTAATGTAGGGCTGTATCCACCTGCTGGCGGCACCACCATCCCTCCCCAAGCCATAAGTCCCCAGGGCTATGTTTGGCCAGAGGCAACATCCTTCCTAATTGTCTACCCAGAAGGGGAGTCACATATTAATGCTTCCACTATTGTCTGTAGGCTAGATGTGTCTGTAGATACAGCCTCGTCGGGGATATCAGGGAGGGCTTCCTGGAGGAAGTGACACATGCTCTCTGGATGAGGAATGAGAAGAGCTCTCCAGTCAAGAACCAGTGGAGGCCGAGGGTGGGAAAGGTCACGGTCCGTGTGGGTGATGGTGATGGGAGGGGCATAGCGGCAGACACTGCCTGAGCATCCCTGCTTCTCTGTCTTTCCCACACTTGTGTGAGCATTCCGCATGACAGATGACTGAACACCGAGCTGCTGACTAAGAGCCTGCACTTTCTCCGAACTCAGCAGAAGTACACAGGACTTACCAGGAGCCTCATTGGGCCCCTGTGGAACAGCTCATCCTGACCCCTGCTGGCCAGAGCCAAACCAAATTTCCCCGCTGGCCTGAAACCTCATCGTCTTGTTCTTCCAGGACATTCTAGTGAACAATTTATTTTATCTATTTTTAAATTTTTTTAATGTTTATGTATTTTTGAGAGAGAGAAAGAGAGAGACACACACACAGAGAGAGAGAGAGAGAGAGAGAGAGGAAGTGGGGGAGGGGCAGAGAGAGAAAGAGACACAGAATCCGAAGCAGGCTCCAGGCTCCGAGCTGTTGGCACAGAGCTGGACGCAAGGCTCGAACCCAGGAACTTGGAGATCATGACCTGAGCCAAAGTCGGATGCCTGATGGACTGTGCCATCCGGGTGCCCCTCAAAAACTTTTTTTTTTTAAAAAACACCCTCTGAAGGGCGCCTGGGTGGCTTCGGTTCAGCGTCCGGCTTCAGGTCAGGTCCTGATCTTGCTGTCGGTGAGTTCGAGCCCCGTGTCAGGCTCTGTGCTGACAGCTCAGAGCCTGGAGCCTGTTTCAGATTCTGTGTCTCCTTCTCTCTGATCCTCCCGTTCAGGCTCTGTCTCTCCCTGTGTCAAAAGTAAATAAAACGTTAATAAATAAATAAATAAATAAATAAATAAATAAATAAATGCACCCTCTGAGCATGGCTTGTGGGCGCCGCTGGAAGTAAAAGAGAGGAACCCCCTTTGACCGTCAGATAAGTAGCTACAAGGAGGCGTCAGAAGGTCTCACTATGGAGAGGTGCAGATGGCAGTGTGGGGAGAGCTGGAGGCGCCTTCGTGTTCCACAAATTCAACCCCATCGGTGGGCGGAGACTTACTGTCTGGCTACAGGGCACATCAGAGGCACGAAGCCCGTGACTTGCCCAAGGTCCCAGAACTCTGCAGAAGTGCCTCCAGGGAGTTTGGGGGAGGACGGGTGTTCCTGGCTGTTTCTGCTCAATCACAGACACTCTTAATTTAGCTCCCTCCACGATGGGGTCCCCTGGGCATGATGTTTTCAAGTCTCACTGCACAAACAACTTTGTAAACTGATGGAATCCACCTCCCTTGTTTTATGCAGAAGAGTAACCGAGGGAACAGGGAAACGGAGGTTGTCAGTATCACAGGTGATTAGTGGCAGAGCCGGGGCCGGGACCCAGAACTGTTTAGAAGATGGAAGTTTTTGTACACTTGAGTTCTGAACCCTGGCTGCACATGAGAATTACCTTGGAAATGTTTTAAAAATTGCCATGTCTGGGCCCACTCTGCTCAATTGCATCAGAATCTTTAAGGGTGACACGCACATTCGGTATCTTCGAAAGCTTCCCAGGATATTCAAATGCACAGCTCTGACACCACTGCTGGGTAGAAACCTTCAATGGGAGGAATCACAGGTCCTCTGGATGGAAAAGTAGCACTGCTGTCCTGTTGGACTATTCAGACGTTCTGTTTCTACTTGTAACAGTTTTGGTAGGTTTTGTTTTCTTTTTCATCTAAGCTGTCAAATTTATTGGCATAAAACCATTTAAACATTTCCTTCTCCATTTATCTATCTATCTATCTATCTATCTATCTATCTATCTATCTATCTATTCATTCATTCATTCATTTATTTTATTGACGTGTTTTATTTTTTTATTTTTTTTAAATTTACATCCAAATTAGTTAGCATATAGTGCAACAATGATTTCAGGAGTAGATTCCTTGGCACCCCTTACCTATTTAGCCCATCCCCCCTCCCACTGCCCCTCCCGTAACCCTCAGTTTGTTCTCCATATGTATGAATCTCTTCAGTTTTGTCCCCCTCCCTGTTTTTATATTATTTTTGTTTCCCTTCCCTTATGTTCATCTCTTTTGTCTCTTAAAGTCCTCATGTAATTGAAGTCATATGATTTTTGTCTTTCTCTGACTAATTTCACTTAGCATAATATCCTCCAGTTCCATCCACATAGTTGCAGATGGCAAGATTTCACTCTTTTTGACTGTCAACTAATGCTCCATTGTGTGTGTGTATATATATATATTTAATGTTTATGTATTTTTGAGAGAGAGAAAGAGAGAGACAGAGAGAGAGAGAGAGAGAGAGAGAGAGAGAGAGAGAGAGAGGGAGAGAGAGAGAGAGGGAGAGAGTCATATATATATAACACTTCTTCTTTATCCATTCATCCATCGATGGATATTTGGACTCTTTCCTTGTCCTTTCAATGTCTGTAGGGTCTGTAAGGATGTACATATTTTTATTCCTTATGTCAATAACTTATGTTCTCTTTCTATCTCTCTTTTTAAAATTAACACAGTATTGGGCACTTGGGTGGGTAAGTCGGTGAGCATCCGAGTCTTGATTTTGGCTTGGGTCATGATCCCAGGGTCGTGGGATCAAGACCCGTAGTGAGCTCCACACTGAGCCTGGAGCCTGCTTAAGGTTTTCTTTCTCTCTCCTCTCTCCTCTCCCCCCTCCTGCACTCATGCTCTGTTTCTCTCTCTAAAATTAAAAACTAAATAAATAAAAGTTAAATTAAAATAAATTAATACAGTATTATTAGCGGGGTCTAGCAATTTTATTACTCTTTCCAAAGAAAAAGTTTTCAATTTGTTAAAATTCTTTCTGCTTTTGTCTATTTCCTATTTTACTAATTATTGCTGTCCTACTTATAATTTCCTCAGGTAAGTCAATTGATTTCCTTAGTTACTCCCCATTGGTCCCCTCCCACCAACACTTGGCAACCACTAATCAATCTACTTTCTGTTTCTGTGGATTTTCTTATTCTGGACATTTCATATGATAGTCATAGAAAATGTGGCCTTTTCTTTTACATAATTTTTTCAGGGTCCATCCATGTTGTTGTAGCCCTGCATTCCTTCATTAGCCCTGCAGTTCTTTTTATGTTCCACTGTATGGAAATCACACTTTATCTTCTGATATGTTGATGGACATCTCAGATTGTTTCCACTTTTTGGCGATCATGAGTAATGCTTCTAGGAAAATTTGTGTACAAGTTTTTGTGTGGAAATATGTTTTCCGTTTTCTTAGACATACTTTGGAGTGCAATTAATTGCTTGTGTCATTAGGAACTCTATGTGTAACATTTTGAGAAAAATGTCAAAAGGTTTCCAAAATGGCAGCGGTTCCATTTTACAATCACATAGCAAAGTCTGATCGTTCCAATTTTGCCATATCCTTGCCCAAGCTTGTGATGTTGTCTTCTTCCTTTTAGCCATCCTAGTGGGTGTAGAGTGTTATATCATTCAAAATACTCTGTTTCACTTGTGATTTATTCCTTGGTCTCTGGCTTGTTTCAAAGTGTGTTCTCCAATTTATAAGATTTTAGAGTTTTTATCAGGTTATTGATTGACATTAATTTCTGTTTTAAATATAATTTATTGTCAATTAGGCTAGCATACAGTGTATATACAGTGTGCTCTTGGCTTCGGGAGTAGATTCCCATGATTCGTTGCTTACGTACAACACCCAGTGCTCATCCCAACAAGTGCCCTCCTCAATGCCCATCACCCATTTCTCCCTTTCTCCCCCACTCCCCAGCAACCCTCAGTTTGTTCTCTCTATTTAAGAGTCTCTTATGGTTTGCCTCCCTCTGTTTGAAATTATTTTTCCCCTTCCCTCCCCCATGGTTTTCTGTTAAGTTTCTCAAGTTCCACACATGAGTGAAAACATATGCTGCTTTCTGTGACTGACTTATTCCACTCAGCATCATACCCTCCAGTTCCATCCACGTGGCTACAAATGGCAGGATTTCATTCTTTCTCATTGCCAAGTCGTATTCCTTTGTGTATATAAACCACATCTTTATCCATGATTGACATTAATTTCTCACCTAATTCCAGTGTGGTTAGAGAACCTACACTGTATGATTTAATTCTTTTGAAATGTATATATTTAAAAATTATATAAATGGAATAATTCACTATATAGCATTTTGAAATTAGATTCTTTTACTTAATGATATGCATTTGAAATTCTTCCTGTGTTGCACGTGTCAATAGATTCCTATTGCTGAGTAGTTTTCCATTGTGTACATAAACCACAATTTATTCATCTATTTGGGTTGCTTAACAGTTTTGACTCTAAGGAATAAAGCATTTATGTAGAACTCTTTATGTGGACACACAGTTTCATTTTTCTTAAAAACCTAGAAATGGAATTGTTGGGTCATTGGTTGAATGCATGTTTATACTAAATTGACAAGGAATTTTCTAACATAGCTGACATGCTTTCCATTCCACTGGCAACATTTAAGAATTTCATGTATTCCAACACTCTACAAAATTCGAAATTCTCAGTCTTTTTGTTTGGTGCTATTATGTTAGTTGTGCACTGGTATCTCGTTGTGGTTTTAATTTTCACTATCTCTAGTGATCAATTCTGTTGAATGTTCTTTTAGCTGTGTCTTTAACCATATACATGTTCTTTGGTGAATTACCTGTTTGTGTCCTTTATTGCTTGTTTAATCTTGTTATTATTGAATTGTAAGTATTCTTTACATATTCTGGAAACAAATAATTTGTCAGGTAAATGTTTTGAAAATCCTTCCTCCTACTCTGTGGCTTGGCTTACATATTATTTTCCTAATAGTGTCTTATGAAAGCAATGTTCTTAATTCTGATAAAGCCCAATATATCTTTTTAAATTAAAAATTGTATTTGAGATACATGTACATTTGAGATTGTAAGAAATAACACAGTTGTCAGAAATAATACAGAGAAGTCCCGTGTACCCTTTACTGAGTTTCCACCAAAGGCAACACTTTGCAAAAATATACTTCAATATAACCACCAAGATATTGACATTGGTATAACCAAGGTACAGAACATTTACATCCACAGGGATCCCTCATGTTGCCCTGATGTTGCTAAAGGCACTTTTCTTTTTCTACCTCCACCTACTTAACCCTGGAAACCACCAATGTGTTCTCTATTTCTATAATTTTGTTATTTTGAGACTGTTATATAAATGGCATCATACAGTATGTAACTATTTTGAGATGAGCTTTATTGCGCTCAGAGTAAATCCCTTGAGATTAATCCCAAGGAGTTGCTAGTATTCCTTTTTTATTTCCCAGTAATATTCCATGGTATGGATATACCACAGTTAGTTTAACAATTAACCCACTGAAGGATATTTAGGTAAATTCCCATTTTTGACTGTTGCTAATAAAGCTATGAATTGTGTCTATAAGTATCTACATGAACATAAGTTTAGAATTATTTCCCGGGAGTATTGTTGCTCGATCTTTGATAATTCCATCACTAATTTAAAAAAAAAAACTTTCTAATTATTTTCCAGAGTAACTCCACCATTTTAAATTCCCACCAGCAATGTAGGAACAATTCAGTTTCTCCAAATCTTTACTAGCTTTTGGTGTACTCACTATTTTTAAAATTTCTGTTGTGTTGATGGTGTGGATTTCAGTATGCTTTTAATTTCCATTTCCCTAGTGGAAAAGAGGTTGAACATTGTTTCATGGGCTGATATGACATCTTTGTATCCTATTTAGTGAGATGTCTGTTCCTATCTTTTGCTCAGTTTTTAATTGGATTTTTTAAATGTTGACTTTCACAGATTCTGTATATAGTTTAAAATAAGGCTTTTGTTGGAAATATAATTTGAAAATATGTGTCCCAGTCTCTAATTTGTCATTTTGTTATCTTGACAGGGCCTTTTGAAGAGCAAAGTGGTTAATTTGGATGAAGTCCACCAAATTATGCTGGTGTCCAGATCTTTGCTTAACCCTAAATCCCCAAGTGTTTCTCCCCTACTATAGTTCTTCAAGGTTTAGTTTTGTGCTTTATATTTTCTACCCACGATTCATTTTTTTTCATTTCTGTGTAAGTGATGTGACTCAGATTAACCCAGATAAAAGTGTTCTCCAGCCAATCAAAACCAATAAGTAACTAGGAGACTAAGATTAGTGAGCACATTCCAAAGGCAATTATAATGAATAACTAAAGAATACATTCACTTCAAGAGGGAGGACGGCTTCAGAAGCTTTCTGGTCTCTCCAAATAAAATGAGGGTAGGTGGGAATCTGCCAAGCATCTGCCAAGCATCTTGAGCATCTTCCAAGCTCCCCACCATGCTGTCTTCTGGTCTTGCTTCCCACCGACAAGACCCGTCCTTTGTTAAGCTGCGACCCTGGTGTCCTTAGGAAGGAGAGCCTTCCCTGGGACCCAGCCGAGACCCCAAGCTGCTCACCGAGAGCAAAGGGAGGCAGTGATATTTCCTCATTGATCCAAGCGCTCTGGATTGGAGGCCCAGAGGCCCGCCACGCTGCCATTCGCCCAGGTTTCCCATTGGCTAGAAGAAGCAGGGGTCTCCAGGATGTATGAGGCCCGGTTTTGGTGTTCCCAAAGCACAAAGGTAGAATCCAGCGTTTCCCCCACCGGGCCGAGCTCTCCGAAGCAGGGATCACAGAGAGAGAGAGAGAGAGAGAGAGAGAGAGAGAGAGAGAGAGAGAGAGAGGGAGAGAGTCAGGTTCTCGCAGCTCCGCGAGGAGGCCGCGTTTCGCATGCACATGTGACACAGAAGAGGCCATCCGTGGAAATAGCGTCATCCCATCCCTGATGCGGATTAGCCTAGCCAGTCGGGGGAGCCGTCAAGCTTTCCCACCAGGCAGCATAAGAGTCTACTTCCTCAGCAGCCCCAGTACAGAATCAAGTCATAGTAGGAAGATTCCGTGGGCACCTGGAGGCACGAGGCTCTCTGTTCAGCGCTGTGGGGGCGTAAGGCACCGCTCTCATCCTCACGGATTCCTAGTTTGACTGAAGGGCTGAGATCTGTAAGCACATAGCAGTACCAGGTAATAAAAGATAGGGTACACTTAGGTTCTTGCGGGTTCGGGTGGAACCCCAGAGACCATGTGTTACATTTGCCCGTCCAGCTTGTGCTTTGGGGGCTGACCCTCCGGTACTTGTGGTTCCCAAGGGACCGTGACGCAGAAGACCTGGCTCCCGGGAGCCCAGGGGTCCTGTCTGCTCAGTGGTACTGCAAGTGGGATCGTGTGCCCAAGCAGGGCCAGTCAAACTTGTTACCAGAGTTCCCTTATCATCTACAGAAACTGCTTGAACCAAGAGCTCTTTCTGCCCCACTGCTGAAGTGCCCACAGTGCTGGCTCCAGCTCGAGGGAGGGGGGTAGCCGGGACACAGTGTAATGGGGTACGTAGCTCTCAGGTATGACCCTGAGAGTGAGCGTCTCCTTGAATCTGTGCAAATTTGCCCTGCCCTGGTCCTGGTGCCTCAGGGCCATCGTCCCTCACAGCCATCTTTCCTTTCCACGGAGAGACAGCCTATCTGGAGAAGGAGAGGGAAATGGCGCAAAGACACAGAGAGAACTAGAACCCCAGTGATATCATGAGAGCTCCTGGATCCAGCCATGCCTGCAGCTTGTGTTTCTGGTCTTAGAGCTAATGCATTGAATTGGTGTTCTGTCCCTAAAACTGACTTGGCACCTTCAAGTGGAGGGCAGCAAGTGACAGGGTACAAAGCGAGGCCTTGGCTGAAACGAGGGGACAAGGGGGGGTGATGTGAATCACCGTCCCCTGCTGAGGAGTGTGTGAACTTAGTCTGTGCATGAGGACGTCACAAGCTGGCTGGGGAGTTTGTAGATGCTGTGTGGTGTTTGCTAAGAGCCCACAGCCGAGGAGGCTCAGTCTACCCACCAGAAGAGCAGAACGGGACAGAAAAGAACTTTATTGATTGCGTATTTTTCAAGACCGAGAGCCCTGGACCCAGCTGTGCCTGAAGACAGGCCATCCCTCAACTTCCAAGCTATGACAACCAATAGACTGCTCTTTTCTGTGAGCCAGGCCGGGAGACATGGGTAATGCCCACAGAAACTAAGACAGGCTCGGTCCCCCCTCACCACCACACGCACTGAACCATAAGCAACTTGGGGGCCAGTGTGGTGTTCCAGGCCAGGGTAGGGATGGAGACACTGTAGGCACACAGTCAGCCATGACACCCGGACGGATGGATGAATGGTTGGGGGGAGTGGTCCAGGGCCCCCTCTATGGGACATGTAGCCCCTGCCTCCTTGGAGCACCTAAGCAGGGAAGCAAAGTGGAAGGAGGTTAATGGACCATCTGGGTCCCCCGGTCCTGGGTGCTGAGAATCCCAGAGCTGAACAAAACACACACACTTCTAACTTTTCAGGCCTCCTCCAATCTCTGTGCCCTGAAAGGATCTGGAGCCAGGGCTGAGAAGGTGTGGCAGACCTACCTTCCCAAAGGTGACCTATGATGAGTCACACCCTTGCACAAATCCCCTCCCCTCCAGAGCAGGCAGACCAGGGTCTTGCTTCTGACCAGCAGAATAGGGCAAAGGGGATGGGAGGTCACTGTCATGAGCACATTATATCATATGACAATGGTAAAGGGATGTTGGGTGCAGTTAAGGTCCCTATTTCGCTGGCTATAATTAAATTGAGTTTGACCTGGGTGGGCCTGATCTAACCGAGGGATGGAAAGTCCTTTATAAGAGCATCTCATCCTTCTCTGACATCAGAGACTGCCAGTAGAACAAGATGCTTGTGCTGGCTCTGAAGAAGCAAACAGCCAGGCTGTGAATGGCCCACAGGGAGGGCCATCTGCCAGGAGCTGGGGCCACAAGCAAGTGAACACATTTTGGAGCTGGGCTCCATAGGAGCTGGGAGGCCCAGCTGCTCCTTGGCTGCAGCCGTGGGAAACCCCGACCACAGGAAGGGCCTGCCTGGACCCCAACGCTGAGGCATGTGGCAACTACGAGTGGTGTTCCAAAGTGCGATGTTTACAGAAATTTGTGCAGGAGCAACGATAGGAAACTCACAGGTTTTGGGGAGATGTGATGGGGCTGGGAATCCTCTACCCAAAATGAAAAGTCTTCCAGTATGAGATTCAAACCCCGGCTGTGGGGCCGGACAGTGTCAGCAAAGTGTTGGCCCCATGCTGACTGCCGAGGAGGGACCCCGAAGTGTGGAAGGACTGTCTACACAGGTGCGTCTCACCCCTGCCCTCAGCCAGAAGATCTTCCGCACTCATGCCGCCCGGCCCGTGCCTCAGGCTCGGATTTACAAAACAGTCCTCGTTCCTGCCCTTTGTGCCCAACCCTCACTGTGCCTCCGTTTCCCCACTGGGCTCCTGTGGAGACCTCAGCTCGGCCCTGACACAAGTCCACTGCTGGCCTGAGAGTGTGTCATTCAATAGTAGAGCAGGTGAAACATTCCAATTCCCTCACTCAATGATATTAAATTACACATTCCCACAAAAAAAACTCTCCCATTGCTGCATTATTTAAGCAGAAAGAGCAAAATACAGAAGGCCTCTATGTTCCATTCCTGATTCTCGTGTCACTACAAATATACTGGCTTTTTCCACCCCCTTAATCAGGGATTAACTTTTATGGAGATGGTTGGTTTCCTTTCTATGGAGACACGGTTTTGACTGGAGCCCTAAACCAGTAGTAAAGATCGTGACTAATCTCACTCCCATCGTGCTCACCAGAACATGTGCCCAGACATTTCTATAGCAACTGCTGCCGAGGGCCCGGAGGCCATGGCATATCTTGCCCTGGAAGCTGTTTCTCTTCTTGACCTGGCTTGTTATGTGCTCCAAACTAGGCTTCCGAATCCAGGCGGTACCCTCCATGGGAAATGCATTTGTCATGTTACACAGGGATATGCAGACGCCCGCACACCGAGTTTTAGCAGACCGAACCCCGCTTGCCCGTCTGTACACTTCGGTTTTACTTTCCCGAGTGAGTTTCCAGAGGGGGCTGAGGGAACATACACTCAATCTGCTTCAGACACTTCCCAGCTAATTGTGATAAGCCACCAAGAAGGGACCTCATGACTCAAGTAAACAAATCAATCCATGTTTGTGCAGAACCCAGGCTTGTTTAGGTACAGCAAATAATGCCATATCACTTTACTGTTTTTTAATGTTTCTATTTATTTTTAAGACAGAGAGAGACAGAGCGTGAGTGGGGATGGGTCAGAGAGAGAGGGAGACACAGAATCAGAAGCAGACGCCAGGCGCCCAGCTGTGGCACAGAGCCCAAGCGGGGCTGAAACTCACGAACCGTGAGATCATGACCGAGCTGAAGTCGGACGCTCAACCCACTGAGCCACCCGGGTGCCCCCATATCACGTTAATAGAGAGGAAATACGGAACAGGGTTAGAAGGCAGCCTCCGGGTGGGGGACGCCAGGGATTCTCAATCCTGTACTTCTATTCCCCAGCTCTGTGACCTTGGGCTTGTGATGCAGCCTCTCTATGCCTCGCTGTTTCCGTCTTCAGAATGTGATATTGCTAGTCGTTGGCACATAGGGTGCTGACCAGGCTTATATGAGTTACCGAGTGGAAAGCCCTGAAAATGGTGCTTAGCCTGTAGTAACTTGCATGCCTTTGTGGCTCTTCTTTGGCTGTTGTTACCATCGCCTTCAATTTTCCAGGGTGGATTTCACTGAAATGACCACCACAGGCGATTTACTGATTTCCTCACTGCCTCGCCCATGCATTCATTCATGCCCCCAGCATTAATCCGTGTCCCCCGCATGGCGCCTGGGGCGGCTGTGATCTAGGTGACAAAATTTTGGTAGCACTTTTCTCGTCTGCAGGGAACAGCTTAGATTCACTCCTCCAGGTTGAGCTGAGTCCTTCCTGCCCACACCGAGCCTTCTCCCGTGAGTTCCTGCAAGAGACAGGACACTCTAAATTGTCTTTCTCGGCCTCCAGATGTGTCCACAGAGAGAATGTCTCACAGACGAGGTCAGTGGGAGAAAATGAGCCAGATACACTCATGCAGGCATTCTGCTGAAACACGGATGCGTTGCCCTCCTCCGGCTTTCCCAGTGCTTCGGGATCTTGGTCATTCTTTGGGTTTGAGCAATACAGGAGCAGCAGATTCGGGACTGTATTTTTCACTTCTGCAATCTTATTTAAGCCCTCTGTGAGCATAGGTGAGTTTTCAGTGGCCAAAACCTAGCACATAGGAGCGCCTGAATTTCCATCTCATTCATGTGCCAAATCTATTTCACAGGGGCGGGGATGAGGGCTCCACGGAGCAGTCAGGGTCACGCAGGTTACCACAAATGCATGCCTAAGAAAACACAGCAGCCAGAGAAAGAAGTGCCCGGCCATCTACTCAGGCAGTGCCATTAATTCCATCACACTACACTGCCTTCAGCCAAACGTTACTCTTCTTTTTACTTATTGCAACAAGTCCTTGATTTGAGAGAATAAGATCACTGATGGTACGCCCACTCCATCCAGATAATCAAATCACAGGTGTCCTTGCTTCTTCGAAATGTAATCAAGGGCAACATCCATCTACCCAAGATGAGACAGCCTTGCTCAGCACCACCCTGGAAGCAAAGGTGTCCTCTCCCGATCACGGAGGGCTTGAGGTTCGCAGGTAATTACCCCCATCCATGCTGACCAAATGCTTGTAAACATCAGAGAATCACATTCACAGGAGATAAATTAAATGGGAGGAAAGCAAAAGTTTTGAAGAAGTCAGTTTTTCAACATTTGGATGGCATCTCTTTGTTGAGGTTAGAAATTTTAATTAAAAACTGAAACAACCAAAATCTCTATCATAGCAATCTTGCTTCACTCCATCTACATTTGGGGGAGTTGGTGCAGGGGAGTGGTTCTCAATGGGCAGTGAATTTCCCCCTCACCCTGGGGGACATCTGACAATGTTTGGAGACACTTTTGGTTGTTGCCATTGGCACATAGCAGGTGGATGCCAGGGACACTGCTAAACGTCACACAGCACACCAGATGACCTCCCGCACCCAAGAGAGACCGTCTGGTCCCCCAATCAGCAGTCCCAAGGTTGAGGACCCTATAGGAAGGGACCTTGGGGGGTCCAGCAGATATACTTTTATACAGTGTAAGAAAGCCTCTTGCTAGGCTAACTCAAAACGTAGGTAGGACATGACGAGGAACATTTAACATTTCAGTACCTGTGTTTTCACCCATCGGACCAAAAATCACTGAACATTTTCCTTTAAGCAATGAAGCTGCCCCAAATCATCATTCTGTCATGCATGCCAGCGACATTATTGCAAATAGAAAAGATAAAACATTTGTTGAGCGGTATCACCCTTGCCACGCGAGGAAGTGAGCGAATGCATGTGGCACCTTGGATGCAGCACATGTGTGGCTGCAGGCAGTGTGGCCTTGACTGCCCGACGAGCGCTGGGTGCTTTGGGTGATCTGACTGCGATCAGACGGCTCAGTTCTGGGGTGGGGAAGCTGTCTCACCGGGAACAGGACTCACAGAGGTTGACCAGACGGTTAGTGGCAAAGCTGAGGCTGGAGCATGCACCTGGCCTCCTGTGTCTGGCGCACAGGGGAAACACTCCGTCCTCGTAGCGGCCGGCACGGTCCCTCGTCTTTGAGCGTCTGAGAATGCAGAGGTCAGGCAGGAGCATGGCCAGCGGGGGCACCCAGTGTGGCATGTCAGGGGCGGTAAGGGATTCCAAGCTGTGTGGTTGTGCCTCTTCGATGGTCCATGGGCGGCGGGAGGTCAAGCTTGCCCAAAGGCAAACCCCTTTACCTGGCCATTAAGACCCCAAAGGCTGTGGAGAAGGGGATGGTGTTCTTCTCTTTGGAGACCCAGTCTTATTTACTTCCTTGAAGATCTTATTTTGAAAGTCCTGATAATGACTTTGTGCCTGTTCTTGGATTTCACACCACGGTCAGGGTGGCAGGGAGAGGCAGAACCTCGAAAGGTGGTCTGCACCCCTTGGTCGGCACATGGCCAAACTTAGGCCCAAACTCCCGAGTCTCCGAATCCTGCCCTGTTAAGCCATCATATCCCATGGCAAAATATCTCCATTTCTTCCTGATCTCCTTAAGGGCCAAGACACCCAAGAAGTTGGTGGGGGTGCAGAGAAGAAAAAGGACCCCTTAGAGCCCACAGACTCACACCGTCTCTGTTTCCAAACGGAACCCCTATGGTGTCACCTGTGGGCAAGAAGGCTGAGGTGCAGAGAGGCCAAGCAGGTGTCCAAGCCCCTGTCACCCGTTAGTGCCGACACCAGGCTTTGTTCCCAGACTGCCTGACGGTACAGCCAGTGATCCAGGAAGCACGTGCCCAGACGAGGCCCAACACCTCAGCCACTTTCAAGTGCATGGGTGACGTTAGTGCGCAGTTGATGTCTCAGCTTGCCGAACATCAGTTTGAAAATAAGGATGACCTCTGTGCCATGCTCAGCCCAGAGCCCGGTACACAGCACGTGCACAGGAAGGGTGTCCCCACTGCCATGGTTTCTGATCCAGGTGTCCCATGACGCTGGTCACACAGAGCTTCAATGTGCCGAGGACCAATGTGTGAAATCCAGGTGTGCAGCCAAGCAGGCAGAATTTAGCACAGTCAGCTCGGACCCTCGGGGTACCTGCTCAGTCTCCTCTTCCGGGACATCACTCGGCTTCCTCCCAGAGTGTACAGGCGCACCCCACACTGCCTCCCCAGTGCATTGCTGCGGGTTTCCCCGTGATGGCGTTCAACAGTACAGCTGCCATTTCACACCTGAAGTACAATTCTTCAGCTTCCTAGTTCGACCACAGTTGTGAAAACCGGGCCTGCTGTCTGGCTGCCAAGACCATTTCTCCACACGTGGTGAATTCCTAGCCAGTGAAGAGTAGCAGGGCGACCGAAACAGCATAATTTCTTCATCTTCATTTTTAAAGGAGAGTTTTGTTGGGCACAGAATTCTTAGTTGATGGTTTTTTTCAGCACTTCACATTTATCAGTACACCATCTTCGGGCTTCCATTGTTTCTGATGAGAAATCAGCCATTAGTCACATTATTCTTGCCCTATATGTGATAAGGAGCTTCCTCTTTCTACTTTCAAAATAATATCTTTATTTTTCAATAGTGTAACTATGATTTGTCTAGGTGTGTTCTTCTTTGAGTTCATCCAAATTGAAGTTATTTCAACTTTTTGGATCTTTCAGATAATTTTCATCAAATTTGGTATGTAAACAACTTGTTCAGTAATAATTTTGTCCCTTTTTCTCCCTCCTCTCCATCTGGGGCACCTATTATACATGTGTTACATAATTCTGTTGGAGCACCTGATATTGTCACACAGTGCTCTACTGATTGGTGTCCAATTTTTCTTCCCTCTCTATTCTTTGGCTTGGCACATTTCCCTTGATTTACCTTCAAGTTCACACATTCCTTCTTCTATTTCTAATCCACTGAGTTAATCTAGTGAAATTTAATTTGAGTTAATGTATTTTTCAATTCCATAAATTTCACTTTTTTAAAAATCACTTCCATTTGTCTATTGTGATTCTCGGTGGACTCACATTATGTTTCCTACTGTATCTTTGAATATATTTTCCTTTAGTTCTTTAAATGTAGTAGCTGCTGGAAGTCTTTGTTAAATCCAAAGGTGGGCCTACTCAGTTTCTATTTAACTACTCTTTTTCTTCAGTATGGGTTAAACTTTGTTAATGTGCATGTTTATTATTTTTTAGGTGAAAAGTAAACACTTATTTAGATTATCTGCCCACTTGCGTGCGCGCGCGCAGGCACGCATGCACACACACACTCGTTGCTATCATGACTGGCAAGAGATAATATTCTCTCTACTCTTTCTAATTAGCATTTCCATAACAAAATCCTAGAAACAATAACACACTCATACGTGCTAATACAAGCATAGACTCCCTTTATAAAAGGGGCCACTAAAGAACAATTAAAGTTGCTTGAGGAGGAAAGAAGGGATTTGAACACGTGTACCTTTTGAAATTCACATCCACAAACTACCTACTCATTAAAAAAAAAAAGAAATCTGTTTCACTGATTCTCAGCAACAGCACTGTGCATTAAAACCTAAAAGCACGTTTTATTTTGCATTTACTACCTTCTCATTATAATCGATTCTTAACTAGGAAATAGCAAAATGCATTTTTAAAGCAGGAAACAAGAGTTAGCCTCCAAAACATGGCTAAACCACCAATCATACACTTTCCTTTTTACAACCATCATCCTTTTATGAACCAAATAAGTGAGGTACCACTCCAATGGTATTCAGATGCTAGCTGACTATTAGCCTTTCAACTACTGACAGTGGGGACAGGTTTGGAAATACTATTCAGTTTAAAAGTAGCAAGCAGATCTCTTTTAACATGAAAGGGACTCAGAGCTGAGCAGAAAAGGTGGGAGCAGTGAATTTACTCCTGGATGGCAAAACCTAGGTTGGCTGAAATCAGAAAATGCTTTTGAGATCAGCTTGTTCAGAAGCTCTCCATCTGAGATCCTTGGAAGTGAGAAAACAGAAATGGGATCTCCTGCATTTATTCAACATTTCAAGGAGTCTTTTTAAAGACCTCATAAGATTATCAGTGAAAAAGCTGCTCTGGATAACCAAAACAGGTATTTTTTTAGGCCCTACATCTTTCTGGTCATACCAGCATTACCAAAATTATTTCTCATCATCAGCCCCCAGGCCAATAAGTTTCTCATGTCCCCGCATTGATACTACATTCTTTCTACCTTATACACCAGTCCCCACTGTCCATTAAACTTCCCTTTATCTTGCAAGATCCACCTGAAGTATTATCTCTTTTTTTTAAAAAAGAACACATTTTTATTTGTTTTGAGACAGAGACAGAGACAGAGAGAGAGAGAGAGAGAGAGAATGCGAGCACAAGCAGGGGAGCAGCAGAGAGAGAATCCCAAGCAGGCTTAACCAACTGAGCCACCCTGGAGTACCATCTCTTAATGAAAATATTATCTCTTAATGAATTTAGCACAGTCAGCTCGGACCCTCAGTGTACCTGCTCAGTCTCCTCCTCCGGAACGTCACCCGGCTTCCTCCCAGAGTGTACCAGCAGGGGAGCATCAGAGAGAGAATCCCAAGCAGGCTTAACCAACTGAGCCACCGAGGAGTACCATCTGGGACCTGTCTGGGTCCAAGTTACAGCTGTAACACTGATTGTAAGATTAGTCTAGGTCTCATCAGGTATCCCGTCTGCATCCCAGACGTGCAGCTTCCTAAATGGTACCTAGTCACAACATGATGATATTGGTAGACTAGACAAAGACTATGCCATGGCCGGGAAAAAAACAAAAACAAAAACAAAAACAAAAAACAAAAAACAAAAAACAAAAAAAAAAAACTGGACCAAACCAAAAGTACGTCGTTTATGATCTCATTCATCTAGAACTCTAAAAAAAAGAAATTAATATATTGTGACAGAGTGCAGATCAGTAATGGGTGGCAGAGAGGGGCAAGAGGAAAGGATAACCAAGGGACACAAGGAAACTTTTCGCTGATGGATATGGTCACTATCTATACTGTGGTGGTTTCATGGATATGTGTGTGTATATAGTTTTTGATCTGTGTGTATACTCATCCACACTGATGTATAAACTTATCAAATAGCACACTTTAGTTTCCTGCAAGTTATGCCAATTATACTACAATAAAACTTTTTAAAAATAAAAACAAAAAGGATGATATTTTGAATAAAATGCAACGTGTGCATTATAAATAAACCAAATAAATAAACCAGGAAAAGACGGGAGCAAGGACAAAACGGGTAGAAATACAGATGAAACAAGATTAGACATGAGTTGTTAATTTTTATAACTAGGTCCTAAGGACATGGGGGTATAATATGATATTTTCTTGACTTTTACATATTTGACATTTTCTATAATAAAAACAAGTTTTCAGTTGAAGGGGAGCAAATCATAAACCAGGATAAACTAAAAGAAGAAAAATGCTATGCTGGCTCCAGACCCAGACTGCTAGTAGCCAAAGACTTTCATAGAAGTTGAAGAGCAGGGGAATGTGGAGTTTAAAGGGACACATTTTATTCTCTACTCTATCACCTTAGAAACGTGCATGTTCCTTAGAGAGCTAAGCCATCCTTTCCCTGGTTGGCTCAAAGCTGGGCTCCCTTGCACACTTGACTTCTCGTGGAGCCTTCAAGCTGTCAGATCACATAGGCTTCCACAGATATGCTTCCAACAGCCTGAAGTTTAGGATAAAAGAAAAACCATCTTGTCGCCCATTTGAAGTATTTCATGCATGCTGAAGCAGCACCTGGTTAGATAGCCAAGTACTACAGCCACAGGCAACTCAGAAACACACAAACAGAAGCAGCATTTTTATCTTCTTTTCCTCCAAGCCTCTGCTCATGGATCTTACAAAAGGAGTCCCAATCACATCAACCAATTTGTAAAGAAGGGAACTCTTGGCCAACATTTGCTTACAGCACACTAACTCATCATCTCATTTGAGCCTCATGTTTAACCTTGGGAAGCAGCACATGTCTTTACCCCTTTTTTAAGCATGCTAAATACTGAAACTCAGAGAGATGAAACAAATGGTGTACCCAAGGTCACACAGCTAGCCTGTGGCAGGGCAGGAGTCGAGGTCCGTCCTACCTCTGTGCCTGTCTAGTGTGACTACCTCACAAGCTTAGCAGAAACTCTCAAGATGCCTATATGAAGAAAAGTCATATCTCAATTAACCCACTTTTTTACTACCCAATCTCAAACACGTCAAAGGATTTTAAGAGTAGGCACATGAAACCATTACTGCAAATAAAGCTTTTTCAGGTATGTATAATTTCTTTATCCGCTAGCACAAGGAGGTATGAAGAAGGGACAGCAATTGACTTTAGACATTACATGAGGGGAGGAAAAGGAAGGTATTGCCCAAAGAAAGATCAAAGAAATAAAACTAGGGATCAGACTGGAAAGAACAGCACAGTAAACACAAAACCCAAATTAACAACCCCCATGGTATTTTCTCTGTAACACCAGGATGTCCTGCGTGGTGATTACCCTGTTAGTGAAATGAAAGAAAATGGCCATTTTTTTCAAGCTACTGGTTTCACCCATGCTAGGTTAAACTGGAAGAGAATTTTTCAAAACTGTATTAAATTTGCTCACAATGTGGTGATTCTCCATTTTCCACCAAAAATGTCACTTTCAGAGTTCAAGGTCTACAGTAACAATCCTTGCTTCTGGGTTAATGCATGAAACTGGATATTTAAAACATGGATTCTAGTTGTCACAGCTAACAATAGCAACTAGTACTTACTGAGCACATATTATGAGCAGGTATTGTTTTTAATGCTTTTAATCTTCAAAATGGATCTTCTGACACAGGTTCGATTATTGTTAGGGCAACAATATAATTTATTGTCCAAATAAAGATACTTTGGGGAATCAAAGGGGAAGTTCATGAGCAAGGGCTCAAACTGAAGAACAGTGAGATCATGACCTTAGCCAAAATCAAGAGTGGGATGCTTAAGTGACTAAGCCACCTATGTGCCCCAGGAACAGAACTCTTCTGTATTATCACTGGGGTGACATTTACATGACTATATACAATCTCTAAAACTCAAAGCACTATGCACCAAAAGAGTTATTTTATATAGTGTTAATTACACAACAAAAAGCATTTTCAAAAAAATACCACATCTGTCCTCATCTCTCCATTTCCTGCATCCACACTAATTCCTGTCATGTTCACCTCTCCTGGTCAACTGCAATGACTCCTTACCTGATTTCCTCCCAATTACAATCTTCAATCTGTCTTTCTAATAAACTTATGAAATATAACTCCTGAATAAAGTGTTATAAGGAAAAAAAATAAGCCAGAACTAAATAGCTGCACCTTCCTTAGATCATGCATGTACACCACTCCCTATGGTATTTGTAACACGAAGACCCAATGTGCAAATACAATAAGCAGCCAAGGGGAGCCTAGTGGCTCAGTTAGTTGAGTGACCTAATCTTAGTTTCAGTTCAGGTCATGATTTCGCCATTTGTGGTTTCAAGCCCCAGGTCACACTCTGCACAGAGCCTGCTAGGAATTTTCTCTTCCCCCTCTCTCATCCCCTCCCCTTCCTCACACACACTGTAAGTCAACCACCCACCCACCCACCCAACCTACCAACAAACATTAAAATAAACATAAGCAGCCCAAATCATAAGGGTTTGTAGTATGTTACACATTTATCCCATAGTTCAAATAAAAGCAAAGAAAACTTGACTATCGTGCTAGAATTATTTTTCTTTCTTATACCCAACTCATTTTGCTCACTTGTGGTTCATTTCTGTGTCTCCTCCTCTAAATGCAGTGCCCACTTCCTCTGGCAGTCCTACTTGAAGTGAATTTCTAACTGCCTCAACTCAGTACCTTCTTCATTCTGTTGCCTTTGTCATGAAGACCTGGAACAAAAATCCATGAAAGAATGAACACCCCAGGCCTGGCATGCCACTACTAACACCTGACAAACAGCAACAACGTCCCAGAGACAGCAACTAGCAAACAATCCGTTGTCTATTTAGGAAATATGAGTGAGAAGATGGAAGAAATAGAACTTCCCAAAGGGAGCCTGAAAAAGAAAACCAAAAACAAAATCCACTGGCGTTAAAATGTGAAAACAGGTAAAACCAAGGTTTATCTCAATGTTAATGCAGGTGTTACTGGATAGACTAGATGAACCTGAAGCAAATGATTTCTAAACAACAACAACAACAACAACAACAACAACAAAAACAACAACAACAACAGCAGTAGCAGCAACAACAACAACAAAAGAGTCTTCTAAAATATGCATTGGTATAATTTAGCAGATAATCAGAGCTGCAGAAACTAGCTTTATGTGGGAATAATCAGAATACCATAGCTACTCAGAGGAGTCACGCTTATTGCTAATAACTGATGCTCAGGTGGTGTGATCACTGTATTACACAAAACTAAGTAAGGGTGTTAAAAAGGAGGAGGGAACCAATGCAGGGTGGCAGATGCCAGAACGCATGGAGTGAATCAAGGGCTCAGTGAAACGGGAAGACTTAATCACAAAGTGAACAATATGTCTGAAAATGCTGCAGATTCAGGTAGCACACAGGCCTCCAGGCTGCCTGGCAGGAGTTCTGGGAATACCAGGGGCAAAGCAATGAACTTACAGCTACCAATCACTTCCCTGTGGCAAGCAAATTACCTGATAAAGCATCTCAATTGACCCTATGTACAAAAGAAGGAATTGAGGCTGAAGGAGATGTGATAATTGCTCAAGGTCACAGAACTAAGAAAGTTATGGAAATGGCCGTTACCCCAAGCACTCTGACTCCTTAGTGCATTACATGCTGTCTCAAGTATGCAAAATTCAGCTTCAGTAACCCTTTTACATCTTTTTAAGTAAATTTTTTTTCAAAAAGTTTTGATTGTTGTATTTTCATTTTTATTTGTTTCCTTATGTCTTTTAATTTCTTTTCTAATTGTCTGGTTGACTGATTTGTTCTTTAGTAGGATGTTTATTAACCTGTATGCTTTTAGAGGTTTACCAGACTCTTTCCTGTAGTTTATTTCAAGTTCTAACCATTGTGATCTGAAAGTGTGCATGGTGTCATCTCAATTCTGTTATATTTATTGAGGGCTTTTTGTGACCCAGTATGTGGTCTCTCTTGGAGAATGTTCCACGTGCACTCCAGAAGAAAGTATGCTCTGCTGCTTTGGGATGTAGAGTTCTAAAATATCTGTCACGTCCTTCTGGTCCAATGTATCATTCAGAACCATTGTTTCTTTCCTGATTCTGTCTAGATTTTCTGTCCATTGTTGTAAGTTGAGTCTTAAAGTCCCCTGCAATTACCACATTCTTATCAATGAGATTGTTAATGTTTGTGATTAAATGTTTTAAATCTTTGTGTGTTTCCGAATTCACTGCATACTCATTATAATTGTTCGCTCCTCCTGATGGACAGACACTGTAATTATTTAATAATGCCCTTAAACATCTCTTGCTACAAACTTTAATTTAAGGTCAAGTTTTTCTGATATAAGTATGGCTAATACAGCTTCCTCTTGACTCCCAGTAGCATGAAAGGTAGCTCTCCATCCCCCCACTTTCAATAGTAAGGTGTCCTCAGGTCTGAAAGGAGTCTCTTGTAAGACAGCAAATAGTTGGGTCTTGTTTTGTATTATCCATTCTGATACCCTATGTCTTTTGGTTGGAGCATTTATTCCACTTCCATGCAGTGTTATCATGGAAAGCTGTGGTTCCAAGGCACTGTGATGTCTGTACTTTTCATGCTTGTACTGGTGTCTGTGGCACTTTGTGATACTTGCGACATTTCCCTCATAGAATCCCTCTTAGGATCTCTTGCAGGGATGGTTTAGCGGTGATGAATTCCTTCAGTTTTGGTTTGTTTGGGAAGACCTTTACCTCTCCTTCGATTCTGAATGGCAGGCTGGCTGGATAAAGGATTCTTGGCTGCATATTTTTCCTATTCATCACATTGAAGATTCCCCTATTCCTTTATGGCTTGTCTGATTTCAGTAGATGGGTCTGCTCCTATCCCAATACATCTACCTTTGTACATTAAGGTCCATTCATCCCTAGCTGCTTTCAGAATTCTCTCTTCATTCTTGTATTTTGCCAGTTTCACTATTATATGTTGTGCAGAATATCAAATCAAGTTACATCTGAAGGGAGTTCTCTGTGCTCGTTTGGTGTCAATGCCGGTTTCCTTCCCCAGATTGTGGAAGTTCTCAGCTATGATTTGTTCAAGGTCATCTTCACACCACTTTTTGCTCTCTTCTGGAAATCCTTGGTTGCATCACTTACTTCTCTTATTCTCCCCTCTCGATCCTCAATTTTCTCTCTATCTTTTCTCGCCTCCTTTTCCCCATATTTTTATCTTCTAATTCATTTAGTCTCCCCTCTGTCTCTTCAATCCGCGCTGTGGCTGCCTCCATTTTAAATTGCACCTCATTTATACCATTTGAATTCTTCATGAATACTTTTTATTTCCTTGATCTCTGCAATAATGGATTCCATGCTGTCTTCTATGCCTTTGCCAATCCCAACGATTCATCTTTTGACTGTTATGCTAAATTCTGATATGTAGCTTATATCTGTTTTGATCAAGTCATTGGCTGTCCACTTCTTCCCAGAACTTGTTTTGAGGGGAATGCCCCTGTTTCATTATTTTGGCTAGTTTTCTCTCTCTCTTATGATGTTTACAAGCTTGTTATTTGCTCTGCACCTGCAAGAATTGTTATATGAAATGGGGGTCATGCCCTGTGCAGGTTCTAGCCCTGCAGTTAGTGTTTCTTGGAGAGTGTTACTTGCTCTCTGTTGTTGTGGCATTGGCTCTTTGAGTTCTCTACTCGTCATGATGTTTTTGACCCTCCACAAGGTGTGCTTTTATTTGTCCCTTGAAGTAGCCCTGGAAAGGAAAACAAACAAACCAACAAACAGGAAACAGAGACATGGAAGGAAACGTGCAACTAAAAGAAATAAATGGACACACACACGCTCACACACACAGAAAAACAGCCTGAAATCAAAAACGGAACAAAAGAAACAAACCAGAAACACCAGCTACAAGTAAAGAACACGGTAGAGGTGTTGCTGTTTGAAGAACACATATAAAGAGAGAAATGACAGGAGTGGGGAAAAGGAAAAAATATATATATATTGACCAGACCGGGAGGCTAAATGGCTTATTGCAGAGAGAGAGAAAGGAAAATAAGGAAGGAGGTGGGGGGAACAAAAGGAAGATAAGTTTACCCAGACAGAGAAACCAAATGGCTTGATTATTCCAGAGAGAGAAAGGAAAGTATAGAAGTATAGGTAGGAAATGTATCAAGGGAATGGATTATAAGTGTCTGCTTAAGCAAACCAACAAGCAGAGTTATCAACCTAAAAGAGGGAAGAGAGAGGAAGGGAGAATATATCTAACAACAAGAGTTGTCCCGGAATAAATCCAGTCTATGCAGCATCACTGGTCCGGATGATGGAGCTGCCTGGTTCCACAGCGCCTATCCTGCTCCATCAGATAAGCAGGTACCCAGCACACAGGGGCGCGGTTTGGGGTAGGCTGGTCCCACCTCCACTATGGACCCTCTGACTGATCCCTGAGGCCCCGCCTTGGTGGTGGTGGTGGTGGTGCTGGTTGTGGGGAAATGGTGATGTCCAGCCTCGTCTCCATGACCTGGTGTACTCCGTTCCAGTTGTCCTCATTGTGCCCAGGGCACACACAGGGTGGTCCTTCTTGCTCCACTGACTCCTTTGGCATAGCGCTTGTCTAGGATTCGCAGACCCGTTCCGTGTGCTCTGGCACTGGGGAAGTGCCTCTCTGTGCTGCTACAAATCTCTTCCTGGCTATCTTTGTGCTGCTGTGCTTCAGGGAGCCCCGTTTTTTCCTGCCGTGGACTACGCTGCTGACCTCACTGCTGAGCTTGGGCATGGTGGATGCAGACAGGCATTGTTTTGTCCCACAGCGACGCCCCCGGGAGGGGGCCACTTTCTCCTACTGCAGACTGCGCCCTAGACGCAGCCACTGATCTGGGGGGTGGTGGATGCAGGCAGGCTTTGTTCTATCGCACAGCCCTCCAGGGAGGGGATACTGTCTCCTTCTGTGGACTGTGCCCCTGATCTACCCCTGAAACCAATGCTGCCTCCTCTCCTCCCCAAGTACGCAAACACGGAGCCTAGCCCCAGACCCAAGAAAGCCCCACAGTTAGAGATAAGATCCCTCTCAGTCCCAGTCCGAGGTTCTCCTCTTATCCACATACAGCCCTACACTTCCCGAGCCACTCTTTCTCTTACTTTTGTCTCTCCGCAGAAGGGGATCTCTTCCCTCCATTCCTACTTGGCCCAATTTATGTACCCCAGTTCACAATCAACCACCTGTCATTTCTCAAGTTGTCTGATTTCCTTCAGGAGTATTCAGTGTCTTTTACTCGCAGACTTTTGGGGTTCAAAATACTTTGGCTTCAGCACTTTGTTTGAGAGACATGGGATGTACAGATCCCCCTATTTCTCCACCATGTTGACCCCCATGCCCCAGGAAGATTTATTTATAAATTGATGGACATCAAATTCTAGATCTTATTTTCTTATTAATGTTATTAGGATTAAACTCAGTACATACTTTTAGTTTTAAGAGAAATTCCCTGTGATTTGAATCCTTTGAAAATGAATTGAAGAGGCAATCCGAATAAATATCGCATTCCCTTACTGGGACTTCTCCCTCTCCATCTCTCTCTCTCTCTCTCTCTCTCTCTCTCTCTCTCTCTCTCTCTCTCTCACTCTCCTTCTCTTTGACACACACACACACACACACACACACACACACACACACACACACACCTCCCCCAGACTGTCAGGAATCTCTCTAAGGTGCCCGCCCAATTCCATTGCCAGTACATAAACTTCACCAGTACTCGGGACTAGAAATCCTCACTAAGGTCTGGCCGGAACAAAATAGAAGAAAACAGCCTTTGTCAGTCCCACTCTCCTGCCTGTTCAGTTTCCTCCCTCCTGCCAGGTCACCCTGACCCCAACCCCACCTTGCTGTCAAAGCCCATTCTATAACTAGCTGACAAACCTAGCTAGTGTTTGATTCTACAGCAAAATGCAACGAAGTTCCAAAAGGTCTCAGCCCTCCCAGGCCAATGAGTCAGCAGGAAAACACCAGGCCAAGAATCACACTAGGAGAATTCTTATTCCAGCTGTACCACTTCCTGGCTGAAGATGCACAGTGAAGCTGTCTTCCAACAACAGTCTAACTCCACATCTGTAGGCCTCTAGCCCACCTGCATTGCTACCAGGCTCGGAGACACATCCAACGATTTTGATTCTTGAGCCCCTTCTGGACTTTGTTTGCTTTGTTTAAAATGTCTACCCTCTTGGATAAACTAGATTTTGAGACACAAATATGCACAAATATGCAAATTCCCCAAGGGAAAAGACAGTCCGGGGGTCTTTTCACTGCAGTCGTCCATATCCCCAAAGCACTGATTTCTACGGTGCACATAATTAGAAGAAACAGGCAGGCACCTTCCCAATGACAATGAAAAAGCAACAGAAGGTGATGAAGAGTCCAACCTGATGTAGTAGCTGAAAGCCCAGAGGTCAAGAATTACCCACCAACACTATGGAGGCAGGGGTATACCTCAAGAATAGAGCCTGGCACAAAGAGTCCCTCAGTCAGTTTTCGGTGAGTGGTGAATAAAGCCATAGGTGGACCAATAAACTAACAAGCAAGCGAGCAAAGGCTGACAAGGGAAAATCCGCCTGTTCTATGGTGGTATAGAGAAAGTAGGTGCTTTTAGCAATGCCAGTAAGAGGGTAAACATTATAGAACAGGCCAATTAGTGAATTCTGTGGGTGGAATGTTTTCTCCTGATTACAATGGGCAGCTTATCCATCCTCCAGCCCTGAAGCATATGGTAAGTGGACACCACATGCTGGGGACAACACGTTCGGGAGTAAAGGAGTGGAAGTAACAAGTCTCCACCTTTGCTAGAATGTCGGCTTCCATTTACAGACCCTCCATCTGGCCCCTGGCCCTTTCTTCCTCCCACCCACCCCGATTACTCCCACATATTATGTCCTTACTGCAATCTTGCAATCCTTGGTTTTGAACCATCCTTCTAATCTGTTTTGTTGTTGTTTGTAAGATCTGTCATTTATCTACGTAAAAACCTGGGAATTTCAATCTTAACAAAGGTGAGAGCACCTGGATGGCTCAGTCAGTTATGCATGTGACTATATTGCTTTCGACTCAGGTCATGATCTCATGGTTTGCGAGCTCCAGTTCTGCATCAGGCTTTGTGCGGACAGCGTAGAACCTGCTTGGGATTCTCTCTCTCCCTCTCTCTGAGCTTTCCTGGCTCTCTCTCACTGTCTTATGTTTGTGTGCTGCTTTTTAAACTGGCCTACGAGTAATTTGGGACAAGTGGTATGATAAGTAACCTTCTCTTTCACCTGCTATGACAGCTCTAACGTTCCCGTTACTCTGCTGAGTTAAGATGTAAGGCAGAGTGTCCCGAGATCCTCAACCAAACTACACGGTGTAATTGTATGAGCATAGGTATTCACACTTCTGTCCATTCCCTCGTAAACTCACTCATTTCACAAAGAGTGAACACTTGCGCTGTGCACTCTGAGAAATATAACAGTAAGCAAAATAGACTTCGTAAATTAATATTTTTCCCGCCTTGGGATTGCATGGGCCTATAGTACCCAGTCCTATGTTATTCAGCGCATGATTATGATTAACGTATTTCACTTCTCCCAAAGATGTTTCTGAAGTTTGGCAGAGGCAGTGGGATATCACCAGTGCTGGTTCAAATCCTAACTCTGCCACATAGATGTGATATTTGGCAAGTTATTTAAACTTTCTAAGCATTAGTCTAGTTGCGTGTTAAATGAGAATAATAATACCTTTCCCACAGGCCTGTTATGTTTGCTTGAGAGGGAAACGTGTGTGAATTGCAGAGAACTGTACTGGTGTATGGTGGGAACTAAAGGAAAATTAGTTTCTTCCCTCTGTTTTCCTATGGCTTTCTGATCATCTTGTTATGGGTTTGTACCGAGGGCCTTGTGCCTCTCTGTGCCTCTCTGTGCCCTTGAGTATCCTCTTGCAATCACCAGCATCAGGGAGTTGGAACTCATTCTATCAAGTAAGCCTGACTCTGACATGGTGCCTTCCATAGTTCACCTCTTCTGTACATTCAACACAGCCAACGTGGAGGTTTTAAGTAAGCAAGCAGCGACTTTGTCAAAAACGTAGTTACATCACTAATAAAGGCGAGTGTTTACTGACTCACAGTTAAGGGGGTTCCATGCATTATTCTAAGTGTTTTACCTTTGTTACCTCACTGCATTCATTTCAGAGCTATGTGGTGAAGGTGCTAGGATGTGCCTGATTTTACAGCTGAGAAAAATGAGTGACAAAGAGAAAAAATAAGTTGTCCAAAGGTATGCTGCTAGAAATAGAGCAAAATAGGATTTTAGATCCCAGGCAACCTGGCTCCAGGGGCCACCCTCTTAGTCACTGAACTATAGTGCTTCTTGCTAAGCAAGAATTTACTGTAGGATAGGGAATTGAAGTGGTATTGGGTTGCAAATAAGATAGTAGCAGATGGCAAAGGTTCCACCCAATTCATCTGATCACAAAAGGGTAAGAGTTCATCAAAAGTGATTATGCAGGTGTTTGTAAAAAGAGAGAATGTGTGAGAGAATCCCCAGTATAGACTGCTGCTGTTACACATAAAATTGAAGTGAGACAGCTAGTTCTTCTGTAAAAATTGGGAACTGAAACCCCATAAACACATTGCATTCATTCAGTATATACAGGGTCCTTTGCACATGGCTGGCACTGTAGTAACGACACACGGATGGCTAAGGTGAGCCCTGTCCATGAGGAACACATGGTCTAGGAGGGGAGCAAGGGCTACGTAAGGAGGTTCATGGCAACACAACTAGTGGGAAGAAGAACTGTGGACACACAAAGGTGAAGTAAGCACCGCCAAGACACTTTCCATAAAAAAAGACATAAGAAAGGAATGAATCCTCTTAGAGTTCTGGAGGCATCCTTCATGTAGGCTCTCATGAGTGTATTTTCACTAAGTGCATAACGATTGGGAGCTGATCCCTGCTGAGCCAAGCTCCTCCAGGACAATACCTTCCTCTGCTCAGTTGGCTTCAAGTGAATCTGGGTATTCAGCACATCTCCAATGTCCCTCTCCCACCATCCCACTTCTGGCCCTGTTGATTCCTAGATTTCTAGGAAAATCAGCCTATAAGGTCAAATCCTTATTTGTTGTTAGTTCCTTTCAGAGACAGGGTCTCCACGATGCTATCGATTACTTCAGTAGAATCTTGCCCATGGGCTACACAAGGAACTCCATGATACGAGTTCAATGCCTCCTCAAAAGATGGGTTTTATGAGAAGTTAAGTCCTCTGAGCTTGGGTTAGAAAGAATCCACATCATTCCCAATCTCAAGGCTTCTTCTGGACAAAGGATGAAGATAAAAAGCAATGAATACATAAAAGACTTTTGTAAAAGTTCAGCCTAAAAACGGCAGAAGAAAATATAGGGGGAAAATGTCTTTTCATTTCATGTTAAGAGCCAAGAGAAAAGCTTCTTTAGATTTCAAGAAAAAAGGAATAATATCACTACACAAAACAACCTTTAAAGATCAGCCTTATCATCGTGTCAGTAGAGCTTTTTAGTACAAACTCTACAGATTATGGTATTTCTCAAAACTCTTTGCTGCCCTAGGGAAAATTACTTAATTGCCTAACTTTTATCTGAGTTCATGGCTATTTTCCTTTCATTTTTAAAGCTTAACTTATCTTAGGTCATCAAATAATCTTTTGTTTTTCTTTTTTTGCTGAAAGAAATCTTATTTACACTCCTGAACGTCCTATTACCCTTGACAGGTAGCTACCATTCAGCCTTGCATATCTACTTACTTATGTGGGGAAAAAGAAAAAAAAAAAGACATTTGTTTATTTACCGTCCACAGACAGAATAAACTCCTAACGGAAATCATAAAATATTTGGGCACTGAACACGTGACTGCTCTTAATTGTTCATATATTCAATTTGAGGAAATTTTTTATTTGACAGGTGTGGTCAAAGGCCCAACAGAAAGATTAAAAAATAAAGAGAACTCTGGGAATAAATGTGTAAGGAAGGTAATGAAAAATTGGAGACTACTTTCCAGATCTTAAAAAAAGCTCTGAATGTATACTCACAAAGACTTGACGACTTTTGATAACCAGGTGAAAAATACTGCTTTGAAAGTCCATAGAGCTGTAACATTCGAAGGCAGGGTTTCTTACATTCTGGTCTGATACCTCTCCCTAATCAACGGAATCATGGAGGCTTACTACAGGTACGGATTCTTAATTCACACCGAATTCTACATGTTTAGATAATTTGCCAGTTTTTGTTAAGATAACCCAAACTAGTAACAACATTCCAATCTGCAAAGGACACACGAGGCCCACTCTCTTTAGCATAAAGTTTGGGTTGCTTTGGTAGGTGGATGAAAGCAACAAAACACAGACGTCTGCAGGGAGAAGTGGAGACTTGAAGGGTTTGAAATGCATACTGTCCCATTTCTCAGGGAGGGCACGGATACTACTTGATGGCACCCAAATCAGGTGTTTGTGTCTGAACCAGTCCTGCTACCCAGGCCACAGTCAACCATAAAGATTATCCAGAGAAATGGTCTGCATCTGTATCTGCTGGAGATTCACTGACTAACCATATTCTCAATGCTGCTGGGGCCGGGGGTGTGGGGTCGGAGGTAGATAAACAGAGAGAATCAGACAAGCCCAAGAGGCCAAGAACTGGAAGGAGTCCACCCTAACTGTTACCGTGGCCATATCTGAAGTTTCCAGAGCTGATGATGCTACATTCGGGGCCACCATTGTTCCGTGATGATATTGCAGTTGGTTTATGATGCGAAGAAATTAAACAAGGAAACGGGGTAACTTAGTATACATTATAACGTGTCAACAAGAAGACAAAGAAAACTCTTGGTTTTTACTTCATTGGCAATTACTAATAGATATGAAAGTTACAGTGCCTCCTAGGAGGCAAGTTTCTTGCCAACAGAAATACAATGCTAATACAGGAACACCTTCCAACGGTTCATCTGAGAGTATACTGAATGGCATGAGTATTTAATGTGATTTGATAAGACAGAACTGGTTTCTCCGTGACTCACAAGTATTAAATTCTAGAAGTCCTATGAGTTTGCTTGATGCATTGATAAGCAAAGGAATCCTAGGAGGGGATTTGGTGGAGCCACATGCCCTAGAAATATGACAGCTAATTTTTGACTTAAGAAGAAAACGAATGACCTCCAAAAGACATCGACAATTCTACCTCACAGATGTGCTGTGAGCTTGAAATGCTCACACATGTGATGCATCTTGAAGATGGAAAGTGGTAAAAATATTTGTATTATTATATTAATGGCTGCTACCCTTTTTTCCAAAATTGTGTAGTAGGTCATAAAGAAATTGGCAGCTCTGCCATTCCATGCAGCCTGCTGCAGATGACATTGCTGCCTTAATGGGGCACAGCCTACAGCCTCTTTGTGAGTAAAACTCTCTTTGTTCATGCCACTGGTGGCCGCCTTTCGGTGACAGCTGAACACGTCCCTAACCGATACTACTTGCCCTTACTCAATGCCATTCAAATACAATTTCATGTTTTGTTAGCACAGATAACATCAATAATGTCACTCTTATTGAAGGTGAAATTATTACCAACGTCACTCAGCAGATGACGTTGGGGAAAAGATGCTAGAAAAGTGTCCTAAATGAAGAAGGGTCTTGGAGAATACCGGTGTTCTCTCTCATAAGCATACCCTCGCAGAGTAAACTGTGGGGTACAGGGTTCTCTCTGTTACAATATAACTTGAAGTTTAGGAGTGTTTTTCCTTATAAAGTTTTGAAAAAGTCCATGGTAGAGAAGGGTTTACTTAATCCCAGAGAGTAAAATGAAAGAAGGCTTTGGACCCACAAACTCCTATAATCAGTAAGTAGGCCGAGACAACCATAAGGCTGTAGACACAGGCTACCTTTCATGAGAAGGGAAGAATGACTTGGAGGTTAAATGCCAGAACCCCAGAGGAGCTAGAGCCATGGAAAATCACTCCCAGGCCTTAAGACCCAATGAACGGACTGCCTACCTGGGCCAGCTGAACTTCAGAATTGTTATGGACCAGTGACTCATGATAACCTCCTTCCTTTCTTTGGGAACAGAAATGCTTGTGTTTTGTTGGTTGGTTTGTTTTTTCTGTGTGTGTGTGTGTGTGTGTGTGTGTGTTTGTGTGTGTGTGTGTGTGTGTTTTCTGGTTATCACGTGCCCGTGTTGGTTGTGTGCTTAATTCATAGGTCTTCATTCATAGGTCTTCAGATTGAAAGTGGAATCGAGGACCAGTGCACACAAGGAGACTCATTCACACCTGGACCTAATTTAGATAAAAATATCCTGGACTTTGAGCTGATGTTACAAGGGTTGGGTCTTTAAGAGGGAGGATTCTTGGGGTAGGGTGAGGATATTTTTCATGTAGGATGAAAGTGAATAATAGGTGGCCAGAAGACAGGCTGTGGTAGTCTAAAATATGTTCATAAATTCTCTTTTAAGCCCTTCAAAAGGTGGACCTCCATTCCCTTTTCCTTAAGCATACGCCAGACGTACTGAATGGTTTTGAAAAATACAAGAAGGTGAAAGTGATGGTGAGTCAAAAACACTCTAAAGAGCAGATATTGTAGTCCCAATGGATTTGTGATCAGGGGATAATGGATGGAAGGGGAAACTGGCCATTAGACGCTAGAATTCTATGAGTGGAAGAGATGAACATAAGGGAAGAGAAACAAAAATACTATAAAATCAGGGAGGGGGCAAAACATAAGAGACTCATAAATATGGAGACCAAACTGAGGGTCACTGGAGGGGTTGTGGGAGGGGGAATGGGCTAAATGGGTAAGGGGCACTGAGGAATCTACTCCTGAAATCATTGTTGCACTACATGCTGACTAATGTGGAGGTAAACTTTAAACATTAAAAATAAATAAAATAAAAAAAGAAGCAAGAATTCTATACCTATGAAAATTATTGATTAAATTTGAGAGTGGACTCAAGATATCTTCAGACGTGCAAAGACTCACTACATTTGATTCTATTCATTCTTCATTAGGAAGTTATCTGAAGGTGTACTCCAGCAAAACAAGGAGAGAAAAAAATAAAGAAAAATTATACTTAATAATAATAGCAAACATTAACTGTTTATTTTTGTGCCAGACACTGTTATGGGTTATTTTCACATATTATTACATATTAATCACACAACAAACTTATAAAGTATATACAATTACGATTATTATCTTCTAGAGGAGGAAATAGGGTTATAAAGAAGCCAAATAACTCATCCAACATCCAAGTTACACAGTTGGTAAGTGGAACAAGTAAAGTCTAACCCCAGGCCGTCTGGCTCAAGAGTCCAGGCTTTTCAATGCTCCCTCACTCCCCAGATAGCCATATAACCATGAAACCATGGAAACAAACGGGGACCATAGTAGAGGAAAATCACAGGAAGGAAGCTATGAAGCAGACCTACTGAGTCACCACCTAAATGAGGCAGGAAAAGAGAAGGGTCCATAAGTGACTTCTAAGAGGATAACAGGAAGATGTCATAAGTGGCATGATTTGAGAACACTGAAAGAGTGCAATAAAACAAAGAAGTGCAATTAGAAATCAAAGGAGAATGAGCAAATATCCACAAGATGGTCTTAGTCTGAATGAGCCAAGCGAAACATGGTGTGGTTTAGAGCACTGATGGAACCCAAAGAAAAAGGACCCATTTCACCTTGATCCAAGAGATGTCCTCATTCAGCAGGTCCAAGGACTCCAGGAAAAGAGTAGTAATTCTAATGTTTGCATATTATTTAATATCCAATAATTTAAACCATTTATTAGTTTTCAAGTTTTAGAATCAACCTTAAACAACGGAAAGAGACTTGATTGCAGAGCATAATACCAGTGTTAACAACAATGACAAACAGAAGTCCAAAGCTGATGGGAAACCGAGAAAAAGTGCAGCAAGGTTGAGGAAGACATTTATCTTACAATGTAAGGAATGAAAAGTGATAGTACAGGTAAGGGAAATAGGTCTCTATTTTAAAATTACATCTTGTTGGGTACCTGAGTGGCTCGGTGAGTTCAGAATCCAAATCTTGATTTTGGCTCAGATTATGATCTCACTGTTCATAAGACTAAAATGAGCATTAGTTTCTGCACTGACAGAATTCTCAGAATTCTCTCTCTCTGCCCCTATCCTGCTTGAGCATATGCTCTCTCTCTCTCTCTCTCTCTCTCTCTCTCTCTCTCTCTCTCTTTCTCAAATAACGTATATTCATTCACACATGCATGCATACATACATACATACATACATACATACATACATACATACATACATAAAATTGTATCTTGTGATGGTTAATTTCATGTTTAAACTAGGCTAAGCCACAGGGCACCCAGATATATGGTTAAACATTATTTCTAGTGAGTCTGTGAGGACATTTCATAGTACAATGAACATGTGTATATCAGGAGACTAAGCAAAACATATTGCCTTGACAAACACTGGGTGGCCTCAACTAATCGATTGAAGACTGAATGGAACAAAAGGCAGAGTAAGAGAGAATCCACTGTTGTGTATCTGAGTGTCTTCAAGCTGCAATATTGGTCTCCTGACTTCAGACTCAGACTTGGAATGGAACATACATCATCAGCTCTCCTGATTCTTAGGCTTTTGGAGTCTGCCTGGAACCAAACTACTGGATCTCCTGGGTCTGCCCTTCTCAGCCTCCGTAATCCTGTGAACCAATTCCTATTGATACTGAGTCTCTGCAGAACCCTAACTGGTACATATATGTAACTTTAGCCATTATGTCTTTTTGCCCTCAGATCCAGTTCCTGCACTACTCCTACAGACTGTGTTTCCTGGTTCCTTGCCACCTGGCTTCCAGAGGGGTTTGACCAATGGGTGTTTGATGGGAGAAAGGGAGGAAGGTATAAGCCCAGAGGTTTTTCTCTCTCCCACTCCACTTGCTACCAGTTATTTTATCTCCTCCAAATTCTAGTTTCTTTCCAAGAGCCTCTTCTCCCATGTTCTCAGTTCCTGCTAGGTATGGTTCTGAGTTTCTCTAGTCCTGGGGGTGGAAACAGCTTTCTGATGATAGTCATTCCTGATTGCTTCGCCATCCTTTGTTTGGCTTCTGGGATTTCCCATCACGTGTGTAACTCTTTAAAATACCGATAGTGACTCACCGGCTGGCTGGACCTGACTGAAACAGTATAAAGCTAGAAGTTCAGGAATATATCGGAAGGTGAGGAGAGAGAAGACAGGTGGCTGAAGCGACCTATACGTCATCTTCACATAGGAAGTCAGTAGACGGTGCTTAAAACTGACAAATCAATAAGCAACAGTATGCTATATTACTTATATTCATGAAGATACCTAAGAAAAGAATATAAACCTGGAACAGTAAAAAGTGTTGCCTCAAATAATGGAGGCAGTAAAGAGACTTGTGGTTGCCAGGAACTCAGGTGGGAAGGGAGAGATGAATAACAGATGAAGCACAGGGAATATTACGGCAGTGAAACATCTTGTAAGACAGAGAAATGCTTTGAATCATGGCATTGTGCATTTGTCAAAACTCACAGAACTGCACACTACAGTGAATGCTAAGGTAAACTTGGGACTTTCTTTAATAATAGTTTCCATTTTGGCTCATCCGTTGTAACAAATGCACTACACTGACACAAGAAGTTTACAATAGGGAACACTATGTTTTGGGGGGTAGGAGGGAGAACAGGGGAACTCTGCCCTTTCCAGTCTTCTTCTGTAAACCAAAAGCTGTTTTAAAAAATAAACTCCCTTAATGAAAGGAAGGCAGAGAGATAGAAGAGGAGGGAAGGAAAGAGGGAGAAAGGGAGCTACTTAAAAGTCATGGCGGAAACTTAAATGTGGGTTACTAAGTGAAGGGATCCAATCCGAAAAGCCATATGCTTTACGTTTCCAACTATGATAACATTCTGGAAAAACAAAACAAAACAAAACGACAACAACAATGACAACAACAACAACGACAAGAACAACAACAACAAAAACACCTTCGGAGACAGTAAAAAGACCAGTGGCTGTTAGGGTTTAGGGGGAGAGAGGAAGTGGTAGTAGGTGGAGTACAGGGCACTTTAGGGTGGTGTAACTATTCTGTATGATACTGCAATAGTAGGTACATACCATTTTACATTTCTCAAAACTTATGAATCTATATAACACAAAATAAACCCTAACTGTTAATGATAATGTGTCTAATGATATTGTGTCAATCAGTGATGGCTCATCCACCACTTATAATTAATGTATCCACATTAGTGCAAGGTACTATAGAAACTAGTGGGGGTGAGGAAACTGTATTTTTTGTGCTATTTGTCTCTAAATCTAAAATTGTTCATACAAAATGGTCTGTTTAAAAAAACCCTGATTTAAAAAAAAAAAGAAAAAAGAAAACAAAAGAAAGTGTTGCCTCTGGGGAAGAGGTGTTCGTGGGGGAAACAAAGCTTTTGTTTTGTTTATTGCAAGTCCTGATCTGCAATTTGGATGTTGTGTTTCTTTTTTTAACTATTCGTATACAATACTTGGATTGAAATTTCTCATATAAAAAAAATCTGTACACCTGCCAGCATAGATAACATGAAAAAGACCATATTAGCAAGTGTTGGCAAGGCTATCAAGTATTCAGAGCTCACAGACACTACGCAGGCACTACTATAGAAAGAAGTTCATGTAAATTGGTATAACCATTTTGGAAACAGTTTGGAGGAATCTTACCAAAGCTGATAAGTTGGATGACATGTGACCCAGCAAATTCCCTCCTAGATAAATAAATACTATTCTAAAACATGTTCACCAAACAACGTGTCCTATAATATTCACTGAAGTTTCATTCATAATGACCCTAAGCCATAACTTACCTAAATGTCCACCAAGAGTTGTAGAAATATTGTAAACTATTCATATAAGGAAATTCTATACACCAATGAGCATAAAGGATCTATACATACAATAACATGAATATCACTAACATAAGTTTGAATGAAAGAAGCTAGGTGTAGGACACATAATTCCATTTCTATATAGTCCCAAAACAAGCAAAAGTTGTATATTCTGTAAGAAGTCAGAATAATTGCTGTCCCAAAGGAGACATAGACCGTGACTGAAAGAGGCACAGGTGGTCCCTTGGGGTACTGGTACCTTGTTTAATGAGTACAGGTTCCACAAGTATATTGAACTTAACTTCATCAAGCTGTGCTCAGAATACTTTTAATAATACATGTCCTTTTTGGGTGCCTGGGTGGCTCAGTCGTTAAGTGTCCAACTTTGGCTCAGGTCATGATCTCACGGTTTGTGAGTTCAAGCCTCACATCAGGTTCTGTGCTGACAGCTCAGAGCCTGGAGCCTGCTTCGATCCTGTGGCTTCCTATCTGGACCTCCCCTGCTCACATGGTGTCTCTCTCTCAAAAATAAACAAACATGAAAAAAATAATATATGTCCTTTTGAATGTATACTATACTTCCGTAATCTTATTTTAATCTGAGTGCAGACCCCTAAATCACATCCTTTTTTCTCTACTGTCTGTACTAAACATTTAAAGAATATGTACTTTAAACATAAATATATTTAATTATATAAAAAATAAATCTAAATATAAACATATAAATATAGGTACTTTATACACATTTTACATAACCTATTTCTGTAGTTGGAAGAATCTCAACATTAACATTTCTATGAATACCTTTCAAAGCAAGAGAAGTTCAGTTTTGAGTCCCCTAGAATCTTTATTCGAATTTGCTTGGGAGCCATACTGTCCCATCTTTTCTGAGCACTGCTTTCCTTTTGGGCTCTGGATATGTCCCGCATGTTATAAATTTCAGTGTAAGGTGACATTGCCCAGACAAGGGAGTGATGACGATAAGTCATTGCTCTTGCAAAATCTGCAGCCAGGCTCAGTTTTGATCTTCTTACCACCAGATAAATTCTATCTAGGGAAATTATTTTATTGTTAATTTCAGCTACTGTAACTTTGACTTGCTCCCCAACCTAGAATATATTGTTATTCCTTCTGCAGGTGGGAGTGGAATCAGAGCTAAGTCACAGGCATTAGATCCAAATCTAAAGAAGATGAGTGTGTCCATGCTTCAACTGTGAGGCTATCTTTTCCCTATGGTAACAACGTTCTGCTATTTCAAATCTAACTACTGCACTTACTTGTCTCCTTTAACACAGGAAGTACAAAACTCACACATATTGCTTCAAATTTAGTTTTGTACAGGTAAACTCACACGGATTTAAAGCAAACATTACCGAGCTTACCCAAAATGAAAATTTCGTGTTGACATTTGGCAAGTTCGTGATCGGTAACTCTTATTATTTGTATAAATTCTCAGATAGTTTAATATACATAACAGTATGTTTTAAATATATTTCAGAACAAAGGACAAAAGACCCCAAATATCTAAGGAAGTCTAGAAAACCTCCAACAGTGTCAACTACCTAATAAATCAACTTAACCTCACCTCCTGCTGTCTCTTTCTTCAACTAAACCCACTCATACATTACCTTCTCATCATTTGTCTTTTGGTTTTCTCAGACCACACTCTATTTTCAGGATGTTAAACTTGAAAGTACCTCTCAGCATATATATTTATTTTCAGCCCACATGCCTCCAGTTAATAACATTTATGAAGCATTTTCTATGCGTTCACCCATTAATATCCTTTTTTAATCCTTTCAGCAGTCCAATAGTTTATTTTACTAACCACATGTGGTTCTTCAGGAAGCTAAAGCACAGAGCATTTCTGTACCTTAGGTACAGTTCTAATGGTTTCGAGTGGTCCATCTTTCATCCAACCGCAGGCAATGTGATCCACAGTTAGTACGCTGCTGCCTCCAAATATGGATAGGAACTCAGACACAAAGACAAATCCAGGGCATATAATACTATGAATCCTGCCCTTGCTAGCTCTCTACGTCTACCCGCTAGGCTGTAATGAAAATTCTGGCTTTACTTTATTCTCTAGGACAGCCTTTACTGCTGCTACTCTTATGCAGCACACTTACGTTCTTTTATAATATAAAAATACGTGAGTGTTAGGCTTTCTATCACTACTAGAAGGGGGTTGGAGTCAGGACTCAAAATGAACTTTGATGCAGTTTTAAAGTCTTTATTGTGGCAAACTGGGTACTGGTTTGCACTCTGGCATGAAGCATTGTCTCAGAGATTCACTAGATCATCAGACTTGATATTAACAAACAGTTGAGTCCCAAAGTAGCATAAAAACCATATCTCCAGGCTTCCAGGGTGTTGACGTTAACAAAAGAAATAAAAAATTCTCACATTGTTTTGCGATTCACATGCAAACATAAGATTCCATTTCAAAAACTTTCCAACATCATTAGAAGAGCCAGACACTGCACATTCTCTAACAAGTATTTACGAAGAGGGTTCCGGAAGGTGGCAGCTTAGGAGGACGCTGGGCTCACCACGCATCCTGCTGATCACTTAGATTCCACCTACACCTGCCTAAAGAACCCAGAAAACCACCAGAGGATTAGCAGAACAGAGTCTCCGGAGCCAAGCGCAGATGAGAGGCCCACGGAAGAGGGTAGGAAGGGCGGCGAGGCCCACGGAAGAGGGTAGGAAGGGCGGCGAGGCGGTGCGCGCTCCACGGACTGGCGGGAGGGAACCGGGGCCGGAGGGGCGGCTCGCCCGCCAAGCAGAGCCCCCGAGTCTGGCTGGCAAAAGCGGAGGGGCCGGACGGACTGTGTTCCGACAGCAAGCGCGACTTAGAGTCTGGGAGGTCATAAGTTAACAGCTCTGCTCAGAAAGCGGGAAGGCTGTAGGACAAAGGGAGGGAGAGCTGCTGAGCCCCCGGACGGCAGAGCTCAGCTTGGTGGGGAACAAATGCACTCGCCAGCGCCATCTCCCCCACCCATCCCCCAGCCAAAATCCCAAAGGGAACCAGTTCCTGCCAGGGAACTTGCTCGCGCAGCACAAACACCCAACTCTGTGCTTCTGCGGAGCCAAACCTCCGGCAGCAGATCTGACTCCCTCCCGCTGCCACAGGACCCCTCCTGAAGTGGATCACCTAAGGAGAAGCGAGCTAAGCCTGCCCCTCCAGCCGCCGTGCACCTTGCCTACCCACCCCAGCTAATACGCCAGATCCCCAGCAACACAAGCCTGGCAGTGTGCAAGTAGCCCAGATGGGCCACGCCACTCCACAGTGAATCCCGCCCCTAGGAGAGGGGAAGAGAAGGCACACACCAGTCTGACTGTGGCCCCAGCGGTGGGCTGGGGGCAGACATCAGGTCGGACTGCGGCCCCGCCCACCAACTCCAGTTATACACCACAGCACAGGGGAAGTGCCCTGCAGGTCCTCACCACTCCAGGGACTATCCAAAATGACCAAACGGAAGAATTCCCCTCAGAAGAATTTCCAGGAAATAACAACAGCTAATGAACTGATCAAAAAGGATTTAAATAATATAACAGAAAGTGAATTTAGAATAATAGTCATAAAGTTAATTGCTGGGCTTGAAAACAGTATACAGGACAGCAGAGAATCTCTTGCCACAGAGATCAAGGGACTAAGGACCAGTCACGAGGAGCTGAAAAACGCTTTAAACGAAATGCAAAACAAAATGGAAACCACAATGGCTCGGCTTGAAGAGGCAGAGGAGAGAATAGGTGAACTAGAAGATAAAGTTATGGAGAGAGAGGAAGCTGAAAGAAAGAGAGATAAAAAAATCCAGGAGTATGAGGGGAAAATTAGAGAACTAAGTGATACACTAAAAACAAATAATATACGCATAATTGGTATCCCAGAGGAGAAAGAGAGAGGGAAAGGTGCTGAAGGGGTACTAAAAGAAATTATAGCTGAGAACTTCCCTGAACTGGGGAACGAAAAAGGCATTGAAATCCAAGAGGCACAGAGAACTCCCTTCAGACGTAACTTGAATCGATCTTCTGCACGACATATCATAGTGAAACTGGCAAAATACAAGGATAAAGAGAAAATTCTGAAAGCAGCAAGGGATAAACGTGCCCTCACATATAAAGGGAGACCTATAAGACTCGTGACTGATCTCTCCTTTGAAACTTGGCAGGCCAGAAAGGCTTGGCACGATATCTACAGTGTGCTAAACAGAAAAAATATGCAGCCGAGAATCCTTTATCCAGCAAGTCTGTCATTTAGAATAGAAGGAGAGATAAAGGTCTTCCCAAACAAACAAAAACTGAAGGAATTTGTCACCACGAAACCAGCCCTACAAGAGATCCTAAGGGGGATCCTGTGAGACAAAGTACCAGAGACATCACTACAAGCATAAAACATGCAGACATCACAATGACTCTAAACCCATATCTTTCTATAATAACACTGAATGTAAATGGATTAAATGCGCCAACTAAAAGACATAGGGTATCAGAATGGATAAAAAAACAAGACCCATCTATTTGCTGTCTACAAGAGACTCATTTTAGATCTGAGGACACCTTTAGATTGAGAGTGAGGGGATGGAGAACTATTTATCATGCTCCTGGAAGCCAAAAGAAAGCTGGAGTAGCCATACTTATATCAGACAAACTAGACTTTAAATTAAAGGCTGTAACAAGAGATGAAGAAGGGCATTATATAATAATCACAGGGTCTATCTATCAGGAAGAGCTAACTATTATAAACGTCTATGTGCCAAATACCGGAGCCCCCAGATGTATAAAACAATTACTCATAAACATAAGCAACCTTATTGATAAGAATGTGGTCATTGCAGGGGACTTTAACACCCCACTTACAGAAATGGATAGATCATCTAGACACACAGTCAATAAAGAAACAAGGGCCCTGAATGATACATTGGATCAGATGGACTTGACAGATATATTTAGAACTCTGCATCCCAAAGCAACAGAATATACTTTCTTCTCGAGTGCACATGGAACATTCTCCAAGATAGATCATATACTGGGTCACAAAACAGCCCTTCATAAGTTTACAAGAATTGAAATTATACCATGCATACTTTCAGACCACAATGCTATGAAGCTTGAAATCAACCACAGGAAAAAGTCTGGAAAACCTCCAAAAGCATGGAGGTTAAAGAACACCCTACTAACGAATGAGTGGGTCAACCAGGCAATTAGAGAAGTAATTAAAAAATATATGGAAACAAACGAAAATGAAAATACAACAATCCAAACGCTTTGGGATGCAGCGAAGGCAGTCCTGAGAGGAAAATACATTGCAATCCAGGCCTATCTCAAGAAACAAGAAAAATCCCAAATACAAAATCTAACAGCACACCTAAAGGAAATAGAAGCAGAACAGCAAAGGCAGCCTAAACCCAGCAGAAGAAGAGAAATAATAAAGATCAGAGCAGAAATAAACAATATAGAATCTAAAAAAACTGTAGAGCAGATCAACGAAACCAAGAGTTGGTTTTTTGAAAAAATAAACAAAATTGACAAACCTCTAGCCAGGCTTCTCAAAAAGCAAAGGGAGATGACCCAATAGATAAAATCATGAATGAAAATGGAATTATTACAACCAATCCCTCAGAGATACAAACAATTATCAGGGAATACTATGAAAAATTATATGCCAACAAATTGGACAACCTGGAAGAAATGGACAAATTCCTAAACACCCACACTCTTCCAAAACTCAATCAGGAGGAAATAGAAAGCTTGAACAGACCCATAACCAGCGAAGAAATGGAATCGGTTATCAAAAATCTCCCAACAAATAAGAGTCCAGGACCAGATGGCTTCCCAGGGGAGTTCTACCAGACGTTTAAAGCAGAGATAATACCTATCCTTCTCAAGCTATTCCAAGAACTAGAAAGGGAAGGAAAACTTCCAGACTCATTCTATGAAGCCAGTATTACTTTGATTCCTAAACCAGACAGAGACCCAGTAAAAAAAGAGAACTACAGGCCAATATCTCTGATGAATATGGATGCAAAAATTCTCAATAAGATACTAGCAAATCGAATTCAACAACATATAAAAAGAATTATTCACCATGATCAAGTGGGATTCATTCCCAGGGCTCCTGGTTCAACATTCGCAAATCGATCAACGTGATACATCACATTAACAAAAAAAAAGAGAAGAACCATATGATCCTGTCAATCGATGCAGAAAAGGCCTTTGACAAAATCCAGCACCCTTTCTTAATAAAAACCCTTGAGAAAGTCGGGATAGAAGGAACATACTTAAAGATCATAAAGGCCATTTATGAAAAGCCCACAGCTAACATCATCCTCAACGGGGAAAAACTGAGAGCTTTTTCCCTGAGATCAGGAACACGACAGGGATGCCCACTGTCACCGCTGTTGTTTAATATAGTGCTGGAAGTTCTAGCATCAGCAATCAGACAACAAAAGGAAATCAAAGGCATCAAAATTGGCAAAGACGAAGTCAAGCTTTCGCTTTTTGCAGATGACATGATATTATACATGGAAAATCCGATAGACTCCACCAAAAGTCTGCTAGAACTGATACATGAATTCAGCAAAGTTGCAGGATACAAAATCAATGTGCAGAAATCAGTTGCATTCTTATACACTAACAATGAAGCAACAGAAAGACAAATGAAGAAACTGATCCCATTCACAGTGGCACCAAGAAGCATAAAATACCTAGGAATAAATCTAACCAAAGATGTAAAAGATCTGTATGCTGAAAACTATCGAAAGCTTATGCAGGTAATTGAAGAAGATATAAAGAAATGGAAAGACATTCCCTGCTCATGGATTGGAAGAATAAATATTGTCAAAATGTCAATACTACCCAAAGCTATCTACACATTCAATGCAATCCCAATCAAAATTGCACCAGCATTCTTCTCGAAACTAGAACAAGCCATCCTAAAATTCATATGGAACCACAAAAGGCCCCGAATAGCCAAAGTAATTATGAAGAAGAAGACCAAAACAGGAGGCATCACAATCCCAGACTTTAGCCTCTACTACAAAGCTGTCATCATCAAGACAGCATGGTATTGGCATAAAAACAGACACATAGACCAATGGAATAGAATAGAAACCCCAGAACTAGACCCACAAACGTATGGCCAACTCATCTTTGACAAAGCAGGAAAGAACATCCAATGGAAAAAAGACAGTCTCTTTAACAAATGGTGCTGGGAGAACTGGACAGCAACATGCAGAAGGTTGAAACTAGACCACTTTCTCACACCATTCACAAAAATAAACTCAAAATGGATAAAGGACCTGAATGTGAGACAGGAAACCATCAAAACCTTAGAGGAGAAAGCAGGAAAAGACCTCTCTGACCTCAGCCGTAGCAATCTCTTACTCAGCACATCCCCAAAGGCAAGGGAATTAAAAGCAAAAGTGAATTACTGGGACCTTATGAAGATAAAAAGCTTCTGCACAGCAAAGGAAACAACCAACAAAACTAAAAGGCAACCAACGGAATGGGAAAAGATATTTGCAAATGACACATCGGACAAAGGGCTAGTATCCAAAATCTATAAAGAGCTCATCAAACTCCACACCCGAAAAACAAATAACCCAGTGAAGAAATGGGCAGAAAATATGAATAGACACTTCTCTAAAGAAGACATCCGGATGGCCAACAGGCACATGAAAAGATGTTCAACGTCGCTCCTTAACAGGGAAATACAAATCAAAACCACACTCAGATACCACCTCACGCCAGTCAGAGTGGCCAAAATGAAGAAATCAGGAGACTATAGATGCTGGAGAGGATGTAGAGAAACAGGAACCCTCTTGCACTGTTGGTGGGAATGCAAATTGGTGCAGCCGCTCTGGAAAGCAGTGTGGAGGTTCCTCAGAAAATTAAAAATAGACCTACCCTATGACCCAGCAATAATACTGCTAGGAATTTATCCAAGGGATACAGGAGTACTGATGCATAGGGGCACTTGTACCCCAATGTTTATAGCAGCACTCTCAACAATAGCCAAATTATGGAAAGAGCCTAAATGTCCATCAACTGATGAATGGATAAAGAAATTGTTGCTTATATACACAATGGAATACTACGTGGCAATGAGAAAAAATGAAATATGGCCTTTTGTAGCAACATGGATGGAACTGGAGAGTGTGATGCTAAGTGAAATAAGCCATACAGAGAAAGACAGATACCATATGGTTTCACTCTTATGTGGATCCTGAGAAACGTAACAGAATCCCATGAGGGAGGGGAAGGAAAAAAAAAAAAGAGGTTAGAGTGGGAGAGAGCCAAAGCATAAGAGACTGTTAAAAACTGAGAACAAACTGAGGGTTGATGGGGGGTGGGAGGGAGGGCAGAGTGGGTAATGGGTATTGAGGAGGGCACATTTTGGGATGAGCACTGGGTGTTTTATGGAAACCAATTTGACAGTAAATTTCATATATTAAAAAATTAAAAAAAATAAATAAATTCACATATGTAAGAGAGAATAAAGGCTATATTTTAAAATATTTTAAAAAAAGTATTTACAGTTAATACATTAAAAAGAAAAGTACAACCAGATTGTAAATCTTAATCATATGTGCACATTAAACTGTCCAAGAACACAATTCAGCTCCATGACAAACAACTGAGTTCTAATTCCATTAAGACATGACAATCTACCAAAAATATTTTAAACACACCAATAAAGTAAATTTTATATATGTATATATATACACATATGTATATATATATACACCTCCACTATATGTTATATATACCCACTAAATAATATAAATATTATATACAATATTATTATATTATATATATATTATATATATTATATATAATATATATAAATTATATATGCACTAAAAACGCTGATTTTAAGAGCTCCATGGCAATCCTTGGAACACCAAAAAACTATGAGTTCAAAATTGCTCAGATCTCTTTGTATCCAAATATGTTTAATGCATTTTTATTCAACAGTGTTCAGAACACTAGTACTATTGTTTGCACACAGCAAATTAATATGTGTCAGCCACCGGTTTAAATTATACTGGAAAAATTGTGTACTCAAACTTGGACAAAACACACAGCACAACAGTGACAGTAAACAACAATGAAGCTTGCTCTTCACAATTATAACATTACTGGTTCTGTAAGGAAAATTAATTTGCTGGGTGACAAGTAGAAGGGGGATAAAAATGACACCAGGAATTCAAAAGCTTATTTGAGGTGCCAGTCACCACATATAGGCACTCAAGCATAGCAAGGTCATAAACTTCCTCCTTACTTGTGCCATATGAGATATAAAGGTATGAGAATGAATAAAGACTATGGGAATTATTTCAAAAATCTGTACAAACTAAGCGCAGACTCGTTTTAGAAGACAGTAAATGAATGCCTCACCAGAAAGGCCACCGTGTCAAGTTCCTTTTCACGGTCTGCCCAAAAGGATACATAAAATACTTTCATTTTCCTATTAATAGATGAATCAACTATATTAGTTGTTTCTTCACATTTTATAAAATGTAAAACAAAACTTCAGCAAGGTTTTCTTAAAAATTGGCAAAAACAAAGATTTTTTTTTTAACATCCTGTTTTTTAAACCAGAAATGGCAATATTTTTTAAGGGACCAGCTAAACAACATATTGAATTCAGGATGGACATTCAGATCCAAACCGAAATCAGATAGCCCAGATAACCCAAAGCATGAATGCAAGTTCAAGTGCAATAAAGTAACAAGGTATAGCAGGGAAAAACTAAGATTCTCAGTTAAGGTTAAGTTCAAATAACTGCATGGTGTCAATGGTTGTGTTTCAAAGCTGTGCTGAGCAAAGTTATCCTCCCAGCTACATCTAATTTCAAAACCCTCTGGGAAGCTACCTCGATAAGCTATATGTTGAAATTACATTCTAATATGGTCATTGGATTCATTTTTAATTACTATACAATTATATACAATAGGGAAGTTGTACAAATATGTATCTTTCCCTCAGGGGCTAATTAGCTAAAACAGTTAATTTGGGCAGGGTGGGGGAGAAAAACCTCTGTATTTGAAATACCATTGGCAATGGAAGCTAGTAACGAAAATTTATATAAGCTTCCTATGAAACAAATATACTTTAACCCTCTGCATCTTTTAAATAATTATTCACTTTTATTTACTCATGTGGCAGTATTTGTAACAACACATTATCATTGAGTAGTGAAAAAAAGAATATGAGGCTTACTGAAAACTGTATTTTAGGAAGCTATGCCATTTGAACTCTACAAGCCCAAGAGTCAAAATCACAACTCTCGGGGCGCCTGGGTGGCTCAGTCGGTTAAGCGTCCGACTTCGGCTCAGGTCATGATCTCACGGTCCGTGGTTTCGAGCCCCATGTCGGGCTCTGTGCTGACAGCTCGGAGCCTGGAGCCTGCTTCAGATTCTGTGTCTCCCTCTCTCTCTGACCCTCCCCCATTCATGCTCTGTCTCTCTCTGTCTCAAAAATAAATAAACATTAAAAGAAAATTTAGAAAAAAATCACAACTCTCATTATTCCCCTAAAAAGCTGCCAAGCAGAGAGAAACCCTAATGTTGAAGATAGGTCATGTTTCTGCCTGGGATGGATGGTTCAATTGCAGAATACTTAAATTGAAAGAATAGTGGTACAAAATCACTGCTTGGCCCTTCCGATATCGCAGTAAAATCTAGCTGCGGCATCACTGACTAACGACCATTAAGTCTTGCTGCCACCAATAACTGAGGTCACTTGGATAATCAAGAATTCCATGCTGGGCCACAGGATATAAACACTATCATAAAAGTGAAAAGTACTCTGTGTGGCTCTCCTGTTTGATCCCTGTGGTCTTTGTCAAACAAAAGACCAATACCTGCTAACATAACTGTGCATGGACATAAGATAATAAAGGAAAGTCCTGGAGCAAAACTGTTAACCAACTGCCATGATATTTATAAGAGTGATGCATGGTAATGTGGATATTTCCTGTTATCCAGCAACAATGACAAACACAAGTGAGGAAAATCTATTTTGCCCAAAGATAACCTCAACCAGTTATTTTTGCCAAAAAAAAATGTACCACCGCTCTAGATCAGTAATACTTCAGAGAATTCCAACGGCTATTATGTATGCAGGTTTAGTCACCACCCTTACCCATACTCATTTACACTATGTGATTTCAATTTTAAAATAAATTATCCTGGAAAGATTCCCAGATCAGTAAGTGAGATTGGTACAAGGCCAAGTCATTTCCGAGTGGATTCCATCCATGTCCATAACCAGTTTTTCATTCATTTATTTTTTGAAATTCACTCATTGGTTTTTAATAGAAACCGTGTGGTTTCTCAAAGAACTTTCAATTTTACCCACTTATAAAGAATTTCCCAAGTTAATTTTACTAAACAAAACTTCCCGAGTGTCTACCATTTCCTTTAGGAGCTCAGTAAACATAAACATTACATTTCAATATAAAATCTTTAGAAACGTCTTAAGAATGTGTACACAGTTGAACTTTGAATCTTTTGGTTTGTAATCACCGAGCCCATGACATTCAAAGCCATACAAATCCTTACATTATTAACAGTGATACGCTTGAATTTCTTAGACAATATCCTTGGTCAAAGCGTTGGAATCCAGTTAAAACTCGGAAAGGTGTGGGATTGAGAATACCCACTATTGCAATTGGTGTTGAGAATACCAACTATTGCAACAACTTTCCACACATATTCGATCTTTCGTCCAGAAAGAGTGGCAGTGAAAAAAGGAAAGAAAGAAAGAAAATGAGGCGGGAAGAGCCAGAGGTGGGAGAACAGCAAGGAAATTCTAGCTTTATTACACAAGCATGGAACCAAATTCCTTTGGAGGGGGTGGGGGTGGAAGTCTGACGACTTCAGACCAAGGAGGGAACAAGAGAGAACATGGATCTGCCCCTACAGTCCTGGAGACATCTCAATCTGGGGTTAGGACGAAAGGGGACCTCCCTTGCGGTCCAGGGGTCTCCTCCCTCCGCAGACCCGGTGCTGGGAGGCAGCAGAAGGCACAGCTGCCCGGGAGTCCCAGAAGGCGGCGCCGCATCCCGGGGGCGCGGGCCGGGACCATCTGGTGCTTCTTCGCCCATAAAGTGCACTAGGGGACGCGGTCCCGGCAGTCCCTGGTTCATCCCTACAGGCACAACCCGTCCCGGGGCTGAGAGGTCGCGCGGCGGTGGCCCGCATCTCACGCCCAGGCACTGGGAAGCGGCGGAGTCTCACCACGGGTTCCAGGTTCACTCCCAGGACTTGGCGCGCCTGGCGCCGCGCTTCTGCCAGGCTGCTCTCGACCCACACGTCGCCGACTACGCGGATGGTGGGGAAGGTGGTCAACGTCGGGGTGGCCGCCCTCCCACTCTCCTCCAGGGTGCGGCTCCTGGAGCAGGGCCTGGGTGCCGCGGGCTTACGGGGGCTGCTGTCCTCGTGGGACGGTGGCGGCGGGGGCGGCACCTTCCTCTGGCCGACCGCCACCTTGCGGGCTCCGTGGCGCCTCCGCCTGGCAGCTGGCCGGCGCGTCTGGAGGCGGGCCTCGGGGGGCTGGTGCCGGGGGTCCGGGACCAGGGCCAGGAGGGAGGAGTAGCCGTAGACGTCCTTGCTGCGCAGGATGTGGGGGGAGAACTGGTGCTTGAGGCTGCAGAGGTAGCTCCAGAGCTCCGCGTCTGAGCTCATGAACTCCGTGCTGCCGGGCAGGAATAGCTTGAAAGCGTCGATCAGCGCCTTGGTGCTGCTGGCCAGCGACAGTCGCGACGGTTGCCACCGCATGTACACCACCTTCTCCTCAGGCGCCTCCAGCGCGGCCCCTCCTGCAGCGCTAGAGGCTCCTCCCCCGGCGGCCGGGGCCAGGGCCTCCCTGGGCCAGCGCCGCCTCCTCTTCATGCTGCTCAGGATGTGAGGCCGCTAGGGGCCGACCGCGCTTGCCAGGTCTCGCGGCCGCCGCAGGGCCCTGATGAATTTCCTACCATGAAGCCAAATCAGGCGGCAGCCTGTGAGAGTTACACCGCAGTTGCTAGGAGACCATGCGCTTTGTGAGGTCACAATGTCTGCATATCTTATCACGGTGGACTGCCCAAAGCTGCCTTAGGTTTGGCTGTGTTTAAGATTATGCCCTTGAGAAAGACCTGTACCTAGTCTTACCTGAGAAGGCCCATAATTCTTCACGAGTTCAAGAGGGTTGTCTTAGAGGTGAATGCACGGGTGCTTCAGCCTCCATTAATTCCATCTAACATGAAATGACACTTAGCGGTGGACAGTACACACACCTTGCAATCAAACATGACTCTAAGAGGGTTTTAGCTAATTAAATGCCTTGTCATGCAACGCACTGAAAGCCAAATTGAAATAACTACTCTACCCTTTCAAAGAATACCGATGTACTGTGCCTTGCTTAGGGTTCCATACGTGTGTTGCTACAGCTCACAGTTCACGAAGCTGTTCTTCACAGCAGCAGCAAACAGTTTGCCTAGTTAGTATCCATGCTCACTTTCATGCAGCGTAGGGAAGACCGAGTCATTGTGTGCTTAAGAGCAAAGCGTCAACGAATTCTGTGAGTGGCCAGTAGGGCATTCAGTGCCACTAAAACCTATTCACTACCTACCAATTCATGATATTTCAGGTAAGTCATACACAAAGTAGTAAGAGACCGTATGGGATTCCAAGGGTAGAAAACGTGTTACACCGTCCGTGTAAGTGCTTTTGAAACCAACCAGCATAGTTCATCCATCATCACCACATACACAATTCATTCACAAAATACTACAAGGACCACCTACCATGATCAACTGAAATCTACTTCCGCATGAAAGGACGACTCCAAACTATGTGAATCACTAAGAGTGATAAGTCACGGTAACAATCAGAAGAGAAACTTGCCAAGGTTAACGTGATACATGTAACAGGCCTCTGTCTTTATTCAACTCCTTTTCTTAAACACACAAACAAAACTTTCATCTACGCAGCTTAAGCTACTACTACCTCACGCTCATAAAGTGCTGAAAATGGAAAGCTATCCTCATATTCAGTAAGAGCAACCCCTGGATTTTTTTTTATTAAATGTAATTTATTTTCAAATTGGTTTCCACGCAACACCCAGTGTTCATCCCAACAGGTGCCCTCCTCAATGCCCCTCACCCACTTTCCCCTCTCCCCAACCCCACGTCAACCCTCAGTCTGCTTTCAGTATTGAAGAGTCTCTTATGGTTTGCCTCCCTCCCTCTCTATAACTTTTTCCCCCCATCACCTCCCCCATGGTCTTCTGCTGAGTTTCTCCGGATCCACACATGGATGAAAACATATGGTATCGGTCTTTCTCTGCCTGACTTATTTCACGTAGCATAATACCCCCCAGTTCCATCCACGTTGCCACAAATGGCCAGATTTCATTCTTTCTCATGGCCAAGTAGTATTCCATTGTATATACATAAACCACAACTTCTTTATCCACTTGTCAGTTGATGGACAGCTAGGCTCTTTCCATAGTTTGGCTGTTGTTGAAAGTAGTGCTATAAACATTGGGGTACATGTGCCCCTATGTCTCAGCACTCCTGTACCCCTTGGGTAAATTCCTAGCAGTGCTATTGCTGGGTCTTCGGGTAGATCTATTTTTAATGATTTGAGGAACCTCCACACTGGTTTCCAGAGCGGCTGCACCAGGTTGCATTCCCACCAACAGTGCAAGAGGGTTCCTGTTTCTCCACATCCTCACCAGCATCTATAGTCTTCTAATTTGCTCATTGTAGCCACTCTGACTGGCATGAGGTGGTATCTCAGTGTGGGTTTGATTTGGATTTCCCTGACGAGGAGTGCTGTTGAGCATCTTTTCATGTGTCTCTTGACAATCTGGATGTCTTTTTTAGAACAGTGTCTGTTCAAGTCTTCTGCCCGTTTCTTCACTGGATTATTTGTTTCCCGGGTGTGGAGTTGGTGAGTTCTTTTGATAGGTTTTGGATACTCACCAATTATCCAGTATGACTTTTGCACACATCTTTTCCCATTCGGTCAGTTGCCTTTTAGTTTCTTGATTGTTTCCTTCACTGTGGAGAAGATTCTTATTTCGATTAGGTCCCAATGGTTCATTTTTGCTTTTAGTTCCCTTGCCTCTGGAGATGTGTCAACTAAGAACTTGCTGACGCTGAGGCCAAAAACGATTTTTCCTGCTTTCTCCTCAAGGGTTTGATGGTTTCCTGTCTCACATTCACGTCCTTCATCCATAGTGAGTTTATTTTTGTGAGTGGTGTAAGAAAGTGGTCTAGTTTCATTCTTCTGCATGTTGCTGTCCACTTCTCTCAGCACCATTTGTTAAAGAGACTGTCTTTTTATCCATTGGATATTCTTTCCTGCTCTGTCAAAGATTAGTTGGCCATAGGTATGTGGGTCCAATTCTGGGGTCTCTATTCTATGCTATTAAGTCTATGTATTTGTTTCTGTACCAATACCATGCTGTCTTGATGGTTATAGCTTTGTGGTAGTGGCTAAAGTCTGGCATTGTGGTGCCTCTCACTTTGGTTTTCTTCTTCAGTATTACTTTGGCTATTCAGGGTCTTTTGTGTTTCCATACACATTTTATGATTGCTTGTTCCGGCTTGGAGAAGAATGCCGGTGCAATGTGATTGGGGCTGCATATAATGTGAGGACTGCGTTGGGTCGTATTGACATGTCGTCAATATTTATTCTTCCAATCCACGAGCATGGGAGGTTTTTCGCTTTCTCTGTATCTTCTTCAATTTCCTTCACAAGCTTTCTATAGTTTTCAGTATACAGATCTTTACATCTTTGGTTAGGTTTATTCCTAGGTATTTTTTGACTCTTGGAGCATTGTAAATTGGCAAGGTTTTCTTCCTTTTCGTGGCCGAATAATATTCCACTTTGAGTGTGTGTGTGTGTGTGTGTGTGTGTGTGTGTGTGTGTGTGTGTGTGAGTGTGTGTGTAATGCTTGAGAGAGAGAGACAGAGAGACAGAGAGACAGAGAGAATGTGTGTCTGCCTGTGGAGCATATTTTCTTCATCTACTCATGCATTTATAGGCACTTAGATTGCTTCCATGTCTTGACTATTGTGAATAATGCTGCAGCGAATATGGGCTGCAGATATCTCTTCCAGATAGTGATTCTGTTTCCTTTGGGTATATACCCAGAAGTCGAATTTCTGGATCATGTGGAAATACTATTTTTAACTTTCTGAGGAAACTCCATGTTGTACTGGTAATGGCTCCATGGTAACAGCTGTACCAATCTATATTTCCACCAGTAGTGCATGAGGCTTCTTCCCATTTCTCTACACCTTTGCCAACACTCGTTATCTCTTGTAATTTTGATGATGGTCTGTCTACTCAGTGTGAGGTGATATCTCATTGTGGTTTCCCATGATGTGCATTTCCCTGATGTTTAGTGGTAGTGACCACTGTTTTATGCATCTGTTGGTTATTTGCAGGGCTTCTTTGTAACAATATCTATTCAGGTCCTTTGCCCATTTTTAAAGGGGATGTTGATGATGAGGAGGAGGAGGATTTTGCTATTGCGTTGTATGAGTTTCTGAAATATTTTGGATATTAACCCCTTATTTGGGACATGGTTTGCAACTATTTTCTCCCATTCTGTAGGTTGCCTTTTCATTTTGCTGATCATTTCTATTGCTGTGCAGAAACTTTTTAGTTTGATATGGTGCCGCTTTTTTAAATTTTTGCTTTTGTTGCTTATGCTTTTGGTGTCACATGCAAAATAGCCTTGCCAAGACCAATGTCAAGGAGCTTTTCTCTTATGTTTTCTTCTAGGAGTTTATGGTTTCAGATCTTGCATTGAAATCTTTGTAATCTATTGCCAGCTACTTTTTGTAAATGGGATAAGATAGTAATCGTAACTTCATTCTTTTGCATGAAAATATCCGGTTTTCTCAACACCATTTATTAAAGATGCTATCTTTCTCCATTGAGTATTCTTTGCTCCCTTGTCACATAGTATTACTTGACAGTATATGCATGGGTCTATTCATAGACACTCAATTCTTTTTTTTTTCTTTGAAGGTTATTTATTTATTTTAAGACAGAGGAAGCACGAATTGGGGAGGGGAAGAGAGAGAGGGAGAGTGAGGGAGAATCCCAAAGAGCCTCCACAACACTGTCAGTACAGAGCCCAGTGCATGGCTCAAACTTACAAAACCCGAGCCGATCGTGACCCAAGACAAAACCAAGAGTCAGGCGCTTAACTGACTGAGCCACTCAGGCACCCCATGGGCTCTCAGTTCTGTTCTGTTGGTCTATGTGTCTGATTTTGTTTTGTTTTTGTTTTGCCAGTATGATACCGTTTTGATTACTATAGCTTTGTAACAGTTTGATATACGGAAGTGTGATGACTCCATTTTTTTTTTCCTTTCTCAAAATTGCTTTGGCTTTCTGGGTGTTTGTGATTCTATGTGAATTTAGGATTGTTTTCTTTATTTCTGTGAAAAAAGTCATTGGAATTTTGGTAGGAATATCAGTGAATCTGCACATTGTTTTAACTACTGTGGGCACTAACAATATTCTTCCCATCCATGAACATGGGCTATCTTTCCATTTCTTCACGTTTTCTTCAGTCTCTTTCACCAATATCTTATAGTTTCCAGTACACATATCTTTCACCTCTTTGGTTAAATTTATTGTTAAGTACTTTATTGTGTTTGATCCTATTATAAATGGGATTATTTTCTTTTTCAGACACATTGTTGTTAGTGTATAAAAATGTAATTGATTTTTGTGTGTCAATTTCGTATCCTTCAACTTTACTGAATTTAGTTTGAAGAGATTTTTGATGGAGTCTTCAGGGTTTCCTATAGGTAAGATGATGTTATCTGCAGAGACAAACTAACTTCTTATTTATAAACATTGTATTTCTTTTTCTTGACTAATTGCTCTGGCTAGGATTTCAGTACTAGGTTTAATATAAGCATCTTTGTCTTGTTCCTGATCTTAGGGAAAAGCTTTCAGCTTTTCACCATTGTATGATGTTAGATGTGGGTTTATCATATATGGCTTTTATTTCGATGAAGTTCATTCCCTCCAAATCTAATTTGTTGAGAATTTTTATCGTGAAGGGATGTTGAGTCTTGTCAAATGCTTCATCTGTGTCCGTTGAGATGAGCATATGGCTTTTATCCTTTATCCTGTTCATACAGTGTAACACCTTTGTCGATTTGTACATAGCGAACCATCGTTGTCTCCCAAGGATAATCCCCACTTGATCTTAGTGTATGACTGAGAAGGGCTGGCCATTTCAAGGTACACAGCTGGGACTGAGGTCTATGGGCCTCTGAGCCAGTGCAGATATGGGTATAACTTCTCCCAGAGCCCTTGACGTACGGGGCTGGTGACAGGAGAGATGGCAGATGGCGCTATAGCTGAGCCTGCAGGGGCATGGACCTGTTTCTGGGTATATAGTTGAGACTGCAGTCAGTGAGTCAGCCACCTGGCTATGGGCCTCCATTCTCAAAATAGCGCTTGGACTGCATAGGGTTTCAGAATTTCCTACCTGGATCCCAAAGCTCCCAGAAAAGCACTGTTGTCTGTGGATAGATGCCAGGTTTTTATTGCTGAGAGGGGGGTGGGGGGTGTGTGGATATGAACAGGGGACCTCCTGTGCTACCATCTTGCTGATGTCATTCTCTCAGCCTGGTTTTTAAGAGTCAGCACTGGCAAGCCCTAGATAAGCATGCTAAGGGAAGTTTAGAGGCAACTTCAGATAGATGTGGTTACTTCCCAGAATTCAGGAGGTTCTGTGAGCAAAGACCAGGCTTCATAACTTGTGTTTGTCATGAATATAACACAAGTGGCTCCTAACTGCTCCATTTTTTAGGACTCACTAACTCCCATTATTATCCAGCTGACAACAGAAGGGCCTGTTTCTTGTTTGACCACTGAGGCCAATCTTTACTAGATCAGGCTTCAGGAAGGAAATAGACCACAAACTGGCAAAGCAGAAGAATCAACAGAGATATTGTCCAGAGAGCGGCACATCGAGGAACCCCTGGGCTAGTGATAATGGGAGAACCATTTCCATCCCAGGACCTGAAGGAGTGGGGAGGGGGCAGTTACAGGGCTCCATGGAGGAGAGCTGTAGGGAGCCACGGCAGAAGTGAGAGCTTCAGAAGGTGGACAAAGCCAGCTTGCAACAGTGGAGCAGAGAGAAAACCAGAGGAATAAGTAACTCAACCATTCTTCCTCTTCAGCTGGGCTCTCTCGTACATGGACAAAAGCCAGCTACCAGCCCCTCTGTACTTACAGCACCTCCCCAGCAACTTTCTCAGCCAGCATCTGATGGTTCCAGTGAAAGTCCCAGGGAAGCTTTGAATTGGCCAGGATTGAGCCAGTAGGAGACCACATTCTGAGTGGCTAAGTCTGGTGTGCAAAGGGCTTCAGGCTAGAAAGAGAAGTTCTAATGCCAGAAGAATGAAGACAGGGAAGGGAACCAAGGAGGATTATATCCATTGACATCCACTGTACTTGTTCTTCTCAGACAGACCAATGCTCTGCCCTCCACACATCACCAGCATTTTACAATTACATTCTCCAGAAGGGTTAAGGTCCTCCTCTGTTTCCTTAAAGTGGGATTAAATCAGGCTCCTTTCATGTTTATCAAAACTTCACGGAAAGCTTGGAGGGACCAAAGTTGAAAGAAGGCTGTGATCTGAAGCCAGGTCCACCATAGCCGCGGGTCCCTGCTAGATGTGCTTCTCTTTAACCCTCAACCTGATACCATGTTTCTGCATCCAGTGCACCAGTCCCAGGACCCACCTCTTGCCTGCCATCAACCGCAGCATTTTGGGATCAGCATAAAGAATGCTGCCCACTTCCCCCTAGCCCCCCACACAAAGTCCTAGACTCATCTCCCACATTACACTCCCAGCTCAAAGGTGAGTTCCATGCACAGCAGTGACACACTTCACATTATCACGCAAGGCTATTTCACATCTCCTTAGTTAGAACCTCTCCATTCCCAAATAGGGGTTTGACTTCTCCTTTGTAAAATCAAAGGGCTCATTGAAATGCTTTGGTTTGTTTTGTTTTTTGGAAATAAAGAGCAGTCTTCCTTTCCAAAGATGGTTCAGAAAATTGCTGAGAGATTTAAAATAGCAGCATGTCCCCACTCCCACCCATCAAGTATTTAAAAATATGAGGGTCTAGACTCAGAGTATCCAATTTGCACAAGGATACATTAAAATCAAAATGCTTTATTGCAAAAATCTGCTTCCTGCTGGGAAAAGTTGACCTGCCATGTGTCAAGGGGGAAAATTCTAGAGAGACACCACAATTTTCCCTATCCATAGGGAATCATAGCTGGACCTCAGGGAGCTACAGGTCAGGAGCTCTGTCAGTTTGGCAAAATGCATTCTTTTTTCCTCTACCCACATCTGGAGCTAACTTGTAATCAGTCCCTCCTGAGTCCCGTTCTCATGTTTTCTTTTCTTTTTTTTTAAGGTTTCTAACAGATGAGTTCTCTGCCACCCCCAGCCAAGTCCTTGCAGCTTCCATAATCACAGAGGTAGGAGATCAAAACAGAGGAGATTTTGTTCTGAGGTTGGGAGTGCATCTCTGGCAGTAGGGGACATTTTGCCCAACAGAGATTTAATTGCTACCTTTGCATTCTGAATATAATGCTACTCCATTATCTGTTATTGTTATAAACATTTTATGATTTTAAAGAAAATCTTTCCTCTTCTTTTTTTTTAATGTACCTATGCTCAGATTTCCTTGTTGTCACTTTTATTTGGGGAATGTTTACAACTTCCTCTGGAACTGCTGATTGTCAGTGAGGAAACCAATTGAGATCAATATGGGCGTGAAGTATTGATCTACAAGTGGGGGCAATGCGTGGTACAGACCTCCAGGTGCTACCATGTCACTGCAGTGGCCCCCCCACCCCAACTCCCGATTCCTCCCCAAGATGCCAGGACATCCAGCCTGCCTCCTGTCGAAGCCGCACAGTGCCAGCGTCTGATTGTCCCCATTTCTGGGTTATGCCGAGCACACTGGGAGGCTGTGATGCTTTCAGCAAGGGGATGGGCCTGCTTCAAACCATTTCAGAAGTTCCTCCTGGGTCACTGCTCTTTGTGCACAGCCATAGGTCCCAGTAGACAGCCAAAGAACTCTGATGAGCACTCTTTGTTGGAGAGTTATTGACTTTCTATTCATGATACTGAGCCCAGGTCCAGTGAGCAGCTAAGTGTAAGGCAGAGACCGATTCTAAGGTGCAGCCCAGGCCCCAATCATTTGGTCGCCATCTCTGTAGGGACCCAGGGAGGGGCAGTGGGTGTGCTCGAATGTGGGCGAGCCTTGGGTGCAGGGTGGGCGTGAGAAGGAACTTTGGATGCATGCGGCCACCTTGAGGGGGTGAGAGGAGCAGCCAAGTCTTCAATCCAGGCAGGTCTTTCTTTTAATCATGTATTGAGCACCTAGTACACCGGGTACCATTCTAGTATCAAGGCTACAAATGCAGCAGGGATTCATCAGGTTCCCAACTGTGAAGTGCACGGAATACCTAACACCCTTACTTTCTGGCCATCAAAGGAATGAACAAGCTGAGCCTTCATCCTTCCTGGTGAGAGGAAAATTCAGCCACACTTGTTCTTGGGGGTCAGCTTCTGTCAGGGTTTTGGAGAACTTCCCTTGTTGGAAGCTGTAGCCAGGCGTGGGGGACACTGCTCTGGCCACTGGTCACTAGGCCAGAGTGCTTGCGTCCCAGCATGAAGGTTCATGCTGTTTTATGCCCGTCCTGGACCGCAAGAGTCTTTGGTCAAGAGGTCTGCAGTGTGAAGCAGGCGTACTGCACAGGTGTGCCCCTAAGATACAGCCAAGGCTGTGGCTGCTTCCAGAGCCCCCTAGTCCCCTCCTCTCTCCCTTTCTGCTCCCAGAAGACACTTCTTTTCCTTTTTCCTGCAAATTCAACTCCATTTAAGCTTCTCCACCTCATCTTGTATTCTCCCTGCTCTCTGCCACTTCTAACACTTGCTGAGGTTCTATCACCTGCCCCGGAGCCTTTGAACCTGCTATTTCTTTCTGTCATCAGTGCTGTTTTCCTTGGTTTAGCTCTGCCCTCCTAATTCTGATCTCATCTCAATATGAGTTTCCAAAGGGCTTCCGTGGTCACTTGATTTTCATAGCCTTCAGTCATTGTCATATCCTATCAGGCATGCTGTTGGCTTGTCTTTATAAAGGACACTGCCATCTTACTGTTTTAATCTTACTTCTTTGTTACAAGTCCGTCCCAGCAGAATGTCAGTATTTGAGGATAGTCTCATCCTGTCCTGTTCACCACTGTGTCCTTCTCAGTGGCCAGCATTTAGTAGTTGCTCAATAAATACCTGTTGAGTGTGGGGTGGACAAACCCAGAATGTCTGGCTTCTTCCACGCTAAGTAGAGCTCACTGAGGATTCCTACCTCCCTCCTGCAGAGTCCCTCTGATTGGGGTGGATTGACTAGAGAATAGGGATGTTTTTATTTCTTTTCTGGATCTCATAGAATACATCTATTTCCAGCTTAATAAAAAAAAAAAAAACAAGAGACAATAAAAACGCATTGTTACAGATTGGATGGGTAAAACAATTGGCTTGACAGTAATCTAGGAATTTAATTATAGCAAAACATGCCCATGTAATACCCAGACTTGGGAAAGAAGAGTTGAAGGGGTCCAATAAATCATTGTTTGTAAAAACAGAAGAAGCCTTTGTAATCGTCCAGTTACTGCTGATGAGGCCACAAAGAAGGCCTAAGCAGGCTGGGCACCATGCATCGAAAGCTTTAATGTGCAGGCGGCTCTTCGGAATGGGGAGCTGTCTGGGAAAGAGCTGAACTATGTGGTTATTTGTCTCCAATGGAAAGCAATCACTCAGGGTGGTGGGAGCTGTTTAGTGAAGATCCTTCATGGCCAACCGCACGGTCCCGCACATGTTTGGGCAGGAGTCTAAAGGAGCAAGGGTGGGGGGGAGACAAAGATGGCCAGGAAGCGCTCGCAACCCCACTTGCACAGAATTACCTGGTAGACAGCTGCTGGCAGCTCGCCTGCCCCCAACCGGGCCTGCGAACACATCCTCCGGGATCCCCTGCCCGGCGAGCGATGCAGGTCCCCAAGCGCCCCTTCACGCCTCTTTGCGATGGCACCTCCTTCGTGCACCAGCTCCTCAGAGAGCCCTCTTGCCTGTCCACGTAAAGAACCTGCTGCCACCACCCCTCCCCCTCCCCCAGTCCCTGGTTGATTTTCTTCAGAGCATTTATCACCATTGGAGAGTGTCTTACCTGAGGGTTTGTTCACACATTATCGGTCCCCGCAGTGTGACGTAAACTTCGAGAAGGCGGGGGCTAGCTCACATTGCCACAGCCCCACATCTGGTACCTGGCACGGCGCCAGGCCCGCTAATGAGTGCGTAGCCCGTGCAGCGGTTCTCTAGCTGACCCAGGGACAGGATGTCCTGCCACCCACCCCCTCTTCAAGAAAGTGAGTGTGGAGAGGGTAGTGCAGGGGCGTTAGACACTGCCCAAGGTCTGCAGAAGGACCCGTGGCTTGGGATCATAATTCATTTTTAGTTTTTTAAAGTGCTTATTGTGGACTAAGCCATGTGAATTGACTCCTACTCTCACATACATGTGCACAACACACCACACATATGCATAGAGGGGAGTATGCATGTGCACGTACACCTGTGCACGTAAGTATATGTACATGTAATGTTATCTGTATACACAGGCAATATGATATGTATACACATACTACATATTATTATTGTTTATGAGTGCACTAGTCGTTAGTACGAAGCAATACTCATTTCTCTGTAGATGGTAGAAATACATCTATGTATATTGTCCCTGTCTGTGTATCTGGTAGAGTTACCTTTCCTGGCATGTCCCCTGTTGTGGGGGGAGCGGTCAGGTGACCACTCCCAGGTGGCCCGGGAGTTGTGAATGGAGTCGGCACGTGTCACTTCCACTGCTGGTGTGACATCCACGAGGCCCTCCCTCCCTCCACTGCCTTGAGCAGCAGAGGTGCCGGAACGGGGTCCCACTGGGGAGCAGAGGAGAGCTCCCACCCACCCGCAGACAGCGTGTTGCTTCCTCAGACACAAACCTTTGCTGTTTTAAGCCCCCGTATTCAGGAAACCGTTTGTTACTATGGCATGTAGTTAACAGCCTGGTCCATCCTAACTTGCAGTTTTTTTGTGTTTTTTATTTATATAAAAATAAAGTACAACATTCAAATTCTCATATCACAGCAATTAGTGGAATTCTTCCAGGGTGCATGCCTGTGTGTGTGTGTGTGTGTGTGTGTGTGTGTGTGTGTGTCTGTGTGTGTGTGTGTGTGTCTGTACCCACACCATACGAGGCAGGCAGACACACCTGTGTGTCTATATGCCGGACTCTATCATCACGCTCAGTGCTTCTACTTCCCGGTCTTCCAACCCTAACAAGTGGGCACATCTGAGCCCAAGGCAAGGTCTTCATGCACTGAAGGTCTCTGCACTGAGGAACAGAGCTGCCTGGGCCCCAAAGTAGATCTTCTGACTCCCCAGAGAGGACCGAACTGCCCACCTAACCATTTCCATCATTTCTCAGTTTCTCCCAGTGATGGGGGTTTTCCATTGTTTTACCTTGGAGCATGGCATCGAAGGTATTTCAGACATCTTCATTTCTCCTCAGTAACAGAGCCCTCATTCATCTTGCGTCACACCCTTCTTTTCCTCTGATTCTGTGCATTGCATGCATATCCTCAGGCTGTTTTCTTCTTCTAAAGATAATGAAACAATTTCCCAGGCCCTGGTCACTTCTCCATGGATTCAGCCTGGCTTTTTCAAAGCACTGTTCGAGGGCCACGTGCGTCAGCATTATGTGGGACGTTGGCTGCACACTCAGATTCCTGCCTTGTCCTGCGGACCTCCTGCAGAGTTGGGGCCCCGGTTCTGGGCATGTTGAGGGGTCCCCTCCAGGAGGAGGTCTCCTCCCGCCCTGAATTGCACACCATCGAAATGATTGTTAAGCATGCATAGTCCTGGGCCCATCTTTCTTCACTGTAAGGTAAGCATTAGGCAACTGGGGGAAGCAGGGCAAGGTGGGACTCGGTATTGAGGAAGAAGCCGAGGTGTGGGAGTGACATTAAAGATATGATTTGTCCTCCAGTGTCTTTGACATGGTTGGTTCAGTGGGCAGGTATGCCCTTCCCCTACAGTGGACAGCCGCTCCTGGGTGTTGGGGTGAGGGTCCTCACAATTTCCTTGGGGGACCACTCTGTGCCCACACTTTGTCTGCGTGATTTGGGTGGGGCTAATTCCACCCCAGCCACAGAGAGAACACTTGGCCCAGGCCTAGCCAGTCAGCTCTTCCACTCATTGGCCTGTTGAGTGGGCCCTGGGAATTGTGCTCAGCATCCAGGAAAGGCTTCTCTCTTCACCTGGACAGGAGCCAGTGCACTGTGTCACCACCAGGGAAGCTTCCCCAGAGTGTAGTCCATGGAGGTGAATGTAAACCTGACAGCAGAGGTTGGCCCCCTGCAGCCGGCCTGGTGCTGAGTCGCCAGGTCATGGGAACCAATAATGTTCTTGTCTTTAATAAACCCGCCTGTGTTTAGTTTCTGTCACTTACAACCAGAAGGGTCCTGGTAATGCTGGGGCGGCCCCCTCCCCATCCTTGTTCTGCAAATGCTTGGGATGCTTGGCCAGGGGCTGTGAGCTGGCAGTGGTATTGTCAGGAGGTGATGGGCATTCCTGCAGGGCCTGATTCCAGTGACAATCAGGCCAAGCGACTCTCGCTGCCAAACGCTTCACCGGGGACCGTCACACACAGGTGGTTGCTTTGTCTCAGTGGATGATGGTACAGGCCCCCTCTGAGCCAAGACCCTGAGCCTAGGATAGACCAATCTGTCTGCCCCATCTCCTGTCGCTTCCCGAGGACACAGGGACTCCTGCTTGGAGGCCTTCATGATGTGCCCAGAGGGCCTGCCGCTCATTTCCTGCTGATCATGCAGACCCTGGCTCCAGCACACAACTTCCTGTCTCCTCCCCTGAGGTGGGGAGGGGGAAGGGAAAGTGCCTACCCAGGTTTTACTTTGTCTCCAGTTTTAAGGATAGGGCAAAGCAAGAATGCTTCAAGGCATTCTAGTTGCAAAAGATAAAACAGGAAAACTTCTCTTCCAAAAAAAGACTGAGTTGTGTAGTTCCAGTAGGTTGGGGCGACACTGGTTTAAAAGAAGTCAAATAGGGGCACCTGGGTGGCTCAGCTGGTTAAGGGTCCAACTTTGGCTCAGGTCATGATCTCATGGTTAGTTCAAGCCCCGCGTCGGGCTCTGTGCTGACAGCTCAGAGCCTGGAACCTGCTTTGGATTCCTTGTCTCCTCCTCTTTCTGCCCCTCGCTGGCTCATGCTCTGTCTGTCAATAACAAATAAGTGTTAAAAAAATGTTTAAAAGCAGTCAAGTAGATGTTGCACAACAGGAAGATGTTGAATTGCTAACACACCGCGTGCTATGACCCCAGAAGAGTATGTGACTGCCTTTGCTAATCTCACGTGCTCCTAGGACCTCTGTTTGGGGAGCATCTCTTGGGATCTTGTGTTCTGTAGAAGACTCCTGGGGAACGTTTTAAGGAGAAAGGTGCAAGAGTCTTCTCTCTGCCTTTGGCTTGGAAGTTCTGCAGGGTGACTTTGTGGGACTGGACCCCGCGGTATGAGGAACAGATGCTCATTGTCTACACACTGGTTCATAAGCTTCAGGTAGCCTGTCTGGTTCACCACTCTGTCTCCGGCACTGACCGCGGCATCTGATGCGTGGTGGGCCCTTGAAGCGTTCGCTGGATGAGGGAATGAACAGTGTGTGGTCGAGGCCACATACACCCAGCATGGGGACAAGGTGGAGCCGGAGAGCTTGCTTTCTGCCACCTCTGAAATTCTTGCGTGTGAAAGGAGGGATTATTTGTTCCCTTTGTGGCTTTAGAAAACAGAGCTGGAGTTGGGGCATCTAGCTGGCTCAGTCCATTGAGTGTCTGACTGTGGCTGAGGTCATGATCTCACGGTTCATGGGTTCAAGACCCGTGTCAGGCTCTGTGCTGACAGCTCGGGGCCTGGAGCCTGCTTCGGATTCTGTGTCTCCCTCTCTCTCTGCCCCTCTCCTCCCCCTCCAAAAAAAAAAAAAATAATAATAGAAACATTAAAAAGAAAAAAAAAAAAGGAAACCAGAGCTGGGGTCCAAGGGTGGAGTTGGCACCGAAGAGGAGTTCAGCCAGGAGGGAGAAAAGCATCTCCAGCAGTCGGCAGTAGCTCAGCAAACGGTAGGCTGTCTCAAGAGGCAGGGGCCCCCGTGCGTTACTGCAGATGTACTCACGCCTCAGATGGGGGCTTGCCCTGTGTGGTCTCCAGGGGCAAGTCTCTGCACTGCGTGCATGAAATAGCGACACGTTCTCCCTGTGTGACTTCCTCAGTGACGAGCCTAGCTGCCTCCAGAAGCTCTTGGCACTGAACTCCACGGTCCCTGAGCTGCCTTCAAATATTTGAGGACACTGGGAATGTTTCTTATTTGCCATGAGAAGCCCTGGGTGTGTTTTCCTTTCATAAATTCAACCTAGATAACAACACAAGAAGGAACTAGAAGACCCAAAAGAAAAGCATGTCTTGCATTTCCTAGGGCTCATTTGTGGAGTGACCTCTCTCTTGGTGAGCTGCATCTTGGGTCAGGGTGTCCGGAAGCACACTCTGAGCAGAGGATCCATGAGCAGGTTCTTCAGTAAGAAAGTGATCCTGGGGAGAATGGCAGGAGCAGGGGGGAGGGGACTGGGCTGGGGTGGGAAGGGAGGGAAGAGGAACCCTTCCTGACCCCACAGGTGGGACCCAAGTGCAAGGGACCAGACCTGTCAACATCAAGGCCAAGGATGTCACTGGAGAATGCCCTGGGTCTCGGAAGGTGCTCAATGCTTAAGTAACAGGGGTAGAGGATTTGGTGTCTGTAAGGAGCTTTCTTTTCTAAAAATTTTTTTTCAACGTTTTTTTTTATTTTTTTTATTTTTGGGACAGAGAGAGACAGAGCATGAACGGGGGAGGGGCAGAGAGAGAGGGAGACACAGAATCAGAAAGAGGCTCCAGGCTCCGAGCCATCAGCCAAGAACCCGACGCAGGGCTCGAACTCACGGACCGGACCGCGAGATCATGCCCTGGCTGAAGTTGGACTCTTAACCGACTGTGCCACCCAGGCACCCCTGTAAGGAGCTTTCTAACACTTCAGCCTAAAAGAAGAAAAGTGCCTTTATGTATACACACATATAAGTGATTTTCTGTTAAAATTCCCTACGTAATTATTTTATAAATATTTATAAATTACATTTACATAATTTATATAAATTCATATATAATATTTCTATATACATACTTATAAATGTCCCATATCTATATACCCACGTAGATACATAAAACACACGTGAATCATGCAAGTGAGAGTTGTACTTTTCACTCTTCTATAGGCTTGAAATTTTTAAAACAAAATGTTAGGGAGAAAGTGAACCACAATTCCACCTTCCCAAACTAAGCACTGCGTGAGTCCTCTTAATGTTTCAGTCTGTGGTTCTTTCCTCGCAGCTGCGGGCACATGTGTCCAGGCACATGCTTGCAAGATGCATCGGGAGTCTCTGTTAGCCTGGGGAGTTGGTTCAGGGATTAATATGTGGTTTGCACACAGGACCCTGGGTTGCCCAAACCCTCCCCGAGCCCAGGCACTCATGTCCAGAAGCCCAGGCACAGAGCACCAGTGAGCTGGTGCGGGAGGGTGAGGGAGTCTCCCCTTCGTGCAGGTCCTCTGGAATGCCCAGCTCCCCCGTGAATAACCCGGGCCCCCACCGTCTGAGGAGGCCAAGGCGGCCTGGCCCCTAGCTAGGCAGTATGCATGTGGTAGAGCCCCGCGTCCTCCTGGAGGGGTGGGAGGCCCAGTGCCACCCCTCCCCAGAGGCTGAACACTCAGAGGGAGAGAGAGACACACGTTTCTCACCTTGACGGTAGAAGACACAGAGGGAAGCCAGTGCTGTGAGTTCCCCATCTGAAGAGGCACCCGGCTGTCACTCCTGCACTTAGGTGATTGCTTCCAAATGTCCGGTGGCGTGTCTGTCCTCAGTCCTCGGTCATCCTCCTGGAAGGTGAGGGTGGTGGGGGGTTGAGTGAGGAGTCTTGATGTCATCAAGGCGACAGTGGAACAGGCAGCGTGATATCCGTAACCTCCTTTATCATTATTTTAAGTAATGGACTCATCGAGCAGTTTTAGTTTCACAGAGAAACCCGTGGGGAGTGCGAAGGCTCCCCCTGTATGTTCTCCCTCCTGCTCCCCCATTCCTCCCATTGGCAGCTTGCCTGGGAGGGTGCAGGAGGTATGGGCGCTGGGTCGGTGGGGATCCTCTGTCATTAACCGTAAAGCTTGCACTTGGCCTTAGTGTTCATTTTCGGTGTTGTACATCTGCGGACTTCCACAGACGTGCAGTGACTTCCATCCACCATTACAGTGTCACTTGGAGTATTTCCCTTGAGGCTCACCTGTCCATCTTTCCTCCAGAACCCTTGGGAATCACTGACCAGTTTGCTCGGCAATATACCAGGAACATTTTCTCATGCCATTAAATTTTCCTAAAAAGTGAACTTTTTAAAAGGTATTTTAATTTGACATTCTCCAGTTATTAAATGCATTTAAAGCAAGTCTCTATGTTGGGAAAGTTAGGCCGTTTCCTTTTTTTTTTTTTTTTTTTTTTTTTCCTCTGCCTCAACTGTGAAATCGTTGCAATGAACACAATTTTGCATCACGGTTTCTCACAACAGCACTGTTGACACTTTGGGCAGGATTACTTTTTGCCACGGGAGCTTTTCTGGCTGCTGCAGCATATCTGCCAGAATCCCTGGCCTCCACCCAGCAGATTCCAGCAGTGTCCACCCCCAGCAGTGCCAACGCAAAATGTGTCATCGCGCCACCAAGTGCACTGATTTACCTCTGTCTTTCTGCGCGCATCCGGCTCTTTCGGGGGCTAGGGCCTCATCGGTGGGATTAGAAGTTGGGATTGTTGCAAGACTAATAATGATTTCGGGAGCATGTGCCATACTGCCCTTCCTGGGTTGCTGGGTGGCTCGTGGCTACAGAGTGTATCCTCTCTGTTCCCCAGGTCGTGGCTTAGAGGTGGACATGGGGAGATTCTAACGTCCCAGGGGATGTAGACTGTGCCGAAGGACCCTCCCTCCAGGTGCGGGACGGAGGCTCCAGGGGAAGATCGAGTTCATCCGGGAGTACCTTTGCCAGCAACTGGCCTGAAACCACAGAGAGTTGAAGATGTGCCACGCAGTCATCATGACTGCCGGTGGGCCTCCCTTCCCCTGTGACCGTCACATCCTGCTGCTGATGGGACCCTCGGGTAGGTCAGAGAAATAGGGGGTCTTGCTAGTGCCATCCCCCAACAGGAAGTGGACACCAGGTGAGCGGGTCCTGCCAGTCTCCAGTGCCAGGTCCAGCAAACACGAAGATGAGAGTGTGCGGACAGCCTGTGCAGGAAGTTGTTACAGTTAAGCAGAAGAACAGGTCTCCCTGTGGGTGGCCCCCGACTTAACCCAGTGCGGACCCCCAGGCTGCCCTACCTGGTGAACAGCCCTCTCTAAATGCCTCCCTCAGGGCCTCCAGGGTGGTCCTGCCTAGCTGGTATTTTCATCCATGAACGTGTGGGTTTGCTCACCGTTAAATCATTTCCATCCTGAGGGGGTTGGTCGCCAGGTAACTGAGAGAGAAGGAAGTCTGGCCCCAGCTGAGTGCCCTTTGCTCTCCTCCCCGCTTTGGTTTTCAAGACATTTCTGCAAGTTTGTGCCAGTCCCTCCTTGTCTGGCTGGTTTCCCTTTAAGTGTCCACTGGCCCGTCCTGTTCCTCTGAATCTATGACTTAGTCCACTTTCTTTCTACCAACTGTGAAGCTTTTCCTCTGCGAATGAACAAATTCGCCTTTAAGGAACATATTCCTCTCTGCTAGAGTCTTGTGTTTCCATGTTGTTTGCAAGGCTCCGTGAATATGCACGAATGTGAATTTTCCAGGCCCACCGTCGCCTGCTGGATAATTTGCTGCCCAGCATTGACAGCACATCTGTCTCCTTCCTTTCCTCCTACAGAGGGACATCCCCCGGGCCCCGGGCCCACCACTTACATCATAATTCACCAGCTGAAGGGAGGTGGAGGCCACTGAGCCATCGTTGGTTGGGGGTCTGGGAGAGTCAATATGGGCCAGACTCATAGGGCAGAGCGATGGGGACAAACTGCCTCCCTACCCAGCCTACGCCTTCACGTCACCAAATGCCAGGGCCACCAAGCGCCCTCCGTGTGACACAAGGGGGCAGATGCAGCCTGTCTTGTGACTCCAGCTGCAGTTCCCCACCTGGACCCCTGCCCAACCCTGCTCATATCCCCCTTCTCTCCCGGACCTCCTCCTTTGAGCCCTCCCCCACTTGGAGAAGTGTCTTCCCCTGCATGTGAGTGGCCTTCCCTGTCTGGACGGGCCACCTAGTGCTATGCTAAGCCAGGTCTTTGCCGACTCTGGAGCTCAGCAGTACTATCCACAGCTACTTGTCAGCTCTGAGGACAAGGGTCCCACCTCTGGCTTCTGAGTAAACCCCATTTGGCCATTTACATAGTGAATGCTCAATGAGTGTGTTAGTGAATTCATGGGGGAACTGTTTTATCTCCCAGAGGACAGGACGAGCCCCGTTGCTACACTGTGTCCATGTAACGGGCCCATCCGATGTCTAACAGGATGAAACACTGTGCCTTGTCGGAACAGTGTGATGGGGATTGACGAGTCTGAGCAAGAGTCTTCATTATACACAGTAGGAAAACGAACCCCTCTGCTGGGCAGGAAAACCGGTTCCTAATTCACATTCTTGTCGACAGACAGGCCGGGGGGCCAGAACAGGGTTCCGGGGTCCCCCACCTCACCACAATTTCAATGCAACGACTGAGGAGTGGAGAAGGGCTCACTTTGCCAGCAGGGAATTGGGGAACAGTCCAGCTCCTGTGTTCTGGGGCTTAATGAAGCAAAGTGCAAGAAGGAAGCCAAGTTGTGGGATGCAGATGCCTCCACAGCTGCTCGGTGTACCCCGGAGCTGGGTGAATTAAGATGGAAACTGTTTGGGAGGGTCTGGGTGGCTTAGTCAGTTAAGTATCCGACTTCGGCTCAAGTCATAATCTCGCGGTCCTTGAGTTCAAGCCCCGTGTCGGGCTCTGTGCTGACAGCTGGGAGCCTGGAGCCTGTTTCAGATTCTGTCTCCCACTCTCTCTGACCCTCCCCCATTCATGCTCTGTCTCTGTCTGTCTCAAAAATAAATAACCATTAAAAAAAAAAAGATGGAAACCATTTGGCCTGTGGCCTCAGAGCTGGTTTTATGGCCATGTGGGGACCGAGCCATGTCCTGGACCCGGCCTGAGCCAGGAGGAAAAACTCTGAGCAAGTTTTGTAAGTTCCAAGACCATGTAAATCCCCATGGTCCCTCCGTCCAGTTAGTCCCTGCCATACTGCCTGCCCCCGCAGGGTGTGGGATGGGTGGGGAGAAGCATGGAGAAGCATCAGTAGAGAGACACCACAAGCCTTCACAGCTTATCCTGAGTGGTCGGAGCTCATTCTTTACTGTTGCAAATAAGCCGTGTCCAGACTCCCTGGGGCTCCATACTGTACCCCCAAATCCTTAATTGGAGGTGGAAAACCCAGCGGTTCTGAAGATATGGTGCCCTGGGTGTCTGAGGACCATGGTTTGAAAACGAAAGACTTGGTCCCATCAGGACTTGTTCTCTGACACTGGGGATCGTGTGGCTTGAGGAAGGTCAGGGTGCATTAGAAAGAAGCACCTCTCTGCTCACTCCCCCTCCCTGAGACTTCATGGAACAGGCTTGTGGGTAACTGGCATGGCCCAAAGCTGGCCTGGGAGATGGCACCAAGGATGATCATTTGGGGAGGAATATCTCGTACTGTGCAGGGAGTGAAGGTTCCATCTGTTCAGTCTGAAAGCAGGAACTATATGGAAACAAGGCACTGCTGTCATAATCCACAGAAGCGTCTCCCATCTCTGGCCACCCTCCCTCCATCCCCGTGACACTGCACTGGCTTCTCTTGAACACCTGGGACTCTGAAGAGTGTTCATGTCTAAGCTACCATGAGGAGTGACAGAAGAAGCTGGTTATTCATTTAGAGTATGGTTATCAAGTTGCAGCCTGCCAGGAGTCAGTTTTTATGGCTCACTTCTGATCCCTGAAATGCATACTTGACGATGACAGTTTTTTGGGCAGCGCTTGGAGTTCTGTGGCATAGCAATAAAGAAATCTGAGCAGAAAGCACTCTCCTTCCCAAGTAAGCCCCTCTCTCAGCAAAATTTCGCAAGTGCTTTTTCATAAATAAAATAATTCTGTGCTCCAGCTGAGAGTGCTGTGCACACCCTCCCTAGTTATGTGTCCATAGCCTGTGTTTTCACTGCTGGGCAGGATCTGCTGATGGGCACTTTATCGCTAAGTGTGTTGTCCCTTTGGGAGAAAAATACTTTTATCCCAGCGCGTGCCTCATCTCCAAGTCTACTGATCAGTGGTGTTATTATTCTTGCAAGATTCATTTGTAAACTTTTCAAATGATATGTCAATATGTGTGTGGTTCTTTTTTTTTCCAGGTAAAGGAGAGGATACGCTAAAAACAAAACCCTATATATCTATGGGGGCGGGGAGGGGGGATGGAGGGCGTCATTCCAACCGAATCGATGTTTATCTTACAAGCACCATCTATCATGAAAGGCCTGCTGGCTACTTTCTTGTGCATGTTCCAGAAGCAATCCTCACTATTAAATAAGATTGGGAAAGTGGAATTGGAGAACTCAGCACCCATCACGCTCCTTCTCAGCTGTCAGAGCAAGGAAACATGGGTGGAAGATTTCAAGCCTTTGTTTTCTCATCTGTGAGAAGGGGGCAGGGCTGACGCTTAGTTCTTGAAAAGGTTGTGGAGATTCAGGGCCATGATGAAGGATGAGAGGCACAGAGTGTCATTCCAGGTTCTCTGTACATCAGGAATGTCTCTGTGATAGTCTCTGCTCTTGTGTTTCTTGTTCACTATGAGTTTGGCAAATCTCTCAGTATTGCAGGGGTGGTTGGTGTTTAAGACCACTCCTTCTTACCTTTACTGGTGATCTTAAACCAGTTTGGGGCAGAGGTAGCATCAGTATCCCTTTCCCCACCCCCCCTCAAAATCCTGCAGTTTGTTAAACACATTTGCCGAGAGTTCATGCATCGCGTGCTCAGAGCTGACAGCGTTGTAGTATCCCCGAGAGGTGTGTGTGAGTGTGTGTGCACACACATACACCGGGATGTTCTCACAAACCTCCCATAGAAGGATGAACTCCTACTCAGGGGACAGAGAAGACTGCCTTGGGCTGACTCTCACATACCAGTCAAATCTGGGCCCCGGAAGACTAAGGGGTCCTGCCTTCATCTCCACCAGTCTCCAGATCTTGATCCTGAATGAAGGTCATCCAGTTTCATGACACGCAGGCCAGATGGGGGACGGTCTTGATGATGGCTGGTGGTATATTTGTGGAGCCCCAAAGAGGCAGGTGTGACCATCACACAAGTGTTCTGAACACAGAGTGTGTCACCTTCGGCCAGCGTGGCTCCCGTCCCCACAAAGTGAGCTGCCACCTTCCTGCTGGTGGCTGGGGATGGGGGCGGGGTAGGGATGGGGAAAGCACATGGCAGTGAGCTCCTCACTTGGTTGTCGTCTCCCCAGGGCTGCCATGAGGATGCTCTTCCCACAGGTGAGGTCGTGTGGGCCCCTTCTTCACTCGTTTGTCTCGGCTGTCACCAGACTAGCTGGGCCGGTGGGGTCAGGGTGGGGGGCTAAGAGAAAACAATTCTCTTTCCACCAGTGAAACACAACATACAAGCCCATTTTTCTGTTGCAAAACCTTGTATCCAGTACTTTTAAAGAACTGAATCTAGTACAGGGAACGTGCCCGGAGTTGCCAGTTACCTTGCAAACCACCCCTGTGCTCTATGGTTTTCAGGGTGTGTGCCATTCAAGCTCAGTCCCTTTCAAATGACTATGAAACTGAGGGGCTGGGGGCTTCTCCGCCCTGCTAGAAAAGACTGGCAATCTCTTACTGTTTCTGATGCAGTGCCTCTCATCTTCCAAATCTGCGATTTTCCACAGGAGGTGAGGCCTCCTCTTCAACCAGGAGACATTTGGAAACATCTGGAGACATTTTTGCTGGTCACCACTGAGGGGAAGGGGTCCTCCTGGCCTCATGTGGGTAGAGCCCAGGGAGGCCACTGACCACTCTCCCATGCACAGGAGGCCCCTCAGCAAAGTGTTACCCGGCCCCACATGTCAACACTTCAAGGGTTGGAAAGTCCTGGCCTGAGTTTAAAATCGAAAGGGCGAGTGGGGCACCTGGGGGGTTCATTCGGCCAAGTGTCCGTCTCTTGGTTTCAGCTCAGGCATGATCTCACAGTTCATGGGATGGAGCCCCACTTCAGGCTCCGTGCTGACAGATGGGATCCTGCTTGGGATTCTCTGTCTCCCTTTCTCTCCGTCCCTCCCTCTCTCTCTCTCTTTTTCTCTCTCTCAAGAGTAAATAAATAAGCATTAAAAAATAGAATACATAAGATGATCAGGAAATCAACTCCCAGCTGGATGTTTTGTGATGTTAAGACATTATTACTTTCAGTGCGGTATAGTCTTGAGATTGCATGTAAAGGAGCCTCTATCTTTTGGAGATACATTTTCACATATCTATAGATGAAATGATTGTTTGAGTTCTCTTTCAAAATAATTTGAAGGAGGAGTGTTTGTGGATGTGGAAGGAATCAAATTGGCATGAGTTAGTAATTGTCGATCCCCGTTGATGGATGCATGGGGCTCATTTTTCTGTTCTCTCTATTTCTGTCTAAGGTTGGAATTTTACATAAAACAAAGTTTTCAAAAACAGTGCCCAAACCCGCAAGTTCCACCTGCCAAATTCTATTAGCATAACTAATGGCATCTAATGCCACGGGACTTCACACACCTTCCCCTTGTAGCACCCCACAAAATGGTGGGGGGCCCTTGACGGTTTGCCTGGGGGAGCCTGAGACTCAGAGATGAAGCAATTGCCTGGGGACATGAGTAATTTAGCGGGGGGGGGGGTGAGGCAGGAATTCAAGCTCAGGTCCTTCTGACCCCAAGTGGTGGGTGTCTTCTGCCCTGCCCCACTGGTGTCCAGCCCTGTGCAGAATGCCGCTGCTGGAGAACAAGGTTGCAAGGAGTGTATGTGCTCTGCAGGTGCACATGCTAATCAGCCCCCTTCCAAATGTGCACACAGCTCTCTGTGTCATCTGCTGTTTGGACAGCTGAATCTCTAAGGAACCACAACATAATGCCTGATTCCTACCCTGGGAGTTAGAAAGTAACCCCAGGTTGAAAATGTAAATATTTTCCCCATGGGCAAGAACTGTTTTTAGCTGATTATAAATGGAAAAGACTGGCAGCTGTCAATATTGATGGTTATTCCTTGAAAAATGACTTCAAGGTACTGGTAATCAATTGTCTCTCAGAATGAAGAATGGAGCACACAGCTCTCTGGGAACCTCAACATGTATTTATAAACACATGCTTTATCGAACACACAGGAAAAATGAGCCAGATCTTTGCAATGATGATGAGTTATTCAGAGTAAATACAACAATTATTAGCGTCTATATTGGACTTCAAATTTACAAAATTCCTTTAAAAAATGGCTGTTGCTGCTGTTTTGTGTTTCTGTTATTTAGTGTTCTCATCGCTACACTGAAGCATGCTGCTTGGCACTGAGCTGAAGACTTCACAAGGGCCGGGATTGTTTCTTTCTTACTCGGTAAATAAGTAGCTTTCCACTTGGCTAAAAACGCCTGGATGATTTAGCCACAGGCTAACAACGTTTGCCTCGCCGTGTCTTCCTAAAACTGACGTTGGCGTGCAAGGTGCAGGGGAATGTGTGTTTTACTGTGAGGACTGTGGGTTCTTCTTCCTCAGACCCTTTGCTGGGGACTGGGGTCTAGAGGCGTGGCAGGCAGAGTAAGATCACCTCCCAGAACTCATGTCCCTGGAATTCCCTTCCCTCTAGTGTGGACGTGATCCGTGGCTTGCTTTCAGCCACCGAATGTGGCGAAGATTGGAATGTCGTTTCTGGTATTGCCCTATAAAAGATTGTGATATCTGTCTGGTGAGGAGGCTGTCCCTTGTGCGCTGTGTTGAAGAACACCCCGCTGCCCCTAGGGAGCCCAGGTGGCAGGGCACTGAGGGCAGGGCCCCTGTCTCAGCAGGAAGCTGAGACCAGTCTGCCAGAAGCGAGGGGCTCCCCAGCTCACCTGTGGCCACTTTTGGAGATTGCTGATTGACCCTTTGTTGCAGTAAGCCCTGGAACAATGATTTCAGAATCACAGCTTCCACTCCCCACAGAGGTGGGATACCCTCCACTACTCTCCCATTCGGCACCAGGATTGGCTGTACTCATCCTGAACCATGGTAGGTGAGGGTGGAAGAATCACAAGACCTCACGCAGGAGCCTACTCCTGATTCCAGGACTCATTTCTTAATTTATAACCTGGGAATTTTTAAAAACCAGAATAAACGAGTGCTGTTTCACTGTTGCATCAAAAGGCGCAGAAGAAACTGTGTGTCATGAGGTCAGTGTCATGCCTCCTGCCCCAGGAGCAGACTCACAGTGAAGCCTCCAAAGTATCATGAGCTTACGGTGAAGCTTATAGCACAGTCCTCCACATCAAGGCACTGAAAGACCTGTGAATGTGAGGCCAACCAAGAGGCAAACGGGCTGTTCACGGAGAGCTGCAGACACAACACACAATCTCTGAGTTGACTCACCCAATGTACGTAGACGTGGGATGTTCTGCGTGATGTCATCCTTGCCCACAGAGGGCACGGAGGTAAAGGTCCTTCTGGGCAGCTGGCGTCCTCCCTGGGACAGTGCCCTTCACACCTGACATTCAGTCTTTCATTTGATGCACTTATTGGGCACCAGCTGCATGCCATATGTGACATAGGTGCTGAGAGGAAATCAGTGAACAGATCATTTCCTACCTTCCTAAGAGGGGACGGCGGCTGAACTTGTTCTGCTCCAGGATGCAGAGGGCTTCCATCCTGTAAATTCACTCCACACATTCTAGTACTCACCGCACTAGATGCCTTTACCACAATTAACGATGTTGGCCATTCCTCCTTTTCCAAACACCTGTCTCCTTGGAACTGTGAGAATGAAATGACCCATGTGGGAATCCAGTGGCCAATATGGAGAAGTTTTTGCAAGTTAGTGGGAATACAGATCAGGAACAGGCTATGGTCTGATTTGTTCTTGGTTAAGACACTCTGGCTTCATTGTGGGGGCTCATGAGAGAGAGAGGAGGTCCTTCTGACTGACTTCCAGATGGGAGACATGGGAAGTTCTCCTCACTGTCTTCTGGATGAGAGAGTGGTGGTTCTCCAGACCGACTTCCGGATGAGAGAGAGGGGTGGTTCTCCTGACTGACTTCTGGACAAGAGAGGAGGGTTCTCATGTATGAGAGAGAGGGTAGGTTCTGCTGAGTGAGTTTTGGACGAGAGAGGGAAGGTTCTCCTGACTTCTGGACCAGAGAGTGGAGTTGCTTGAATGAGAGAGAGGGGAGGTTCTCCTGACTGACTCTGGACAAGAGACAGGAGGTTCTCCTGATGGAATTCTGGACCAGAGAGTGGAGGTTCTCTTGAAAGAAGAGAGGGGAGATCTCCTGTCTGACTTCCAGGCGAGAGAGTGGAGGTTCTCCTGACCAACTTCCAGGTGAGAGAGAAGGGGGTGGGGGGTTCTCCTGACTGACTTCTGGACCAGAGAGTGGAGAGTCTCCTCACTGACCTCTGGACAAGAGTGAGGTGAAGGTTCTCCTGACTGATTTATGGCCCAGACCAGGGGAAGTTCTCCTGTCTTATTTCTCGACAAGAGAGAGAGTGGAAGATTTCCTGACTTCCGGACCAGAGAGGGGAGGTTCTTGAATAAGTGAGAGGGGAGTTTCTCCTGAGTGACTCCCGGATAAGAGAGAGGGGAGGATCTGTTGACTGATTTCTGGATGAGAGAGGGGAGGTTCTCCTGACTGACTTCTTGACGAGAGAAGGGAGGTTCTCCTGACTGACTTCTGGACCAAAGAGTGGAGGTTCTACTGACCAACTTCTGGATGAGACAGAAGGGAGGTTCTCTTGACTGACTTCTGGACGAGAGAGGGTAGGTTGTCCTAACTGACTTTTACACGAGAGAGTGGGGAGGTTTTCCTGACGTCTAGACCAGAGAGGGGAGTTTGTTGAATGAGAGAGATTGGAGGTTCTCTTGACTGACTTCTGGACCAGAGAGTGGAGGTTCTTGAGTTAGAGAGATGGGAGGTTCTCTTGACTGACTTCTGGACAAGAGAGTGGAAGTTCTCATGAATGACAGAGAAGGGAGGTTCTGCTGACTGACTTCTGGGTTAGAGAGAGGAGAGGTTCTTCCTGACTGACGTCTGGACCAGAGAGGGGAAGTTCTTGAATGAGAGAGAGGGGAGGTTTTCCTGACCGACTTCTGGATAAGAGAGAGGGGAGGTTCTCCTGACTGACTTCTGGACGAGACAGAGGGGAGGTTCACCTGAGTTACTTCTGGACCAGAGAGGGGAGGTACTCCTGACCAACTTCCAGATGAGAGAGAGGGGAGGTTCTCCTGACTGACTTCTCGATGAGAAGGAGGGGAAGTTTTCCTGACTGACTTATGGATAAGAGAGGGGAAGTTCTCCTGACTGACTTCTGAACGAGAGAGGAGAGGTTCCTCTGGCTGACTTCTGAACCAGAGAGAGGAGGTTCTTGAACAAGAGAGAGGGGAGGATCTCTGAATGACTTCCGAACGAGAGAGAGGGGAGGTGCTCCTTCCTGACTGCTGGACGAGAGAGGGCAGGGTCTGCTGACCGAATTCTGGATGTGAGAGAGGGGGGATTGTCCTGATTGAGTTCTGGATGAGAACCTGGAGGTTCTCCTGACTGACTTCTGGACCAGAGATGGAGGTTCTGCTGACCGACTTCTGGACGAGAGAGAGGGGGGAGGTTCTCCTGACTGACTTCTGGACCAGAGTGGACGTTCTGCTGACCAACGTCCAGATGAGAGAGTGGAGGTTCTCTCGACTGATTTCTGGACAACAGAGGGGAGGATCTTCTGACTGACTTTTGGACGAGAGAGATGGGAAGTTTACCTGACTGACTTCTGAACCATAGAGTGGAGGTTCTTGAATGAAAGATAGGGGAGGTTCTCCTGACTGACTTCTGGATGAGATAGGGGAGGTTCTCCTGACTGACTTCTGGATGAGATAGGGGAGGTTCTCCTGACTGACTTCTGGATGAGATAGGGGAGGTTCTCCTGACTGACTTCTGGATGATAGATGGGAGGTTCTCCTGACTGTGTTCTGGAGCAGAGAATGGATGTTCTGCTGACCAAATTCTTGATGAGAGAGAGGGGAGGTTCTCCTGTCTGAATTCTGGACCAGAGAGTGGAGGTTCTCCTGACTGACTTCTGGACGGGAGAGAGGGGAGGTTCTGTTGAGTGACTTCTGGACCAGAGAGGGGAGGTTGTTGAAGAGAGAGAGGAGACATTCTTCTGAATGACTTCCGGATGAGGGAGAGGTGAGGTTCTCCTGACAGAATTCTGGACCAGAGAGTGGAGGTTCTCTTGATGGAAAGAGAGGGGCTATTCTCCTGACTGACTTCAGGCAAGAGAGAGGGGAGGTACTCCTGACTGATTTCCGGAGCAGTCAGGGGAGGTTTCCCTGTCTTAACTTTGAACGAGAGAGAAGGGAGGTTCTCCACACTGAATTCTGTACCAGAGAGCGGAGGTTCTTGAGAAAGAGAGAGTGTAAGTAGTCCTGAATGACTTCCGGAGAGAGAGAGGTGAGATTCTCCTGACTGACTTCTGGACGAGAGAGGGGAGCTTCTCCTGACCGACTTCTGGATGTGACAGAGGGGAGGTGGTCCTGAATGACTTCTGGATGAGAGAGGGGAGTTTCTCCTGACTGATTTTGGATGAGAGCGAGGGGAGATTTTCCTTACTGACTTCTGGACCAGAGATAGGAGTTTCTTGAACAAGAGAGAGGGGAGGTTCTCTGAATGAATTCTGGATAAGGGAGAGGGGAGGTTCTCCTGACTGACTTCTGGATCAGAGAGGGGAGGTTCTGCTGACCGACTTCTGGATGAGAGAGGGGAGGTTCTCTTGCAGGATAGAGAGGGGAGGTTCTCATGACTGATTTTCAGGTGAGAGAGAGGGGAGGTTCTCTTGGCTGATTTCTAGACCAGACACGGGAGGTTCTCCTGTCTAACTTCTGGACGAGAGAGATGGTAGGTCTCCTGATTGATTTCTGGATGAGAGAGGGGAGGTTCTCCTGACTGACTTCTGGATGAGAGAGAGAAGGTTCTCCTGACTGACTTCTGAATGAGAGACAGGGGAGGTTTCCCTGAATGACTTCTGGACCAGAGAGAGGAGATTCTTGAACGAGAGAGAGGGGAAGTTCTCCTGAATGACTTTCAGACGAGAGAGAGGGCAGTTTCCCCTGACTGACTTCCAGATAAGAGACAGTGGAGGTTCTTCTGACTGACTTCCGGATGAGAGAGTGGAGGTTCTCCTGACCCATGTCAGATGAGAGAGAGGGGAGATTTTCCTGACTGACTTCGAGGCGAGAGAGAGGGGAAGTTCTCCTGACTGATATCCGGACCAGACAGAGATTCTCCTGTCTTACTTCTGGATGAGGGAGAAGGGAGGTTCTCCTGAATGACTTCTAGACCAGAGAGGGAATGTTCCTGAATGAGAGAGAGGGGAGGCTCTCCTGAATGACCTCCAGACGAGAGAGAGGGGAGGTTCTCCTGACTGACTTCTGGATGAGAGAGGGGAGGTTCTCCTGAGTGGCTTCTGAAAGAGAGACTGGAGCTTCTCCTAACTGACTTCTGGACCAGAGAGTGGATGTTCTGCTGACTGACTTCCAGATAAGAGAGAGGGGAGGTTCTCCTGACTGACTTCTGGATGAGAGAGGGGAGGTACTCCTGACTGAATTCTGGATCAGAGAGTTGAGGTTCTCTTGCAGGAGATAGAGGGGAGATTCTCCTGACTGACATCCAGGAGAGAGAGAGGGGAGGTTCTTCTGACTGATTTCTCAACCAGACAGGGGAGGTTCTCCTGTCTTACTTCTGGATGAGAGAGTGGGGAGTTTCTCCTGACTGACTTCTGGACCAGAGAGGGGAGGGACTCCTGACTGACTTCCAGATGAGAGAGACTCATCTCTCTCAGTCTCCTGACTGACTTCCGGAGTTGAAACCAGGCAGGTGCTCAGCATGGCTATGTCAGCGCAAAGAAGCATCTTTACATTTGAAGGTGCTTGGGGAATGATGGCAAGTGGGAAGTGCCAACTACCTCTTCTCAGGTGTAACAACAGTGGTTGTAGTATTTGATCATTTCACCTACAGGCTGAGCAGATTCAGACAAATTGTGCCCAGCCGGCTCCAGGGGGCTGGTGTGAGCAGGACTCTGTCAGGATGGTCAGCAGGTGTGTGCAGGTGACCCACTGGGATGGTCAGCAGTTCTGAGCAGGTGCCCTGACAGGATGGTCAGCAGGTAGCATGTTGCAAGGGCCTGGCAAGGACAGTGTAGGTGAGCAGTGTTCCGGGGATTATTGCTGGGGTCCTGTCTTTCAAATGGGATGGATGTTGCAACTGCTCACAGACACACTCCAAGGGGAATTACAGGGGATTTGGAAAAAGTTGTAGGGACTAGCAGTCCCAGAGGGTCTCAGGGCCTGAGTGGACAGTCTGTCAGCCCAGGTCATGTGTCAATGCTTTCAGGTCAGTAATTACTGGGGACACCCTGGTCCTGTGTTTAGAGGATGGGACAAGGGCACAGTGGGAGATGCGAGCTGCAGATCAGAGGAGAGGGCTGGACTGGAGAAAATCATGTGAGAATCACACATTCCTGTGTGGCTGAGGCCAGGGCCTGGGTGAGGTTCCAGAGCAACAGTGAGGATGTCACCCATGAGGGAGTGAGGCCCACTATCTCTCTGTCTCTCACTCCACTCTTCTCTCTGTCTCTGTCTCCCCATGTCTCTCCATGTCTCTGTCTTCTGTCTCTCTCTCTCTCTTTTGTCTCCCTCTGTCTCTCCTCTCTCTCCCCTCTTCTGTCTCTGATGAATGCCATGGCTGCCAGCTGGGTAGAAGAGACTATGCCTTACCAGCAGGCTGAGGAGCAGCGGGAAGGACACTGGAGACTGTAGCCAGGGGAGGAGTGTTTCTGGAAGGAAGTCGGTGCTGGGAGGTCCACAAGGGTATGGAGGATGGCGGTTGGGTGTGGGCAGGTGGAGGCCTCAGGAGACCCTGGGCAGGTTCCCGGGCCAGCCGAGGGGTAGGAGCAGCGTGGAGTGGAAGCAGCAGTGGATGCGCCTAAGAAGCTGGTCTGGCGCCCTCAGATGCCTCCAGAGGCTGAAGCTGGGGGAGCACTCGAGAGAAGTGGGAGGAGTTTTCAAAGGGAAGTACTGAAGCTGCCTACAGGTTGATGCAGCCAAGAGGGGAGTTTAAATGTGAAAGAGAGAGAGACAGACAGACAGAGACAGAGACAGAGACAGAGACAGAAAGAAGGGAAAAAATAGAGTAATGACCTCTGAATGTCACTCTCCCACTAAGAAAAGATGGCCGAACTGGTCAGAAGAAGCTTTTCCACAACTCTAGAAATTAATCAAAGTCTTCCAGGAATATAAGTTTTTCTGTGTTCTGGTTTTCCGTTGTTGTTTTGAGGAAAAGCCGTTGAATTTTGTTAAGAACGGTGAGAATTCTGACTTTCCCCATATCGCTCCTGCTCTGCAACTCTGGGTGACCTTGAGCACCAGCAGTGCCACCCAAGGGGTGAACACAGCCGGGGCTCGCCAAAACCTCCTCCTCAGAGCACTGCCCTCACCATACGTGTCCTGCAGTTGCTTGGACACCTCTGTCTACGAGGCTGTCTGTTTGCCTTGACTGGAGCTCACCTGGCGTGAAGTCAAGGAGGGGCAGGTGACAGACAGAGAGCCGGCCACTCAGTGATGGAGCACAAGAGGATTTCAGGTGGAGGGCACAGGTGCAGGTCCTGAGGCTGGAGTGAAGCTGGTTGGGATCCCAGAAGGAAGATCGGGGACGGGGCAGGTGTGGGAGTGCCAGAGAGGAGGGCTGGGGACCCTGGATCTCACCCCACGGGCACTGACGAATTCTGGCTGCGTTTTGAGTTGGGGAAACCGCTCTGAGGTGGGGTGTTACTTTGTCTTTGAGCCACGATCCCACTGGCCTGTGAGTGATGTGGGACTAGAGACTGCCTCTTACATCCTCTGGACAGAATCCTGCCATCCATCACAGGTCCTGTCGTAGGGGCATTTGGGGAAAGAAAGAAGGAAGGAAGGAAGGAAAGCTAGCCGGGTGGCCGAAGCTCACGCTGTTGCACCTGTGCCCTTAGCATACTGGAGGCGGTGCTCTGATTTGGGATTTGAGGCCTTTCCTGACTGTTTAGTTTAGCATCTGTCCCTGTTGGGCCTGACATGCTTCTAAATTCAGTACCCTCTTCCTCTCATATTTTATGCCAAATTTTTTTACCTTGGAAATTCTAGATCCTTTCTTCTGGGAAAAAAAAATTGCATGTTTTTGATGCCATAAAATATAATTTACTGGGAGTTACAGATAGCTTTTCCATTTAATCATTATTCATTTGTTCAATTTTACATTTCTTCTATCAATTTTATACCACTATGTTTCTCTCGGTTGTTAATTAGAGCCAGTGTGTATTCCAGGCATTCCTGGAGTCAGAACACACAGGTTCGTTGTTTGCAAAGGTGAATGGGAGGTGCCAGCCTGTGCCTGCCCCCAGTATGCCCCAGTATGCCCCAGTATGCACAGTATACTCTGCATTTGCACATTCTCAGAAGGCAACATATGTCCCTATATCTGGCTGGGGAAGCCGTTGGTGGCAGGGATGGTCCTCACCTGGTGATGATCTCTTTACTGCGTCTGTTAAATAATGTAGTCACTTTTATTAATTCTCAGTCCATCTATGCAGGAGAAAATACCTGAACAGGCATATGGTTGACTTTTAAAAAAAATAGTGTTTATTTATTTTTAGAGAGAGAAATAGAGAGACAGAGCATAAGTGGGTGGGGGCGCTAAGAGGGAAACACAGAATAGATGCAGGCCCCAGGCTCTGAGCTGTCAGCACAGAGCCTGACACGGGGCTCAAACCCACAAACCGTGAGATCATGATCTGAGCTGAAGTCAGACACTTAATCAAGCAAGTCACCCAGGCGCCCCCATACGGTTGACTTTTTAATGATTGCAAAATTCCTTTTTTTTTTCTTTTATGAAATTTATTGTCAAATTGGTTTCCATGCAACACCCAGTGCTCATCCCAACAGGTGGTCTCCTCAATGCCCATCACCCACCTTCCTCTCCCCGCCACCCCCATCAACCCTGAGTTTATTCTACATTTTTAAGAGTCTCTCATGATTTGGTTCTCTTCCTTTTTTTTTTTTCCTTCTCCTCCCCCATGGTCTCCTGTTAAGTTTCTCTGGATCCACATATGAGTGAAAATATATGATATCTGTATTTCTCTGCCTGACTTATTTCACTTAACCTAATACCCTCCAGTTCCATCCACGTTGCTACAAAAGGCCAGATTTCTCATTGCCAAGTAGTATTCCATTGTGTATATAAACTACAATGTCCTTATGCATTCATCAGTCAATGGACATTTAGGCTCTTTCCATAATTAGGCTATTGTTGAAAGTGCTGCTATAAACATTGGGATACGAGCGTCCTATGCACCAGCACTCCTGTATCCCTTGGGTAAATTCCTAGTAGTGCTCTTGGTAGGTTGTAGGGTAGTTCTATTTTTGTTTTTTTGAGTAACCTCCACACTGTTCCAGAGCGGCTGCACCAGTTTACATTCCTACCAGCAGTGTGAGAGGGTTCCTGTTTCTCCACATCCTCACCAGCATCTAGCGTCTCCTGATTTCTTCATTTTAGCCACTTTGACCAGCGTGAGATGATATAACAGTGTGGTTTTGATTTGTACTTCCCTGATGAGGAGTAATGTGGAGCATCTTTTCATGTGCCTTTTGGCCATCTGGTTGTCTTCTTTCAGAAAGTGTCTATTCATGTCTTATGCCCATTTCTTCACTGGATTATTTGGTTTTTGGGGGTGGAGTTTGGTGAGTTCTTCATAGATTTTGGATACTAGCCCTTTGTCCGATATGTCATTTGCAAATATCTTTTCCCATTCTGTCGGTTGCCTTTTAGTTTTGTTGGTTGTTTCCTTTGCTGTGCAGAAGCTTTTTATCTTGATGAGGTCCCAATAGTTCATTTTTGCTTTTAATCCCCTCGCTTTTGGAGATGTGTCAAGTAAGAAATTGCTGCAGCTGAGGTCAGAGAGGTTTTCTCCTGCTTTCTCCTCTAGGGATTGACGGTTTCCTGTCTCACATTCAGGTCCTTTATCCATTTTGAGTTTATTTGTGTGAATGGTGTAAGAAAATGGCCTAGTTTCATTCTTTTGCATGTTGCTGTCCAGTTCTCCCAGCACCCTTTGTTAAAGAGACTATCTTTTTTCCATTGGATATTCTTTCCTGCTTTGTCAAAGATTACTTGGCCGTACTTGTGTGGGTCCAATTCTGGAGTCTCTATTCTATTCCATTGGTCTATGTGTCTGTTTTTGTGCCAATACTATGCTGTCTTGACGATTACAACTTTGTAGTAAAGGCCAAAGTCTGGCATTGTGATGCCTCCTGCTTTGGTCTTGTTCTTCAATATTACTTTGGCTATTTGAAGTCTTTTGTGGTTCCATATACATTTTAGGATTGATTATTCTAGCTTCTAGAAGAATGCTGGTGCAATTTTGATTGGGATTGCATTGAACGTGTAGATTGATTAGGGTAGTATTGACATTTTAACAGTACTTATTCTTCCAATCCATGAGCATGGAATGTTTTTCCATTTGTTTTTATTTTTTTTTTCAATTTCCTTCATAAGCTTTCTATAGTTTTTAGTGTACAGATCCTTTACATCTTTGGTTAGGCTTATTCCTAAGTATTTTATGATTCTTGATGATGATTGAAAAATTCCTGGTGTCACATGAAAGATTCTGGATGCGTGCACATTATGCCTGATTTTCTGCTAACTACCAAACCTAGTTCAAATCCCCTCCTGGGGGACCTTTACTACGTGGCTGTGTATTTAAGAAAAGGGGACAGTTCACAGTGCAGGCACAGAGCTGAAATGCATACTTAATGGCTTGTTCCAAGGAGTAAATTAAGCCTGGAACTGTCACTGTATTAAACTTAGCAGAGCAGGTCCTGAGCATTAAGGAGAGACATTTCTGAAAGAAAGGGTTCATTCTTTCACATTGACTCAATAGTAAAATAAAGTGAACTCTGACAATGTGATTTAGCAAAGACTCTAAAACATAACATGTTGGAGTGGCTGTGTATCAAAAGTTATTTTTCTGTTCTATTACCTTTAATGAATAGCTTAGATCACCAAGAATATTCACAGAGCTATGGCCCAGTACATTTTTGATAAGGAGAAAAAAAGTACCCTGGGTTTTGGTGTAATGTTATATATGCCGACGTTGTGTGCTCAGTGTCCTGTGCGTACAGAAGTGCCTGTCCCCGCGCAAAGTGTCCGTGTTTGTTTACACACAGGGGCACGTGAAGACTTTACCTGTGGGGCTTCGACTGAATCAGGATAGGTTTGATAATAAAGAGCTTTATTGTGTTTTTCATCTTAAATAAATAGAGGCGCACAAAACCCTTTCTTGGAAATTCACTGAAGGGAGACACGTCATCAAATTAGTCCCCACAAGGCCAGCTGTGAGGTGAAGTGGTGAATCTATCTCAGATGAGTCACTGCTCTGTGAAAATGCCTCAGATTATTTAGCCCATGGCCTTGAAAGGACTAACTGTCTCCCAATGCATAGTTTCAAGCAGAGTTCAAACCACCCATTCCTTATTTTCAGAGTTCAGGTGGGAAGTTTCCACTTGCCTTCTGGACTGAGTCTCTTCTCCCCTTCCAGCAGCATCCTCAGCTGCTGGGCGGGGAAGACAGTCCGTCTGCCCCCGAGGATGGGTCGGCCAGTGACTCCCCTGGTATAGGACCCCATCCTGTACCGGGGACCCCTCACCTGGGTGGAGAATCCTGGACAGGAATACTCTCCGTGGGGGTTGTGGTAAAGCCCTCTCCCCCACCCCCCGCAGGCTTCTGCCTGGTGTGGGTCAGCATGCCTCAGCTGGGACCACAGCTTTACCGACTCCACGGTCACTGGAGGCACCCCCGCCACCACCCCTCTGGCCTTTCTTCAAGCTGCCCACCCCTCAGGGCTTTTGCTCTGACTGCACCTTTTAGCTGGAACACCCCAAGCCTGGTTGCCTTGTCCACATTCCTCTAAGATTTTTCTATCTTCTGAATCTATGACCATTCATTCATTCATTCATTCATTCATATACTTATAACGTTTATATTTGAGAGAGAGAGAGAGAGAGACAGAGAGAGAGAGAGAGAGCACTAGCAGGGAGGGGCGGAGAGAGACGGGGACACAGAATTGGAAGCAAGCTCCAGGCTCTGAGCTGACAGCACACAGCCTGATGTGGGGCTCGAACTCAGAAACCATGAGATTATGAACTAACCTGAAGTCAGACAACTGATTGAGCCACCCAGGTACCCCGACACATATTTTTTAAAGTTTATTTATTTTGAGAGAGAGGGAGAGAGCAAGAGTGAACAATCAGAGTGCACATGAGTGGGGATGAGGCAGAGAGGGGGAACCCCAAGCAGGCTCCACGCTGCCAGTGCAGAGCCCCACACAGAGCTTGAACCCATGAACCGTGAGATCACAACCTGAGCCAATATCAAGAGCGGACTCCCAACGGACTGAGCCACCCAGACATCCCACGTCCAATCCATTTTTTTAATGACTTCCTCTGGATGACAGGCACCAGGTATAGGTGTGTCTCTGAATGAGCAATATGGGGGGATCATGTTCTAAGCAGGGGAGACAGTATACGTTTCATGGATGAGGACATGCATCACACACAATCTGTCCTGTGCTAGGCACAAGCCAGGCATCACATATGTTCAGGGGCCCTCATTCGGGCTGTCATAGGCATTTGTCATGGTGTGCACCACACTGTATGAGAAAAGACCTTTTCCACTCCACTGTAAGTTCTGCAGGGCAAAGCCATGCTGTTTTGATCTTTTTATACATAGCGTGGTACCTTCTTGGCGGCTTCTAGAAAATACTTTCAGTAATCCATCCCACAAATATTTACTGAGCTCCTGCTGTGCAGCTTGCCTCATTCTAGGTACCAGAGATGGAGATAGGTGAGGCTGCCACCCCCTGTGGAATGAGGGGAGGAAAGGAGGCTCAGTCAACTAGTGCACCTGGGACCCACCATCTCCAGAGTCTCTGATCAGGCAGGTGTGCCACGGGGTTTGAGAATGTGCATTTGCAGCAATCCCTGGAGCTGCTGCTGCCGGTGCATAGGACACTTGGAGAAGGGGACGTGGAAATTGAGGCCTGGAGGAGAGGAAGGGGGCAGAGTATTTTAGGGAGGGGCATCGAGGGCAAAGTCCCCGAGGTAGGAACAACCGGATCATAACACCAGGGGCCCTGAGCCTGGCGTCCAGTGAGAGGGGAGGAGGGACGTGACACACAGGGGATTTGGTGTCAGGTAGGTCCCCCAACCTGGGGCCACTGAGCTCAGCAAGGAGCTGATATTTTTGCAACAGCAGTGAGAAAGTGCTGTGGCCTGTTAAGCAGGGAGTGGCATCAGCTGATGTACATGATGGAAAACAGTGGCTTCAAGCAACACTGTTCTTCCCAGCTCTGGGCTCACCTGTGGTCTCATGGGGCTGAAGTCACGACACCCACACGCCGCATTCCTCTTGGAGGCTCCCAGGGAGACTCCCACCTCCTGGTCTCTTCCAGCCACTAGCGGCCCTCATGGGCTGGAGTCCGCCTGCTCCTTGGTTCAGACCCATGACGGTGCACCCACCAGTCTTTCTCTGCTCCCTTTCCCACCTTCAGGGCTGACCCACTTGGGTGACCCAGGGTACTCTCCATATCCTGCGGTCCACAGACGAGCCATCTTTGTGGGGAGCACTGATCTGCCCGCACATCTGGTTTACTTTAAAGTGAATACTGTGGATACAGTTCAGAGGTGTCAGCACAAGGGTCCCAAACTGGTCTAGGCGTGGGATGGGCGGGCAGGGTGCCATGAACTGAAGGACGAGGAAGATGAGGGTCAGAGTCAAGTCTGTTCAACCTAGCTCACTTACCAGTATACACACCGGGCTTTAGAAGCACATAAACTTTATTTTTTGAACCAGAAGATGAATCTTGGGCTCTAGTGTCTTAAGGAAATCCATCATTCTGTGGGCTGGCACTGATTGGCCTGTGGGATAAAAGGAATCTGCATCAATTCTGGAATGTTTCATAAAGAGAAAAAAGACGTTTGAAGACTGTGCTTGAAAGGAAGTGTGGATTCTGGGATGGGCACAGGCTGACCTGAGTTTGAATCCAAGTTGGGCACTTACTAGTTGAGATATTCCAAGAACTTGGCTGACTACCCTGACTCCTTCATCTGGAAATATGCCCTGAGAAATCAACCTGTGGGGTTGTCTAAGACTGGGCATGCTGTACATAAATGCCTCACAGCTCCTGAGAGTTCATTCTTACACTCTTCTGGTCTCAGTTGAGATCTAATGAGTTGGAAATCATTTGTTCTGACATTAGTACTCTGAGGCAACGGCGTTTTCAGGGTGCTATACAATTACTGATCCAATTGATATGCCTTATGAAGGATCCTCAAAGCAGCCAATAATTAAAAAATTAAGCTTTGTAAAAAAGTTCAGTATCCTTAAAAATATTTGTATTATTTGCTCTTCTTTATAGGCCAGCAGGTGTTAAGAAAAGTTTTATTTAAAAAAAAATTTAACATTTTTTTTGAGAGAGAGAGAGAGAGAGAGAGAGAGAGAGAGAGAAAGAGAGGGAGAGAGAGAGAGAGAGAGAGAGACGGTGAGTGGGGAAGGGACAGAGAAAGAGGGACACACAGAATCTGAAGCAGGCTCTAGGCTCTGAGCTGTCAGCAGAGCCCAATGTGGGGCTGGAACTCATGGACCATGAGATCATGACCTGAGCCAAAGTCGGACATTCAGCCGACTGAGCCACCCAGGTGCCCCAAGTTTTTCTCTTCTTTTTTTTTAGATGTTTATTTTGAGAGAGAGAGAGAGAGAGAGAGAGAGAGAGAAAGGGAGAGAGAGACAGAGAGAGAGAGCAGTAGAGGTGCAGAGGGAGAGGAAGAGAAAATCCCAAGCAGGTTCCGCATTGTCAGCACAGAGCGCTACGCGGGGCTTGAATCCTGGGATCTCACGAACCCTGAGATGATGAACTGAGCCAAAATCAAGAGTCAGATGCTTAACTGACTGAGTCACCCAGGTGCCCCCCCAAAAAGTTTTTCTAATGAAGAATTTGGGAATCTCTGTGAAAGTCCAGCAGCCCTCTTTGAGAGGTAGGAAACGTTACGTACAAAAACAATACATCATCTGATGTTTTCCAAACTGCCTCACTTTCTCCTCCCGTGTTCTCATCTTTGTGTACTCTCCCATCTGGCGATGCGCACAAGTACTCGTCAAAAGTCAAAGCCATATTCATATGTTTGTTTTCTCACACGGTTGACAGTGAGTGAACAATTAGCAGTTGATTATGGTTTCAAATTCAGTCCCGCCTCCTACTTGCCAAGCATGACAGGCTTCACGACCCGCAGACACTGTGAGTTTATTTTTCATTTGTATTCATGACACTCGTGATCTGAAATGGCCATTTTCATGTGTCCCCACTCCTCTTTGCAACAAATGAGTGGAGTCAGTTGCTTCTGGCCCGAGGTCTTGTTTGTTGTGCCAAATGTGACCCGGATGCCACGTTCCGTCTCAGCATTGGCCTTTATAGCACATTGGACATAAAGAGACCCTGAAGGCCCTTATCTGCGGTCTGGGAAGGGGCCAGCAGTGCACTACCATGGACAGCTGCCTGAACTCGCTTCCTGAAGCTTTATGTCTGGGGATACAGTGACCACAGGCTGTCCCTCCCACACAATGTTTGCTGATGAGAGGGGACAGCTCCACAGGCTCTACTCCAGCATTGGGGTATTGACAAGATGATTCTTGGTTTTGGCAGGGTTTGGGGCCAAGGAATTTCAAATACCTTTACTTTCCTTGTGATTATTAATGCAGAACCTTCAGGTTGCTGAGTGTAGCATTTAAAAAAAATTAATGTTTATTTAGTTTTGAGAGAGAGACAGAGTGCAAGTGGGGGAGGGGCAGAGAGAGAGGAAGACACAGAATCTGAAGCGGGCTCCAGGCTCCCAGCTGTCAGCACAGAGCCAGATGTGGGGCTCCAACTCACAAACCGTGAGATGGTGACCTGAGCCGAAGTTGGACGCTTAACTGACTGAGCTCCCCAGGTGCCCTATTGTGGCATTTTTAACCACTATTTAAAAATATTATAAAGGTAATATATACAATATATGACTTTTACAAAGTCAAATGTAGAGAAGAAGGTAGAAGATAGATGCTACACACAGGAGTGGTTTCTACCGTTCTAAGTAGGATCTCAAAGATGGGGAGGATGTAGAAGACTAAGTTAGGGTTCTCTCCACCCCTTCCACTGTGTGCTCGTTTTCTACACTTGACCTTCCACTGTGTACTCATTTTCTACACTTGATCTTAGCCAAAAGGGTGAGAAACAATGTAAGTTTATTTTCTAGAAGTAGTATTTTTTAGCTTTTAGCTACTTTATTTCTTATGTACCTTTATAGAAATACGTATGCATTTACCACAATGTCATCTATATAATACATCTCTATGGTACTTATAAGGCATCTCCACATGTATACATATGCACATTTGAGAAGCCTGATTTAGATGAACGTTTCCCATTCTAAATGCACCTTTTTCCTTATCCGATCTTGAATATTTCATATGGACAAAAGAGTACATATACTGGGTGCATTCCTTAAAGAATGGCAATGAATGGATTCTCTACCCTACTCAGGTAACACAAAGAAGCCCATGAACACCCATCAACTGTACCCCTTCTCCTGTTACCCCAAATGCTATAATTATTTCTTTGCTTTTCTTATAATTCATCACATATTCATACATCTCCCACCAAAAAACTCAATATTTTCTTTTACACATGGAATCCTCTGTTGTTCTGCAGTTTTCTTTTTTGGGGGTAGAATATTTTTGTGAAATTAATCTAGATTGATGGATAAAGGCAGATATTTGGATTGGAGATAATATGGGCCAATCAGGGGCGATCGATGATGCTGACCAGGACGCTGAGAATAAACACGCCCCTGAGGTTCCCATGGCTCATTCTTCAACGCATCTGGTTGGACCAGAACCCCGTGCTGTCCCCACACAGCACCACCCCTCTGACCTGGGCCACCAACATCACTCCTGCCTGGGTTATGGTAGCCAGCTATCCTCACTGCGCCCCCTGTACCCATGTTCATGTCCCATCAGCCTTCAGAGCATCGAGGGCCACATTGTATCTCAGCACAGAGCCCGTCCGTGGACTCTCATGTCACCCCAAGCAGAAGTCAGGGTCCCTACAATCCTCTCCACGTCCTGCCCATGAGTCTCCTGGACCTCTGCACCATACCCCTCCTTGCCCTGCAGCATCCAGCTGCCCCCGACACTCCTCCCTAGCCAGCTTCCTGCCAGCTCACTAGTCTCTTCTAAAATGTAAAATGGGGCACCTGGATGGGTCAGTGGGATAAGTGTTCAACTTTAACTCAGGTCATTCATGATCTCATGGCTGGTGGGTTCGAGCCCCACGTTGGGCGCTGGGCTGACAGCTCAGAGCCTGGACCCTGCTTTGGATTCTGTGTCTCCCTCTCTCTCTGCCCCTTCCCTGCTCCCGCTCTTTCTCTCTCTTTCTCTCTCTCTCTCTCTCTCAAAAATAAATAAACATTAAATTAATAAAAATTTAAAAAAAAAGTGTAACCTTCTGCCGAGGGCTCCTTGAACCATCCTCTAAAGAACTACATCCTACTGCCCTCTCCCCCAGCTCCCTGTCCCGTGTCCACGGTATGTTTTCAGTACTACTTGTTATCCGCTAACATATCGTGTAATCTAGTCATTTGAGCTGTTAATTGTCTTTCATAGCAGAACAGAATCTCCTGCTAGAATATTAGTGGGGAGTTGTGTTTGTTTTATTCTCTGATACATGTCTACCGTGCAGAAGAACATGGGGCACGTGGTAGGTACTAAATCAGTCTGTGTTGTATAATTGAAAGGAGGAATAAAATGGGACAGCCAAGTGTGCCCCGGATGTTTGTCTGACTGCGTCGGTGATGTGGGCTGCAGGTAGAGCCGTAGGACAGAGATGGACACATAGCTGGTGCCGGTAGCCTGAGTGAGCTCAACTGGGAATGAGCAGTGGTGCAAGAAGAGGATGGAACAGTGACTGTCAGGGTAGGAGGTGTCCCAGTGAGTGTGAGCCCTGGGGGCGGAGGAAAGAACATGCAGAGTGCCACCCTGGTGACAGTCTGACTGTGAGATTTGGTGATGGGATCCCTCGGGTCTTGCTGGAGGAGGTGATGGGAATAGGGTATGTGAACGCCCTTCTGTGGGAAGTTTTCAGGGAAAATGGGAGGAACACAGGTGGTGACATTGAGTATGGTCACAGCCTCTGAGACCTTTCCATAAAGGGGAGAAGAGAGTGAGGTACCTGCTGTGGGAGAAGGGATCTTACATGGTTTGTTCAAGGTGGGAGGCATTTTTGACACATCTGTGGCCAGACGGAATTCTGTAGAGAGGCGAGTTGGTAATGAAAGACAAGATGACTGTGGTTGAGAGGTGGCCTTGAAGTTGTGAGAGGCCCAGGCCCCTGGTGTCCACACAGGGTCCCCAGCCTCCGCAGGGCACACGGGTGTGTGTTTGCAGGAGTGAGCAGGTGGAGGAGACATGGGGACATGGGTGCCAGGCGAGCGATGGCTGGGAGGACCTTTGTCTCTTTCTTGTTGCTTCTGTCTCCCTTGGTGACCTGGGAGGGAAGGCCGTCATGGGGAGAGGGGAGGCCAGCAGCCCCCGGCCCTTGCAAGATGGGTGGCCTTGAGTCCTGGAGCGACCTGGACACATGTCTGTGCTGGCCTACTGCCACGGTCAGCTGGGTGGGTGCAGACACATGTAGGCAGAGCATTTGGGTTAATCAGGGCAGGGGTCTTCTGGGGACATAGGCCATGTGGGCAGAGGCCAAGGGGGTTGACTTCTCAGGAGGTATCAAGCTTCATGAGGAAGGAAGGCGAGGGACCCTAGACAGGCCCCCAGATCTGCATCTCAGAGACTCTCAGAAATGGCTGGGGTTTGGCTGTGAAATGACCAGAGCGGGTGAGTCGCTCTGATACGTGTCTAGATACATGTGGTGTTTCGAGAGTGCTGTGCTCCACGTGATCGAATGGAGGTGGTGTGGCTTCACCAGCCACAAGGTTGGGAGAGAGCCGTGGGGATGGGTGACTGAGGCATGGAGGGTGAGGTTACTGGAAGAGAGAAGCCAGGAGCTATACCCAGTGTCCTCATAAATGCTGTGGCTTGAGCATGTTGAGGGCAGAGGTGGGCTGGCTACTGGGACAGGCATCCATTTTCTGAGGTTACTTTTATGGGGAATTAGGATGTTGGCTGAAGGAGTTGGGGAGTGCTTGTGTGTCCTTGTGTCGGAGGTGAACGGAGAGGATATGAGAGTCACAGAGCGACAATGACAATGGCGATGGTGCTACTCACTGTCCTTAGTCACTTAAAAGCACTGGTTTGGTATGTTTTTCGTGACAACCTGAGGAGGAGGGCGCTGTATTACCCACACGTTGCAGTCACAGAAACTCTGGCACAGAGGGTTTACATCACTGGATTGAGATTGAATAGCTCATCAGAAATGGAACTAAGTCCGCACCCCGGAGATCAGATTTCAGAGCCCATGTTCTCATGACTTGGCGTCCATGCTGGACCCTACCTGCCCGCCGTGCCTGTGCACCCCTCTGAGGGAGGATGATGGCCAGGGAGCACCGAGCAGGTTTCCTAGCCACACGGCATCTCTGGTGGGCTCAGGGCTCAGGGCCACCGTCTGCAGAGCCAGCTACATCCAACAGAGTGGGACACAAGTGCATGAGCCCAGTGTGCACTCAGCCACTACTTTTTTTCCCCTCCAACGTTCCACTGTACAAACTTCACACGTACGGAAGAGCTGACGGAATTTTACAGTGAAGGCCTGCGTGACATTCCTCCATGTAGCTTTTACTATTCTTGTTTTATCACAGCTTCGTCCATCTCTCTATCCCCTCCAAGCATCAAACCATCATATGCTTTTTATGTATTTCAGAGTCACTTGTGGAAGTCAGTGCACATTTCCCTGGGTTCTTCAACATACGTGTCATAAACTAGAATTTAGTATTGACTTAGATTTTTTTTCTTTTGAGGTAAAATTTGCATAACACTAAACGCACACATTTCAAGTGAATCATCCCATTTCCCTCTGACAAATGCACGTGTGTAAGTAACCCAGACTCCTGGCGAGACGCTGAACATCCCCCTCACCACAGAACGTTCCCTTCTGCCCATCTCCCATCACCTCCCGCTCCCTTCCCACTCCCCGGAAGCAGCCGCTTGCTGGTTATTTTCCACCGTGGATTGTTTTGCCTGTTCTAGAACTTTGGATAAATGGTACCATACTGCGTGCTGTTTTCTGTAGACTTGTTTCACTTGGCATAATGATTTTCAGGATTCAGTCATGTTATGTAACTACTCTGTTCGATTAAGTTACTGAGCCCCAGTCATTGTGTAGATAGACACACAGATTGTTTATCCATTCTCCCATTCACTGATGTCAAGATTATTTTTAGTTTTTGGCTCCGGTGAATAAAGCTATGGGGTGTGTAAGTCTTTTGTGGACACCTGTTTTTATTTTTCCTTGGGAAAACGTCTGGGCTGCAGAATTGCCAGGTCATGCTGTATATGTGTGGCTTGATTAGAAACACTGACTGACAGTTGGGGCACCTGGGGGCTCAGTCGGTGAGGCATCTGACTTGGGCTCAAGTCATGATCTCTCAGTTCTTGAGTTTGAGCCCCACGTCGGGCTCTCTGCTGTTCAGGGCATTGCCACTTTGGGTCCTCTGTCTCCATGTTTCTCTGTCCCTCCCCTGCTCATGTGCTCTCTCTCTCTCTCTCTCAAAATAAGTAAATAAACTTTATATATGTAGTTTATTTACTTATTTACTATATATAGTAAACTTTATATAAAGTTTATAAAGCATATAAAGTTTATATATAAAGTTTATATATAAAGTTTGTATATAAAGTATATAAAGTTTAGTTATATAAAGTAAAATTTATATAAAGTTTATTTACTATATATATATATATATATATATATATATAGAGAGAGAGAGAGAGAGAGAGAGAGAGAGAGAGAGAGAGATGGATGAAACACTGAGCAACAACGTGTGAGAGCCCCAGTCCTTCAACACACACATCGACATTTAATGTTCCCATTCTTTCAGTGGTAGTCATTTCGAGAGGGTGTGGTCATTTCCCATTGGAGTTTCAGGTGTACTATAGAGTGAGTGATTCACATCTCTGTACATGCCTCCGTGCTCATCATAAGTTTACTCTCCATCCCCATCACCTGTCTCACCAGTCCCATTACCTGCGTCCTCTCTGGTGACCGTCAGTTTGTTGTCTAAAGTTAAGAGTCTGGTTTTCTTGTTTGTCTCTTTTTTTCTTTGTTCCTTTTTTTCTTAAACTCCACATGAGTGGAATCATATGGTATTTGTCTTTCTCTGAGTGACTTCACTTAGCATTATACTTTCTAGCTCCATCCATGTTGTTGCAAATGGCAAGATTCCATTCTTTTTTATGGCTGAGTAAAGTTCCATTCTATGTGTATGTATATATAGCATATACACATATATCTATGTATACATATATGTACATAGACCAAGTCTTCTGTATCCACTCATCTATTGATGGACACTTGGTCTGCTTCTGTATCTTGGCTATTGTAAATACTGCAATAAACATGTATCTTTTTCATTTTCTTTGGGTACATATCCAGCAGTAGAATTTACTAGATCATATGATAGTTCTATTTTTATTTTTCTTTAATGTTTATTTATTCTTGAGAGAGACAGAGAAAGAGACACAGAGTGTGAGCAGGGGCAGAGAAAGAGGGAGACACAGAATCCGAAGCAGCCTCCAGGCTCTGCGCTGTCTGCACAGAGCGTGATGTGGGGCTCGAACTCACAAACCTGAGCCAGTCAGACACTCAACCAACTGAGCCACCCAGACACTCCACGGTAGTTCTGTTTTTAATTGTTCAAGGAACCTCCATGCTGTTTGCCACAGTGGCTGCACCAGTTTGCTTTCCCACCAATAATGCATGAAGCTCTCTTTTCTCCACATCATAACCAGCACCTTATTTCTTGTGTTTTTTATTATAATAAGCCTTGAAATCAGGTGACTTTCAATGTTGTTCTTATTTTTTGAGATTGCTTTGGTGATTCTAAATTATTCACATCTGCACACACATTTTTCAATAAGCTGGTCAGTTTCTCAGAAAATTCTTCTAAGGTATGCTTGAAATCTTGTTGAATTCATAGATCAGTTTTAGAAAGAATTGATATCTTAACATTATCAAGTCTTCCAAGGTACATGTGCATGCTATACATCTTCATTTATTTAGGACTTACTTCATTTCTTTCAGCTATATTTGAAAGCTATCAGTGCATATGTCATGTGGATTTCATCAAATTTATTTCTAACCATGTTTCTATTGTAAATGGAATATTGTGAGTTTGTTATTTAAAGTGTTAAACTTAATATTCTACTTGTTTGCTAAGTACAATTGATTTTATTTATTTATTTATTTATTTATTTATTTATTCATTTATTTATTTATTTTTTGTTTGTTTATTTATTTATTTTTTTGTAGTGAGCTTGTATCCTGTGATTCTGCTAAATTGTCTTATTAGGTCTAACGGTTTTTTTGGGTTTTGTTTTTTTTGTTTTGTTTTGTTTTGTTTTGTTTTGTTTTGTTTTGTTTAGATTCCTTAGGATTGTCTCTGAAGCAGTCTTTTTCCCACTCACTGGCCCAACACTGCTGTCTCATGTAGAGCAGAGTTGGCAGAAGTGGATATATCTGCCTTGCTCCTGATCTCAGGTGCGCTAGCGTTTCATAGCTCACAGGTATGATGTTAGCAGTAGGGTTTCCGAGATGCTCTTCAGTAGATCAAGGAGACTCCTTTCTGTTTCTGAGAGGTTGCTGACAGTTCTTAATCATAAATAAGCACTGAATTTTGTCAAAAGTTTTGTTCTTTATCGTACTGATAGGGTAAATTATGTTGACTTTGGAATGTGAAGATGTATTTGTGATCCAGGGATAAACCACATTTAGTTGTGACATGCCTCCCAGTTTGTGTATTTCTGCATTCAGCGTGTTCATGTTGGCCAAGGAGTGTTATGTTCACGAGGGATATCGGTCTGTATTTCCCTTTTTTATATCATCTTCGTCAATTTTTGATGTCAGGGCTGTGCTATCCTCATAACATGATTTGGAAATTAATATCCTCACATTATTATTTCTATAAGAATTATGTACAAATTGTGCTATTTCTCCCTTAACCTTTTTTAAATGTTTATTTATTTTTGACAGACACACACACACACACACACACACACACACACACACACACACATACACACAGAGTGCAAGCAGGGGAGGGGCAGAGAGAGAGGGAGACACAGAATCCAAAGCAGGCTCCAGGCTCTGAACTGTCAGCATAGAACTCGACACAGGGCTCAAACTCACGAACCGTGAGATCATGTCCTGAGCTGAAGTCAGACACTTACCTGACTGAGCCACCCGGGCACCCCTGTTCTTTAAATATTTGATGAAATTCACCAGTGAAACCATGTGGTCTTGAGGTTTTCTTTGTACACATGGTTTTGCTAACAAATTCAGTTCCTTTTATTTTTTTTTTTTTAATTTTTTTTTCAACGTTTTTTATTTATTTTTGGGACAGAGAGAGACAGAGCATGAACGGGGGAGGGGCAGAGAGAGAGGGAGACACAGAATCGGAAACAGGCTCCAGGCTCCGAGCCATCAGCCCAGAGCCTGACGCGGGGCTCGAACTCACGGACCGCGAGATCGTGACCTGGCTGAAGTCGGACGCTTAACCGACTGCGCCATCCAGGCGCCCCCAAATTCAGTTCCTTTTAAAAGACAGAGATCTACCCAGAGTTTCTGCTGCATCTTGCCTCAATTGTGCTAAATTTGCATTTTCAGGGACTTTGTCCAATTCGTCTAAGCCTTCAGATTTCATTCATGCAATGTTACTTCCAGTATTCCGTATTTCCTGTGTACACTTGTAGAATACAAATGAGGATGGTACTCCCTTTATCTCTGGTATCAGGAGCGTGTGTCTCTCTCTTTTTCGGTGGACCAGTTTAGGTAAGACCAGTTTTGTTCACCTTTTCAAAGAACCACATTTGGGCACTATGAAATGTCTCTATTGCTCATCTGGTTCCTGCGTCCTGGATTTTTATTGTTATCCTTATAATTCCTGTATTTGCCCAGCACTCTGTTTTCTGGGTATCCACAGGTGGAAAATTTAGGTCATCAATTTTAGACCTTTCTTCTTTTCTAATATAAACATTTAAGGCTATCCATTTCCCTCAAGTACCACCTTATCTGATAGGTTGTATGTTTGTTTCCATTTGATTTTGAAATACTTCCTAATTTTTCCCTTGACCCATGGATTAATTAGAGGTGTGTTGTTTAATTTCCAAATACGGAATTGTGTTTTCTAGGAATCTTGTTATTGATTTTTAATTTAATTCCGTTGGAGTCAGAGAACATACTCAGTATATCTCAGTACTTTTAAGTTAACTGATACTTAATCTGTGGCCCAGTGTGGGGTCTGTCTCGGGGAGCTCACTGCATGCCCTTGTAAAGAACATGCCTTCTGCGGTTGTTGAGTGTGGTGTTCTGTAAGATCCATGAAGTCAAGTTGTTTGCTAATGCTGCTCATATCTTCTAGTATGCATTTATGTATTTGGATGGTTTTGCAATTCCCAAACTGTGTCCAAACTGATGACCTCGGGTGTTGTAATGAACCCACAAGTGTACCCTGGCATATTTAAACATGCTGACGTCTGTCAGACTCTGTGTGCGTTAGTGCTGGTGAGTCTTGGGGCCGATCTCCCAAAAGTGGACATAGACCATTATACAATATCAAAATCTCATATTCATCAATATCACCACTGACTTATTCAGAAAAATCATTCGGTATTGGGTAGCTGTAAAGTTCATGGAGAAAAATGGAAGTTTTCCAGATTCTTCTCTTTTTCATTTTTTAAATTTTTATTTATTTTTGAGAGAGAGAAAGAAACAGAATGTGAGTAGGGGAGGGGCGGAGAGAGGGAGACACAGAATCCGAAGCAGGCTCCAGGCTCTAAGCTGTCAGCACAGAGCTTGATGCAAGGCTTGAACTCATCAACCACGAGATCATGACCTGAGCCGAAGTTGGTCCCTTAACCAGCTGAGCTACCCAGGTGCCCCGACATGTTCCAAATTCTAATTCTCATATCGGTTCCATAGACCTAGGTCTGAAACACCACAATTTGTCTCTCAGTCATTTTTTTTTTTTTGTTTTTCAGGTAAGAATAGTGGTCTCCAAAAAGGCATCGGTTTAATTAGCAACTCACACAATCACACAAATGTGTTTTCTTAGACAGCTGCCATTGCTGCAGATGTCTTCCAGAAGTACTTTCTGTCACATGGGCAGCAAAAGGGTATGTAATCAAGTTTTGAGATATCATAAAGTTAATATACCCCCAAACTACTCATCTCTACTCCTTTTTCAAGAACATTTTCAAGAGACACCAGCTGTGTGTGCCATTGCACGGTGAGTGTGTGGCAATGTGGAGTGATTGCTGGCAGTGCAATCAGGAGGGGCCCCTGCCACATCAGATCACCTCTGGTTAGAGTCCATGAGATGTGGGTCCAGTCTTGGCCTCGCTCATCAAGAGTGTGACCTTGGGCACATCTTTCTATGCCGAGACATAAATTTGCACCTTACACAACATTTGTGAACATTAAGCATGCAAAATATATCAAATATCCAGCAAAGAACCCGATTCATATGAAACAGTTGAGAACTGGTGGTGGTTCTTGCTGGTTTAAAATTAACAAAGGGAGGGGTGCCTGGGTGACTCAGTTGGTTGAGCATCTGACTTTGACTCAGGTCATGATCTCACTGCTTGTGAATTTGAGCTCTGCGTCAGGCTCTGTGCTAACAGCTCAGAGCCTGGAGCCTGCTTTAGATTCTATATCTCCCTCTGTCTCTTTCTCTCTCTCTCTCTCTTTCACTCTCTCTCTCTCTCAAACATAAACATTAAAAAATAAAATATATAAAAATATAAAAATATATAAATATAAAAATAAATATAAATATCAGCAAAGTGATCAAGAGCCTGGACATTAGACCCAGACCACCAGAGTTTGCACCAAGTCCCCTTTTTTTATTAAGTGTAACTTTAGAGAAGTTACCTAATTTCCCTGAACCCCAGTGTCCTCATTGGTAAAGTGAGAAACAGTCATATGTGTTGCATGAGATTGTTGTGAGGGTCGAAGTGGTTAACATTCTGGAATGTTAGAACAGGGCCAGCCCATAGCCAGAGCCATGCATGTGTTAGCAGTTGCTGTTGCTAGTATTATGAAAACCATCATTGTGCTGTTGTCTTTGGCACCAACATCATCATCGTGATCTAGGGTGACCAGTAGTCCCTGCTGGGCCCAGACTCTTCTCTGGTTTTAGCACTGAAAGTCTGGGTTCCCAGGAAAGCTCTCTGTCCTGGGAAAGCACTCCATTGGACCAGAGTGGAGCCCTGGGTCATGCGAGGCCATGCCCTCACTTTAGTGCCCACCTCCTGTCATCACAAACCAGAGAGAGTCATCATGGAGTTCATGTGGGCAGGCACCCATGGATGTGTCCCCCCCACACACCCTCACACACCATGACAACGGCTCTCCAGCCTTCCCCTGGAGATGTCCAAGATTTACTGGTCGTCTGGGCATCTAGAAGGAAACATTATTTTGCCGTAGGAACATTTTAGTGTGATAAACCCTGCAAGCGAGTCTTAGTTTCTGCTCCTCTGTTCTGGAAGGAAGCACCATCATTTAGAGGAGGCCAACAGCTGTGAGTTTCACTCTTGCAAACCAATCATTTCTAAATAGAGCAATACCACAATTTTAATTTTCCACTCAATGGTGAAAGCAGTCACATTATTCAAAATTATTCATCAGTACTTAGTAATTCACATTCTAGAGCAATCTCAGAGTACTTTAATGTATATATTATGGGCGAGATTTATGGTCGGAATTACAGTATGGCAAAGCATTCTTTAAAATGGTGCGTAAATCACACAAGTTTAAAATACTAATTATGTAAAATATATTCTGAATTTTTAATTTCTACCTTTATTTAACAATATTCTCATTACCAGCGTTGGAAACAGGATAGGTGCACCTTCAGAAGCACTCAACCCTGAACCCATCTGTAAGGCAAACAACTTATTGTTTTCACAATGCTGCCTGTGCCCCAATGCCCCCACTAAAAAAAAAAAAAAGTGAATACTGACTATGTAAAAGTTACAATCATTGCAAGATAATGGGGCATGAAATTCCGTTCTGAGACAAAATCATCTCTAAAAAGTGCTTGAGAAGTCTTTGATGGCCATGAAATAACTATTTAAGTTAAAAGATAAAATGTAGGGAATATTTCTACTAACGACGTATCTCTGGGAAAAAACAAACAAACAAACAAACAAAACATTATCTTCACTTGATTTCTTTTGTGCACCCACAAGGAGAACCTCTGGGAGATCTAGAACCACTTAATTTTCTGTAGCCATTTGTGACAGCCTGGTGGGCTTCTGGGAACCCCAGAGGGTGTTCATGGCCTTGAGGCTGGAGTCTGGCCAGAGGCCACGTTTATACACCTCCTGTCCCAGAGAACCACTCACACACACTGAAGACCAGGCTTTGTTTAAAGCAGCTCTTTCTTCGTCATTGCCAAGTAGTATTATTCCATTGTCTATATAAACCACATCTTCTTTATCCACTCATCAGTTGATGGACATTTGGGCTCTTCCCATAATTTGGCTGTTGTTGAAAGTGCTGCTCTAAACTTTGGGGTACATGTGCCCCTGTGCATCAGCACTCCTGTATCCCTTGGGTAAATTCTTAGTAGTGCTATTACTAGGTTGTAGGGTGGTTCTATTTTTAATTTTTTGAGGAACCTCCACACTGTTTTCCAGAGTGGGTGATCCAGTTTGCATTCCCACCAGCAGTGCAGGAGGGTTGCCGTTTCTTCACGTCCTCTCCAGCATCTAGAGTCTCCTGATTTGTTCATTTTAGCCACTCTGACTGGTGAGAGGTGGTATTGAAGTATGAAGGGAGGGCGGGGGAGAGGGGAAATGGGTGATGGGCATTGAGGATGGCGCTTGTTGGGATAAGCACTGGGTGTTGTATGTAAGCGATGAATCATGGGAATCTACCCCCCAAACCAAAAGCACACTGTATATGCTGTATGTTAGCTAACTTGACGATATATTTTTAAAAATACAATAAAGTAGCTCAAGATAGCCCCCTGCCACAGCTCCACCCCAGGCCCACTGTCCAGTCTCTTGGAAACATGGGGCTTGATTGCACATTGGTGGGCAGGCTGTGTCAAAGTCATGCTTCTCCAAGCATCAGTGTCCAGAACACAATTCTGTTGGTGGAGGGGAAGTTGGGGGAGGGATATAATAGGAATAATGAAACCCACCCACATTACTCTTCACAGTGGGCTCTTCTAGAAAGGTGAGCTCTTCAGATGACAGCCAGTGGACAGGGACGCCACCCACACATAGAGTAAGCATTTAAATCGTTCTCCACAGAAAGGAGTAGTTTAATGCAAGGGTTTCCCGAACCCTGAGGATGTGTCTACCGGGTTAGTTGGGGGGCATCTTAAGGCTGGCACTAAGTCACATTCATCTTTGTCCCTCCCACTGCACAGAGCCGAGGACCTAGCCCGGTGGGGCGTGTCAGTGAGCATCTGTTGGCTGAACGTGCAGATGAACTGTGCCCACAGATACCAGGAAGAGTGGCTCGCACCGGCTTCTCATCTGTAACAGGGCCCTCCTCACCAGGCCTGGCTCTAGAAGTTTCTTCTGTTTTGGAACTTTCACTGTGCAGTTTTCTTTAGTAGCATTCTGGACTCTGATGTCATGTGCTTAAAAATGAGCCAATGCCTGGGGCACCTGGGTGGCTTAGTCAGTTAAGCATCTGACTTCGACTCACGGTTCATGGGTTCAAGCCCTGCATCCAGCTCTGATCTTCGTGCTGTTTGCACTCACAGTTGGCCATTTCTGGCCCACTGCTTCTTTTGGATCAGGGTCTCATCCAGCCTTGGAAGGGACAGGTTCAGGAGCAGGGTCTGTGCACAGGGGCTTGGTCCCTGTGCCACCGCTGGGAGTGCTGACCCACTGTTTTCCTCTCCTGGAGTAGCTGATTCAGATTAGTCAGTTAGCAGCAGGCACCCTGTGCCTACTCCAGGAAGAGCTTCATGCACCCAGGCTCACATCGAAGAAGAGAGAAGAGAGGTAGGCGACAGAGGGCAAGGGCAGGGAGGACACGACTTTCTTTCCCATTGCGGTTGTTTCTTCCAGGGAGGGGATAGCCCTTTCTTAACATTAACATCCATGACTGTGTTCCATCCTGAGAAACATTCACCACAACCTATTGTGTGAACGAACACATCCATCACCTCCCTCACATAGCATTGTCTTTATGGGGATGCTTATGGTCTACTCTGTTAAAAAGTGTCAAGTATAGGATATGGAATTGTTAACTGCAGTTGACCCCAGAACTTACTCCTCTGCACCCTTTGTCTGGCCTCTCCCCATCGCCCTCACCCTGGTCCCTTGTATCCACCAGTCAATCTCTGTTTCTGTGATAATATGTGTGCACAGCGGTTGGGATGCATAGGGAACCACCTGTGTCTGTTGAATGAATGGGCATCTCCAGATATATAATATTTCTTTGTATATGACATATGTAATATTCCATTATGCACAATGGAATCTTGTGGAGCCATAACAGGGAAGGAAATCCTGCCGTGTGTGACCACATGGATGAACCTGGAGGCATTATGATCAGTGAAATAAGCCAGAAAAAGAAAGATGGATACTGCATGGTATCACCTACATGTGGATTCTTAAAACGAAGGAAGAGTAGGAGGAAGAGAGGTCCTTGAGCATCAGGGACTCAAATCTCTGTAGCTCGGGAGCAGCCATCCCCACGTCTGGCATCATTTGTCGTCCTGGATGGACTCCGAGGGTGAGTTGGGGAATACGATGTTGTGAGCAAGTGTGGGGTGGCAGGGGGACAGTCCGTGGGTAGCAGGAGCACCCTGAGGCTTGCAGAGTGAGAGGACACACCTAGCGGTGCTGTCACTGTGACAGACGCATTCCCTCTGGGGCAGGGAAACCCTGAGTTAGCACCAGAACGAACTGGAAAGAGCGTGGAGCCATAGCATGGCAGGTTTCTAAAATACCCGCGAGATGGCCTAATTTCCCACGTTCATTTTGTGGAATATTAACTTACCAGACAAACGAGCAAAGTGTCCATTGTTCCCACCTAAGAGGCTCAGACCCTGGGAATCTGCCTGACGAGGGGATAACAGTCTGAGTCCCCAATGGGGGTGAGCATCACACCGCTTGCTCAGGCTGGGGTGTAAACTCATTCCAGGTAAGTAAACACATGACCTCTCACCAGGGTGGCCACATGCTCTCCTCGTGTTGAATCTGCCCCATTGTTGCCCACATCTCCTAGTCGCACCTGAGATGGGAGCAGGTTCTATGCTTCGGGCATACCCTGGTTCTGTGCAGCCTTCCTCTGGTGATTAAAAAAGAAGCTTCTTTTCTAAAGTGTGTGAAATGGGTAAAGAAGGGGTGTTGTGATTGAACGTGAATGTAGCTTAATTAAGCTGAATCTCTGTGCAGCCCTACAGCCCGTCGGACGCTCCAAACAGGATTCCCTTCGGATCTCAAGAGGCTGAAGCTCCTTGGGTAGGAGTGGATGCCAAGTCCGGAAGCCAGCTGGCCCTTCATGCTGCTTCTTCATTAACTTTGATGAAATCCCTGGCACATCGTGAAATGGGTTGGGAGGGCTTCAGTGGAAGAGAGCCCCTGAGAAATCAGTCTCCGATTTTCTCTCCCAGTTTGTCAGTTTGTTAATATTACAGTGGCCAAAATAGACCCAAAGTAAAAGTGTGTGTGTGTGTGTGTGTGTGTGTGTGTGTGTGTGTGTGTGTGTGTGTGACCAGCAGGAGCATGTAGTGTGAAGTGCTCCCACCTCACCAGGAGTGCTCTCCACACAAATTTGGGGCATCATTGACAACCCCCACTCCGGGCAGCCTCCTGAGGGAGAGGGGTCTTCCCTCCGTGTGGGGGCTCTCCGGGAGGCCCCTTCACCAGTGGTTATGCAGGGGATGGTCTGGCTTCCCCGGTGGAGCCATCACTCAAGACTCCACTTCTTTTGTACACAGAGTCTCCTTATGACTTTCATTCCTAGCTTTGGGGTATTTCTTAAGAAGCTGGAAGGAACAAAGTAAATTCAAATTCTCTGTCATATCTAAACATAAGGCCTGGACATTCTTGTTTTTCCTCCACCATATTGTTGAATTGGGGGAATTTTTAAACCGACGTCAACCTGATCATCTTCTGCAAGATACCAAGAGTTTTCTGATTTTTCTCCGCAATAGTTTCTCTACTTTTTTGTGAACACATACGTTTACACACTATATACGCACAGCACCCCCCACACAAGTGCATGCACCACCTCCTCTAATATTTGTACTGTTTCCTATTTAGCAGAATATTCCCTTCTTAGAAGACGCTCTGAAAATTATTCACACAAAAACCCTGCAGCTTTTTAAAAGATGTATTTCATTTTTCTCCTTGTGTCACAAAGAATTAATCAAGGTTCTGATGATTGCTCTGCAGGTGTTATTTCAAAAACAAAAAGTACCCCAAATCAGTAAGTTTACAGGGAGACTTTTGATTACAGGAGCTGATGACTATTATTTCTAAAATACAAGATGTGAAGTGTGACAAAAATCAATGACACCGCCATTAGGATGGAGCTAAATTTACCCAGGTTTTTCATTTGTGAGGTTCTTACCCCCTTCTCTGCAAATACTCACCACGTTGTGACTTGTGAGTTGTGTGTACACTTGGATATTTCTAACTTATCCTGATGATTTGGGGAAGAATTTGAAAGAATCAATGCCCAGAGATCTACTCAACAATATTACTGAGGAGCTGATCAGTGCAAGGCTTGACCCTGGGCCACAAAGGATTTGACAAAGGGCTCTTCCCAGTGGATTTTCTTTTTGAGAGAAGAGACAGACATTAAGCCCACAGGTACCGGCGTGCATACATAATCCCAGGAGTGATAAGAAATACACGTGGGCACCTAAATATGGGAGTCATATTATGGGAAGAGGCCCCAAGGAACAGACGGAGGGCACACCTTGAGTTATTTAGGGCGTGGAGTCGTCCCTAAGAATGTGGTTGCAGAGAGAGAAAACTAATCTGCGTTTTGAAAATCTCTCTTTACCCCAAATCCTATTCCCTCATGTCAATTTCCAGGACGGCGTGGAGAGCTCAGGTTTCAGGGTTCTTAAAATGTGTGCTGTTGCACACCATTATGAGAAGGCAGGGCCTTCCTTTGCACAACATTCTACAAGTTTGTGTCTACTTTGCAAAACTCACATGTCCCCAGTGTCAGGGGCTGTCAGCGGGGTGTGACTCTGCCCCTGCCCCTGCCCCAGGGGATGTGTGACAATGTATGGAGACACTTTCCATGGTCATAACTGGAGGGGAGGTGGTCCTGGCATCTAGTGGGTAAAGACCAGGGATGCTGATAACCACCCTGTAGTGCCCAGGATGGTGACAGTCTCCCCCCGCCCCGCCCCCAACCCCCAGGACAGAGTATCATCTGGTGTGAAATCTCAGTGACCCTTCTTCTCTTGTGTCCCTCACTGGACGGCAAGATCCTCGTGGACAGCACAGCAGGTACCACGGAAGCGGCCAATCACATGTCTACAGGTACTGTGGGAGCCGCTGGGCAGCTCCAGCTTCTGTCCTGCCACTTACCAGCTGTGCATGCATCCCGAAAGCTTAAACTCTCACACCTCCCTTTTCTCCTTGGGAAAATAGCAATGCCTGTGTGGCCACAGGAGCTGAAAGTAACTCCTGGGTGGGCTCCTAATAAGTGCTCAGTAAATACTGCTGGTCATTGCTAACCCTGGAGGAAGGTCACAGCTTCCAAAGCCTTATCTTAAGCCTTGTCCTTCTCCCTTTGAAAAGCCAAAGAAAAGGAGCACATGCTCCCACATTGGAGTTGAAGTGAGAATGTAAAATGTTTATTGGCCTTTGGAAAGGCTCTGGGCCTGAAGGGGGCACAGGTTAGAGATAAGGATTATCAGTGTCTCCCCCCACTGGGGTCCTGGGTGCCTCCTCCAGATGCCTGTCATGATCACTGCTGCAGGCCGCCCCTCAGATTCTTTTATGTGCACACCTCTGAGATCACACCATTTGGTTAAGGACTGTGCTGTCACACTTTGTCCTCAGAGCTCAGGGGGCTGCCCCCCAGCCCCAGACACACAGCCTTCTCCTCTAGGTCTGGGCCGGCCACCTGCTGGAGAGAGAAAGAGAAGGGACCTCGTGACTGAGCCCCCCCAACCCCGCCCCGTTCCCCTGACTGTCGTGCCTTCAGCGTCCATGTAACCACAGACTTCTGCAGGTGTGTGGGTACGTCAGGGCTCCAAAGCTCAACCCAGACCCTCTGTGACATTCCAGACCCTTGCCCAGTCCATTTGGGGCCCAGGGATCCAGTTGCAAATTGGATCCAGGTCCCACCTTTCTGATGTATACAGTCCAGAGCAAGGGAAAGGATTAATTTTGAGGAAATCATGCAAACACATGTAAAAAATGATAATTGGACCAAGTGCTATGGAGAAGGGCAGGTGTTATAGGTACAGGTGACTATGGTCTGATGCAGCGAGCTCATGGGTGTCTGGCCTGAGTGTGTGGCCATGAAGGGGATTGGCCAGGAGACCTGGAGGAGTCAGGGGAGGAGACCACTGTGTGGGAAGTGAGGCTGGCAAGAGCAGAATCCCCTACTGGGCTGCCACAGGCCAACGCCACTGACCAGCATCTCCATCCAGGATATGATGGACTAGGGTTTTCTCCATCGGAGGAGAGCCCCATGTAGACTTGTTGTCCTACCCCACTAATCCCTTCCTCCCACAGATGGCACTCTTCGGATCCCACAAGCAAGGGCACAGTGGAGTTTCTGCAGCAGAGGGACATGACCAAACCCATGACTGAAAACTTCCTGGGTGCTTCACAGGGGCTGGATTGAAGCTAGGCACAAGTTGGGTGCCATTCGGGAGGACGTGATGGTCCTCTGGATTGGAAGGTGGCCATGGGGGGGGGGGGGGGCGGGCGGTGAGAAGAGGCACATTTCCCAGACTTCTGGGAGTCAGAATCCTTGGACTCAGCATTTGATGGGTTTAGAGGCTGCGGGAAGAGCCTGCAAGCGTGACGTCCAGGTTTTGGGTTTCAGCACTTTGGGTACAGTGGCTACATGGACTAGTGTGTGGAGGGCTCGCTGAGAAAATCCCCTAGAGCAGTGCCGTGTTGGGGGAGGCGGGGGCACTCCAGAGGCGTGCTGGGGACACGCGGCACAGTCTCATCCCTATACGTCATGTTCTAGACAGAGTCCATGCCTCCCCAGCTGGCCCTCCATCCCTGCTTGAAGTACACCTCCCTTCCCTCCCCGTCCCCATGCACTGACCCTGTGTTCCTCCTTCCTCTTGCTTCCTGAGCTCTGCACAAAGCCACCCCACACACCTCCAGCCACTTGTGGACTCACAGGTCCACGTTATCTCAATAGAATGTTGGGGATCAAAAGAACTCCAGGTCACCAGTTGCCATGACCTCTTCCAATGCTCCACTCCTCAAGGTCAGCGGCCATGGATCCCGTCGTGTCCCTTAAAGGACAACTGTAGAGTTGTTCCCTCTTCCCCGCAAGAATGTCATCAAGTCTTCTCTGCCAGGCAGTCACCTGGCCTCTGCTTGTGTGTCTGTGGATGCTGGAACGTTCCCCCTTGGGGCTGTTCTTCCCCAAATGCTCAGGTGGGGATCTTCTCCCACCAAGTGGAGTGTCTTTTCCAGTTGGGACCTTAGGAGTTGGCCGCCTTCTCTGTGGCAGGACCGGCCTTTCCCCAACCAGGAACCAGGGGACTTGTTACTTGGTAAGTGGTCCTAACGCGGAGTTGTCCCCCAGCTCCTGAGGGCAAAGTCCCCTTTGTGCCCAGTGTTTGCTTCTGGTCTGTCCTTGTGTGTTGCTCCTGGAAAAAGGGGAACAAGCAGGGGAGTTTCACCGACTAATGCAACCCCAGTAGACCAAGAGGGGTTAGCCCAGTGACAGCGTCTGTCTCATGTCTCCCTGCCCATCTCACGGGGACCTCGCCTCACGTGATTCTGTGTCCCTAGAGCACATCCCTGGAACATGGTCAGTACACAGTGAATGTTTGCTGAGCCTGTGTCTCAAGCAGGAGGAGATTGCAGATAGTTGAGCATCTCCAGTCCTCACCGCACAGCCACCTCCAGGAGGATCCACATTCTAGCACATTCTGTTCATTACAAGCAAGCCACTAAGTACACCCCATGCTTAAGGAGATAGGAATTACCCCCACCTTTTAACATGAGGGTTATCAAAGGGGCTCTTGTGGACGTCCTCACAAGAACAAAGGGCCCAGACATGGAGGGACTTCCTTGTAGAGATCTGTCTCTTGGTCCTTCCGTGCCCTCCAGACTCCATCCTCATGTGAATCAGAAATAAATCCTCTCATCTTTCCAGGTGTGCAGTATGGAAATTGAGCTTCCCCATGCTTTAAAGTTGGCCCCAGCAGATCTGAGCTGTGAACTCTCCCTTTGCTGACCATTTACATCGCGGACCATTCAATCTGCCCATCAGAGTGTGCACACAGTACTCACCTGCCCGCAGCTTAGCAGCTGAAATTTAGACAGCCACGCCCGGGGACCTCCACCCTGCAGGTAAGGTGTGTGCTCTAGCCTGTCCAGTAGGGAGCGGGAGGATTTCTCCATTAAACAAAGAGGCCAGCCCTCCAAAGCAGCGATAAAGCCAAAGCCACACTTGATATTTGCTGATCGGTTTAGCAAAGGCATATAAGTTCTCCCGGGTCCCGCTGGAAAACACCGCGTTCCCACATCTCGCACCATGGATTTTGTTGACTGCCGTGGGTTTCTGCCTTGGATGGTGTCCTGAAGGCCTGAGTTCTTCTCCAGAGAATCATGCAAGGCCTTCAGGAATTTTCTGAATTTTTATGCAAGCTCTGTGTTTGTTATATCTATATCTATAGATATAGATGATAGATTATAGATATAGATATAGATATAGATATAGATATAGATATAGATATAGATATAGATATAGATATAGATATAGATATAGATATAGATATAGATATAGATATAGATATAGATATAGGTATAGGTATAGATATAGATATATAGATAGATATATATTTATAGATATAGATGATATAGAGATAGAGATAGAGATAGAGATAGAGATAGAGATAGAGATAGAGATAGAGATGATAGATATATACAGATAAAGATACAGATACAGATACAGATACAGATACAGATACAGATACAGATATAGATATAGATATAGATATAGATATATAGATAGATAGATAGATATAGATATATGGATAGATATAGATAGATAGATATAGATATAGATATAGATATAGATATAGATATAGATATAGATATAGATATAGATATAGATATAGATATAGATATAGATATAGATATAGATATAGATATAGATATAGATATAGATATAGATATAGATATAGATATAGACAGATGGAGATAGAGATAGAGATAGATATAGATGATGATAGAGAGAGAGATAGATGAGATAGAGATAGAGATAGAGATAGAGATAGAGATAGAGATAGAGATAGATATAGATGATGATAGAGAGAGAGATAGATGAGATAGAGATAGAGATAGAGATAGAGATAGAGATAGATAGAGATAGAGATAGAGATAGAGATAGAGATAGAGTTAGAGATAGAGATAGAGATATTAATGGAGAGCCAAAAACTTTTTCAGATCCTTTAGAATCCCTGATGAATTCCCACTGACTGTCCCTCTGTCCCCCATCCAGACACACTCATATCAAAAACAGTAGGTAAGTAAGTGACCCCCCACAATCGTGACTCCCTAACAGAAGACATGCTCTCTGTCCTGAAGTTTGCACCACTGGTGTGTCTGGCCAGTGGACGTGGGTCGACGCTCTGAGAGAGTTGTAGCAGCTGCATTTCCCCGATCCCCCGCCATGGATTCATGAGCTTTGATGGAAAGGGCCATGACTGCGTCTGCTCTTAGCTGTGGTTTCTCAGCACATGGCTCTTTGTGGAACAGAGTCTCCACGACCTTGCCAGAGCTTGGCTTCCAGGAGCTGGTTCTGGGCACAGTTGTTCCTGCTGCCATATGCTGGTCTCACCCAAAATAGAGCAGAGTGTTTGCTAAATGGCTATCAGCTTGTCATGTGTAAAATAAACAAGATAAACCAGGAGGCAGATAGAAACAGAATCTAGGAAATAGATGCAATGTTATGGACTCGGCCCCCTTCTGACTGTGGAACTGTCACCTCCTTCCTTCCCTCCTCCCCCACTCCCTCAGCAAAACTTACCCCGGATTCACCCAACACTGTGCAGAGGGCCAGGAGCCTGGGACAAACGGATCTGTCTTGGATGTCCCTGTATGGAAGGGGGGGATGTAAGGAACCACCCAACACCATTCATAGCCTGAGAACACCCTGGAGGCAGGAACTTGGTACATCCTTGACCTGCCCTGTGATCTGATTTCAACATAGCAGCCTGAGTGTCCTTCAGAATGGGTTGGACCATGTCACTTTTTGCTTAAAACCACCAGCTGCTGGATATCACTCAGAGCAAAAACCACATTCTTATGCCAGCCTGCAGGGCCCACGTTATCCCCTTCCCTACCAGCTCCTCCTCCTTCCCCCCCACCTTATTCTCTACCTCTCTGCTCTCTCCCCAGTCTCACTGCTGCCCAGCCCTCTCCTCCCCTCCACTCAGCTCCTTGAGCACTTTGTCCTGGGGCTTCCTCCTGCCCCAGGGCCTTTGCGTTGGCTCTTCTCTCTAACTAGCATGTTTTTCCCAGATGTTATTTTCTCTCTAGTTATTCTGTTCTCACCTCAAAAGGCACCCCTCATGGAAGCCCTCCCTACTTATTATTTTCCATGGGACCCTCTCACTCCATCACTCTCTGGCTCTGTTAACCTTTGGCTGTATCTGTCCTTGCAGGTACACAGGCTTTCTTGGTTTTGCACATGTCAGCTACTGGAACACCATGCGGGGTGGGGAAGGGCAAATTGCTTGTTCACGTCCGGGTCCTCAGTGTCCAGACCATGGCTGGCAGTGAGTGGGTGCTGCTTAGTGCCTAAGGAAGGAGAAAGGGGGACACGTTATTTGTGATTCCCAATCCCTGGCTCCTCCCACTGCCTGCTCCACCCCTGCCCTCCTTCCCTTCTAGAAGGTGCAGCTGGAGTAAGAATCCCTCACATTTATACACTCTGTTTTCAATCTATGATGTCGACACCCAGAAAACAGGAGGTGCTCAGTGGGCATTGGTTGGATGAGTGAAGGAGTGAATGAGTGAATGAGTGAACAAATGCACAAAGTTTAATCAGAGCTCGCAGATTCCAGCCAAGGGAGTCAAGGGGCCTTCCCAGGAGAGCGGAGTTGAGCTCTTTCCTGAGGGAAGACCAAAATCGGCCTGGGAGCTGTGCCCAGGTGTGCCTGTGTGTCCCCTGCACTGGTGGGTTGGAGACCCTCTTCCTGTGTCCTCCCTCTGCCTTGAATAGCTCAGCCTTCCCCTGTGCTGGAAGCCCAGCCCTGCCTTGGCTGTGCCTCTAGGTCCACCCCCTGTCCCTCCTTTCCTGCTCTCTGAAGTGGATGCCCCCTGGGGCTTCCCTCTCCTCTCCACCTGCTCCCTCCTGAACTGCTTAGAGCATTTCTCCCGCAGAGACATTGTTCTCCTTTGGAGCCTGAACCGTGTGGAGTAAAGGTGGGCAGGAGAGCTGAAGATCAAGAATGTCTGTGAAGAATGAGGGTGACTTTTGAAGACATTGAGGCCGTGGAGATTGAGGCGGCAGAAGGATGCTGCCTACGACCATTTAGGAAGGCGGAAATGGGTCCCCTGAGCCCAGGGAAAGAGGGCACCATCCCCATTTCTGAGAGGCAGTGTCTATTGTTAGTGTGCTGGGATCATATGCCTGCATCAGGCCCTGTGATGGGGAGGAGGAAGGAGACTGTGTGTATAAATAGGTAGGTGCGTGAGCACGTGTGCACAGACACCCACAGACACACACGGCATACTTGTATGCGTCAAGATATTGCTTTAAAGCCATAGATCTTGCCTACTATTGCTTCAAATGTAAAGGTATCTGCAGTTAGATGCAGAAATTCTACTTCTAGTTATGTGTCCTAAAGGGATACTTACGTATGTATGCGAAGATGGGCAGTCAACGATGTTTATCATAGCACGGTTGTAATAGCGACCACCATGCCCCATGCACAGGAGACTGGGCAAGTCCAGGTCAAATGAGATGAATAAGTACAAATAAGTGAGCTGTCAGAGATGAGGCAAAAGCATTTATGCCAATACAGGAATATCACCAAGCCCCATCACTTTGTGAAAGAAAACAAGGGACGTTTGCATGTTTGAAAAGCTGCTGGGGGTACGCATCCTTTTGTTTAAATTTCCACTGCTTTAAAAAAAATTGTTATTATTTACTTATTTCTGTGAGAGAGACAGAGACAGAGTGTGAGTGGGAGAGGGGCAGAGAGGGAGGGAGACACGGAATCCGAGGCAGGCTCCAGGCTCTGAGTTGTCAGCACAGAGCCTGAAACGGGGCTCAAACCCACAAACCGTGAGATCGTGGCCTGAGCCAAAGTCAGATGCTCAGCTGACTAAGCCAGCCAGCCCCTCCAAATTTTCACTACTTTCTTGTAATAACGTAAGAATGTCCAGTTTTCTTAGGTAATTGAAAGTCACCTCTCCGATGGCAGAGATCGAGGGGATGGTTGGGGCTGATGTGAAGCCATGTGCACGCTCAGTGAGGAGATTCCCCGGAAGCTCTCTTTCTGTCGGTATTTTTTACAAGGTGGAGCTATGGAGGCTTTGGAAGCAAAATGGAGTAGATTCTTGCCTGTCTCCATATTTGAAGGAAAAGGCTCTCCTTTATGAGGCTTCCCTCTGGGACACAGCCTGTCCTTTGGGTTTGAAAATCATTCAGCCTCCACAAGTTAGAGGCTCGTTCAGACAAAACTACCACATGCCTCGTGTTCCAAATCTCCTTGTCTGCTGGTTGTCCAGTGTACATCTTTGAGCACTTACTAAGAATCGAGAACTAGGCTAGGAATAGAATATGAGCAAAATTAAACATGTCTTTGCCTGCAAAGATGCTGCAAATAGGTGTTCATAGCACACGCAAAAAGCGTGCTATGGGAATGAGTCACGGAAGCTCTGAAGGGGGCCACCTGCACAGTTGTGTGGTCTGTGTACTGACCAAGGGCTTTCTCAAGAGGGTATAATGAGAGGGGACTGAAATCTAGCCCACACTTTGCTGACCAAACCCTGCGCCCTAATGTAGGGCTGTATCCACCTGCTGGGGCACCACCATCCCTCCCCAAGCCATAAGTCCCCAGGGCTATGTTTGGCCAGAGGCAGCATCATTCCTAATCGTCTACCCAGAAGGGGAGTCGCATATTAATGCTTGCACTATTGTCTGTAGGCTAGATGTGTCTGTGGATACGGCCTCGTCGGGGATATCAGGGAGGGCTTCCTGGAGGAAGTGACACATGCTCTCTGGATGAGGAATGAGAAGAGCTCTCCAGCCAAGAACCAGTGGTGGCCAAGGGTGGGAAAGGTCATGGTCCTGTGGGTGATGGTGATAGGAGGGGCATAGTGGCAGACGCTGCCTGAGCATCCCTGCCTCTCTCTCTTTTGCACACTTGTGTGAGCGTTCTGCATGACATATGACTGGACACCGAGCTGCTGACTAAGAGCCCGCACTTTCTCCGAACGCAGCAGAAGTACACAGGACTTACCAGGAGCCTCACTGGGCCCCTGTGGAACAGCTCATCCTGACCCCTGCTGGCCAGAGCCAAACCAAATTTCCCCGCTGGCCTGAAACCTCATCGTCTTGTTCTTCCAGGACATTCTAGTGAACAATTTATTTTATCTATTTTTAAATTTTTTTAATGTTAATGTATTTTTGAGAGAGAGAAAGAGAGAGACAGAGAGAGACAGAGAGAGAGAGAGAGAGAGAGAGAATGGGGGAGGGGCAGAGAGAGAAGGAGACACAGAATCCAAAACAGGCTCCAGGCCCCGAGCTGTTGGCACAGAGCTAGACACAAGGCTCGAACCCAGGAACCTGGAGATCATGACCTGAGCCAAAGTCGGATGCCTGACGGACTGTGCCATCCGGGTGCCCCTCAAAAACTTTTTTTTTTTTAAAGCACCATCTGAGGGGTGCCTGGGTGGCTCCGAAGGTTGAGCGTCCGGCTTCAACTCAGGTCATGATCTCGCAGTCAGTGAGTTCAAGGCCCGCGTGGGGCTCTGTGCTGACAGCTCAGAGCCTGGAGCCTGTTTCGGATTCTGTGTCTCCCTCTCTCTGACCCTCCCGTTCAGGCTCTGTCTCTCCCTGTGTCAAAAGTAAATAAAACGTAAATAAATAAATAAGTAAATAAATAAATAAATAAATAAATAAATGCACCCTCTGAGCATGGCTTGTGGGCGCCACTGGAAGAAAAAGAGAGGAACCCCCTTTGACCGTCAGTTAAGTAGCTACAAGGAGGCGTCAGAAGGTCTCACTATGGAGAGGTGCAGATGGCAGTGTGGGGAGAGCTGGAGGTGCCTTCGCATTCTACAAAGTCAACCCCATCGGTGGGCGGAGACTTACTGTTGGGCTACAGGGCACATCAGAGGCACGAAGCCCGTGACTTGCCCAAGGTCCCAGAACTCTGCAGAAGTGCCTCCAGGGAGTTTGGGGGAGGACGGGTGTTCCTGGCTGTTTCTGCTCAATCACAGACACTCTTAATTTAGCTCCCTCCATGATGGGGTCCCCTGGGCATGATGTTTTCAAGTCTCACTGCACAAACAACTTTGTAAACTGATGGAATCCACCTCCCTTGTTTTATGCAGAAGAGTAACCGAGGGAACAGGGAAACGGAGGTTGTCAGTATCACAGGTGATTAGTGGCAGAGCCGGGGCCGGGACCCAGAACTGTTTAGAAGATGGAAGTTTTTGTACACTTGAGTTCTGAACCCTGGCTGCACATGAGAATTACCTTGGAAATGTTTTAAAAATTGCCATGTCAGGTCCCAGTCTGCTCAATTGCATCAGAATCTTTAAGGGTGACACGCACATTCGGTATCTTCGAAAGCTTCCCAGGATATTCAAATGCACAGCTCTGACACCACTGCTGGGTAGAAACCTTCAATGGGAGGAATCACAGGTCCTCTGGATGGAAAAGTAGCACTGCTCTTCTGCTGGACTATTCAGACGTTCTGTTTCTACTTGTGACAGTTTTGGTAGGTTGTGTTTTCTTTTTCATCTAAGCTGTCAAATTTATTGGCATAAAGCATTTAAACATTTCCTTGTCCATTTATTTATTTATTATTCATTCATTCATTCATTCATTCATTCATTCATTCATTCATTCATTTTATTGACGTGTTTTATTTATTTATTTTTTAATTTACATCCAAATTAGCATATTGTGCAACAATGATTTCAGGAGTAGATTCCTTAGCACCCCTTACCTATTTAGCCCATCCCCCCTCCCACTGCCCCTCCCGTAACCCTCAGTTTGTTCTCCATATTTATGAATCTCTTCGGTTTTGTCCCCCTCCCTGACTTGATCCGCTGAGCAAGACCGAATGCCCCGCTGTCCTTCCCTGCACTTGTGAAGCTCGGTGTCGCATAGCTGCCTTTCGAGCCAGAGCCTCGTAATGAAAGGAGGATGCCACCCGAGGCCTGATTCAGGGCTTGGGGCTGATGCTCACCTTGATCCTTGCTGGTCGGCATCTCAGCCCCAGCGTCCCCTGGATGTTCAGCTGTGGTTCTGGGAGCAGTGCACTATGGGTATGTCTGCAGGTTCAGCTCAAAGCCTTCCCGAACTGGGGCAGTAGTCACCCTTGTGACAGCATAAGGGGACGGACTAAGGGGAGATTTTGGGTGGTGCTGATCACATTCTGTTTCTTCATCTGGGTACTGGTTATGTGAATGTATTCAATTTGAGAAAATTCATCAAGTGGTACCGTGTGTGTTTTCAATTTCGGTTAATAAAATGTAAAAACAGCGTTGGGTCCTGGCCTGAGGGAACCGTGTTGCTTTCTTGCCTCTGTCTTCCATACCGAAGATCCAGTTACATGTGCGCCTGACCAGTCCCTGGGCTCACAAAGTCATGAAGAAAGTAGTACCTTGGGATCAAAGAGCTTTGGGATAATGAAGAAGAAACCAGGTGGCGATGGGTGAACCTGTGGGGGAGTTTTGCAGAGTGAAGGACTGTCACAGCTCAGAGCAAGAGACCAAGAACATCAGGAAAGCTGGAAAGGCTTCAGGGAAATCTGAGTTGTGCTGATGTGCGGCAGGGGCTCCAGGAGTCTCCTGAAAGATGCCCTGCAGCACATTTGACCCTGAGCCGTCTGATTCTGAATCTCATGCCCTCTCAGCATCCCCACCTGGCCTCCCACCTGCTCCTGCCCCTCCCTGGTCAGACTCTGTAAGCTCTTCTGTGTCCTTTCTGTGACCGAGCCTTTGGCCTGATTCCTCACCTTGTTCCCTGGTCTTGATTTCCTAGTCCCGATCCCCTTACCCACCTCCTGCACCCTTCCCTGACCCTCAGCTCCCCTGGGCATTTCTGTTCTTACCAGCTTCCTAGTATGGGCCTGCTGGTCCCCCTGCTTGATAGCAGAGCCAGCCAGGCCCCTGCCCTGTGTCTGCCAGCACTTCCCTGCCTTCTCTTGCCCATGTGGCAGCGCAAATCTTTGGAGAACTTTCCCTTTTTGGAAGAAAGCCAGCCTGTAGAAATGAAGCCCTCCTTTTCTTGCTCCATTTTCAGGGAAACCAGAGGACAGATGGTCATTTTCCTCCACGCTGAGAAAAAAAAATCTCACCAACAATTAAAATTGAAATGACCAGTATGTAAAACTGCCATCTTACCAGAAGTCCAAAATATAAAATAAATAGCAACATTTCCTGGTTGCTGCGAAGCTCAGTGTTAGAGTTCTCTTTTTTTAGAACCGGCGGACTAGTATAAAACTTTAAGGGAAGATAAATGATTTCCTTTATATTTTTAACTAAGGGTGTTAAGGCCACTAATTTTTATGACCTTCTGTCTTTCTCCATGGCAAGGTCTTTGTACCATTGTCTTCAGAAGAGAGTCTCCTGAGGGCCCTTTGCTGTCTCAGCCTCGCTGCTGTGTCCCTGTCCACAGACAAAGGTGGGAACAAAGTTGTCATTATTACAGATGTGCAGGGGAGCACCCTGCTGCAGGGAAACTTTAGGGAACACTCGGAAACTGAACAATGGCTCCCGGAGAACAGGAACAGATATGCCTCAATTTCAGAAACAAATGCACATGAAACATCATCTTTTATTGGAGGACATATATATTAACTTAAACTCTTTTAAAAAACATAACCAGGAAACAGTGACCTTTCCAACGCCTTCATGAGCTGCGGTTTTAGGAGAACATAATAAATGCCACGAGACGCTCTGGAACAGAAAACATAGAGATTCAACAAATGAAACTCGGGACACACGGCCAAGATACCCAGTATAGACCTATGTGTACAGTCACTGCTATGTATTTTTTTCCCATCAAAAAGTTGACATTCAGGATATTCAAGAAATGAGAGTGCCCTTTCAGACTTCAAATTGGGATTTATTTCCTGGTGATGCTGTGTTTATTTAGCCATGTATTGTGTCATGCAACAGAAATGGGCTTTCATGAAAATAAAATCTCTTACTTCTTGCTATCAAAATTCAGCATGAATTCCATTAAGAGAATGAAATGTTAGGGTAGGTTCCATGCACTAATCGCTCTTTATATGTAGAATTTTAACAGCTGAAACCATCTCTGCTGTGCCTTCTCCTTCGAACATTTGTTTATGAGCATGTATGAGTGCATAAGCTATCTTGAGCTCAGAATTAAATTCAGGCTAAAATGTAAGGTAATAGTAGAATAAAGAGGAGAATAAGTTACTGTATATATTTGAGAACATGTTCAGATTTTGATGTTTGGGAGAAAAGCCAGATTTCTGTGCTAGAATTTTTCTGCGGTTCCCCTCATATGGGTCTATATGCAGAGGTCTACGCTGGTTTTCCTGAGTGTTTACTTATTATGACACAGGGCCGGCCACCACTGGCCTATTTTCAAGCCAAGTGTGACTATCTGCTCTTGAATTCTCTGTCTTCTTCATGTTCCTACACCCACGTCCTCACTTTCCAGAGCCATTGGAAAGGATGAAGGGCACTGTAGTGTGAGCCCACCTCAGTGCTGAGATGCCTCACGGGTTGACCGACTGACTGAGGGGACAGACTGGTTTGTTTCCAAGTGACGGGGCAATGTGCTTCCCCTGGGACCTGGCCCTCAGATGTGGTAGCTCAAAATGTCAAGTAAAGCAAACTATTACTCTTCCTTGGGAACAGACTGTTGTGTTGGCCAATAATGAACATGGAAATTGTGCATCTGAACGTAGAGGATGCTCATCTTGCAAATCTATTTTCTTATCCTGAATGAGCATGAAGTAACTTTTTTTTAGTCCATGATCCTGAAAAACTGAAAGATTATGGCATACAATTATCTCACTGTCAAAAAGCTTTCTTCTGTTGAAAACGAAGTCAACTTCCTTGAATGTTTAGCCCTTCTTTTAATTGATCTATTTTGAGATTTCACTGGCATGTTCGGGATACTCAGAAGTTGGGGTATTATACACAGTTGTTTACTGGGGTCTGTCAGGAAGGTGCCTGGCCCCGGGAATGGCTGCAGATGGAGAGATGCCAGCCCTATGCGGCTCTCATCAGAGATGTGTGCCAGGTGGTGAGGGGTGACAAGTCCCAGTGCCAGAAGCCTTCACAACCCGGTCCTCACCCCTCTATAGCTTCATCCCAAAGGCCCCAGCACTCAAGCCCTGTTCAGTTTGAGGTGCTCCTCTGATATCAACCCTGTCCAACCGTCTCTGTTTCTGCGTCTTGGTCTCTTGACTTCTCTTTCTTCTCACAGCCCTGCGCACACCATGCATCTGCCTACAATGCTGTTCTCTCCCTCCTTGACTGACTGTCTTCTGTGCATCCATTTGGTACTCGATTAAGTATTGCTTCTTCTGGGAAGACATCCTTGGCCTTCTTTGAGACCATCGGAGTATTTCTCATACTTGACTGTATTTATTTAATGATTCCCTTTGTTACACTCTATACTGAAAATCTCTAAATCGTCTACTTCAAGCCAAATGCTGCTCACTGCCTGTTTTTGTAAACAAAGTTGTATTGGCACACGGCCATGCCCATTCATTTTGACACATGGCTGCTCTTGCAGTATGAAGGCTGAAATGAATGCCTCTTCCATCAGAGGTGTATGGCTCAAAAATCCTGAAATATTTACTCTCTGGCCAGTAGGAGAATAAGTTTGCTGACCCCTGCTGTAAACAGTTAGGTCAGAGACCTGGTACTATTACCTCATCAGTACTTGGGCTAGCACCAACAGATATTTATTTTCTGGACATTTGTTGAATGAATGAATGAATGAATGAATGAATGAATGAAAGTGAGTACGTTGCCCGAGAAGCTCAGCACGAAGGCACTAGAGGTAACTGGCTTACATTTGCGGAGGATCTGATACGCAGAAAAATGCGGAACATTAATGTTCTTGATTCTGTTTGTTCTGATGCTACTTCTAACCAGTTAGCGTGTATTGGCTATTCACTAACTGCCACAGATAGTGCTAACGGATTTAGCTGGTTTCTCTCACTCAATCCTCGCAACAATCCAACATGATAGGAACTAGTGTCATATCCATCTTACAGAGAAATACACGGAGTGTGGGAAAGTTTGGTTTGGCCGTGACCCCCACGTCTAGGAAGCAGACTTTTGGGAGCTCACTTCTTTCACCCATGAGTCTCCACATGAACTAGCTCATTTGCTTATTTGGGAATTGTGTCTTCAGTTACATTTTGTTTTTGTGCAAAGTATATCTTCTCTCTGAGCAACTGTCTAGGTGTCTAGGTGAATGGTTAGTTTCGTAGGAAGTCCGGCTTCTGTAATGAAACTGAATTTCCCATAAATTCCATGGTAGCCACAGGTATAAGATATATTTTCAGAATTGTTATATTTGGACTAAAAAAAGTGTGAACCCAACAATACGACTCAGAAAGAATTTTCTGAAGTCAGGAAGTACATGGGATGGACGGGTAAAAATCACTGCAACCAAACAATTGCAATGACAAAACAACAGCAACAATAAACGTGAGCAAAGCTGAAAGGCATTTTAATAGATCATCCCCATGAAGAGCGCTCTTATGGGTAAGAAACCTGATGGGTGGAAAGGACCCCAGACACCAGGGGCATATAATCTTCACATGGGGTTATGAACAGCACAGGCATTTAAGTGGAGCACTCATGGTATTCCATAGAATAAATACTATATTCCGTAATGAATGAATGGAGTGATGTTTACAGTGTGACTTTGGCCTTCTGATAGCTGCTAACGTCTAAAAGTTGGAATTACATTTTTAGTCACTTACCTTCCATACTTTGACATTATAAGCTATTCATATTTTATTTGTCTCTTTTGTTGTAAGTAAGCCGTTAACCCTAAAACGGGTCCACAGATACAAGAGGGCTTGAATGTGCAATGAAAAGTCAGAGGAAACCTACATTTCCAAGATTTTATGAACTAATTGCCAATGGGAATATGCATAAACTTGGAAGCAATTTGTTTGGTTAAAAGAAGAAGTTCTTCATCCAAATTGCAAAATCACATGGGCTTCACATCAGGGCCAAAGTTAAAAGTGACTGAATTGGTCATTTGAAGGAAAATCTTCAATTTATGTTTTAATACGGTTCTTTTAAAAGCTGAACTAGTTGAATCATTAACCAAAAACCTACAAACAAACAAGCACACAAAAAATGCCCAGGACCACGTGACTACCAATGAACTCTAACAGACCTCTAAGCAATCAGTACCAATCTTTCTCAACCTCTTCCAAAACATGGAAGAGAAAGGAATACTTCCTAACTTATTCTATAGGGCCAGCATTACCCTGATACCAAAGTCAACGAAAGACATAAAAAAAAAATAATAACTAATGTGCCCATGAATAAAACACAAAAATCCTCAACAATACATTAGCAAACCAAAGCAAGTAGCAATAGTAGCAATATGCACCATGAGCAAGTGGGATTCACTCCAAGAATGCAAGAGTAGATCAACATACCAAAACCAATCAGTGTAATACCTCACACTGATAGAATGAAGAAAGAAAATAAATCACATAATCATTTCAATAAATGCAGATTAAAAAAAAAAAAACAAGCATCTGGTAAAACCTAGTGTCCTTTCAAGGTAAAAACAAACAAAAACTAAACTAAACAAGGAATAAAGGGAACTTCCCCGATGTAATGAACAACATTTATGTAAAATCCACAGCTAATATCACACCTGAATGAAACAAGAATTCACACTTTCACCATCTTTTCAGCATTGTACGCGAAGTCCTAGCCAGAGCAATTAGGCAAGAAAAAGAAATAAAAAGACACCAACATTGGAAAGGAAAAAGGAAAGTTGTCTCTATTTATAGAGGATATAATCGGTTGTAATTCTGTAATGAACTTTCTGAAACAGAAATTAAGAAATCAATTCCATTTACAACAGTATCAAAAAGAATTAGGTACTTAGGAATAATTTGAGGAGGTACAAGTCTTGTACAATGAAAACTACAAAATATTGCTGAAAAAATGAAGGCAGCTAAATATAGACACCCTGTGTTCATGTGATAGAAGACAATAGTGTTGAGATTGTAGGACTCCCCCAAACAATCTATGGATTCCTTTTAATAGCTATCAAAATCTCAATGGCTTTTTGTAAAAGTAGTAAAGCTGGACATACATTTGTAGGAAAAGTCAAGGCACATAGAATAGTCAACTCTATCTTGAAATAGAAGAACAAAGTTGGAGGACTTATACTTGTTCATCTCAAATCTCTTTCCTGCATCAAAGGACACTATTCAGAATGAAAAAAAGAACGCACAAAATGAGGAAGAATTTACAAATGACATATCTGAAAAGGGTCTAGTATCCAGTATATATAAAGGACACTTACAATTCAACAACAAAAAGACTAAAAGCCCAATTAATGCATGGGATATCAACATGAACAGTCATTTGAGGAATGCAGATAAAACCACAATGAGATAATGCCACTGCACACCCACTAGGATATCTAGAATCATAATCATAATCAATAGGAAATAAGTGTTTGTGAGAATGTGGAGAAATTAGAACACTGTGCATTGCTGATCAGAATTTCAAGTGATGGAGCCACTCTGTAGGACACTTTGGATGATCCTCAGTAGGTTAAACCTAGAACTGCCACATGACCCAGCATTTCCACTCCTAGGTATATACCCAAAATAATAAAAAACAGGTGTTCAACCAAAAACTTTTATGCGAATGTGTGTTGCAGTACTTAATACAGTAGCAAAAAGGTGGAAACAACTCAAATGCCGATCAAGGGATGAACAGATAAATAAAGTGAAGTATAGCCATACAACGGAATAGCATTCTGGTATAAAAGGGGATGGCGTACGCTATAACACAGATGAATCTTGAAAACTTTGTGTTAAGTGAGCAAAGACACAGAGGCCACATATTGTGTTATTCCACTTACATTAAACATACAGAATAAGCAAATCCATATACAGAAAGCAGATTTGTAGATTTTAGGAGACCGGTGTATAGTGGGGTGGGAACTCAATGTGTACGGGATTTCCTCTTGGAGTGATGAAAATGTTCTGGAGCTACATGGTGGTGGTGGCTGCACAAGGGTGTGGAAGTACTTCACTGCCACTGTGTCGTACACCCTCAAGTGGTTAAAATGATAAACTTTATGTTTTGTGTATTTTACCACAGTAAAAAGCTGAGCTATTATGGCCAGTTTCTCCAAAGCAATGAAATTATTTTTTTATTATGCATCTTGGCAATTTTATACTTTAAATGCCTATTTTTTTTTCTGATTAGAAAAACAGTGTTTGTTTACTACTAAGGTTTCAGCCACACAGAAGCACTATGGGAAAAATAAAACATACCCGTGTTCCCACTACTAACAAGTAGCCACAGTGAGTTTTTAATGTCAATCCTTCCAGGCTTTTTTGTCACGGGCATAAGGGTGTGTGCACACACTCATGGTTGTTATTTGCATTTTTAACAAAACTGTTATTATGCAGTACATAGGCTGTTATAATCTGCTTTCCCTCTTGCTATATCATGAGCATTTTCCTATTGTCATTTCATGTTCTCCCGCATCACATTAAATGGCCAGATAGCATTCCATCTTATGGTTGTAACATACTTTATTTAGCCAATTTCTATTGTTGGCTAGATCCTAACATTTTAGAGTCAGAATACACTATAGACATTGTTGTGTCCAAGTTATTTCTTTCCCAAGCTTTATAGCTGCAAGCCTTAAGCACATGGCACACAAAAACCATTCGACATTTTGAAAACAGTGTTAATTTTTCACTTTCCAGCTGGATTTGGGTATTGCAGGGGCTTTGGATTTGCCATTCAGGAATCTAAAAGATGGAAATAGTGGATGGGTGGTAGGAGGGGGGAACGAGCCAGGTGTGAAATAGTGCCCAAGGCATCAAAACTCTATCCTGAATGGTTTGTGTCCCTGAAAAATAGATATGGCAGACCACAAAATAGGTTCTATTGAATCTGTTGATGACAGTTCCATCATGCAAAATGGATAATGCCTTGACAGAGAAGAGACTAAGTAGAGAACGGGTTGCGGTGAATGTGTCTCTCATAGTCAAGCAGCACTTTCTCTTCCCCACAGTTCATGGAATGAGAACATCCAGTCATTCGGTCTTGCTGTGCTGAGCCTCTTTGTGTTTCTGGAGGCACAGGGGCCAGGCAGAAGTCCTTCTTGACGCTTTTTTTTTTTTTAATGTTTATTTTTGAGACAGAGAGAGACAGAGCGTGAATGGGGGAGGGTCAGAGAGAGGGAGACACAGAATCTGAAATAGGCTCCAGGCTCTGAGCTGTCAGCACAGAGCCCGACGCGGGGCTCGAACTCACGGACCGCGAGATCATGACCTGAGCCGAAGTCGGCCGCTTAACCGACTGAGCCACCCAGGCGCTCCATTGACGCTTTCATTTCAACTGCCCATCAGTGTCAGAGACTTCAGGATATTCTCTGATGATGTCTTTAAACCCAAATGAGTCACATCAAGGTAGAAATAACTGCATTCCTTGAGGTCTACACGAAATGTGACACATACTCTGGATGTTGGAGGATTATGGAAGCAGTTGTATGTGTTTCCTGGGGTGTCCCTCATGGGACGGAGGCTTTCCAATTAGAGTGCTGCACTCTCCCTGTCACCGAGGCATTTTCCACAATAGGGTGGCTTCTCAATAACACCCCTCATTGGCTTAGTTGGGTTTGGTAGAGGGCACGGGAGGCCACCTTGCCTGGTCTTAAGCTGAAGTTTTCAGTCCAAGTTAGATTGGTTTTATGAAGAATCATTCCTAGACTATTTTTTTCTATTGTGTAGAATGGATTTTTCTTATTGAGTTATAGAAAATTTTCTATCTCAGGCAGCAATTATTTTTCTGTTGTGTATGTTTCAGTTTATTTCCCCATCTTTTGCCGTCAAACTATGTGCATAGTGGGGCGCCTGGGTGGCGCAGGCGGTTAAGCGTCTGACTTCAGCCAGGTCACGATCTCACGGTCCGTGAGTTCGAGCCCCGCGTCAGGCTCTGGGCTGATGGCTCAGAGCCTGGAGCCTGTTTCCGATTCTGTGTCTCCCTCTCTCTCTGTCCCTCCCCCGTTCATGCTCTGTCTCTCTCTGTCCCAAAAAATAAAATAAACATTGAAAAAAACCTATGTGCATAGTATAGAGAAATTTAAGAATCTCATGTAACCAAACACGTCTTTCTTTCCTTCCTTCTTTCTGTACTTTATGACTTAATTTAGCAAGGCTTGCCCTCCCCAGTAATTAGCATTAGTTTTTAATTTGTCTTTGTATTTTATTCCTAGGCTTATATGACATCCCCCTTCCATTTCACTCTATTATCCAACTGAATTTAGATTTGCATGTCATTGGAGGCAGGGGATGAAGAATACTGTTTCAAGACCACCACCTATATAATCTTATGTTCTCCACTAACAAGTGTGTCTTCAGGATGCATTTCCTTCCTTTGGAAATTAAATCTAGAAGCAAGTCTTGCTTGTGAACAGTCAGAGAAGCTTCATTTGGTGGAATTCCCAGTGGTCTTACTTCAAATCAAGGCCAGTACAAAGCCTGGACGCTTATTTCAGTGATCCTTTTGGCTTCTTTCCAAGGGAAGACATTGTAAGGTCATTCACAGATTTATAAAATGTGTTCTCATGGCTTGTGCTGGCTACAGAGGAATTTCTAGTATGGCCCAGTATGCCTTGAAGAATTTGATGAGCTTTGCAGAATGCGTAGGTAAGTCTGTGCTATAAGATCAAAAGCCCTAAGTCCAGATCGCTGTCTTAAAAAAGCCTTCTTCTGAGTGCCTGGCCAAGGGCCTTTGCTTCTTATGCAGTGGTCAAAGGTAACAACAGGAGAGCCACTGGCAGGTGAGGCCTCCCCAAGGTAGAACTTAGAAAGGACTTACAGTGCTCACCCTTTGCAGGGAGGTGCATGGTCTAGAACCTCAGTGATCCTGGCTCCCCCCTTTTTTTCTTTCACCAATTTCCTTGTTCAGGGAGAGGTTTACCTTTGCCAGAAAAAGGCTCCTATTTCAAGCATACATCTGTCTGTGGGGACACCATGTCCCCTCTTTCCCTTACCAGACCACAGACATTCAACCAAGAGCATCTTATAAATACATCAGAGCCAGGTAAGGTTAACCAGAAGGAAGGAAATGACACTGAGTGATTGGGGTACAATGATCCTGGGTCAATCCAAATCACCACAGATTGAACTCACAAAGTCTGTTCTTTGCTCTTGGATGTCTCCCACCAGCACCTCTGGACGCCCGGGGGAAATATCACCACCCACAGGAACTTTCCACTGCTGGTTCGAGAGCCTTTTTTCCCTACATAGCAGCACAGATGGATGGTGTCAGCAGAGGGCTAGGTGAGTCAGCAAGGTCAGGCCAGACCATTCAGCCCACGTCTGTGTCTAGTTGAGCAAACAGCAGAGCCTAGGGGATGCTGTCAGGAGTATTCTAACCCTGATGCAGTTTGTCTCGCTGGCCTTGATCTCTGATGCAATTAACAAATTCATAGTGAATGTGCTCCTCATATCTTTGTGCCCTGGAAACTTCTGGGAGATTCCTCTCTCTCCTGCACGTTCTAAGAAGCTGGTGAAAGACAGGGAAGGTGGAATTTTTATAAAACGCAATCCTTCCTGGAGCTAATGCTGAGTTATGCTTCCTGCCCTCTAGACACTTGCTCCCATTCAACTTCAGCAGGAGCATGAGGCACTTGCCTGTCACATGGGCACATGGTGGGAAGTAAGAGAGAAAGAGAGAGAAAATACAGATATATATATATATATATATATATATATCTGTGAGAGAGAGAGAGAGAGAGAGCGCACGTGCCTCAGATGTCTGCTCCAGAATTTTCCCCTTCATCCCTTTACTTGCTGGGCCGCCAGATGGAAAATGTAAAACAGCGCTGCTGCAGGAAGCCCTGTGACTGCCCGGGGTCCTGAATGATGTCTTTTGCCAACTTAGAGACTGGACCTTCTCCAGGTCTGAGGCTCCTTGTAGAGATTGAATTCCAGGATTCCAGAAGGCTCTCCCCTTCTTACAAAAGGAAACGATTGTCCAGGCAACAGTCCATTCACATCTGGCAAAGGTACAGACAACTTAGTGGAATCAAGCTCAGTATTTTACAGCTGTAGGTGCTCGGATGCTCTCTTGGTGACCACTAGACCCAGCCCTTGATCTTTCTTCCTTGCAAGAGAGGTTCTCCTGGAAGTCCAGACGTGTGATGAGGCATAAGGAGAGGTGCACCTGCTTACCGCATTGTGGTCACCACAGAGAAAGTTAGGGGGAAGAGGGCTTTGGGTTGGCTGGGGACGCTTGCTGCCCTTGGCTTGGCACCTCCACCCTCATGGTCGGGAACCTGGCCAGGGAGTAGCAGATGGGCCCAGGGCTGGAAGCAGCCAAGAGACTGCTTGTGCACCCAGAGTGCTTGTGGATGAGCGAGTCTCTGAGTCACAGCATCAGATGAGTTTGCCTCCATGGCCTCCAACCCTTGTCTGAAGGACGAGGGCTCTCTCCATCTGCTCCGGAATTTACAGAGTGGAGCCCTTGCCAAGAAGCCCACTCAGGAGGCCTTTCTGAGAGCTGAGTGAATGTTCTACAGTGCGTGTCGACAGCTGGCCTCGTAGGAGGCCCATGTGCTGGGCACCCTGGAGAAGTGCATGGCAGGGCTGGCAGGATGCAGCTCTGGGAGACAGTGACATGTCCCCTGACAGCCTAGGTGACAGAGGGCTGTTCGTTCGTTGCCTGGGCTTCAGACCAAACACTTCCCCAGAGCAAAGGGACACAATTTAGCAAACTTGAAGCCAAAGTTAACATAAGAGGCAAGGAAACTCCATGCAAAGGGCGTCAGTACCAAGGGCTAACACCCGATTAGCACTCCCGGCCTATGAAGCCATGTGCTATAGTGGCCATAATGGACACTGTCCCTTTCATCTTCAAAGCAGCCCTAGGAGGCCAGTGCTGTGTCATTATTGTGCCTGTTTGACAGCTGAGACTCAGGCTCACAGAGGCCCAGATGCTTGCCCTGAGTTGAACAGAAGCAGAGGAGACAGGACCCCCAACCATGGCTGTGTGATGCAGCAGTAACATTGACTCCTTCAAACCTGTGCTGTGAAAAGTGGAGGTATCGATACATTCTTTGCAAACTAACTAAAGATAGTGAGAAAACAGAAAGCGCCCTCTCTTTCCATTTGAGCTCCCCACGCGTCCCTCCCCATCTCCCCAGCAGCCGGGCCCTGTGGCCCCCGGAGACAAACTTACTTTACCACATGGCTGCTTCTGGCCCTGCTGGAATTCCCTGGGAATCTCTTTTCTCTTATTCCCCGTAACTGCTCTTGGTGTATAGCTCTTGGAGGTGAAGCTTATCCTGATCCATTCACCCCCCATATGCCTGGGTTTCTTCTCCCTTGGGGTCTGACCCCCACGTCTCCTCCTTGCCCTCACTGGCGTTGGCCTTTGCAGGTTGGAAATCGGAAGGCGCCCTGCAGTCTCCCTGCTGGCACTGAGCTGGAGACTGGGGTGGGTGGGCACAGTGCACGTCTGGGGAAACCACAGCCCGATGAAAACGACAGCTGCTTCCTTACAAATGTGACCGAGCAACCCCTCCTTCTCCACCTGGAGCCCTGGTGGGGCTTGTTGTTTCACAAAAACAAGTTAGAAAGTGTGTGTGTGTGTGTGTGTGTGTGTGTGTGTGTGTGTGCGCGCGCGCACGCGCGTGTGTGCATGTGCACATACATGTGTGGGCACCCGCATGTACACTCAGCTTCCTGGTTGCTCAGATACAAAAGATGAAAATGTTGTTTTGGGGTTTTAAGGTCTCTTATTAATATATATTATATATATAATAAACATATAAATATAATATTATATGTTATATATAATAAATATATATAAATATAATTTTATATATAAACATATATAAGTATATATATGTGTGTGTCTATATATATATATATGTATAACATATATATATCCATATATATGTACATATATGTGTGTGTGTGTGTGTGTGTGTGTGTGTGTGTGTGTGTGTAAATCTAGCATTCTTTCCATGACTTATAGCCTACAGGTGCAGGAAGTGCCTAGCCTGAGTCCCCATTCAGCCCCTTCACTCTGCAGAAGGGTGTAGACATTTCTTCCAGAAAGGTTTGGTGCTGATTGGCTGTTACGTGCATGTACTTAGCAAGCTCATCGATTACTCATTTACAGTCAAAATGCCGAACCCCCAGCCTCTGGGGCCACCATTCTGTCTTCCTGTTCTGTCCCCTGCCTCTCTTTCGTCTAGAGCAGGTGGCGTTTCTGCCGCAAAACTAACAAATGTATTTGGGGGCTCCACCTTGAGGTGGGGTGCTCCTTCAGGGTGATGGCGAATACCAAGCACCAAAGGAAGCTTCTAACTCATTTGAGAACAGAGTAGAAGAAAGTTTCAGGAAAGCCCGTTGTCTCGGTTCTGAATGCCAGAACCAAATACCAGAGACGGGACACTCAGACAAAGGGAATCTGTATCTCAAGGTTTTGGAGGCTGGAAGTCCAAGGTCAAGGTGCCTGCAGAGTAGGTCTCCGTGAAAGTCCCTTCCTGGCTTGTGGCTTCCCATCAGCTCCCGGTGTCCTCCCAGAGCCCATGCTCTGTGCTTGGTGCCTGTGCTCTTGGCACAGTCTTGTTGGATTAGAACCCCACCCTCGTGACCTCATCTAACCTTGATTACCTCCTTGAAGGCCCTACCTTCAAACACAGTGACATTTGGGATTAGGGCTCCAATCTAGGAACTCTGGAGGGACACACATTACTACAAGTTACTACAATTTAACTATAACCTAAAAGCCAAGAAGAACATATTCCTCCTACACATGTAGATTTCAATGAGTTTCTTTCTTCCCTTTTTCTATTCCAGTTGGGAGAGTGCATTGTGCACCAAGAAAGCTCAAGTCCCAGTAGGCAGAGGGGAGAAGTACCCTACAACCCCTCCCGTGCCCCCTGTCTCCACTGTTACCAGGGACACGAGCATAGCCATGCATGCCGGGACAGATGCCCACCAGCCTGTGCCCTCCCGGTGAGGGGGTCCCCGCTGGCTCTGCTCCTGGCTGGTGTGTGGGCGTTGGGTCTCAGACTGTCTCACACCTCACTCAGATGTGCACACACCATGTGGTTGCTCTGTTTTTGCAAGCGGCTGCTCCAGTGTCCTCGGGGGTCCCCCATTTGCCATGTAGCAAGTGGGGGGAACCTTCAGCCCAGCCCAGTGAGCTCGGTCTGAAGAAATAATTTACATCCGGTAAAATCTTGGATTGCAAGTGACTTGTGCTGTGAGTCTTCTGCAAGACGAGCAAACACTTGTCATAAATTTTAGCTTGATAAACGAGCGATGTCTTGCCATACGAGTCTTAGGTGGCACTGAACGTTCCATGATCACAACTGAGCCAATGGTTCTTGAAATTCACCTTGATCTATGAGGGCTGTGGATTCCAAGTGTGTTTCTGGAACGAATCACGCTCACACACCAAGGACTTACTGAATTTAGTTTAGCATGTTTGGTCTCTTCATGTAAAGATTCAGACTTGGGTCACATTCCTCTGTCCCTCTGCAGGGTTGAGGAGGGTGGGTGTAGAGACACAGCTTGTGGCCTGCTGGTGGCAGAGAACAGAGGGAGACCGTAGGCTAGGGAGGCACGGCCCCCTCTGGCTGTGGCCTGATGCCCCTTCTACACCGGGGACATGGACGATGCCCTGCCTTCCCAGGGAGGTGCCTGTCTCCGGGGACTTTCACACCGTGGCGCCTCGCCGGCACATGCTCCCCCTTTAGGAAGCCAGGCTCCTTCTCACAGCCTCAGCCTGAGCCCCAAGGGTGTCCTCATTAGGAATCTTAGAGGGGTGGTGCTTTAGGGACAGGGGACCTTCCCCCACTCCTCCTGTTCCCTGCTCCCCGTGGCTAAGGGGTGCCTTGCCTGGTGGCGTGGGGAGAGGGGGGCTAATGAGGCCTGCTGGAGAAGTGTTTCAGTTCAAAGTCTGAAACGTTGCAAAGCTTCCCCCAAATCGCACACCTCCTTTGCACTCACAGCCTTTTGAAGTGGCTCAGCTGACTCGAACCAGAGAGATTCAAAGATGAATTTCAACCACTGTTCATTTCTTATTTGAGAATAGGGAAGGCAGATCCTTAGACGGTGAATGCACTGTGTCTGTTCAGGGGAGAGAACGCGAGCTGCTGCGGGACCTCTCGGGGATGCACAGCCAGGCTCCTCTCTGGGCTCGGGGCGTGCGGGGGGCGGGGGGTGGGGGCGGTGGGGGGTGCCGGGACAAAGCCATTCAGACACAGGGCACAAGTCTGCAGCACCTCACTACAAATTTAGCAGCAAGGCAGCGATCACAAGGTGATAAGTTAAAAGATGAAAAAATAGAGATTAAAAAGAGGGAGAGAGCAGCTCAGCTCCTGAACAGAAGCCAAGCAGGAATTTTCTCCCAGAGTGGTTGGCGGTGCATCAGGGGTGAGTCAGGCTTGCACCCACTTCCTCCTGCCGCTGCAGGCAGTCATCTCCTTTATTCTCTCTGGAAGGCACGCAGCATGGGGCGTGCGTTCACCTTCAGGGCTTGTGAGCACATCAGACGTCTCATCTGGATGTAACGCACCCAGGAGTGCAATTTCTCAAGTTGGCAATTTAAGCCATAAGTGGAGAGGTGGAGTGATCTCCCTGCTCCCTCAGATTCTGGGAGATGTGAGGTGACCGGAGTCCCGCCCCAGGCCTGGGTCCAGTGCAAACTCAGCCCTGCTGGCTGCTTGAATCCTGGTCTCCTTCATTTGCATGCTGATTATCCAATTAGTTAATGTTCCCTTCTCCAGCTGAGTGGGCTGGGGGGGCGGGTAGTGGAGAAAAATAGTAGGGTGGAATCTCAGGGCCATAGTAATGGCTTTCTACTCCTTGAGAAACATTTGATGGGTGTTTTTCCACAGAACTTAATTCAGTTTTGAATATGAATCAGGATGAAAACAGAACAAATCTAATAACAATCAATAGAATTTCACCATGGTGGATCTCAGGGTAATTTAAGATGAACTGGCACAAGGCAAGCTAAATCAAACCAATAAAGGCTTCACACCTTTACCAGAGAGGTCGGACAAGGGATTCCTTTAGGGTAGAAGTTCTTAGCTGGGACCTCACAGCTCAGCATTACAGGGTCCGTGTAGTCCTGGATATGGGATTCCAAGCCAGCTGGTGTGTGCATTTTGGGGGGAAAGGATCCTTAATTTTTTCATCAGATTCTTAGAGCAGTGTCAGGTGGTCCCCACTGGCTTTGGCAACACTGTTTAAAAGAAGATTCAGGGATTGATTAGAGACCACAGGGGGAGAGATGTTACCAGACCTGGGCCTTGGAGATGCAAATTGTTGCCCTGAGAGTGTGTGTGTGTGTGTGTGTGTGTGTGTGTGTGTGTGTGTGTGTGTTGGGGGTGCACTCATACCCTTGTGCGGGTCTGCCAGACATGCTAGCAGAGTGAGAAGAGCACTGGCCCAATATCTCAACCCTGTTTCTGTCTCCCACTGTGTGACCTCAGACACACAGTGCCTTTGAAGCTTTACCAGCCCTGGGCAATATCATCTTTCTGTCTGGAAACAGCAGTGGCTATGGATGTAACACATGATCCCGGATCATAGTGCCCACACCACGAAGGTCCGTGTCCACACATCTCCAGGCCTGTTTTGGCTAAGATCCTTACACGGGAGGGCCCCTGCCCTGACAGATGTCGTGTACCTGTCGGAGCGAAGCCAGGGAGGTCTGCTGCTTAGCGCAAAGGCGGTATCCAACCCACAGGGAGGACACAGGGGCTGGCATTGAGCCACTGGGGAGCACTCTGCTTAATCCTGCCCCATTTTGGAAACATTGGGGAGGAAGGTGAGCTTGGTGGTTGAAGGCACCTAAAATTGTCACCCTGGGGTGTTTCCCAGGTTGAAACTAATTGCCTTTTCTCATAGCAAGAAAGATGCAAAAAAAATCAAGACCCATTAGTTTTGGTCCAGATAGAGCTGGGTGCTTCTATTTGATAAATATTAACCTGTAGAATAAGATGGTCCCCTGTGGGTTGGTTCCACCTCAGAACTCCCTGAGAACCCGAGCATGGTCCCCTCGTCAATGAATCTTCCCGGCTGGTGCCCTCGAGCCCCATGTACAGATGTGGGGCCCATCGATTTCAACATATGTAGGAGAAAATGCACCTGCTAACAATAGTCTTCTTGCACATCTGTGGGATGTACAATACACTCATCTCCCCACAAACCAAAACGTGACCCTCTGCTGCAGACTCGGGGAGCACCCCACAGTGTGCCTGATGTGATGCTTCTCCAGGAAAGGAACAAAACTGCATGACATCAGTGCCCACCCTTTCCAAAGACTTCCAATTGGCCGTGGTAATGGGGAGCGGGCCAAAACATGGGCAAGACAACACCAAAGATATTTTTTTTTAATTTTTCTCCAATCGTTATTTATTTTGAGAGAGAGAGACAGAGCTTGAGCAGGGGAGGAGCAGAGAGGGAGGGAGACAAGCCGAAGCAGGCTCTAGGCTCTGAACTGTCAGCACAGAGCCCAATGCGGGGCTCGAACCCACGAAAGCAAGATCATGATCTGAGCCAAAGTCAGATGCTCAACTGACTGACCCCCCAGTCTCCCCGATGGTCTTATTTATGGAAACTGTGTGACATTCCTTCCATCCCCAGCCCCTCCCAGTGGGCACCCCGTCTGTGATTTGCTGAAACCTACAGTGGTTTTTATGAGGATGTGTGATCCCACCAAATGGTGGAAACTGACCCAGGGTTCAAATTTGGTGGAACTCAGTCTGTGAAATGGATTATATTGCACCTTGCTAGAATGTAAACGCAAATTCAAGTTCACAAGGTGGGGGTGGGAAGGGATTTACTAAGAGCAAGAAAGACTTGAGCTGAAAATGCATTTTGAAAGCGTGGAATTGCGCTGATAGGTATGGGCGTAAGGAAGACAGGATTCTACAAACATGTATTGGTCCAAAACTTGGGGCTGATGCTGGGCCGGTTAGTGGACAAATACGGCTCAACTGTGACCTCACAGGAGGACGTAGGTCTAGAGGATGCACACTGGGGCAGGAGAGGGCCTCTCTGGCCGGACAGGCAGGAAGGAGCCCGTGAAGGTGGCCACCCGGACGAGGTGGGGAGTGGAGCCAGAGGGTGGGCACGCCCACGATTTGGAATGCCGCTTTGGTGCTGAGCAGGATGCGGGATTGTGAGGAGACCCCTTGCTCTTTCAGACCCCAGCTTTGGGGACCTTGGGTCTGCAGAGTGTCCTGTTAGGTGACAAGCTAACAACATCACTAAAGAGTGTTATCTGCTTCCCTAAACCACGTGGCCAGGGTCAGGGCACCTGGGTGGTTCCGCCAGTTAAGCATCTGACTTTGGCTCAGGTCATGGTCTCAGCTTCGTGGGTTGGAGACCCCCATTGGGCTCTGTGCTGACAGCACACGGATCCCGCTTGAGTTTCTCTCTCTCCCTCTCTCTCTGCCCCCTCCCTGCTCACGTACGTGTGCTCATGCTTTCTGTCTCTCAAAAATAAATACAAACCTTAAGAAAAGAATGGCCAGGGTCCTGACACTGTTTCTGCAAAGAGGGGGCCAGCAGCGGTAGGGACTCACTTTACTGGACATGGAATCGGGCTACAGATGTGTCACTGACACCGCCTGTGTGGCACAAAGCCTCACCCTCTGCCCTCGGTGTTTCCTGTTTTCCCTCTCTCTGAACATTTGTCTGAGTTTCTCCTGAAAAGCCAATACTCCTCTCAAGGAAGCAGTGACCCCTATAAGTAGTTCTAGGGAACTCCTAAACCTGGCCCATCTCTCTGTCTCTTGTTCCCAGACCATGGCTCTTAGGAGCTTTAATACAAGTTCAGCAAGTAAGAGGAAGGTGTGATGAGTGATAGTGGCAGGTCGTTGTGGTTTGCTGGGCGACAGGTTACGAGTGTCCCCACAGTTCTGTGTGGCACTTCACTGTTGCTTTTCTTCAACATGTGGCTGAGAGTCACGGCCACGAGCACGGCTGGCTGTCTCTGATGTGCTGTGAGGATGCTGGGGTGGGTTTTTCTAGGGACCAGAAATCCTGGGTGCCTCAAGATGTTCTATCTCTCTTGGAAAAAAAGGCTCTTCTGGGGCCAGTACATAGAGAATCCTTTATGCTTCTGTGAGGGGGTAGCAAAAAATATATGAGAACAACAACAACAAAAAGAAATCACCATCACGTTTACGCCTTAAATTTATGGACAGCCTGTCACGATGAAGTCAAAGATTGATACTCACTTTGTGGACTTAATTTCAAATGACTTAGTGGAGGGAAAGCAGGCACTCGCTTTGAACCACCCGCAATCCAAACACAGACTCCGACAGCCGAGTGTGAAAAGGGGCCATTGGGCACTGCTGACCACCTGTCCCACGTTCACCTCCCCTTCTCTCTCTCCCTGCAGAGTCTCCCCCCGTGTATGAGTGAGGGTCCCAGGTCTTCAGTGGCAGAGCATCCCCAGCTGCACAGCCCTCCTGCCGCTCTCCTGACAGGCTGTCCTGCGCCCCCCACCAGCTCAGCGTGGGCAGAAGTGCTGGAGGCCGGGGAGCCTGACGTGGCAACTCCGGCCACAGGCACGGCCGAGTTTGGAAGGCCGTGGGATGGGAATTGTGTCAGTGCTCAGCGGCTTCTTCAGTGTTACGGGCTATTTATTTTTGTGTTTATTTAGTTAGGTTTGGGTTAGAGGCTGGGGGGAGCCTTCACTTGCGAGTATGAGCAGGGGATGGGCAGCGAGAGAAGAAGAGAGAATCCCCGGCAGGCTCCACGCTGTCAGCACAGAACCCAGTGTGGGGCTCGAACCCACAAACTGAGAGATCATGACCTGAACCGAAATCGAGAGTCGGATGCTTACCCGACTTTGCCACGCAGGCTTCCCATGTTACAGGCAGTTTAACTGAATTGGTGTTTCTGAGTTGAGCAGAGTGCAGGGCACCCAGGAAGAACCTAGTGCTTTGGGAGGCACCTGGCCAGATGATGACAAGAATTACAGGGAGATCTTCTTTTCGGTAAGGGTTTTCTTCATGTGCCTTCAGAGTGCTAAGTCCTTCCCCCACCTTCTAACTTATTCCTCCCACCGACCTATTAGCTCCATTTTGTAAGTGAAGGCAGAGGTCAGAGAGGTTCAGAAACTGTCCAAGACACACAGCACGAAGAGTGTGGGATCAATATTTGGACCCAGGGGCGCCTGGGGGACTCAGTCGGTTAAGCAACTGACTTCACCTCAGGTCACAATCTCACGGTTCCTGCGTTCGTTCCTGCCCTGGCCTCTGATTCAAAATCTGCATTTTCATAAGATCCCCAGCTGCTTCCCAAGCCCATGGGCTGAGAGGCACGGATTGGGCTCTGGCTCTCCAGCTGGGAGTCCCGGGCCCTCCCCTGGGTGTTTGGGGTCTGAGTGTCACGGAGACCACATGGCTTCCATGTTTTCAGGGGGCCAGACTCTGCATGGCCTCATTTCACTCTGCAAATGACGCTGCTCGGCCACAAGCACCCGGGTCATCACCATACAGGGTAGGAATCCACAGTTGTGCTGGGGACATATACACCACAGTCCCTGAGTCCTGCAGCATCGGGCCTGGAGCCCACACCCCTCGGGCCCCCGTCTCCCCGGCCGGCCTGTCCCTAGGCAGCGGAACACGTCCGATCTGGAAGATTGTTGGCACATTTCCACACCCGAGAAAACATTTTGTTTTGTTTTGCATTCCAAATGAAGGAGACAGTGAAAGACAGACCAAGGGGTGAAGTTGTAGGCAGACAGTTTTGTGCTGTATTTTCTTGCTGAATGTTTTTTATGACGCATCCGATGCCTTTTAAAGGTCAGATATTACTATTGTTCATTTCCTCATCAGTTAGCTAACCAAGCACTGTGCACCGCTTCAGGTCACAAGTGTTAGTTACTGATGAAAGAGAAAGGCTGCTCTTGATTTTGTAAGGGGAAGACATGATTCGAACGCACACTTGTAGAAACAGTTTTGCAACCAGGGCAAGCATGCTATGCACAGATTTAATTTGGGGGAGATAACGTTATGTCAGATACAGGATCTTGACTCCCATCTCTGGCCACTGTGTGCAGGGGCCACACCTGCTGGTGCCGATCTGGCCAGGACAGTGGCCAGAGCAGACACCACCGTTTCTGCATCGTGACCAGGAAAGACACCGAGTGCTGCAACAGCTCGGGCCAGCCTGCTTCCCCTCTGGTGTGATGGGGATGACGAACCTGCCTGTCCCCTGCAGGGTGAGGGGCGGGGTGACATACACAGCCTGTCTCAGTAAAACGGTCTGTGAGAAAAATGAGACCACATGAACTCCTGGTAATTGAGAATCCACGTCATGGTAGAACTTCTCTCGGGAAAGCTGTGCACTTGGCCTAAGCAGGAAGGTCCAGTCCCCTCAGAGCAGTGAAGAAAACCAGCCAGCAGAGAGGTCTAGTGGCCCGCATCCCATGGCACAACCAAGGGGTTCTGGCACCTGACCTGACAGAGCCCAGGGCAGGAGGCCCTCTGTGGTCCCACAGTGTTGAAACACCTGCTCCCTTCCCACAGCTACTAGCTGTCTTTTATTTCCTGTGTTTTCTTTCCCATCCCGGAGGGAGGTCTCATTTGTGGGGCGAACACAGTAAGGCCTGGAGGCTTTGTCAGGGACAAGAAAGGCGGGATTAGGGGCGCCTGGGTCGCTCGGTCCGTTAGGTGGTCGACTCTTGTTTTTGGGTCAGGTCATGATCTCCGGGTTCGTGAGTTCAGGCCCTGCATTGGGCTCAGTGCGGACAGTATGGAGCCTGCTTGGGATTCTCTCTCCCTCTTTCTCTGCCCCTCCCCTGCTCTCTCTTTCTTAAAATCAATAAATAAATAAAAAAAGAAAAGAAAAGAAAAAAGGAAAGGAAAGGAAAGGAAAGAAAAGAAAAGAAAAGAAAAGAAAAGAAAAGAAAAGAAAAGAAAAGAAAAGAAAAGAAAAGAAAAGAAAAAAATAAAAGAAAAGCTGGATTAAAACTCCTGGATAGGGTTTGCCCAGCACAGGCGAGCGATGAGGACAAACCTGACGACATTCCACTTTCTTTCAGCATCTTGGGGTCAGTTTGGATATAAGAGACAGACCCAGTCCTGTCGGTCAGGGATCAGGGGCATCCGGCTCCAGAAAACAGAGCAGCGGCCCCAGCAGTTACAGATGGAGCTGGCCTGAGGGGCTGTGGCTTCTGTGTGGTACCTGGCTCCTGTGTGGTGCCTCCCTCGGATAAGGGTTTATATCTACCCCCTCCACTCCCCCTACCCTGTGCCTCTCCCTCTCTGCTAAAGGAGACTGGCTTTTGTCCAGACAGCAAAGAGGGAGAGAAAAATATAATCACTTCTCTAAAGGAGAGGGGAAAGGGGTTCCCACGATTCTAATTGGTTGATTTGGGCCACGTGATCAGGAACCTGGGGGGAGGGGAGGGGTTCTGGTGATTCTGATTGGTTGGTTTGGTTCAGAAGCAGGTGATTCTCATGCAAGGTCTGGCCTGCACTACCTGTGTGGAGGAGGGGGAAATATTTCACCTCATTCAGAAGAAAGCGCCAAGCCTGGGGACCCTCCCTTGGAGTTGCTGACTATGGGGTGGGTGGCTCTGGTCACTGGGTAGATCCCATGTCCAGGCAAGAGTGACCTTTGAACTTGTTGCCCGTTGCCAAACCAGCCAGGCCCGGGCAATGCTCTGCTTCATTCCCCACCCATTGTCACCCCCTTTGAGGGGTCGCATCACTCAAGGGGACACAAGAGCCCTGCTGATGTTCAGTCCCCCGGTTTTTATTGTTGTTAATTCTGTCCTTTGCTGTGATCATGGAATTCTGCTTTGGAAATCATTTTAGGCAATACTGGTCTCATAAGTGTTAGAAGTGACTCTGTATTTTGGCCTGGGGGTGTGTTTCCAGGCTATGTGAGTTCACTTGTGTTTTATGGGCCCGGCAGGAGGGTCTGGCCCTTCACCTGCGTCACAAATGTATGTGCGCGTACAGTATTGCACACAAGCGCAGTATCACAGCCTCTCCAAGTGCCAGAGACATCTGTTTACGTGGGCCTTGTTCTCCATATACCCCCACACCTGTCTGATTTGGGCCAACAAAGTCCTCTGTGCAAATGAGCTGACATGCCACTCTGCCCGCAGGGCACAGACACGCTTCCCGCTTCCCCCGGGTATGGGGGCCCCGGGAGATGCTGTACGTCATTACCTATCAACACTGGGTCCGATCAATTTCTCCAGGAATATGACAGGCTCGTTCTTCCCCTCCAGCTGCAGCCAGTGCTGGGGCCCATCCTGGGTTGCAGATGTTCTGCTTCCCTTGGAAATCTCGAGCTTTAATGACTGGTTAACATATCGACTGCCCCCACAAGCCCTAAGGCATCTCCTGCTAAAGGTCAGCCTGCAGCCAGTGTATAATGGCTGCTTCTCCGAGATAATTAGTTACTTTCCTTCGATTAAAATTGGAAAATGCACAGAGCGGAACATTTGTCTCAGTTAACATCCACTGAGATGCATCTTCAGACCCATAATCGCTCCCCCGAGGTGGGAGGGCTGGCTTAGGGGACCTCGGACAAGTCGGGTCTGAGGTGGTGGTTTCTTGAAAATCAAGAAAGCACCATCATTCCCACCACGGTGAGCTAATCTTGGCACGGAGATGGCGTGGGACCTTGGAAGGCCTCGGGGAGATGTGTGCAGGCTTCCCAGATGCCAATCAACACCCCACACCCCCACCCACTGCCCTCCCATACTGCCTGGGGTGGCCAAGCCAGGGTCCAGGATGTCCGTATCTGATCACCAGCTGCCTCCTGCCTCCTGAACATGCCAACAACAGAGCTCATTACTCAAACAGATGTTTCTGTCTGCTTCGGATTGCTATCCTGAAGGGAATCAGGCTTTCTCGTTTGCAAAATGAAGACCGTACTTCAGTTTGTGCAAGATGTTAGGTCCTCCAAATACCCAGATCATTGGTAGAGAGGCTGACGGCTCAGGGCAAGAGGTTGGATGGGAAAATGGTCATTCTGCAGTCAGCGAACATTCTGTATTCTCGTGATGGGCCTCTGGCCCTTTATCTCTGTCTCTTGAATATTCAGAATTCCGGAGAGCCTCACTCTGGAAGAGACAGGCAGGTTATACACCTGTGTCTACAACACAGTTCTGGGGGCCCAGCCTGAGGGGCATAAGACCCCGTCCATGGGCTCCTCTCTGCCCTCTTGTTAGATACATCTTGTGTTTACTCCCACACCCTCAGTGGCTGTCCTCTGCTTATAAATAATTTGTGTTGATCACTTAAAAGTCATAAGAGCACACAAAAATAACACGAAGGAAGTAAAACTCTCCTGAGTCCCTGTTGGCCTGGTCTAACCCGTGGCAAATGGTGACTCGACGTTTTTATTCAAATCCTTCGACTTACTATTTCTTTCCACTTCTCTCCACCATTTCTTTGAGGGATGGGCTGGACAGCGTATTCATTTAGGAGTCTCTCCAAGTCAAGACCCTTTACAAAAATTGTTGCACACTCATTGCTCTGTGGCTATATAATAACTTAGCAACCTTTGCCCCAGTGACGAACATCCACTTAGTTTCTAGTTCTTTTTGTTTTTGGTGGGTGGGGGTTTTACAGGCCAGGCAGCAGTGCTACAATGTGCTTTATGTACATACCTATCGTCATGCACCAGCTCAGTCTTTAACTCCTAGAGAACTCTGGCTTCTAGGCACTGATAAGGAACGCAAGTGGTTGTTTGCAGAGCCTATATCTGGGAAAGCAAATGCTGTTTTCAGCTCCACTGCCACCTTGTCCTGGAAGAGAGTTTGTTCCCTTTGGACAGAAGACACCTCAGGCCTGGGGTCATCTTCTCAGATGTGCGAGGCTCTCAGTTCCCATCCCATTTACTCTTGGCTCCCCAGCCCGTATCAGCCGTACCTCTCGCGGTTTGCTGAGGTCCCCAGGAATGAGTGACTGACTCTCTGTGTTGGAGAACAGTCCATAGAAGTGTGTCTAGGTCCCTCCTGGATGCCCAGCCTCTGTTTACCTCTGCAAGTAGACCTCTCCCCATTCCTGTTTAGCTTCACAACATCAAGCAGATAGCCTTCCAGGGCCAGGAGGAGGCAGGGTTCCTGGGTCCAGACATTGATATAGCGGACAGGCAGAAGGGGGTCATAATTTCATGGTGTGGCCTCCAGTGGAAGTATTAGGAGTTCCGGTGGGGATTGGAGAAAGCCGGTTTCAACCGGTTAAATTATGCACACCGTCTGTCTCCATTCTTCTAAAGAATTTTAGGTAGAGGATTCTGATTTCAGAGCACAGGCAGGAGGGCCAAGTCCTTTGGGGTTTGGGGGGAAAGTGACATTTAGATACGACCAGGACAGGTCTTAAGTCCTGGCAGAATGGAATCCCTAAATAGAGTCCGCACATCAGAAGTCAGGAAGGTAGGAATGAGATTTTGGACTGGGATGGGGGTCCAGACTCTGGACAGCCTAGTAGGCAGGGGGTCAGGTTCTGAGCAAGGGTTGCAGGAAATTCCAAGAGCATTTGGAATATGTTGAAGAAAACCTGGACATTCACAGGAGTTCTGGCTGCTCCCTTCTTTGCCTCCTTCGGGACATGCTTTCCCTGTGATCCCACACCTGCTGGAATCAGAGACAGCTGCTCTAAAGGGTCAGGGCAAGTACTTCCCAGGCGTTGAGAAGCACATGCATTCACAGAAGGGCCACGGACAGCTTCAAGTTCGGGCAGGAAATGCGGCGCGTGACAAAGTTTGGGCAGGAATGTTGTTTTCTACTTTAAGATGCCTGAAAGGCGTTTTAACACTAACCTCCCATGTAGCTTTCCTGTGGATGATATATAACTCCATTTACCATTTTAATCTGGGTAGCAAAATGAATACTTGATGGTTGTAATATGAATAGTAAATTAACCCAGATAAAAGTGTTCTCCAGCCAATCAAGACCATTAAGTAACTAGGAGACTAAGATTAGTGAGCACATTCCGAAGGCAATTATAATGAATAACTAAAGAATACATTCACTTCAAGAGGGCGGACGGCTTCAGAAGCTTTCTGGTCTCTCCAAAGAAAATGAGGGTAGGTGGGAAGAAAGCTGAAGAAATTTCGTAAAAAGGACATATTTATTGATCTATGTGGGGCCATTTAGAATGGGTAATGGGTTCTTAGGGCGACTTGGGCGTCTTAGCCATCAGCAGGATCATTAAAGGAAACAAAGAACCGAGAAGTTTTCCCTGCTCACCACCTTTTACAGCCAGGTCAGACCCAGAGGCTGTGCCTGAAACTCAGTGTGGCAACAGTTCTCAGTCTCTTGTGAAGAAATACCATTTTCATGTTTTAAATGTAAGTGTAATGCATGCTAATTGCAGACAGTATGGAACACTCACCAAAAAACGTGAAACGATACCAAAACCGATCCATAATCCTGTCACCCAGAGACAGCCATTATTAACATTTTGGGGTAACTAGGTTTTTAAGTGTTTCTGGGTATGTACATTATATGTTTGGATAGTCGTAAATTATTCTGTTCACTTAAGAATGATGGCATTAATATTATGGTAAAAATGATACAACTTATTATATAAAATTCAAGCCATACAGAAAAATGCAAAGAAAGGTTTTAAAAACTTTCACCTGGGGGCACCGGGGTGGCTCGGTGGGTTGATCATTCAACTCTTGGTTTCGTCTCGGGTCATGATCTCGCGGCTTCACGAGTTCGAGCCCAGCCGATGGGCTCTGTGCTGCCAGCCCGGATCCTGCTTGGGATTCTGTCTCTCCATCTCTCTGCCTCGTCCCTGATCCTGGCTCCCCCTCTCAAAATAAATAAATAAACTTAAAAAAACCAAACTTGCCCCTGAACTCTCACCCAGGGAAGTTAACCATCCTGCATCTTCCTTCAGCTTATGGGCTAATTATGTGCTCTCTCAGAGAGAGAACAATTACCTTCTGCAAAAAATGGATGATTGTAGGCTATTTTCATGCAAAAATGGAAAATTTTTTTTTTTTGTAATTTCAGGTAAGGAAATAAACAAACCAGAAGGACAAAACACAAGGCTGAAGGACTGTGGCACTACTGGAAACTGTTTCCAGGGGCCACACTGGTTCTTTTAAGAGATTCCGCCCATTCTCTCTCCTGGCTTTCTCTTCTTTGTGCTGAGACATGTCAGCTCATCGCATCTTCCAAGGCAGCAACAGGGCTCCGTGTAAGGCCCTCGGCCGCACATCCTGCTTTTCCTGACTTCCAGCAGATTCTCTAAGTCTGGTGGCTCAATCCCAGACACAACAATGGCCGGATACTTAGAAGTGTTCAACCCGTGGCCACGATGACCCTCGGCTGTCTAGCCAGTCACTAAAGGGACATTCTTACATGTACCGCCAACCCGCATCTTCAGGTGCTAGGGAAAGATGAACAAACACAAACACCAAACAAAGCAAAGCTTCCAGGACCTAAGCAGTGATATCAGTGAATTAAGTGGCTTATGTGCGATAAGAGCAAACCAATAAACCTGAGCATCCAGAGCGGACAGGGAAAACCCCCAGCCTAGTCTTGCCAGATGGGAATTGGGGTCCATGTGGGCATATCATCAGATTTGTCAGGAGGAACCAAAAATCTAAATTTTTTAAATTTTTTTGGTAATGTTTATTTTATTTGTTTCAAGGGGGGAGGTGATTGAGTTGGGGAGGGAGAGAGAGGGAGAGAGAATCCCAAGCAGACCCCGTATTGTCGGCACAGAGGCTGATTCTGGCTCGAACTCACAAACTGTGAGACGGTGACCTGAGCCAAAACCAAGAGTCGGGCACTGAACCGACTGAGCCGCTCAGGCGCCACCACAGAGACCTAAATTTTTAACTGAAATCTCCTTACTTACATATATTGAGGGTAAGTTAGAAAATTGAAAACACCGCGCAAAGCAAACAAAACTCACTGATGGGTCAGCCGGATTTCTTTTGCTGTTCTGACACAATTTAGTACAATTCAGGACACCAGTTCAAGAATATCAAGTGAGCAGCAGCCAATTTTTAGTGAAAGTATGACCCAGACAATATCTGGCACATGTTTATACCAAAAGAGATTCATTGTTGTTTGTTTTTCTGTGTTTTATCTGGGATTCAAGTTTTACCTGGATATCTTGTCTTTGCTGGTGGGTTTTGGTGGATGATTTCCACCCCCCCCTCATGGGGACCCCTGTCTTAGGAACTCTGTGAGCTTTCTCTGTCTTCCCTGCCTCTGTCCAGATTTCAAAGTATTTGGCAGCTAAGTGTCATGTTTTTGTTTTGGTCCGTTTCCTTTTTCATTGATAATGTAGTTGTTTTTCTCTTACTATTATTATTTTTTTAATTTTCTTTTTGTTTCCAGTAGGTTTGGAGGAAATTGTGGGGTAAGAATGTATTTTTTTATGCCATTGATGAGCAGTCTCTACAGTCTGCTTTTTAATTTAACATTATATCATATATATCTCCCCATCATGAAATATTCCTATTTAAATTTTTTTAATGTTTATTTATTTTTGAGAGAGAGACAGAGAGAGAGCATGAGCAGGGGAGGGGCAGAGAGAGAGGGAGACACAGAATCCAAAGCAGGCTCCAGGCTCTGAGCTGTCAGCACAGAGCCCGACGCAGGGCTCGAACTGACTAACTGTGAGATCATGACCTGAGCCGAAGTCAGACGCTCAACTGACTGAGCCACCCAGGTGCCCCAACATTCCCTCATTATGAAATATTTTTAAAACACATTCACTCGTATGAATTTCCCAAACCTGTCTTAGGTGAAGTTCAGTTACATTTAATGCTCAGAAAACCTGTGTACAGATATTGGAGCTAGAAGCAGAACTGTGTGGGAGAAAGAGTCGATTCTCCTGCTTGTTCCTAATGCGGCTGGGAGAACAGGAGAACCGTCCACGGTGGGTCGGCTCTGACTGTCCTTAGCAGCCACTACAAATGATGGTTCCTCCCACAGCCCTGGTCCCAGATTTCCAGTGGCCTTCCTTAGCTTTACCTTACACAAGTCGGGTGAAGGATTTCTTTTTCTCCCCTAAATCATCTGGGGACCTCTTCTTATTAACTGTTGGTTTCTAATGAGCAAGGCAATCCTACCAACTGGGTTTGATGTGATTAAGAAAAGTGCTTCTTCAAGCTATTATTTTTTGTTGTGGGGATGATTCTCGGGTAATTAGGCCACACTGTGGAGACACAACTTGATACATTGGCTTATTTGGGTTTTGACAATATGATTAAAAGTCCTAGGCTTTTGCCAAACAAGCTTCTGAGGAATGTTGGCATTCCATTTGGTATCTGCTGGGATCTGAAATTGTGTGTGGGGGACAAGGGCAAATGCACAGCTAGGGGAGGAAGGGGCTGCCGTGTCCTGTCCACGTAATTCACCTGGGGGGAGGTCGCGCTGGCTCGCGGAGATGGTAAGGGCACCATTGGGACCGCATACTGCTTCCCAGGATAACCACATTCCATGAAGAAGGTGGATGGCATCTACCCTGATGGCACAAAACACCGAGATAATTCCATTCTACTTCCTGTTTTTTTCTCCAGATCCACTCCACTGTGGCACAGTGAGTCACGATCATTCTCGGTTTTAGAGCTGGTGTTTTTAATTTTGTTGGCGGCTTCAAATGCCACTTTTATGAAGTTGAGAATCCTGTTATGTAGAAAGTATGAGGCACTTTGGGTGACATGTTGGGCCTCCACAAACTAGCTTTCTTCTTCTTCAGATACAGGACTGGATTGGCCTGTGGGTATCTGTCTCGTGTGGGAGGCGTCCACCGGCCAGCGCTCTTGCACTCTTCCACCCAGTGCTTGCTGGCCGGCTCAGAGGGTCCATCCATCCTTGTTTTGGCAATGAGTGCCTTAGTCCGGCCATTTTTGGCTAGGGTAGTAAGAGAGAAAGAAAAAGAAATGGAGAGGAGGAGAAGAAAGGCAGAAGGACAGAGGAAGCGGGGGAGGAGGGAGGGAGCGGAAGAGGGAGAGCATTAGGAAAGATCGATGCTCCAGGACCACTCCACATGCAGAAGGACCACGGGTGTCAGGGTGAGCTTGAGGGCAGGTACTCAGAACATCATCTGAACTTTAAAGTGTCTTCCCCAAAAAGAGAAATCAAATATTCAGTGGCTCCAAAATGCTCATCTATCCAATCACGAGTTGCACCTAGCACACCTCTCCACCTGGAGGCATGGACACAAAAAGGGCTCCATTTCTAGAGCATCTCCTGGAGAGAAAGCTGTGATAAGAAAAGGGAAAACACCCGAGTCTCCTGTGCCCCGCACACCCACAGCCCAGGAGCCAAGGAGAGGCTGACCCTGGTGTCTTTCTTGCCGGCCGGACAGGACTTGATTCTCAGATGTGATTGAGTTAGTGGGGCTGTTGGCAAAAGCTTGTTTTGACTGGTAAACGATGCAAGTTTGGGATAGAAGTCGATGACCGAGGAGGACGGTGGAATGTTGAGGTGTCCTCCTCACTATCACACGTCTGAACCACGGCTACTTCTAATTCTCCTGCCAGCACGCTTCTTATTATTTTTGCCAACCTCTTATTTCCAAACCCTGGTTTTGCTTCATTTAACCCTCTTTTCCTGGACCTCTTAGACAAGGCACCCCGTTGGTGAAAAAACAGACAAACAAAACATCTAAGACACCACTTGGGACTATGTGGCAGCAAACACACTTTGGGGAGGCCTTGTCCTACAGAAGAGATGCTCCAGCGTGTGCAGAGACCATCAACGAGAAAGTTAGAGCAAATGAAAACTTTGTTCACCTTTAAAACAATTGAAAAGAGAGAGGGTGCATTTGAGCTGAGATTTTGAGACAGAAACAAAAGCCTCAGGTATCGACCTCCAGACAGCCTCAGTCCATCCTTCCCTTAGGACGCAGGGCAGGAAATCTGTCAGCCGTGGAGCCACCTCTGTCGTCTTTGGACTCCCCCTTGCTTTTCGATGCTCCCTGTTTCCTGTAACAAGCCCCTCAGTTGTACACGGTGCCTGTCTGACTCTGCTCCTGCCAATGTGGGAACCAGGCCCACCCAGTCTGGGCATCATCCCACTTATTCTGAGGAGCCGTCAGAAGAGCACTGTTTCTCAGCCGTTGGGCGTTTTGACAGTAGGGCCTCAGTAGGCCTGTCTGCATGTCGCAGGGAGCCCTGCCCACTGAGAGCTCATACCCTTTGGTACCTGGGAGGAGACCTCTACTCTTTCTGACTCCAGTCTTTTCTCAAAGAAGCTTCCCCGACCCGACACGTAAAAGGCGGAGCTCGGACGCATCTACCAAGCTCCCCACCATGCTGTCTTCTGGCCTTGCTTCCCACCGACAAGACCTGTCCTTTGTTATACTGCGACCCTGGTGTCCTTAGGAAGGAGAGCCTTCCCTGGGACCCCGCCGAGACCCCAAGCTGCTCAGCGAGAGCAAAGGCAAGCAGTGATATTTCCTCATTGATCCAAGCGCTCTGGAGTGGAGGCCCAGAGGCCTGCCACGCTGCCATTCACCCAGTTTTCCCACTGCCTAGAAGAAGCAGGGGTCTCCAGGATGTATGAGGCCCAGTTTTGGTGTTCCCAAAGCACAAAGGTAGAATCCAGCATTTCCCCCACCGGGCCGAGCTCTCTGAAGCAGGGATCACAGAGAGAGAGAGAGAGAGAGAGAGAGAGAGAGAGAGAGAGTCAGGTTCTCGCAGCTCCACGAGGAGGCCGCGTTTCGCATGCACATGTGACCCATAAGAGGCCATCTGTGGAAATAGCGTCATCCCAATCCTGATGTGGATTAGCCTAGCCAGTCGGGGGAGCTGTCAAGCTTTCCCACCAGGCAGCCTAAGAGTCTACTTCCTAGGCAGCCCAAGTGCAGAATCAAGTCATAGTAGGGAGATTCCGTGGGCACCTGGAGGCACGAGGCTCTCTGTTCAGCGCTGTGGGGGCATAAGGCACGGCCCTCATCCTCACGGATTCCGAGTTTGACTGAAGGGCTGAGATCTGTAAGCACGCAGCAGTACCAGGTAATAAAAGATAGGGTACACTTAGGTGCTCGTGGGTTCGGGTGGAACCCCAGAGACCATGTGTTACATTTGCCCATCCAGCTTGTGCTTTGGGAGCTGACCCTCTGGTACTTGTGGTTCCCAAGGGACTGTGACGCAGAAGACCTGGCTCCCGGGAGCCCAGGGGTCCTGTCTGCTCAGCGGTACTGCAAGTGGGATCGTGTGCCCAAGCAGGCCAGTCAAACTTGTTACCAGAGTTCCCTTAACATCTATGGAAACTGCTTGAACCAAGAGCTCTTTCTGCCCCACTGCTGAAGTGCCCACAGGGCTGGCTCTAGCTTGAGGGAGGGGGATAGCCGGGACACAAAGTGTAAGGGGGGACGTAGCTCTCAGGCATGACCCTGAGAGTGAGCGTCTCCTTGAATCTGTGCAAATTTGCCCTGCCCTGGTCCTGGTGCCTCAGGGCCATCGTCCCTCACAGCCATCTTTCCTTTCCACGGAGAGACAGCCTATCTGGAGAAGGAGATGGAAACGGCGCAAAGACACAGAGAGAGCTAGAACCCCAGTGATATCATGAGAGACCCTGGATCCAGCCATGCCTGCAGCTTGTGTTTCTGGTCATAGAGCTAATGCATTGAATTGGTGTTCTGTCCCTAAAACTGACTTGGCACCTTCAAGTGGAGGGCAGCAAGTGACAGGGTACAAAGCGAGGCCTTGGATGAAATGAGGGGACAAGGGGGGGTGATGTGAATCACCGTCCCCTGCTGAGGAGTGTGTGAACTTAGTCTGTGCATGAGGATGTCACAAGCTGGCAGGGGAGATTGTAGATGCTGTGTGGTGTTTGCTAAGAGCCCACAGCCAAGGAGGCTCAGTCTACCTGCCAGAGAGCAGAATGGGACAGAAAAGAACTTTATTGATTGCGTATTTTTCACAACTGAGAGCCCTGGACCCAGCTGTGCCTGAAGACAGGCCATCCCTTAACTTCCGAGCTATGACAACCAATAGACTGCTCTTTTCTGTGAGCCAGGCCAGGAGACATGGGTAATGCCCACAGAAACTAAGACAGGCTCGGTCCCCCCTCACCACCACATGCACTGAACTATAAGCAACTTGGGGGCCAGTGTGGTGTTCCGGGCCAGGGTAGGGACGGAGACACTGTAGGCACACAGTCAGCCATGACACCCGGATGGATGGATGAATGCGTGGGGGGAGAGGTCCAGGGCACCCTCCATGGGACATGTAGCCCCTGCCTCCTTGGAGCACCTAAGCAGAGAAGCAAAGTGGAAGGAGGCTTATGGACCATCTGGGGCCCCCGGGCCTGGGTGCTGGGAATCCCAGAGCTGAACAAAACACACACACTTCTAACTTTCCAGTCCTCCTCCAATCGCTGTGCCCTGAAAGGATCTGGAGCCAGGGCTGAGAGGGTGTGGCAGACCTACCTCCCCGAAGGTGACCTGTGATGAGTCACACCCTTGTACAAATCCCCTCCCCTCCAGAGCAGGCAGACCAGAGACTTGCTTCTGACCAGCAGAATAGGGCAAAGGGGATGAGGAGTCACTGTCATGAGCACATCATATCATATGACAACGGTGAAGGGATGTTGGGTGCAGTTAAGGTCCCTATTTCGCTGGCTATAATTAAATCGAGTTCGACCTGGGTGGGCCTGATCTAACCGAGGGATGGAAAGTCCTTTATAAGAGCATCTCATCCTTCTCTGACATCAGAGACTGCCAGTAGAACAAGATGCTTGTGCTGGCTCTGAAGAAGCAAACAGCCAGGCTGTGAATGGCCCACAGGGAGGGCCATCTGCCAGGAGCTGGGGCCACAAGCAAGTGAACACATTTTGGAGCTGGGCTCCATAGGAGCTGGGCGGTCCAGCTGCTCCTTGGCTGCAGCCGTAGGAAACCCTGACCACAGGAAGGGCCTGCCTGGACCCCGACGCTGAGGCGTGTGGCAACTACGAGTGGTGTTCCAAAGTGCGATGTTTACAGAAATTTGTGCAGGAGCAACAATAGGAAACTCACAGGGTTTGGGGAGATGTGATGGGGCTGGGAATCCTCTACCCAAAATGAAAAGTCTTCCAGTATGAGATTCAAACCCCGGCTGTGGGGCCGGACAGTGTCAGCAAAGGGTTGGCCCCATGCTGACTGCTGAGGAGGGACCCCGAAGTGTGGAAGGACTGTCTACACAGGTGCGTCTCACCCCTGCCCTCAGCCAGAAAACCTTCCGCACTCATGCCGCCCGGCCCGTGCCTCAGGCTCGGATTTACAAAACAGTCCTCGTTCCTGCCCTTTGTGCCCAACCTTTACTGTGCCTCCCTTTCCCCGCTGGGCTCCCGGGGAGATCTCAGCTCGGCCCTGACACAAGTCCGCTGCTGGCCTGAGAGTGTGTCATTCAATAGTAGAGCGGGTGAAGCGTTCCAATCCCCTCACTCAATGATATTAAATTACACATTCCCACAAAAAAAACTCTCCCATTGCTGCATTATTTAAGCAGAAAGAGCAAAATACAGAAGGCCTCTAAGTTCCCTTCCTGATTCTCGTGTCACTATAAATATACTGGCTTTTTCCACCCCCTTAAACATGGATTAACTTTTATGGAGATGGTTGGTTTCCTTTCTATGGAGACACGGTTTTGACTGGAGCCCTAAACCAGTAGCAAAGATCATGACTAATCTCACTCCCATCGTGCTCACCAGAACATGTGCCCGGACATTTCGATAGCAACTGCTGCCGAGGGCCCGGAGGCCACGGCATATCTTGCCCTGGAAGCTGTTTCTCTTCTTGACCCGGCTTGTTACATGCTCCAAACAAGGCTTCCGAATCCAGGCGGTACCCTCCATGGGAAATGCATTCGTCATGTTACGCAGGGATATGCAGACGCCCACACACCGAGTTTTAGCAGACTGAACCCCGCTTGCCCATCTGTACACTTCGGTTTTGCTTTCCCGAGTGAGTTTCCAGAGGCGGCTGAGGGAACATACACTCGCTCTGCTTCAGACACTTCCTAGCTCATTGTGATAAACCACCAAGGGGAGACCTCACGACTCAAGTAAACAAATCAATCCGTGTTTGTGCAGAACCCAGGCTTGTTTAGGTACAGCAAATAATGCCATATCACTTTACTGGTTTTTAATGTTTTTATTTATTTTTAAGACAAAGAGAGACAGAGCGTGAGTGAGGATGGGTCAGAGAGAGAGGGAGACACAGATTCGGAAGCAGACGTCAGCCGCCGAGCTGTGGCACAGAGCCCACGCGGGGCTGAAACTCACGAACCGTGAGATCATGACCGAGCTGAAGTCGGACGCTCAACCCACTGAGCCACCCGGGTGCCCCCATATCACGTTAATAGAGAGGAAATACGGAACAGGGTTAGAGCGCAGCCTTCGGGTGGGGGACGCCCCGGGATTCTCAATCCTGTACTGCTATTCCCCAGCTCTGTAACCTTGGGCTTGTGACGCAGCCCCTCTATGCCTCGCTGTTTCCGTCTTCAGAATGTGATATTGCTAGTGCTTGGCGCATAGGGCGCTGACCAGGCTTAAATGAGTTACCGAGTGGAAAGCCCTGAAAATGGTGCTTAGCCCGTAGTAACTTGCATGCCTTTGCGACTCTTCTTTGGCTGTTGTTACCATCGCCTTCATTTTTCCAGGGTGGATTTCACTGAAATGAACACCACAGGCGATTTACTGATTTCCTCACCGCCTCGCCCATGCATTCATTCATGCCCACAGCATTAATCCGTGTCCCCCGCATGGCGCCAGAAAAGGTCTTGTGTCCAGAATATCATATATTGAAGTGCACAAAACGATGCTCCACAACACTAGGCTTCAGGGAAACACATTAAAACTGCCCTGAGATACTGCTATACACATATTGAAAATGTTTTTTTCAATCTTTACTTATTTTTGAGGGATAAAGAGAGACAGAGTGTGAGCAGGGAGGGGCAGAGAGAGAGGAGATACAGAATCCAAAGCAGGCTCCAGGTTCCGAGTTGTCAGCATAGAGACAAACATGGGGCTTTAACTCACAAACCGTGAGATCATGACCCGAGCTGAAGTCAGCTACTCAATCTACTGAGCCAACCGGGAGCCCATGAAATATATCTATTCTTTAAAGACAATACCTAATACTTGCATGTGACCCATAAATCTGACTCCTAGACATTTGCTCTAGAGAAGTGAAAACTTATGTTTATAAAACAAAAACAAAAAAACATGCACACAAATGTTTACAGCAACTCTAATCATAACTGACAAAAATGGAAAAACACAAATTTCCTTCAGGAAATGAATGGTTAAACAAACCCTGGTATATCCGTACAGGGAAACACTAAGAAACAGATGTATTGTAAAGGCATGATGTTGAATGAAAGAAACCAGTCTCATAAAGTTACCTACAATAAGGATCCATTTATATGCTATTAAAGTTGGAGATAGATGGTTGCCAGGCCTCAGGGGTGGGGTGAGAGTGATTCAACATGAGGGAATTCTGGGAGCTGATGGAATTGTTCTCTTTGTGTCTAATTTTTTTTTGGGGGGGAGACAGAGAGTGAGAGTGGGGGAGGCACAGAAAAAGAGGTAGAGAGGGATAATCCCAAGTAGGCTCCGGGAAGTTCGTGAGCAGGGGCTCAAACTCAAGAACAGTGACATCATGACCTTAGCCGAAATCAAGAGTGGGATGCTTACGTGACTAAGCCACCTATGTGCCCCAGGAACAGAACTCTTCTGTATTATCACTGGGGTGACATTTACATGAGTATATACAATCTTTAAAACTCAAAGCACTATGCACCAAAAGAGTTATTTTACATAATGTTAATTACACAACAAAAATCATTTTCAAAAAAATACCACATCTGTCCTCATGTCTCCATTTCCTGCGTCCACAGTAATTCCTGTCATGTTCACCTCTCCTGGTAAACTGCAATGACTCCTTACCTGATTTCCTCCCAATTACAATCTTCACTCTGTCTTTCTAATAAACTTATGAAATATTACTCCTGAATAAAGTGTTATAAGGAAAAAAAAATAATAGCTGCACCTTCCTTAGATCATGCATGTACACCACTCCCTATGGTATTTGTAACACGAAGACCCAATGTGCAAATACAATAAGCAGCCAAGGGGAGCCTGAGTGGCTCAGTTAGTTGAGTGACCTAATCTTAGTTTCAGTTCAAGGTCATCATTTCGCCATTTGTGATTTCAAGCCCCAGGTCACACTCTGCACAGAGCCTGCTTGGAAAATTATGCTGGTGTCCAGATCTTTGCTTAACCCTAAATCCCCAAGTGTTTCTCCCCTACTATAGTTCTTCAAGGTTTAGTTTTGTGCTTTATATTTTCTACCCACGATTCATTTTTATTCATTTCTGTGTAAGTGATGTGACTCAGATTAACCCAGATAAAAGTGTTCTCCAGCCAATCAAAACCAATAAGTAACTAGGAGACTAAGATTAGTGAGCACATTCCAAAGGCAATTATAATGAATAACTAAAGAATACATTCACTTCAAGAGGGAGGACGGCTTCAGAAGCTTTCTGGTCTCTCCAAATAAAATGAGGGTAGGTGGGAATCTGCCAAGCATCTGCCAAGCATCTTGAGCATCTTCCAAGCTCCCCACCATGCTGTCTTCTGGTCTTGCTTCCCACCGACAAGACCCGTCCTTTGTTAAGCTGCGACCCTGGTGTCCTTAGGAAGGAGAGCCTTCCCTGGAACCCAGCCGAGACCCCAAGCTGCTCAGCGAGAGCAAAGGCAGGCAGTGATATTTCCTCATTGATCCAGGCGCTCTGGATTGGAGGCCCAGAGGTCCGCCACTCTGCCATTCGCACAGTTTTCCCATTGGCTAGAAGAAGCAGGAGTCTCTGGGATGTATGAGGCCTGGTTTTGGTGTTCCCCAAACACAAAGGTAGAATCCAGCATTTCCCCCACCGGGCCGAGCTCTCCAAAGCAAAGGTGTCCTCAGGTCTGAAAGGAGTCTCTTGTAAGACAGCAAATAGATGGGTCTTGTTTTGTATTATCCATTCTGATACCCTATGTCTTTTGGTTGGAGCATTTATTCCACTTCCATGCAGTGTTATTATGGAAAGCTATGGTTCCGAGGCAGTGTGATGTCTGTACTTTTCATGCTTGTACTGGTGTCTGTGGCACTTTGTGATACTTGCGACATTTCCCTCATAGAATCCCTCTTAGGATCTCTTGCAGGGATGGTTTAGCGGTGATGAATTCCTTCAGTTTTGGTTTGTTTAGGAAGACCTTTACCTCTCCTTCGATTCTGAATGGCAGGCTGGCTGGGTAAAGGATTCTTGGTTGCATATTTTTCCTATTCATCACATTGAAGATTCCCCTATTCCTTTATGGATTGTCTGATTTCAGTAGATGGGTCTGCTCCTATCCCAATACTTCTACCTTTGTACGTTAAGGTCCATTCATCCCTAGCTGCTTTCAGAATTCTCTCTTCATGCTTGTATTTTGCCAGTTTCACTATTATGTGTTGTGCAGAAGATCAACTCAAGTTACATCTGAAGGGAGTTCTCTGTGCCCGTTTGGTTTCAATGCCGGTTTCCTTCCCCAGATTGTGGAAGTTCTCAGCTATGATTTGTTCAAGGTCATCTTTACACCACTTTTTGCTCTCTTCTGGAAATCCTGTGCTATGGATATTGTTCCATTTGATTGCATCACTTAGTTCTCTTATTCTCCCCTCTCGATCCTCAATTTTTTCTCTTTTTCTCACCTCCTTTTCCCCATATTTTTATCTTCTAATTCATTTAGTCTCCCCTCTGTCTCTTCAATCCGCGCTGTGGCTGCCTCCATTTTAAATTGCACCTCATTTATACCATTTGAATTCATCATGACTACTTTTTATTTCCTTGATCTCTGCAATAATGGATTCCATGCTGTCTTCTATGCCTTTGCCAATCCCAACGATTCATCTTTTGACTGTTATGCTAAATTCTGATATGTAGCTTATATCTGTTTTGATCAAGTCGTTAGCTGTCCACTTCTTCCCGGAACTTCTTTTGAGGGGAATGCTTCTGTTTCATTATTTTGGTTAGTTTTCTCTCTCTTATGAGGTTTACAAGCTTGTTATTTGCTCTGCACCTGCAAGAATTGCTATATGAAATGGGGGTCACGCCCTTTGCAGGTTCTAGCCCTGCAGGTAGTGTTTCTTGGAGAGTGTTACTGGCTCTCTGTTGTTGTGGCATTGGCTCTTTGAGTTCTCTACTCGTCATGATGTTTTTGACCCTCCACAAGGTGTGCTTTTATTTGTCCCTTGAAGTAGCCCTGGAAAGGAAAACAAACAAACCAACAAAGAGGAAACAGAGACATGGAAGGAAACGTGCAACTAAAAGAAATAAATGGACACACACACGCTCACACACACAGAAAAACAGTCTGAAATCAAAAACAAAACAAAACAAACAAACCAGAAACACCAGCTACAAGTAAAGAACAAGGTAGAGGCGTTGCTGTTGGAAGAACACATATAAAGAGGGAAATGACAGGAGTGGGGAAAAGGAAAAAAATATATATATTGACGAGACTGGGAGGCTAAATGGCTTAATGCAGAGAGAGAGAAAGGAAAATAAGGAAGGAGATGGCGGAACAAAAGGAAGATAAGTTTACCCAGACAGAGAAACTAGATGGCTTGATGATTCCAGAGACAGAGAAAGAAAATTATAGAAATATAGGTAGGAAATGTATCCAGGGAATGGATTATAAATGTCTGCTTAAACGAACCAACAAGCAGAGTTATCGACCTAAAAGAGGGAAGAGAAAGGAAGGGAGAATATGTCTAACTAACAAGAGTTGTCCTGGAATTAATCCAGTCTATGCAACATCATTGGTCCGGATGATGGACCTGCCTGGTTCCACAGCGCCTACCCTGCTCCATCAGATAAGCAGGTACCCAGCACAGAGGGGCGTGGTTTGGGGTAGGCTGGTCCCACCTCCACTATGGACCCTCGGACTGATCCCTGAGGCCCCGCCTTGGTGGTGGTGGTGGTGGTGGTGATGGTGGTGGGGAAACGGTGATGCCCAGCCTCTTCTCCATGACCTGGTGTACTCCGTTCCAGTTGTCCTCATTGTGCCCAGGGCACACGCAGGGTGGTCCTTCTTGCTCCACTGACTCCTTTGGCATAGCGCTTGTCCAGGATTCGCAGACCCGTTCCGTGTGCTCTGGCACTGGGGAAGTGCCTCTCTGTGCTGCTACAAATGTCTTCCTGGCTATCTTTGTGCTGTTGTGCTTCAGGGAGCCCCGCCTATTCCTGCCGCGGACTGCGCTGCTGACCTCACTGCTGAGCTTGGGCATGGTGGATGCAGGCAGGCATTGTTTTGTCCCACAGCGACGCCCCCGGGAGGGGGCCACTTTCTCCTACTGCAGACTGCGCCCTAGACCCAGCCACTGATCCGGGGGGTGGTGGATGCAGGCAGCCTTTGTTCTATTGCACAGCCCTCCAGGGAGGGGCTACTGTCTCCTTCTGTGGACTGTGCCCCTGATCTACCCCTGAAACCAATGCTGGCTCCTCTCCTCCCCAAGTGCGCAAACATGGAGCCTAGCCCCAGACCCAAGAAAGCCCCACAGTTAGAGATAAGATCCCTCTCAGTCCCAGTCCGAGGTTCTCCTCTTATCCACATACAGCCCTACACTCCCGGAGCCACTCTTACTCTTACTTTTGTCTCTCCGCAGAAGGGGATCTCTTCCCTCCATTCCTACTTGGCCCAATTTATGTACCCCAGTTCACAATCAGTCACCTGTCATTTCTCAAGTTGTCTCATTTCCTTCAGGAGTATTCAGTGTCTTTTACTCGCAGACTTTTGGGGTTCAAAATACTTTGGCTTCAGCACTTTGAGAGACATGGATGTACAGTTCCCCCTACTTCTCCACCATGTTGACCCTTCTGCCCCAGAAGGATTTATTTATAAATTGATGGACCTCAAATTCTAGATCCTATTTTCTTATTAATGTTATTAGGATTAAATTCAGTACATACTTTTAGTTTTAAGAGAAATTCCCTGTGATTTGAATCCTTTGAAAATGAATTGAAGAGGCAATCTGAATAAATATCACATTCCCTTACTGGGACTTCTCTCTCTCTCCATCTTTCTCTCACTCTCTCTCTCTTTCTCTCTCACTCTCCTTCTCTTTGACACACACACACACACACACACACACACACACACACACACACACACACACTCTTCCCCCAGACTGCCAGGAATCTCTCTAATGTGCCCGCCCAACTCCATGGCCAGTACATAAACTTCACCAGTACTCAGTACTAGACATCCTCACTAAGGTCTGCCCAGAACAAAATGGAAGAAAACAGCCTCTGTCAGTCCCACTCTCCTGCCTGTTCAGTTTCCTCTCACCTGCCAGGTCTTCCTGACTCCCACCCCACCTTGCTGTAAAGCCCATTCTATAACTACCTGACAAACCTAGCTAGTGTTTGATTCTGCAGCAAAACGCAACAAATTTCCAAAAGGTCTCAGCCCTCCCAGGCCAATGAGTCAGCAGGAAAACACCAGGCCAAGAATCACACTAGGAGAATTCTCATTCCAGCTGTACCACTTCCTGGCTGAAGATGCACAGTGAAGCTGTCTTCCAACAACAGTCTAGCTCCACATCTGTAGGCCTCTAGCCCACGTGCATTGCTACCAGGCTCAGGGACACATTCAACGATTTTGTTTCTTGAGCCCCTTCTGGACTGTGTTTGCTTTGTTTAAAATGTCTACCTCTAGGATAAACTAGATCGTGAGACACAAATATGCACAAATATGCAAATTCCCCAAGGGAAAAGACACATCCAGGAGTCTGTTCACTGCAGTCATCCATATCCCCAAAGCACTGATTTCTACCGTGTACATAATTAGAGAGAAGAAGCAGGCAGACACCTTCCCAATGACAATGAAAAGCAACAGAAGGTGATGGAGAGTCCCACCTGATGTAGTAGCTGAAAGCCCAGAGGTCAAGGATTACCCACCAACACTACGGAGGCAGGGGTATACCTCAAGAATAGAGCCTGGCACACAGAGTCCCTCAGTCAGTTTTCGGTGAGTGGTGAATAAAGCCACAGGTGGACCAATAAACTGACAAGCAAGCGAGCAAAGGCAGACAAGGGAAAATCCGCCTGTTCTATGGTGGTATAGAGAAAGTAGGTGCTTTTAGCAATGCCAGTAAGAGGGTAAACATTATAGAACAGGCCAATTAGTGAATTCTGTGGGTGGAATGTTTTCTCCTGATTACAATGGGCAGCTTATCCATCCTCCAGCCCTGAAGCATATGGTAAGTGGACACCACATGCTGGGGACAACACGTTCGGGAGTAAAGGAGTGGAAGTAACAAGTCTCCACCTTTGCTAGAATGTCGGCTTCCATTTACAGACCTTCCATCTGGCCCCTGGCCCTTTCTTCCTCCCACCCACCCCGATTACTCCCACATATTATGTCCTTACTGCAATCTTGCAATCCTTGGTTTTGAACCATCCTTCTAATCTGTTTTGTTGTTGTTTGTAAGATCTGTCATTTATCTACGTAAAAACCTGGGAATTTCAATCTTAACAAAGGTGAGAGCACCTGGATGGCTCAGTCAGTTATGCATGTGACTATATTGCTTTCGACTCAGGTCATGATCTCATGGTTTGCGAGCTCCAGTTCTGCATCAGGCTTTGTGCGGACAGCGTAGAACCTGCTTGGGATTCTCTCTCTCCCTCTCTCTGAGCTTTCCTGGCTCTCTCTCACTGTCTTATGTTTGTGTGCTGCTTTTTAAACTGGCCTACGAGTAATTTGGGACAAGTGGTATGATAAGTAACCTTCTCTTTCACCTGCTATGACAGCTCTAACGTTCCCGTTACTCTGCTGAGTTAAGATGTAAGGCAGAGTGTCCCGAGATCCTCAACCAAACTACACGGTGTAATCATATGAGCATAGGTATTCACACTTCGGTCCATTCCCTCGTAAACTCGCTCATTTCACAAAGAGTGAACACTTACGCTGTGCACTCTGAGAAATATAACAGTAAGCAAAATAGACTTCGTAAATTAATATTTTTCCCGCCTTGGGATTGCATGGGCCTATAGTACCCAGTCCTATGTTATTCAGCGCATGATTATGACTAACGTATTTCACTTCTTCCAAAGATGTTTCTAAAGATTGGCAGAGGCAGTGGGATGTGACCGGTGCTGGTTCAAATCCTAGCTCTGCCACATAGATGTGATATTTGGCAAGTTATTTAAACTTTCTAAGCATTAGTCTAGTTGCGTGTTAAATGGGAATAATAATACCTTTCCCACAGGCCTGTTATGTTTGCTTGAGAGGGAAACGTGTGTGAATTGCAGAGAACTGTACTGGTGTATGGTGGGAACTAAAGGAAAATTAGTTTGTTCCCTCTGTTTTCCTATGGCTTTCTGATCATCTTGTTATGGGTTTGTACCGAGGGCCTTGTGCCTCTCTGTGCCTCTATGTGCCCTTGAGTATCCTCTTGCAATCACCAGCATCAGGGAATTGGACCTCATTCTACCAAGTAAGCCTGACTCTGACATGGTGCCTTCCATAGTTCACCTCTTCTGTACATTCAACACAGACAATGTGGAGGTTTTAAGTAAGCAAGCAGCGACTTTGTCAAAAATGTAGTTACATCACTAATAAAGGCGAGTGTTTACTGACTCGCAGTTAAGAGGGTTCCATGCATTATTCTAAGTGTTTTACCTTTGTTACCTCACTAAATTCGTTTCAGAGCTCTATGGTGAAGGTGCTAGGTTGTGCCTGATTTTACAGCTGAGAAAAATGAGTAACAAAGAGAAAAAGTAAGTTGTCCAAAGGTCTGCTGCTAGAAATAGAGCAAAATAGGAGTTTAGATCCCAGGCTCCAGGGGCCACCCTCTTAGTCACTGAACTATAGTGCTTCTTGCTAAGCAAGAATTTACTGTAGGATAGGGAATTGAAGTGGTGTTGGGTTGCCAATAAGATCTTAAGTGATGGCAAAAGTTCCACCCAATTCATCTGATCACAAAAGGGTAAGAGTTCATCAAAAGTTGATTATGCAGGTGTTTGTAAAAAGAGAGAATGTGATAGAGAATCCCCAGTATAGAGTGCTGCTGTTACACATAAAACTGAAGTGAGACAGCTAGTTCTTCTGTAAAAATTGGGAACTGAAACCCCATAAACACATTGCATTCATTCAGTATGTACAGGGTCTTTGCACATGGCTGGCACTGTAGTAACGACACACGGATGGCTAAGGTGAGCCCTGTCCATGAGGAACACATGGTCTAGGAGGGGAGCAAGGGCTACGTAAGGAGGTTCATGGCAACACAACTAGTGGGAAGAAGAACTGTGGACACATAAAGGTGAAGTAAGCACCGCCAAGACACTTTCCATAAAAAAAAGACATAAGAAAGGAATGAATCCTCTTAGAGTTCTGGAGGCATCCTTCATGTAGGCTCTCATGAGTGTATTTTCACTAACTCCATAACAATTGGGAGCTGATCCCTGCTGAGCCAAGCTCCTCCAGAACAGAACCTTCCTCAGCTCAGTTGGCTTCAAGTGAACCTGGGTATTCAGCACTTCTCCAGTGTCCCTCTCCCACCATCCCACTTCTGGCCCTGTTGATTCCTAGATTTCTAGGAAAATCTGCCTATAAGGTCAAATCCTTATTTGTTGTTAGTTCCTTCCACAGACAGGGTCTCCACGATGCTATCGATTACTTCAGTGGAATCCTGCCCATGGGCTGCACAAGGAACTCCATGATACGAGTTCAATGCCTCCTCAATTGATGGGTTTTATGAGAAGGTAAGTCTTCTGAGCTTGGGTTAGAAATAGTCCACATCATTCCCAATATCAAGGCTTGTTTTGGACAAAGGATGAAGATAAAAAGCAATGAATATATAAAAGCCTTTTGGAAAAGCTCAGCCTAAAAACGGCAGAAGAACATATAGGGGGAAAATGTCTTTTCCTTTCATGTTAAGAGCCAGAGAGAAAAACTTCTTTAGATTTCAAGAAAAAAGGAATAATATGAGTACACAAAGCAAGCTTTAAAGATGAGCTTTATCATCATGTCAGTAGAGCTTTTTAGCTTATCTTAGTTCATCAAGCTTTTTAGCTTATCTTAGTTCATCAAGTTCTTTAAGCTTTTTAGCTTATCTTAGTTCATCAAATAATCTTTTTTCTTCTTTTTTTGATGACAGAAATCTTATTTACACTCCTGAATGTCCTATTATCCTTGACAGGTACCTAGCATCCTGCCTTGCACATCTACTTACTTATGTGGGGAAAAAAGAAAAAAAAAAGACATTTGTTTATTCACCGTCCACAGACAGAATAAACTCCTAACGGAAATAATAAAATATTTGGGCACTGTATACGTGACTGCTCTTAAATGTTCATATATTCAATTTGAGGAAATTTTTTATTTGACAGGTGTGGTCAAAGGCCCAACAGAAAGATTCAAAAATGAAGAGAACTGTAGGAATAAATGGTTTAGGAAGGTAATGAAAAATTGGAGACTACGATCCAGATCTTAAAAAAGCTCTGAATGTATACTCACAAAGACTTAACGACTTTTGATAACCAGGTTAGAAATAGTGCTTTGAAAGTCCATAGAGCTGTAGCATTCGAAAGCAGGGTTTCCTACAATATGGTCTGATACCTCTCCTTAATCAACGGAATCATGGAGGGCTTACTACAGGTACAGATTCCGAATTCACACCGAATTCTACATTTTTAGATAATTTGCCAGTTGTTGTTAAGATAACCCAAACTAGTAACAGCATTCCAATCTGCAAGGGACGCACGAGGCCCACTCTCTTTAGCATAAAGTTTGGGTTGCTTTGGTAGGTGGATGAAAGCAACAAAACACAGAAGACTGCAGGGAGAAGTAGAGACTTGAAGGGTTTGAAATGCATACTGTCCCATTTCTCAGGGAGGGCACAGATACTGCTTGATGGCACCCAAATCAAGTGTTTCTGTCTGAACCAGTCCTGCTACCCAGGCCACAGTCAACCATAAAGATTATCCAGAGAAATGGTCTGCATCTGTATCTGCTGGAGATTCACTGACTAACAAGATTCTCAGTGCTGCTGGGGCTAGGTGTGTGGGGTGGGAGGTAGATAAACGGGGAGAATCAGACAAGACAAAGTGGCCAAGAACTGGATGGAGTCCACCCTAACTGTTACCGTGGCCATATCTGAAGTTTCCAAAGCTAATGATGCTACATTCGGGGCCACCGTTGTTCCGTGACGATATTGCAGTTGGTATATGATGCGAAGAAAGTAAACAAGGAAACGAGGTAACTTAGTATACATTATAACGTGTCAACAAGAAGACAAAGAAAACTCTTGGTTTTTACTTCATTGGCAATTACTAATAGATATGAAAGTTACAGTACCTCCTAGGAGGCAAGGTTCTTGCCAACAGAAATACAACGCTAATACAGGAGCACCTTCCAAGGGTTCATCTGAGAGAATACTGAATGGCATGAGTATTTAATGTGATTTGGTAAGGCAGAACTGGTTTCTCCATGACTCACAAGTATTAAATTCTAGAATTCCTATGAGTTTTCTTGATGCATTGATAAGCAAAGGAAACCTAGGAGGGGATTTGGTGAAGCCACATGCCCTAGAAATATGACAGCTAATTTTTGACTTAAGAAGAAAACGAATGACCTCCAAAAGACATCGACATTTCTACCTCACAGATGTGCTGTGAGCTTGAAATGCTCACACATGTGATGCATCTTGAAGATGGTAAGTGGTAAAAATATTGGTATTATTATATTAATGGCTGCTACCCTTTTCTCCAAAATTGTGTAGTAGGTCATAAAGAAATTGGCAGCTCTGCCATTCCATGCAGCCTGCTGCAGATGACATTGCTGCCTTAATGGGACACAGCCTACAGCCTCTTTGTAAGTAAAACTCTCTTTGTTCATGCCACTGGTGGCCGCCTTTCGGTGACAGCTGAACACGTCCCTAACCGATACTACTTGCCCTTACTCAATGCCATTCAAATACTATTTCATGTTTTGTTAGCACAGATAACATCAATAATGTCACTATTATTGAAGGTGAAATTATTACCAACGTCACTCAGCAGATGACGTTGGGGAAAAGATGCTAGAAAAGTGTCCTAAATGAAGAAGGGTCTTGGAGAATACTGGTGTTCTCTCTCATAAGCATACCCTCGCAGACTAAACTGTGGGGCACAGCGTTCTCTCTGTTACAATATAACTTGAAGTTTAGGAGGCTTTTTCCTTATAAAGGTTTGAAAAAGTCCACAGTAGAGAAGGGTTTACTTAATCCCACAGAGTAAAATGAAAGAAGGCTTTGGACCCACAAACTCCTAAAATCAGTAAGTAGGCCAAGACAACCATAAGGCTGTAGACACAGGCTACCTTTCATGAGAAGGGAAGAATGACTTGGAGGTTGAAAGCCAGAACCCCGGAGGAGCTAGAGCCATGGAAAATCATTCCCAGGCCTTAAGACCCAATGAAAGGACTGCCTACCTGGGCCAGATGAACTTCAGAATTGTTATGGACCAGTGATTCATGATAACCTCCTTCCTTTCTTTGGGAACAGAAATGTTTGTGTTTTGTTGGTTTGTTTGTTTTTTCTGTGTGTGTGTGTGTGTGTGTGTGTGTGTGTGTGTGTGTGTGTGTTTTGTGTGTGTGTTTTCTGGTTATCACGTGCCCGTGTTGGTTGTATGCTTAATTCATAAGTCTTCATTGATAGGTCTTCAGATTGAAAGTGTAGTCGAGGACCAGTGAACCCAAGGAGACTCATTCACACCTGGACCTAATTTAGATAAAAATATCCTTAACTTTGTGCTGATGTTACAAGGGTTGGGTCTTTAAGAGGGAGGATTCTTGGGGTAGGGTGAGGATATTTTTCATGCAGGATGAAAGTGAATAATAGGAGGCCAGCAGACAGGCTGTGGCAGTCTAAAATATGTTCATAAATTCTCTTTTAAGCCCTTCAAAAGGTGGACCTCCATTCCCTTTTCCTTAAGCATACACCAGACGTACTGAATGGTTTTGAAAAATACAAGAAGGTGAAAGTGATGGTGAGTCAAAAACACTCTAAAGAGCAGATATTGTAGTCCCAATGGTGTTGTGATCAGGGGATAATCGATGGAAGGGGCAACTGGCCATTAGACGCTAGAATTCTATGAATGGAAGAGATGAACATAAGGGAAGAGAAACAAAAATAATATAAAATCAGGGAGGGGGCAAAACATAAGAGACTCATAAATATGGAGAACAAACTGAGGGTCACTGGAGGGGTTGTGGGGGGGGGGATGGGCTAAATGGGTAAGGGGCACTGAGGAATCTACTCCTGAAATCATTGTTGCACTACATGCTGACTAATGTGGAGGTAAACTTTAAAAATTAAAAATAAATAAAATAAAAAAAGAAGCTAGAATTGTACACCTATCAAAATTATCAATTAAATTTGAGAGTGGACTCAAGATATCTTCAGATGTGCAAAGACTCAGAACATTTGATTCTATTCATTCTTCATTAGGAAGTTATCTGAAGGTGTACTCCAGCAAAACAAGGAGAGAAAAAAACAAAGAAAAATTATACTTAATAATAGCCAACATTAACAGTGTTTATTTTTGTGCTAGACACTGTTATGGGTTATTTTCACATATTATTACTTATTAACCACACAAGAAACTTATAAAGTATATACAATTACGATTATTATCTTCTAGAGGAGGAAATAGGGTTATAAAGAAGCCAAATAACTCATCCAACATCCAAGTTACACAGTTGGTAAGTTGAACAAGTAAAGTCTAACCCCAGGCCGTCTGGCTCAAGAGTCCAGGCTTTTCAATGCTCCCTCACTCCCCAGATAGCCATGTTACCATGAAACCATGGAAACAAACGGGGACCATAGTAGAGGAAAATCACAGGAAGAAAGCTATGAAGCAGACCTACTGAGTCACCACCTAAATGAGGCAGGAAAAGAGAAGGGTCCATAAGTGACCTCTAAGAGGTTAACAGGAAGATGTCATAAGTGGCGTGATTTGAGAACACTGAAAGAGTGCAATAAAACAAAGAAGTGCAATTAGAAAACTAAGGAGAACGAGAAAATATCTGTAAGATGGTCTTAGTCTGAATGAGCCAAGTGAAACATGGCGTGGTTTAAAGCACTGATGGAACACAAAGAAAAAGGACCCATTTCATCTTGATCCCAGAGATGTCCTCATTCAGCAGGTCCAAGGACTCCAGGAAAAGAGTAGTAATTCTAATGTTTGCATATTATTTAATAATCCCAAAAATTTAAACCATTTATTAGATTTCAAGTTTTAGAATCAACCTTGAACAATCTAAAGAGACTTGATTGCAGAGCATACTACCAGTGTTAAGAACAATGACAAACAGAAGTCCAAAGCTGATGGGAGACCGAGAAAAAGTGCAGCAAGGTTAAGGAAGACATTTATCTTACAATGTAAGGAATGAAAAATGACAGTACAGGTAAGGGAAATAGGTCTCTATTTTAAAATTACATCTTGTGGGGTACCTGAGTGGGTCAGTGAGTTCAGAATCCAACTCTTGATTTTGGCTCAGATTATGATCTCACAGTTCATAAGACTAAGATGAGCATTAGGTTCTGCACTGACAGAATTCTCAGAATTCTCTCTCTCTGCCCCTATCCTGCTTGAGCATATGCCCTCTCTCTCTCTCTCTCTCTCTCTCTCTCTCTCTCTCTCTCTCCCTCTCTCTCTCAAATAACATATATTCATTCACACATACATACATACATACATACATACATGCATAAAATTATATCTTGTGATGGTTAATTGCATATTTTAACTGGGCTAAGCCACAGGGCACCCAGATATATGGTTAAACATTATTTCTAGTGAGTCTGTGAGGACATTTCTTAGTACAGTGAACATCTGTATATCAGGAGACTAAGCAAAACATATTGCCTTGACAAACACTGGGTGGCCTCAACTAATCGGTTGGAGACCTGAATGGAACAAAAGGCAGAGTAAGAGAGAATCCACTGTTGTGTATCTGAGTGTCTTCAAGCTGCGATATTGGTCTCCTGACTTCAGACTCAGACTTGGAGTGGAACATACATCATCAGCTCTCCTGATTCTTAGGCTTTTGGAGTCTGCCTGGAACCACACTACTGGATCTCCTGGGTCTGCCCTTCTCAGCCTCCGTAATCCTGTGAACCAATTCCTATTGATACTGAGTCTCTGGAGAACCCTAACTGGGACATATATGTAACTTTAGCCATTATGTCTTTTTGCCCTCAGATCCAGTTCCTGCACTTCTCCTACAGACTGTGTTTCCTGGTTCCTTGCCACCTGGCTTCCAGAGGGGTTTGACCAATGGGTGTTTGATGGGAGAAAGGGAGGAAGGTATAAGCCCAGAGGTTTTTCTCTCTCCTGCTCTACTTGCTACCAGTGATTTTATCTCCTCCAAATTCTAGCTTCTTTCCAAGAGCCTCTTCTCCCATGTTCTCAGTTCCTGCTAGGTGTGGTTCTGAGTTTCTCTAGCCCTGGGGGTGGAAACAGCTTTCTGATGATACTAATTCCTGATTGCTTCGCCATCCTTTGTTTGGCTTCTGGGATTTCCCATCACGTGTGTAACTCTTTAAAATACCTATAGTGACTCACTGGTTGGCTGGACCTGACTGAAACAGTATAAAGATAGAAGTTCAGGAATATATGGGAAGGTGAGGAGAGAGAAGACAGGTGGCTTAAGTGACCTATATGTCATCTTCACATAGGAAGTCAGTACACGGTGCTTAAAACTGACAAATCAATAAGCAGCAGTATGCTATATTACTTATATTCATGAAGATACCTAAGAAAAGAATATAAACCTGGAACAGTTAAAAGTGTTGCCTCAAATAATGGAGGCAGTAAAGAGACCTGTGGTTGCCAGGAACTCAGAGAGGAAGGGACAGATGAATAATAGATGAAGCACAGGGAATATTTATGGCAGTGAAACATCTTGTAAGACAGTGAAATGCTTTGAATCATGGCATTGTGCATTTGTCAAAACTCACAGAACTGCACACCACAGTGAATGCTAAGGTAAACTTGGGACTTTCGTTAATAATAGTTTCCATTTTGGCTCATCCGTTGTAACAAATGCACTTCACTGACACAAGAAGTTTACAATAGGGAACACTATGTTTTGGGGGGTAGGGGGGAGAACAGGGGAACTCTGCCCTTTCCAGTCTTCTTCTGTAAACCAAAAGCTGTTTTAAAAAATAAACTCCCTTAATGAAAGGAAGGCAGAGAGACAGAAGAGGAGGGAAGGAAAGAGGGAGAAAGGGAGCTACTTAAAAGTCATGGAGGAAACTTAAATGTGGATTACTAAGTGAAGGGATCCAATCCGAAAAGCCATATGCTTTACGTTTCCAACTATGATAACATTCTGGAAAAACAAAACAAAACAAAACAACAACAACAACAACAACAACAACAACAACAGCAACAAGAAAACACCTTCAGAGACAGTAAAAAGACCAGTGGCTATTAGGGTTTAGGGGGAGAGAGGAAGTGGTAATAGGTGGAGCACAGGGCACTTTAGGGTGGTGTAACTATTCTGTAAGATACTGCAATAGTAGGTACATACCATTTACATTTCTCAAAACTTATGAATCTACACAAAATAAACCCTAACTCTTAATGATAATGTGTCTAATGATAATATGTCAATCAATAATGGCTCATCCACCACTTATAATTAATGTATCCACATTAGTGCAAGGTACTATAGAAACGAGTGGGGGTGAGGAAACTGGATTTTTTGTGTAATTTGTCTCTAAATCTAAAATTGTTCATACAAAATGGTCTGTTTAAAAAAACCTTGATTTAAAAAAAAAGAAAAAAGGAAACAAAAGAAAGTGTTGCCTCTGGGGAAGAGGTGTTCGTGGGGGAAACAAAGCTTTTGTTTTGTTTATTGCAAGTCCTGATCTGCAATTTGGATGTTATGGGTATTTTTTTTAACTATTTGTATACAATACCTGGATTGAAATTTCTCAAATAAAAAAAAAATCTGTACACCTGCCAGCATAGATAACATGAAAAAGACCATATTAGCAAGTGTTGGCAAGGCTATCAAGTATTCAGAGCTCACAGACACTATGCAGGCACTACTATAGAAAGAAGTTCATGTAAATTGGTATAACCATTTTGGAAACAGTTTGGAGGAATCTTACCAAAGCTGATAAGGTGGATGACATGCGACCCAGCAAATTCCCTCCTAGATAAATAAATACTATTCTAAAACATGTTCACCAAACGACATGTCCTATAATGTTCACTGAAGCTTTATGCATAATTACCCTAAGCCAGAACCTACCTAAATGTCCACCAAGCGTTGCAGAAATATTGTAAACTATTCATATAAGGAAATTCTATACACCAATGAGCATAAAGGATCTATACATACAATAACATGGATATCACTAACATAAGTTTGAGTGAAAGAAGCTAGGTGTAGGACACATAATTCCATTTCTATATAGTCCCAAAACAAGCAAAAGTTGTATATTCTGTAAGAAGTCAGAATAATTGCTGTCCCAAAGGAGACATAGACCGTGACTGAAAGAGGCACAGGTGGTCCCTTGGGGTACTGGTACCTTGTTAATGAGTGCAGGTTCCACAAGTATATTGAACTTAACTTCATCAAGCTGTGCTCAGAATACTTTTAATAATATATGTCCTTTTTGGGTGCCTGGGTGGCTCAGTCGTTAAGTGTCCAACTTTGGCTCAGGTCATGATCTCACGGTTTGTGAGTTCGAGCCCCACATCAGGTTATGTGCTGACAGCTCAGAGCCTGGAGCCTGCTTCGATCCTGTGGCTTCCTATCTGGCCCTCCCCTGCTCACACGGTGTCTCTCTCTCAAAAATAAACAAACATGAAAAAAATAATATATGTCCTTTTGAATGTATACTATACTTCCGTAATCTTATTTTAATCTGAGTGCAGATCCCTAAATCACACCCTTTTTTCTCTACTGTCTCTACTAAACATTTAAAGAATATGTACTTTAAACATAAATATATTTAAATTATATAAAAAATAAATCTAAATATAAACATATAAATATAGGTACTTTAACACATTTTACATAACCTATTTCAGTAGTTGGAAGAATCTCAACATTAACATTTCTATGAATACCTTTCAAAGTAAAAGAAGTTCAGTTTTGAGTCCCCTAGAATATTTATTCAAATTTGCTTGGGAGCCATACTGTCCCATCTTGTTCTGAGCACTGCTTTCCTTTTGGGCTCTGGATATGTTCCGCATGTTATAAATTTCTGTGTAAGGTGACATTGCCAAGACAAGGGAGTGCTGACGAGAAGTCATTGCTCTTGCAAAATCCGCAGCCAGGCTCAGTTTTGATCTTCTTACCACCAGATAAATTCCATTTAGGGAAATTCTTTTATTGTTAATTTCAGCTACTGTAACTTTGACTTGCTCCCCAACCTAGAATATGTTGTTATTCCTTCTGCAGGTGGGAGTGGAATGAGAGCTAAGTCACAGGCATTAGACCCAAATCTGAAGATGAGTTTGACCATGCTTCAACTGTGAGGCTATCGTTTCCCTATGGTAACAACGTTCTGCTATTTCACATCTAAATACTGCACTTACTTGTCTCCTTTAACACAGGAAGTACAAAACTCACACATATTGCTTCAAATTTAGTTTTGTACATGTAAACTCACACGGATTTAAAGCAAACATTACCGAGCTTACCCAAAATGAAAATTTCGTGTTGACATTTGGCAAGTCCATGATCGGTAACTCTTATTATTTGTATAAATTCTCAGATAGTTTAATATACATAATAGTATGTTTTAAATATATTTCAGAACAAAGGACAAAAAGACCCCAAATATCTAAGGAAGTCTAGAAAACCTCCAACAGTGAAAATTACCTAATAAATCAACTTAATTAACCTCACCTCCTGCTGTCTCTTTCGTCAACTAAACCCACTCATACATTACCTTCTCATCATTTGCTTTTGTCTCCTTTGTCCTTCTCCTTTCTGCCTGCCAGGTAGAAATTTGGTCATCCTTTATGATTCTTTGTGCTATGCCTCTGAGATGCCATTACTGATCAACTCAGCTCAGTGGACTTCTCCTGATACATGAAACTTGACCTTGAAGTCTTACTGTGCTTTGTATGGTGTTTGGGTTTTTTCTACCCTCAAATATTGTAAGTTTCTTGAAGGCAAAGATGAGGTCTTCCATGCTTCCAGAAACTTTTATAAACACTCAAACATGGTCAAAGTTTAGAAATCTTTCTTGGTGAAGTGGTGCAGTCAACGTCATATCAAGTAGGAGGGGAGTCTGCTGAAGGAATTTTCGGATTCAAGCGCAAACTTGAAACAAACTAAAGGCAATTACCTAACTTCACAAAAATAATAAGTTACTGCACATATCGTCACGTTTCACAAAAGAGTTATATCATGACCTCTGTTTTCTCCTACCTCTCAATGCATATTGGAGACTGAACTTCCAGGTTGTGTGTGCAGTTTGTTGGCATAGAAGATTTTATAGTGTTTCCTGATGATTGCTTGAATTTCTGAGGGATTCGTTGTAATAATTCCATTTTCATTTGTGATTTTTACCTATATGGGTCCCCTCTCTTTTCTTTTTGAGAAGCCAGGCTAGACGTTTATCACTTTTGTGTATATTTTCAAAAACACAACTCTTGGTTTCATTGATGTGCTCTACTGTTTTCCTTTAGAATCCATATTGTTTATTTCTTCTCTGATCTTTATTATTTCTCTTCTTCTGCTCTGTTTGGGGTGCCTTGCTGTTCTGCTTCTGGTTCCTTTAGGTGTGCTGTTAGATTTTGCATTGGGGATGTTTCTTGTTTCTTGAGATAGGCCTGGATAGCAATGTTTCTTGTTGTTGCTGTTGTTGTTTTGTTTTGTTTTGTTTTGTTTTGTTTTGTTTTGTTTTGTTTTGTTTTGTTTTGTTGTTCCCTGTCAGGAGTGCCCTTGCTGCATCCCGAGGGGTTTGCATTGTTGTATTTCGTTTCCATTTGTTTCCTTATATATTTTAATTTCTTCTCAAATTGCCTGGTTGATCCATTTATTCGTTAGTGGGATATTTTTTAACCTCCATGCTTTTGGAGATTTTCCATCTTTTTTTCTGTGGTTAATTTAATGTCCCTGCAAGGAAGAGGAGGAGGAGGAAAGTGATGTCATTATGGCCACAAAATAATTTTTACATTGCATTTTATTGTCCAGAAGGAGGAACCCATTGAGAATTCCTTAAACTGGATTCATCTCCTCCTTTTGTCTGGGATTTCAACATCTACCCTAGTGGTTCTTAACCCAAGCTCAAATTAGAATGATCTGTGGAACTGACATCCAGACATCAGGGTGATTCTGATGTACAGCCAGGGTTTAAGGCTAAGACAGCTAACTAAACATTAACGCGCTGTAGTAGATACGCTTCATGCTGAGCACAGTAAAAGGGAAATGTTCATAGCAGCCTTCCGTATAATAAGTACAGTATGGAAACATACATTCCAAACGTGAATCAAGAGTGGAATGGATAAGCAAATTGTCAAATAATCATGTAAGGGAATACAATGTGGAAATACCAATCCCTGAGTTACACCTATGCAAAACAACATCGCTGAGCCTTATAATGTTGAACGGAAAAAGCCAGATCTAAAGAAATGCATATTATTCCATTATATTTTTATAAAATTCAAACATGGACTAATTTCATCTCTGTTGCTCAAAGTCAGGATATTGAGTACGTGGGGGAAGGGAGATGGAGCAGGAATGGGGAGTGATCACAGGGAGAGAATTCATGGTGCTGGTAATGTTCTCCTTTTGGAGTTTCATGGAAGTTAGAGGCCTAAGGTCATACAATATAAAATTATGTATTTCCTTTACATTTTCAGTATGTCCTCAAACCTATATGCTGAACTATTTGCAGAAGTTCATCTGTATTAAAAGCAATAGAATCCTTTGAAATAAGCTCTTTGGCCAAAAAAATAGTAACAAAAGTTGACAGTGGGATGGATCACTATGGGTCATGATTTGCTACTAGTTCTTGTTTTGTTTGTTTCTTTGTCTGTCTGTTTGTTTGCTTGCTTGCTTGTTTGTTCATGTTTAATATGATGTGGTCCTGGAGCAGACACACTGAAGGTGATATTTTGGAAGTTAATATATTAATTAGAGTAAGTGGGTTGATGAATCTGTTCACTAAAGTCTTTCGTAAAGCCAATAGCATATGGTGTAAAGCCAATTATATGATTTTCAAACAAATGTAATTTCTTATAAACTCACAGTTTTTATGGACTCCTGTGTGGCTCAATTGGTCAAGCATCTGACTTCAGGTCAGGTCATGATCTCACAGTCTGTCAGTTTGAGCCCGGAATCGGATTTGGATTTTGGATTTTCTCTCTCTCTCTCTCTCTCTCTCTCTCTCTCTCTCTCTGGCCCGGCTTTTACTCTTTCTCTCTCTCTTAAATATAGATCAACATTAAAAAAATTAAAACAATAAAAAATAAAAAAATAATGTTGATTTTGAGACAGAGAGAGCACAAACAGAGAAGGGGCAAACAGAGGGGATAGATGATCCAAAGTGAGTTTTATGCTGATAGCAATGAGTCTGGTGTGGTGCTTGTATTCACAAATTGTGAGATCATGACCTGAGCAGAGGTTGGACACTCAGCTGACTCAGCTACCCAGGTATCCCTTGACTCCCATTGTAATCTAGACCTTAGCAACGTTAACACTGGACTATTTGAAACTATCCTTGATATGTTGAATGTACCTAATAAATTTCTGAAATTGAAACACTTTATTTATTTAAATGATACTAGACTGAATCATTTATTTGAAATGTTATTTTATGATTATGGTAGTCTTAAAGTGTATTGCAGAAAAGTTAGAAAATTAAAAATAAAAAAGAAAGAAAAATGGTCATAAGTCAAACACCTGGAGATAAGCATATCTAAACACCTTTTTTATGTTTATGTATTTTTGGCAGAGAGAGATGAGCAAGAGTGAGCGATGGGAAGAGAGAAAGAGATAGAATCATAAGCAGGCTCCACGCTGTCAGTGCAGAGCCTAATATGCAGCTTGGTCCCACAGACTGTGGAATCATAACTGAGCTGGAATCTAGAGCCAGATGCTTAACCGACTGAGCCATTCAGGTGCCCCTGGGTGTAAGCACCTCTAACACTGTGGTATAATCGCCACGGAAGAGGTATATGTACATGCATTAACCAAAATTAGCTATGTAGCTGTGAATCCCATTTCTGGTCATCTAGTGATACGAGCATTTCGCTAGGTCATAAATGTTCTGCAGGGCTATGAATTTTAAAGGCCACATAGCATGCCATAACCTATTTAAACACTGCTATTGATCATTTAGGGTGTTCCATTTTCTTGCTTCAATTAGTTGCTACAAGTAGAATTAGCTTCTCATGGTCTAGACACAGTTTAGTAAATGTCAATTAAAAAATAAAAAGATCTGCAGCCGGTAATGTGAGGCGGAGGAACAGGTATGACCAGATTTGGCTTCACCTTGTCTATTGCTGGCAGTCTTTACATCCTTCTCTCCCTCATCCTCTTTTTCTCCTCCTTGACCCACAACCTCCACCTCTTTATTGCTCCTTCTTCTCATCCTCGTTTCTCTGTCTATACCGGCCTCCTTGCTTCCCATCAGTACACACGTTCACACTCCTGCCTTGGGGAATTCATGGGTCCTTCTGCCTAGATCACCTTCCTGTCAGCAGGTAGTTCTCTCATTTCCTTGAGGTATTTATTCAACTGACACCTTTTTCAGCAGGACCCTCTGTGTCTGGTATTTCACCCTGTCTAGTATTTCACACCCCCTCCCCCAGTTCTTATATCCTCTCCAAGATGTATTTCCTTTTTTTCCCCATTCATTATTCTCTACCATAGTTTCTATTTCCATTATCTTTGTCAGTCTCACCCACTGGACTCTTAAGGACCAAGATCACAGTGATCCTTGCTCCTTTTGTTCACTAGTGGATCCTCAGGGTGTAGACTGTGTTGTCTCACTCTAAATGCTCCAAAAGTATTTATTGAATGATTCAATGAACCAACAGCACTCCTTTCTTATGAAAGTTTTATAATTTTGTACTTTACACTTACATCTATGATCCATTTGAGTGAAGTTTTGTATAAGTTATGAATTTAGGTCAAGGCTTCTTTTAATTAATTAATCAATGAACCGATTGATTAAACAATTAATTACTTAGTTCATTGATTACTATTGCATACGAACACTTAATTGTTCCAGTAACACTTGATGAAAGACTATATCCCTTTTTCTGTTAGGTTGGCTATATGTCATTATCAGAAGTTGGGTGAGGATGCTTGTGTATGGGGTCAGTTTCTGGATTCTCTGTTCTATCTCTTGACCTGTGTCTCCATCTTTCTTCAATATCACACTGCCTTGATTATGGAAGGTTTATATTGAGTCTTAAAATTGTGCAACATGAGTTCTCCAACTTGGTTATTTTTCAGAGCTGTTTGGCTGTTCTAGTTCCTTTGTCTTTTCACACACATTTTAGAATCTGCTTGCTGATATCCACAAAACAATCCTGGGATTTCGACTGGGATTATGTTGAATCTCTAGATCAAGTTGATAATTGACATCTTACTAGCGAGGCTTCCATGGATAGATATGGCATATGTCTCCATTTATTTATATCTTCCCTGATTGATCCAATCAGCCTTCTGTGGCTTTTAGCATACAGATCCTGTGCATGGCTGTTAGATTTAAATGTAAGTATTTCAATGTTTGGTGTGATATTAAATGGTTCTTTAAAAGCATTTCATATTCTAATTGTTCATTGCTTATGTATAAAAATAAAACTGAGTTGTATATATTGACCATGTATTCTGGGGCTTATTTAATTATGGTTGAGTTCTAGAAACCTGATGTATACCCCTTAGAATTTGTTTCATGTTGATAATCACATGATTTAAGAGTTGCGGCAGTTTTCAGGGCACCTTGATGGCTCCATCAGTTGACTACCAGACTGCTGGGTTCAGCAGCTCAGGTCATGGTCCCATGGTCAGGGGATTGAGCCCCGTGTGGGGCTCTGTGCTAAGCATGGAGCCTGCTTAAGCTTCTCTCTCTGTCTTTCTGTCTCTTTCTCTCCCCGTATCTGCTCATTCTCTCTTTCCAAAATACAAATTGAAAAATAAATAAATAAAAGAATCGAGATAGTTTTTATTTTTACTTTTTCCAATCTGAAGGCCTTTTCTATGCCTTTTTGTGAACATGCCACGCTTGTAATCAGGGGAGGTACTGATGTTTATGTCGATTTGTACACAGAACTGGCAGATTCCTTGCTTGTATTGTCTCCTTCCTTGGATTTCTCCCAAACTTTCCCCAATCAAAATAGGATTCAGAGGGACCCTATTCTAGTTTCGGTTCAAGATGGCTGTGTAGGAAGGCCTTGAACTCAACTCCTCCAAGGTGAAAGAAGATTTCAAGTACCTCCATATTGACCTTAAACTTTCCAAATGATTAACTTTTTCTTTCCAGCTTCTCTCCTTCTTTATGATTCTTTATTTTTGAGACAGAGGGAGACAGAGCGTAAGTGGGGGATGGGCAGGGATAGCAGGGGACATAGAATCTGAAACAGGCTCCAGGCTCTGAGCTGTCAGCACAGAGCCCAATGCGGGGCATGAACCCATGAACCATGAGATCATGACCTGAACTGAAGTAGGATGCTTAATCAGCCGAGCCACCCAGGCGCCCCCTCCCCACACTCAGCTTATCTCTTAATTCAGGATCCTGAAAGCAAACTATCACCTGATGGGAACTGAATCTACCCCTCTAGCATTAAGGACTGCCTGAGCCAATAAGACTCCACCCTCAAGCCCACGACAATGACCAACCTGACCTTAGTGACCACCTGTGTATACCTACCTCTTTTTGTCCCACATTTTCCTTACATAAACCTGGAAGTATTTTCAGCACGTTAGAGGGAGTCTTTGATGTGAGTCTGCTGCATTTCTGGTGTCGGCCTCTGAATAAATTTCCCATTTGTTTCACCTCCACTAGTTCCTTTGAATTGCGATCTTGTCAGTAATGGGTAGCCAAACCTCACCTTTTTTGGGTCCCCTGGAGCTAGGGGCTCTTGTGCCTGAACTCCCTGACTACATTTCTGGTGAACCAGCCAGAAGGTATACTTCCAAATTGTCCAGCTCCCTGGGGATTGCACCCATTGATATAACAATTCCTCCTGAGGAGCTGAGGACTGACTGCACAGATTGTGCCTAACAAAACATAGAAAATCAAAAGACAGGAAAGAAAGAAAACAGCAAGACAGAGAGACAGTAACAAAGGAAACACTCACCCCTAACGTTGCCAAGGGCAGTTGGGGAAGGACCAGGAACAGACTCCTCTGTCTTTGGGCAGAAAAAAGAAAGAAAGAAAAAAACAAAACACAACCCTGCAGTTTGAAAAGAGCAACTGTCATGTAAAAGAGAGCATTAGAACTCTGTCAATGACAGAGGAGCCACAGGAGTTCTCTCTGGGTCATAGAGACGGGAGAATGGCAGGGTTACATTTTACATCCACAATTTTTAATGTTTACTTATTTTTGAGAAGCAGAGAATACAAGCAGAGCAGGGGCAGAAAAAGGGGGACAGAAGATTCGGGAAAGGCTCTACACTGACAGCATCAAGCCCAGTGTGGTTATCAAATTCATGAACTGTGAAATCATGACCTGAGCTGAAATCAGATACTCCATCCACTGAGCCACCCAGCTGCCCCACATTCTCCATCCACCTTAAAAGCATAGACCAGAGCAGGGTCCAGTTGCTGTAGCTGGCCTGCTGCCTCAGTAAGTTCCAGGCACACAATACACACCAGCCCCAATTGCACTGGACACACCCACACCCATGACATGCTTTCCCCCCTTAAACAATGCACTTTAAAGAGGAACTAGCATATAAAAAGAGCCATTCCTGGACTGTAACCCACCTCAGCTCCCACGGCCCCTTCAGGGCACCCTCTCAGTGAAAAGTCCTGGTACACCCTAGTTTATATCCACTTCAGCTTCAACTATATTGGCAAAGTATCCTCTGCATGTACAGCCCCAGGTGCCTTCAGCTTTTACCCACTTTAGCTTCACCTATCTTGCCCAGGAGCCATCTGCATAGAGAGATCAAGGACAACCTGACCCCCAGACTGCTTATGTTCTAGCCACCCTGTACAGGGCACCTATACACAGCACCCCAGCATGCCTCAATGTGCAATCATTTCAGCTTCAGCTGTCCTGCCAGGGTACCCTCAACACACAGAATCCTGGGACACCCCAGTCTGCGTTCACTTCAACTTTAACTATCCTGACAGGGCGCCTGCTATGTAGAAAGCCCCAGGATCCCCAGTCCATGCAAGCCACGGCTTCCGCCAGCCAGCCAATGTCACCAACTAGCACACAGAGTCTACCCAGGGGGACAATCATATATAAGACAATTCCTTCAAGTGTAGGAGAAGTAGCTGCTCTGCCTCATCTATAGAAACAAATGCAAAAAGGTAAGCAAAATGGAGAGATAGGGAAATATGCTCCAAAAGAAAGAACAATAAAAAACCCAGAAAAGAGCTGAAACAGAGGGAAGCATTGTGCCTCAAGTAAATAAAGAATATAAATTAATGATGGTCAAGATGCTCGCCGGGCTGCAGAGAAAAGGCAAGAACTAAGTGAGACCCTTAATTAAGAGATAGCAAACACACACAAAATCAGAGTTCAAGAATATAATAGCTGGAAAAAAAAAAACACTAGAGGGAATCAAGAGTAGAAGATGGCATGCGGAAGGACATATCAGTGATATGGAAAACAGATTAAGGGAAAGCACCCAAAACAAACAGCAGAAAGATTTTTTTTTTTAATGAGGATAGGTTAAGGGATACTTTGGAAATATTAAGTGAGCAAAAATCCACATAACAGGGATTCCACAAGAAGGAAAAGGGGTACCAAAATTATTTGAAGAAAAGATAACTGAAGACTTTCCAAAACTGGAGAAGAAAACAGACATCTAGGACAAGAAGCACCGAGTTCCAAACATGATGAAACCAAGGAGCCCCACACTATGACACATCAGAATTAAAACGTCAAAGTTTAAAGATTAATAAAGAATTTCAAAAGTTGTAAGAGAGAAGCAAAAGTTACCTAAGATTTGAAAAACAAATCACAACAAACAAACACCTAAAGGTGTCAGCTGATATTTCAGCAGAAATTTGGAATGCTGGGAAAGAGTGACATGATATCTTCAAAGGCCTGAAAGGATAATCCCACGACCAAGAAAACTTTACCTGGAAAGATTATCATTAAGATTAGAAAAAAAAAGAGATAAAGAGTTTCTCAGACAGAAGATAAAGAAGTTTATCACCACTAATCAGCAATGCAAGAAATGTTAACGGGGGGAAATCATAATTAGATATTACAGAATTACGAATAAAAAGATGTAAAATATGACAACATACACATAAAATTTGGAGGAGGGACTTAAAAAAGTTACTCTTTGTATTTTATTTTACTAAAATAATATGTTTTATTTCATGTTTGAGAGAGAGAGACAGAGTGTTAACAGGGAGGGACAGAGAGAGGGGGAGGCACAGAATCTGAAGCAGGCTCCCGGCTCTGAGCTGTCAGCACAGAGTCCAACGTGCAGTTCAAACTCACATATTGTGAGACCATGACCTGAGCTCGAAATCGCACACTTAACTCACTGAGCCACCCACTTGCCCCAAAGGTTAGTCTTTTTAAATTTCTCGAATGTGTTTATATTTAAGTGACCACCAAATTAACATAGACTGCTGTTTCCTTGGGATGTTATATGTAAGCCTTGTGATAACAAACTCAAATCACAAAATACATGAAAAATAAAGAAAAAGAAGGCCAAGTAAAGCACAACACAAATCCATGTATGAGAAAGAAAGAGAGTACGGAAAAAAAGAAACAGAGACCTACAAAAGCAACCGGAAAACAAAGAACAAAATTACAATTAGTACATAACGGTCAACAATTACTTTAAATATAAATGGCTGAAGTGCTCCAGTCCAAATACGTAGGGTAACAGCATGGACAAAAAACAACACTCATCCATATGCTGCCTAGCATGGACTCACTTCAGACCTAGACACATACAGACTGAAAGTGAAGGGATGGAGATACATTTCCCGTGCAAATGAAAGCAAACAACAACAAGGACAACAAAAACAACATCAAACAACAACAATACCTCAGAACCAGGTAGCAACACCTATATCAAACCAAATAGACTTTAAAACCCTCAATAAAATATTAGCAAACACCTCTCAACAACACACTAAAATGATTAAGTGGCTTTTATTCCAGGGAAACAAAGATGGCTCATCCAATCCATCAACATAATATCCCTCCTCAACAAAACGAAGGGTAAAAATCATATGATTATACCAATAAATGCAGAAAAAGCATATGACAAAATTTAACATGTATTCACGGTAAAAGTTCTCAACAAAGTCAGAGGGGCAGACATGCCTCAACACATAAAAATATTATTTTATATATTGTTTATATTAAGTTCACACCTAACATCTCAATGGTGAAAAACTGAGAGCTTTCCCTCTAAGATCAAGAACAAGATAAATATGTCTACTTTTGCCACTCTTGTTTAATATAACACTAGAAGTCCTAGCCACAGGAATCAGATAAGAAAAAAGAAATTAAAGTCATCTACCTTTGTAAAGAAGCTGAACTGTCACTATCTACAGATGACATGAGAATATGCATAGAAAAGCTAACACTTTCCCCCAAAAACTACTAGAAGTAATAAACGAATTCAGTAAAGTTGCAGATACGGAGTTGATACACAGAAATTGGTAGGGTTTCTATATAATAATAATGAAGTCACAGAAAGAGAAATTAAGAAAACAACACCGTTCCTAATTGCACCAAAAAAAAGAGAGAGTAAAATAGCTAGGACTAAACTTATCCAAAGAAGTGAAAGACCTGTAGTGTGAAAACCATGTCAATGATGAAATTGAAGATGACACAAACAAATGGAAAGCTATCCCATGATCATGGATTGGAAGAATCAATATCATTAAAATGTCCATATTACTCATAATTATCTACAGTTTCAATGCAATCCCTATCCAGATACCAAAGGCACTTTTCACAGAACTGAAACAACTAATAGTAAAATATGTATGGGACTGCAAAAGACCCTGAAGAGTGAAAACAATCTTGAAAGACAAAACCATACCTGGAGGTATCAAAATCCCAGATTTCAAGATGTAGTACAAAGCTTCAAGTAAAGCAATTAGTACGGGTAGTGGCCCAAACACAGACACATAGATCGATGGGACAGAATAGAAAGTCAGGAAATAAACCCATGCTTATGTGGTAAATTAACCTGTAACAGAGGAGGCAAGAATAAACAATGGGGGAAAGACAGTCTCTTCAACAAATGGTATTGGGAAACCTGGAGATCTACATGCAGGTAGCTAGGACCTAACCCTAACGCTGGCCTGGGCTCTGGCCCTAAAGGAACCTAGCACAGATGTCTGAAAGAAATAACGGATTGGGGCCAATTACCATTGGGGAAAATCCTGTGTGGAAGTCACACTCTCTCCATGACATTTCCATGGCCGTGATGGAGATGGAGGAGGAGATCCTGAGACAGTTTCGGTCTGGCCCACCCATATGTTTGGCTCCGCTCTTCCAACGCTACCCCGACCCATAACCACACATGGGCCCTCATTTCAGTCCTGCAGGGAAATCACATCACTGTGGGTTGTTGGAGCAAAGGCACTTCTGGAGAACCAACCCTAACCCTACCCACTGCTCTGCCTCTAAGCGGGATCACCTTCTAAGGCTGAGAAAAGAAGCGGTGGGGCATGGATTCCTCCTTTTTCTACCCTGTGTTCTCTTCAGGACCTCAGGACATTGAATGCTGCCCACACTCACTGGCGACGATAGTCGGCTTTACTGACTCCACCAAATCAAACGCTAATCTCACCCAGAAACACTCTACAAATATCCCGAGAAAAAATGTTTAGTCTGGGGCACCCCATGGTCAACTCAAGTAGACACGTAATAATAACCATCACAGGGTCATTCTCGTTTTGCTTCCCTTCCCTCATTCACCTCCTATTGCTAACTTTCAAGTTCTGAAGTCGTTGCTTTTTATATTCTGACCAGTGTATAGCGTTAAGAGAAATTTGAGGAAAGTTGTCTTGTGCAGGGACTGGTGTTTCAGTTAATATGAAAATGTTTCCGGTCAGGTAAGGGAAAAAGATCTTAGCTAGGGCACCAACATACTCCATGGTACTTTATCAGGGTTGGCCCTCAGCTTTCCAAACCCTTAACATGCTAATGGGAAGGCAGTGTAACATGGGTGAGAGCATGCATGTTGGCATAGGAGCAGAGCTGGTGCCCATCCCAGCCACACCACTTGTGTTTGTGTTATCTTGGACCAATTACTTAACATATCTGAAAGTCAGCTGCCTAATTTATAAAATGGAAATAATAACAAAGCGTCAAAAAGTTTAAATGACAGTATTGGCAAGGTGCTTAATCCAACACCTGACAACACCGAACAAGTGCTCCACCGATGATAGCCATCATTATCCTCATTTGAACAGCTAAGACAGGCTAATATTCTGTGTGGGGTCAGATACCTACGGGTGGATCTCAGGTCTTCTGACACTGATTCTTTAATTTGGAGGGAGCCCAGGGACAGGATGGCTGAATGAGTACAAGGAGGTACACCAGTAAGCCATTCCTCTATCCACCCTTATTTGATAGTCCAGTTGTATATTCATCTCTTTCCTTCCACTGAAAGAAATGCAAATCCCTCCCTCTAGAAGAAATAATACACAGACGCTTGCATGTAATATTAAGTGTTAGGCTCTGTAAAACTGGCACATGCATCATCTCATTTAATCTCACAATGGCCCTTCATATGGGAGTCCTTATTCCATTTTCCAGGTGAGGAAATTAAGACCTAGGAAAATCAAGTGCCTTCCCCATAACTTGTTTATGACTGTGTTAGACAACAACCCTAGACTCCTACTCCATGTCCAGTGTGTTTTCTTCTGTGCCACAGTTTGTTCTCTTCCAAGGCGAACACTGCTAAAGAATCATTTGAGCAAAGCAGTAAAAAAAAAATCATTTAAGACGTCTAGTTTTCACCCAAGCACTGCTTTCTGGGTGACTTTGGTGTGTTTTCTCTCTGAGAAACAAAGGTGAGAAATTCCAAACCTCGGCCTTTGTTACGGAGTTATGAAGACCAGTAGAAATTAGTAAAGCTCACTGGCAGATTAAGGTTTCCAAGTTGAAGACATTACTTTGAATTCTCATATTATGGGTGTTAAAGTGGAAGCTGGGATTTCACATGGCTTTGACAATCGCCATCAATTCCTTTCTTCAAAAATTGACTGCATATTCTCACTCTTTCCTTTTTTTTCTTTTTTAACTATACTTCCAATCTGCCAGCTCGTCCCTAGTTTCTCCCTATGTCTAGCAATGGCCATTCTCCATATATCCACATTAAGTCTATCATCAAAGAAGAATAAAAAGATAAAAGAACAAAGCCAGAGAAGTAAGACTCAATACTAAAATGTAAATTGGTTTTACCACTTCTACTTCCAGCCAAATGTAATAACAAAAACTAGATTTATACTCCTTATGGAAGCAGCTAAAAGCGTAGACAAAATATATAAGAAGCTGTTCTCAAAACATCAGACATCAGGTAGTGAAGGGCAGTGATCCCTGATATTGGGAGATAAATGAAATGGTTCCTATAGTGCCCTAGCTTATTGACTAGGCGGGAATTTGAGTCTGTGGTTTAGAGAGGAGGAAACTGGCATAGCCCAACAGTTTCCCTGAATTGTAGAGGGGTTAGTCACTGATTCAGGAAGACTGCTATATTTCACAGAGCAGAGTACCAAAGAAGAGAAAGTTGTTCACAGAGAGAACTCCAGAGATTAACAGATTTCCTGCCTTGAGTATTCAACTGAATATGGATAAACTCTTGTGTATGAGGAAACTGAGACCAGGGGAAGGAACAATACCCACTGCCATACAGGGTCAGGAATATTGCCTGACAGCCAGTGTGGAAGACCTCACAATTTACATGCCATTTGGAAAATACTTGATTTTTGTGTCAGTACTGGACAAAATTATCCCTAAACTAAGTGCTGCCTGTGCCTTGCCCAAAGTATATTTAAAGAAAGACCTGAAAGGATCAAGCTATTTGTAAGTAACTAAACTATGTCCCAAAACAAAAACCAAGAATATTTTTAGGAATCTAGAAGTATCCAGCCTCTGACAGGCTAAAACTGACCATGTTTGGCAACCCATAAAAAATTATCAGGCATGCAAAGAAGCAGGAAACTAAGACACGTAAGGAAGGGGAACTCAACTGACACTGACCCAGAAATTACACAAATGATATAATTTATACATAAGAACATTCAAATAGTTATTATAACTATTATCAGTATATCCAAGAAATTATAGGGCAGAATGAGCATGTTAGAGACATGCAAGCAATATGGAAGACCTAAACCAAACTTCTCATGACAAAATCAATGACTAAAATAAGAAATCTGGTCTATGATTACTGAATGGAATTAAAGGCATATAGACAGTGCGGGAAAAAAAAAGTTTGATGAACCTAAAGACATAGCAATGGAAATCATTTGAAATGAAACACACGGAGAAAATGTGACTGCAAATCATCCAATATACATGTAATTGTATCTCCAAGGAACACAGACAAGAAAACTAATTTCAGTAAATAATGAAACTAATTTGAATTTATAGTTGTTAAGGTTGATGCAAACTAAAAATATATAGTTCCAATAAATTCAATGAACCTCAAGGACAGGAAATAGGAGGAAAACTACACCAAGGCACCCCACAATCAAATTGCTTTAATCCAGAGAAAGGGAGGAAAAGATTTCTCATCAGAACCAAAGCAATCTAGAATACAGTACGATAACTTTTTTAAAGTACCTAAAGTAGGAGACCATTATGATCTTGGATTAGGCAAACATTTCTTAGCTACACCACCAACAATATGATTCATTACAAGAAAAAAATATGATTGTTTGGATTTTATCAAACTAAAACTTTTGCTTTTCAAAGAACAAAGAGTTTGAAATAGAAGATTGAGGCTGGGAGAATATATTTACAAATCACCTATGTGAAATGGGACTTACATCTAGAACATATGGGCAATCCTCAAGATTCAATATTCTGAAGCGAAATAATCCAAAAAAAGGCAAAAGATTTGAAAAGACACATTACCAAAAAAGACATATGTACAGCAGATACACACATGAAAATGTGTTGAGCATCATGAGGGGAAATGCAAATATAAACTACAATGAGATAAATGAGATACAATGGGATCAACTACTACTTCATACCTACGAGATGTCTAAAATCAAAAGACAGGGCTCCGAAGTGTTAGCTAGGATATGAAAGAACTGGAATTCTCACATACTGCTGATGAGAATGTAAAAGTGATAAAACTACCCTGGCAAACAGTTTGACAGTATCCTAAAAAGCTGAACATGCAACCTATTCTATGATTCAGCCAAGTCTACTCTCAAATATTTTCCCTAGAGGGAATAAAGTTTATGATCATACAAAACAAAACAAAGCAAAACAAAACAAAACAAAACAAAACAAAACAAAACAAAACAAGAGAGAGAGAGAAAAGAAAAGAAAAAAAAATGAATGTTTATAGAAGCTTTGTTTTTAATAGGCTAAGGAGCAGCTGGTGCTTCAGTTGGTAGATTTCTTGATTTCTTGATTTCTGCTTGGGTCATCATCCCAGGGTCGTGTTATTGAGACTCACATTGAGCTCCAGACTAAGCATGGAGGCTGCTTAAGATTCTTTTTCTCTTTCCCTCTGCTCTTTCTCTTTCTCTCTCCCTCCCCCTCTCCCTCTCCCTCTCCATCTCCCTTTCCCTATCTCTCCCCTACCTCTCCTTCCACCCTCCCCTCTCCTTCTCCCCCCTCTCTCTCTAATAAAAAGAAATAAATACGCCAAATGTGGAAATAATACAAATGTCCACTGAAATGTGGACGGATAAACAAGTAGTAACAGACTATTGGAACACACAACACTATGGACAATATTCAAAATATCACGTGAAAGAAGTCAACTCCCCACCCCTAAAAAATAAGGAGTATGTCTTATATAATTTTATTTGTATACTATTCTAGAAAATGTAAGATAATATGTAGGGACAGAAAACAGACCAGAGATTGCCTAGGAATGGGAATCGGGAAGACGTGGGGGACGGAGGGATATCTAAAGGATACAAGGACATTTTTAGTGGGGACAGACATATTCTTTTCCTTGTTGTTATGTATACATTGGTGTATATGTAAACAAAATTTACCAAATTATGTAATTGTATTTATTAGTATTAATTATTAATTATTAATTAAGTAATTTATTTATTAGGGCTTTAAAAAAATTTTTTTAACGTTTATTTATTTTTGAGACAGAGAGACAGAGCATGGACAGGTGAGGAGCAGAGAGAGAGGGAGACACAGAATCTGAAACAGGCTCCAGGCTCTGAGCTGTCAGCACAGAGCCCGACGCGGGGCTCGAACCCACGGACCGTGAGATCATGACCTGAGCCGAAGTCGGACGCTTAATCGACTAAGCCACCCAGGCGCCCCATAGGGTTTTTTTTTTCAGAGAGAGAGCTGAAGCATTCATAACTGGGGGAGAGAGGCAAGGGAGAAAGAGAGAATCTTAAGCAGACTCCATGCTTAGCATGGAGCCCAATTAAGGGCTTGATCGAACCTGGGATCATGACCTGAGCCAAAATCAAGAGTCTGATGCTCAAGTGAGTGAGCCACCCAGGTGCTCCACCAGTTACGTACTTTAAATATGTACAGTTTGTGTATATCAGTTAAACATTAATGAAGTTGTTAAAAAAAAAAACATGATTAGATATTGTGACTTTTGACCTCTGGGGCTGCTATTTCAAACCTGGTCCACCAGCATCTACTGATTCTCGGAATCCCCAGTATCTCTCATTAACTCACATAAGTTCTTCAAAAAAAAATGTAACTTGGGAAAAGGGGAAATACCCTGGCAGTTATCACGTGTATCAATTATAAACATCACAACACTTAGAACTATGATCCATATATGAGATGGGTGATATAGCATATGTTTCCTTTAGACAACTTGGAGCTGGTTGAGTCCCAGCACCCCATTACCCTTGTACACTTGTTAATTACTTGTTTACCAGTTAATGGTGCTCTGCCTCCTTATACTGTATAAGAAGGGACTTGGTCTGTCTTGGTCACTTCTGTGTTTATAATGTTACAAAACCAGGCTGGAACGCTGGCAGAAAAACCAAGCGGCACTCGGAGATCTTCTTTGGGTTGCAGATCTTGGTGGAACGGCGGGCTCAGAGGACCCTGTTTCTCCAAACTTCTGAGCGCTGAATGCAAGTGGAGCAGGAAATTTACAATCATCAGCTGCCATATCTGTGGGGGTTTTCCTGCACACAGAAAACAAAGGAAGAAGAACCAGGAGGAGGGGTCTCTAAGATAGAGACCAGAGTTGTTTTAGTCCCACCGGCCATCTTTGGTGCAGTATTTTATTCACTTCGCCAACATTATCCCATTTTATGCCTTTTAAAACACCTTTTTAGTAGGTATCACCTTTCAGTTTTTTAGGTTGGTACCCTCAGAAGGCTAAGATGCCTGCAGTAGTTTGGCGAGCAACAGTGTTTTCAATAAAATGTACCATGGTATTCAGTATACAGGGCACAATGGATACAAGTAAAATTGGGGAGAAGGGGGGGCTCTGACAGGGCAGGAAGCCAGGATCCCAATCCGTGAGATCTCATTTGTTCCGTTGATTGGTACTTTACTGTTGTCAAAGTTGAATAATAATAATAATAATAATAATTATTATTATTATTATTATTATCATTATCATTATTATTATCATTTTTTTAGTTCCTTAATCTTAGTTGTAAGTATTTCTGACTGGTTTAAAAAATAGCAACATTCCTCCCCCGAAAAGATGCAAGTCCCTCCATTTTCTGAAGTGAGGAGGTCGGGAGCTTGTCTATTTTGGGGGGTTACTGCCACCAGAGAGTTTATTTGGTTTTCTAAGGTTACCAGAGAATCGACCACCCATTCCATGTCTTCATTTAGCTCTTGAGATAGTCTCATTGCAGAGCCAGGACCACCGGATGGGATCACGTTTGCACGTTCCCGGCCACTGGAGCGTGGCTTAGCTCCAGTCCCTGTCCTGGGTTCCTCTAAATGTCACCTCCCTTTCCTTCCTCTTGCGCAAGCCCAGCCCCCTCTGGACCCTCCACCAGCAGCAGGAAGGATACAGCCTTGGCCCAGAAACCACGGATGCCCTGGATAAGGGCACCTCTCTGCTGCAGATGTCGCTGCCGCCTCTGCCACATCCTGAGTTTGAGTCGAGCGTGCTCCTGGCTGGCTTGTTTATTCACCGGCTCTAGCTCTATCTGAAGGGCCTCCAGAGCCTCCAGAGCCTCCAGTGGGGAAGGGCAAGGACGGAGGCCTGACTCTACCTGCTCCTTCTTATCCTGCTTCACCTGCAGCTCCTGGGCTTCTTCCACCCATCGGCCTTCCTGCTCACTCGGCTTCTGTTCCTCCTCCTCCCGCTCCTCCTTGTCCTCCTTGCCCTCCACCTCCTCCTCGCCCTGCTGCTGCTCCTCCAGCGCTTCCTTCTCCTGCTCCTCTACCTCCTCGGTTTGCAATTCTGCTCTCCCTTTAATGGCTCGCACGCCTTCCCTTCCTCCTCCTGCTCCTCCTCCTGGTCCCCTTCCCCTGCCACTGCCGCCGCCAATGCCTCCACCGCCACCGCCGCGGCCGGCGCCGTGGCCGCCGCCGCGCCCGCTTGTATACCCTGCTGCTCCTGCTCCTCCCCTTTCATTTCCGCCAACTCCTCCTCCTTCCGCTCTTCCTCCTTCTGCTTGGGCTTCTGCTGCTCCTCCTCCTTCTAATCTTTTACTCCTGCTGCCTCTCCCCCTCTTCCTCCTCCTCCTCCTCCTCCTTCTGCTCTTCTGGTCCTGCTGCTCCCCCTCGCCCTTCAGGTCCTCCTCCTCGTGAACTTGGACCTTCTCCTTCCCCGGCTCCTGCTCCTCGTCCTCCTCCCCCTTCTTCCTCTGCTCATGCCCCTCTTCCCCAGGCGCGTCCTCTTCCGCGGCCGCCACCTCAACCTCCTCCTCCGCCAGGCCCCACAGCGCCTCCACCGCCACTATGTCATGCACCAGCGGCACCGATATCTCGCTGGGGCCGCCCACCTGCCTCTCGGGTCGGGCCTGGCCTTCCTGCACAGGCTGTTCGCTTGTGGCCTGCAAGCCTTCGGCCTGCGGCACCTCCGGCCCTGCCGGAGACCCAGTGTCCCCACGGGCCCTCGTCTCTCGACCGCCCCGTTCCCGGTCGAAGGCGGCATGGGGCCTCCGGGCATCCCCAGTGTTTCGGAAACACGAGTCGCGCAACATGCGGCCCCGGCCCGAGACACCAACTGTGGCTCCTACCGACGACGAAGCGGGAGGTGAAAGCACGGCCCCCCTCCCCAGACCCAGTGAGTGGCGCCCTGAGGGCAATGGCTGGCAACTCGCTCCCCCTTCCTCCCAGAGCCCAAAGGTCGAGGGGGCGCATGCGCATGCGCATGCGCATGGTGCTGTACCCAGGATGCCTCGGCGGTGGCTATCGCTGTGCCGATGCTGCCTCGGAGGCCTTTGTGGTGAGAGGTGTGCGCCTGCGGCTTTGAGGCTGAGGGAGCTCCAAGCCACGCCCAGGCCGCTTCACTGCCTTCAGGACCAATCATAGGGACGGTGGCGTGCGTGGCTTCGGCGGTCCCGCCCCTAGGCCACCCGGAAACTGGGGCGCGTCTGTTGCATAGGCAGGAAGGCTCTGGGCCCCGTGCAGTGCAACTCCTCCGGGGGGCTTGCAGCCGGCCCTCTGTGCGCTCTGGGTGCCCTGTTTGGCTTCTGGCCATGCGAAAGCTACCTTTGCATTCCACGCTGCGCTGGGCACGCGGCTATCTACACACACGGGTAAAGGGGGACCTCCCCGCTTTGCCCATTTACACCGCCACCTTTGTTCATTGTGCCCCTAGTCCGACAACTCCACTCAGCGGATCACCTTGGCTGTCCGGGAGACGCATGTCAGCTGTGCGCCTGCTGTCTGTGCACCCCGGTTTTCCATCTGCTCAGCCTCCTTTGCATACTCTCTACGTCCATCCTTGCTCCCAGAAGACATGTATGTCATGACAGCAGTCTAGCAGTGCACCGGCTAGGGAAGGTCGGTGACCAGAGGTGTGTGACGTGGAGAGGACGCCACACTAGGGGAGGCTGCGTATCATGCGCGCTGCTCTTGCCGTTTGTCCCCGTTGCCTGGAAAGTGACACACTGGCAAGCACACACCCCCCCTCTCATGATGGGCTGCCCATTGCTCCCGTGTGTGGCAGTGCACAGGAAAGACCCGTGACCGTGGGCCCTGGGATTCCTGGAGCTTGTGTCTGTCCCACAGACAGCGGTCCCCTTCCTCCCACAATGCTTGGCCATCTTCTCACAGGGACCCTCCCCAGGCCTTCGTTGGCCGTATGTCTGTTCATCCTGGTCCCATTTCCTTTACCACTCACTTAGGCGGCAGGCTGCCATGAGCGTGGGCGCTGGCTCAAAACACTGTCCCCCTGTGCCACAGGCAGCATGATTTCAAGGGTCTCCGAGAGGTACCGGGGGGTTGGGGGATGCAGTGTTGGGACCCAAGTGAGGGACACGCCCCAGGGTCTACATGAAGCCACATGACCACTTTGGGAAAGCAATAAGCTGCAGACGGTGTGCAGTGAGGGCGATGATGTGGTCTCCCTCCCTGTCAGGGCAGTGGTGATGTGGACTCCCTGCCGGTCTATGTCAGACAGCATAAGCTACACACACACACACCACACAGAGCCACTGCAGGATTGGAGGCTCGAGATGCATTGCCTGGCCAGGCACCACACTCATGCATTGCCTTTTCCCTTTGGTGGAATGCAGTGTTCCCCTACCTCTTTATGGGACCAGGAGGCTGCCAGGCAGGCGGGGGATTCTAGGATTTCCAAATTCGTGTGCCGGGCCCTCTGGCCAACATGTTGCTTCCGTGACACAGAAGAGGTTCCTCCAGACTCGCTGGGCTATGTCAGGATACGAACGGGGTACAGAAATGCTCCAGGGTGGCTGTGATATATGAGGCAGCACACCACCGCTTCAGGTGACAGCAATGCATAGAAACGCAGGTGGATGGGGGGGAGGCTGAACAGGTGGTAGGGGGCTGAGAGGGGGTGGCCAGTGTGACCGACAGAGAGGCAAACTCTTACCCAGAAAGGGAGAGGAACAGGTCCAGTGGTGAGCCCTCAAGCTGCCCTCAGCAGAGGACGTAGCGGGTGGGCAAGACAGGAAAGCAGGCCCAGACCCTGGTGCACCTGCCCTATGCAACTCACTCCCTCCAGAGAAATGGGGCCTGTCAAACTCCCACGCATCGCCGGGAGACCCCGTGGCAGGAACGTGGGAACAAATCTGGGTCCCAGGTGCAGGGACTGTCTGGGACAAGCAGGCAATGCCTTTCAGTTTGAACAACACCTACCACGGTATTGGGGTCCAGGGGCCGGGCCCCAACTTCGCAAGGGACTCTAGACCAGCCAGGCCTGTCTCTGCAGGGTCATCCAGGAGGATGTTCACCGAGACACATACGCTGGCTGGGACCACAAGGCCTTGCGATGATCTCCTAGGCCGCTCCAGGAGCAGGGCCAGACTTACTCATGCTCTCTGCTGCCTCCCTCCACTAACGCCCACTTCCTTGCAGGGAACTTTGGTCCTCCTCCACTGCGCCATGGGTGGCCCAACCCCAACTTGCCCCTGGCCAAGGCAACACAGGACGAGCGGACCCAGGCAAAGTCCGGGCTTTCCTCCTGTCATGAAAGGTGATCAGCTAGCTCCGTGTCGATCCCAGGCGCGAAGGGATTGCACTCGCTGCACTTTGGCACTGGAGCCCCCCCTTACTCACCAAGTCAGGAAAGCCCCCAGTCTCTTTCCTTCGCTTGCCAACGGCCTACACACACTCACTCGGGCACAAAGATGCACGGCCACGCGGCACGTGGACACAGACACGTGCACGCTGCCAGCACAAACGCTAGGTCTCAGGCAAAAGTACTCACAGGCGCCAGCCACAATACATTCACAGACACACTCTAGTGGACCTGTGCACTCACTCATGCCCTCTGCCACATCCCACTCACGAGGCTAGCTCCTCCTCACGACTCACACTTGCTTTCCCCCCTCACACAGCACGTGCATGTGTCCTGGGGCCCAACCTGGCTGAAAACTAGTTGCAGATTCAGGACCTCCATTGGGTCACGGAAGCTTGCATTGAGATGCCAAGGAAAGAGAGCCACAACTGATACCAACCTTCCAGTACCAATGGCACCAGAACATGGCATGTGGAGAAACACCAGCTACGACTAGGTTCCCTGCCTCCTCGGCTCCTGCCCTTTCTTCAGACCCTCTCAACACTGGGCAGTCCCTTGGGTTTCAGTACCTCCCAGCTGGCTGCAACCTACAGGGCAAGGGCCAAGGGACTGACCTTTCTCAGTTCACATGTATACCCAGCTTGTGTGGGCTGCCTGGAGGCAGTCACGGCTTAGGAGGTCTGGATGTGCTCTGACCCCTGGTACTTGTGCGTTCCTTTGTGTGTTCCCCTGCAGCCCTGTGCCATCAGCAGCCTACTACGTCCCTATGGACACGCACAGCTCACGGAAACCCAGATGCACTGATACTGTGCAAGGACAGCACAGAGACAGAGAAAGAGAGATGGAGGTGCGGGAGGGAGGAAGCGTTCCCTCAAGAAAATGATCACAGGGACTCAGAGACAGACAGAGGCCAGAGGGACATGGAAGGAGGCCGAAGAAGGAGAGTAAGTCACCACTAGAGACAGCCACAGAGGGGGAGTGTGTGTGTGTGCCCGTGCCCGTGCGTGTGCGTGTGAGTGCGTATGAATGAGTGAAATTGTCTGGGACTGAGACAGGGGTGTTGCCACGATTCCTGGACTCTCGAACGCCCTCTTCCAGCAGAATGGAGGCCCGGTATTGTCAGGAATCTCAGCGTTTTCCGGAACAGGACTCCCTTGCTTTGGGGCCCTAGCCCATCCTCAGGCTAGGGCCATAGAGCAGAAGGAGTGGGAACTTGAGGCATGAGGCTCCAGACTAGGCCCAGCAGGTGGAGTGTCAAGGCCCAAGGTTTTTAAATGCCTGCCGCCTCCTTCTGGAGCCCACCAGCATTTGGGAAGCACGCCCACGGCCCCGTGGCCCTTCGGACACTGAAGTGGCTGTGGCTGTGGCTGTGGCTGTGGCTGCGGGGGAGGTGGGGGAGAGGCAGAGGCAGAGGCAGTGAACTTTTTGACCATGGGTCCTTGGGGTGAAGGCGCTCCAGGCCAGACCCAGACAGTTGGCTGCTGTTCAGGAACAATCAGCTGGAGGGCAGTGGGCGTGGCTCCAGCATTTGAGCCCCTGCCTCCCCTCCCAGGTCTGGAGCAGGTTCTCTGCCTCCCCCTCCAGGGTGACCTCCCTGTTTGGTACATGCCCTTTTCCGCTTTGTCACCGACCGCAACTTTCCTGTGGGATGTCTCATATCGGAGAACTGGTGCTACAGATCTCACCTCTTTGGGGAGGAGCCCGGATGGCAGACAGCATGGAAGCTTCTTAAGTGTCTCGCGTGCATGAGATACAGCCAGACCAACACTAAACCATCCTACCCACCCAGGAAACTGACTGGAGGATTAGCACAGCAATCTGCATATCCTGAACCACCGAATTCAGCAGGTACGTGGCATGCAGAAGTGAACTTGGAGAGCGAGGAGGCATGGGAAGGGAGGTGCTTTTGTGCGCGGAGAGGCGAAGGAGACTGGGCAGGTGGAAATTTTACTAACTTTCTTTAATACTCTTCTACATTATTCTTTCCTTTTGTGTCTATATTCACAGATTCTATTTTACTCCCATCTTCTCCTTTTAGTCTACTTCAGTGTATTGATTTTTCAAATTCTCACAACATTTCCCTTTTTAATATTTTTTATTAGTATTTTCTAAATTTTTCTCCACTCCCACGTTTTTTTCTCTCCTGTGTCAAAACCACTTTCAACACCCACGTGAAACATGCCTAGAATCTAGCATCATTCATTCCATTATTCACATGTGTGTTTTTAAGTTTTTACTTTTAACATTTTATAATTTGAATATTTCATTGAATTTTCTACCTCATGAGTTCCTTTTCTCCATTCAAAATGACAAAGGGAAGGAATTCACCCAGAAAGAAAGAGCCTGAAGAAACGAGAGCCAGGGATTCAACCAACACAGACACAAGCAAGATGTCTGAAGCAGCATTTAGAAGCACGATTATGAGAATACTAGCTGCAGTCCAATGTAGATTAGAGTCCCTTTGTGCAGAGACAAAATGCAGTAAAAACTGGCCAGAATGAAATTAAAAATGATATAACTGAGCTGCAATGACGGATGGATGCAGCGGTGTCAAGGATGGATGAGACAGAACAGAGAATCAGCGATTCAGAGGACCAACTTATGGAGACTATGGAAGCAGCAAAATCGAGGGAGATTAAGGAAAAGAGCACGATTGAAGAATTGGAGAAATCAGTGACTCATGCAGAACGAAAAACAACATCAGAATCATGGGGGTCCCGAAGAGGAAGAGAGAGAAAAAGGGGTAGAAAGGTTATGTGAGCAAATCATAGTGGGAAATTTTGCTAACCTGGGGAAAGACACACCATCAAAATCCGGGAAGCACCGAGGACCCCATCAGATTCAACAAAAACTGACCCTCAGCAAGGCATATCATATTCAAACTCACAAAGTACTCAGGCAAAGAGAATCATGAAGGCAGCAAGGGAAACAAGTCCCTAAACTACAAGAGAAGACAGATCAGGTTTGCAGCAGACCTATCCAGAGAAACTTGGCAGGCCTGAAAGGAGTGGTAGGATACGTTCAAAGTGCTGAATTAGAAACATCCACAGTGAAGAATTCTTTATCCAGCAAGGCTGTCATTCAAAATAGAAACAGAGGAAAAAGGTTCCCAGATACACAAAATTTAAAGGAGTTTGTGACCGCTAAATCACACCTGCACGCAATTTTAAGGGGGGACACTCAGAGGGAAATTGATATCTATCTATCTATCTATCTATCTATCTATCTATCTTTATAATTATATTTATATATACAAATAGATATAGAATTATATATATAGATGTATATAGACATATACATATCGATATAGATATAGATATATAGATACAGTTAATACAATACATATACATATACATATACATATACATATACATATACATATACATATACATATACATACACATACACATACACATACAGATGGAGATGGAGACGTAGATATAGATATAAAGATATATAGATATGTTTTCCTCCAACTCTTCAAACAAGATAATGGCCATAAAATCGTGTCTTTCAGTACTACTTTAAACGTCAGTGGACTGAATGCTCCAATCAAAAAACATAGGGGAACAGAATGGATGAGAAAACAAGTTCCATCGATATGCTGTTTACCAGAGACCCACTTTAGATGTGAAAACAACTTCAGAGTGAAAAGAAGGGGATGGAGAATCATCTGTCATGCTACCCGTCAACAAAACAAAGCCAAAGTAGCCATACTTCTATCAGACAATCTAGACTTTAATTTAAGACTGTGTCAAGTGATACACAAGGGCATGATGTCATAATTCAGGGGTCTATCCACCAAGAAGACCTAGCAAATGGATACATTTATGTGGCGTATTTGAGAGCAACCAAATATACAAACCAATTAAACGCAAACATAAGGAACCTCATTCTTAGTAATGCCATCATAGGAGGAGACTTCTATGCACTCACTCACTGCAATAGACAGATCATGTAAACGAAAAATCAACAAGCAAACGGGGGCTTTGAATGACACACTGGACAAGATGGGCTTCACAGATATGTTCAGAACATTTCATAATAAAGCAGCAGAATATACATTCTTCTCCGGTGCTCATGGAATATTCTCCTCTATAGATCATATGCTGGGGAAAACAGTCATCCCTAAGGAAGTTCAAAGAGATCGAGGTCACACCGTGCATATTTTCAGACCACAACACTAAGAGACTCGAAATCAACTACAAGAAACAATTTGGAAAGGTAACAAATACTGGGAGACTGAAGAACATCCTACTAAAGATTGAATGGGCTAAGCAAGGGTTGAAAGAGAATATAAAAAGTATACGGAAGTCAATGAAAATGTATATGGAAGTCAGTGATAACACCACAACCCAAAACCTCTGGGACGCACCAGGGTCGGTTATAAGAGGACCTATCTAGCAAGTCAGGTCTTCCTAAAGAAGAAAGAAAGATCTCAGAGACACAACCTCACCTTACGCCTTAAGAGGCTGTAAAAAGAACACCATACGAAACCCAAAACATTCAGGAGACAGAAAATAACAATGATTAACGGAAATTAATGCTATTGAAACCAAAAACCAAACAAAACAAAAACAAAAACAACCTCAAACAAACAAACAAACAAAGAAACAAACCAAAATAGGAGAACAGATCAATGAGCCCAGAAGCTGCTTCTTTGAAGGAATTAACAAAATTGATAAGCCAGTCATCAGTTTGATGAAAAAGAAAAAGGAAAGGGCCCAAATAAAGAAACGCAAGAATGAAAGAGGAGACATCACAACCAACACAGCAGAAAGGCAAACAATAAGAAGAGAATATTAGGAGCAATTATTTGCCAATACAATGGGCAATCTGGAAGAAATGGACAAATTCCTAGAAATATATACACTACCAAAGCTGAAAGAGGAAGAAAAGGAAAATTTGAACAGACCCATCACCAGTAAAGAAATCAAATTAGTAATCCAAAACCTGCCGAAGGAAGAAGACTGCAGGGCCAGATGGCTTTCCAGGGGAGTGCCAGCAAACATTTAAGGAAGAGTTAACACTTATTCTCTTGAAGCTGTTCTCACAATAGAAATGGAAGGAAAACTTCCAAGCTCTTTCTATGAAGCCAGCGTTACCTTGATTCCAAAACCGGAAAGAGACCCCACTGAAAAGGAGAACTATAGGCCAATTTCCCTGATGCACATGGATCACATGGATGCAAAACTCCTCAACAAGATATTAGACACTCGGATCCAACAATACATGAAAATGTTATTCACCACGACCCAGTGGGATTTGTACCTGGGACGCAGGGCTGGTTCAACATCTGCAAAACAATTAACGGGATTCCTCACATCAATAAAAGAAAGGACGAGAACCACAGGATCCTCTCAATCGATGCAGACAGAGTGATGGACAAAATACAGCATCCTTTCCTGGTAAAACCCCTCAAGAAAGTAGGGATAGAAGGAGCACACATCGAGATCATAAAGCCATGTATGAACGACCCAACGTGAATATCATCTCAAGGAGCAAAAGCTCTCAGCTCAAGTCACGAACGAGACAGGAATGTCCACCGCCTCCACTGTTATTCAACACAGTATTGGAAGTCTTAGCCTCGGGCCTCTTCATCCTTCTGCTCCCCCTCTGCAGCTACTGCTCTTCCAGCCCTGGCTCTACCTTTCCTCCTCCTCCTCTTCTTCCCTCTGCTCACGTCCTCCTCAATTTCCTCCCCAGCTACTACTGCTCTTCGACTCGTGCTCCTCCTCTTGCTCGTCCTGGACTTCCTCCTCCTCCACTTCTTCCCTCGCCTGCACCCGATCATTCACTCGTCTTCCTCCTCCTGTAACTCCTCCCAGTCCTCTTCCTCCATCTGATCCTCCTCGTCCTTCACCTCTTCCTCCTCCTCCAACTCTTCCTCCTAGGACTCTTCCTCCTTCTCCAGGTCCTCTCCTGCTACCGCCCTTCCTGCCCTACCTCTGACCTTTCACCTCTTCTTCCCTCTGCTCTCGTCCTAGTCGACTCCGTCCTCCAGCTGCTCCTGCTCCTCTGGCCCGTAATCCTCCTCTTCCTGGTGCTGGACATCATCCTCTTCCATTTGTCCTTCTCCTGCACCCAGTCATTCACTGCTCCTTCTCCTCCTCCTCTTCTTCTAACCCCACCCAATCCTCTTCCTCCAACTCCTCCTGCTCCTCCTCTCCCTCCACCTCTTCCTCCTCGGGCTCTTCCTCCTTCTGCTCCTACACTTCTACTCATGCTCTGGAACCCTGGCTCTATCTTTTCTCCCCACCCTCTTCCCTCTGCTCTCGTCCTCCTCAACATCCTCCCCCAGCTGCTCCTGCTCCTTTGGCTCGTGCTCCTCCTCATCCTGGACATCCTCCTCCTCCACTTGTTCCCTCTCCTGCACCCAATCATTCACCCTTCTCTTCCAGCTCTAACTCCTCCCAATCCTCTTCCTCCAACTCCTCCTCATCCTCCTACTCCTCCTCGTCCTCTTCCTCCTCCAATGCTTCCTCTGGACATCCTTCTATTCTCCAGGCACATCTTTGTCCCTTAAGACTACCACAATCTCCTCTAAGGACGGGAGCAATAGATCTCGCACTGCCCCCAAGTCATCCGCAATGAGCACCGGACCCTGCGGATGGGCTCTCACAAGCCTTTGTGTCCCTGCAAAAGGAGCCTGGCAACCTCCCAGGCCTCCCGGGGAGACTCGGTAGTGGGACCCTGGGAGCAGCGACGGGATCCCCGGTGCAGCGACACCCAAGGGATGGTCATATCGTGCTCTGTCTTTTCAACAACACCTACAGCAGTATCGGACCTAGAGGCCGGGACCCAACGGGCCTCACACGCGACCCCTGACCAGCCAGCCTTGTGTCGGCAGCGCCATCCAGGAGGAAGCTCACCGACACATATGCCAGGCCTGGGACCCCAAGGCTCTTCGATCACCCCCTAGGCGGATAAGGTCAGGCCTAGGTTACTGCATGGGACCTGATGCATCCGTACAGTCGTCCCCAGTTCCTTGTAGGACAGGTCGGACATCCTCCACTGGGCCATGGGGTCTCCATGCTGTCAGCTGGCAGCAGCCAACACATGACCAGCGGTACTGCGACACCGTCAAGCCTTTCCTCTCATGCTGGACAGTGGCCGCGTGTTTACCGAAAGCCCTGTATGGGGGCAACGGGCTGCGGGGAAGGCAGGTAGGTGGGTGGCCAGGCACAGACGAGACCACCCGCTGCGATCCCGCAGGGTCACTGGGACTTCACTTCCATCTGGCCCACAGGCAAATTCTAGGGATGGGGCTTTGGGGGCGGTGCGGAAGCCTTGCAGCTTCAGCGTCAAGGAGCTCGGCACACACACCTGTGGGCACAGCCGGCAGCAGACTGGGACCAGTGTTCCTCCCTAGGCCCCTTTGACCCTCCACCACCTGAGAAGAATACTGGAGGGGCTGTACGGCTTTAGACTCCCCAAAGCGCACACACAGTGGGCCATGTGCTGCCCACTGTGGTTTGGGGCAGGGCGGGGGGAGCCCGGTCAGAATCCTGACCACAATGTCCACAGCATCCTCTGTCGACATGCAACCGCTGAGATACTGAGAAAGGAACCCAGTTCCCCATTTACATGAGGCCAGGAGTCGACAAAGCCTGAGGCTAATCAGGGTCACCCGCACAGGGACTGAGAGGCGCATTCTGGCACCACTTACATGCAAGGGGAACACAGTTCTGGGACACACCTTGACATGTCCCCAGCCCAACTGCAGCGACAGTGGTGATCTTGTGCTGCGGGGAGAGGTGTTGCTGGCAAGGAACTGTCCCCTCAGAGAGCAGCTGGTAGGCTGCTCACCTGCCCGTCCACACATGAATCACGCACACCACCCTGCTATGGCACCCCTGGGGGACTCAAGTCACCTGAGGTCTAGGGTCCCAGCTCCTCCCTTTCCCTGGGCCTGGTGCACAGGAAGCAGAGAGGAGAGCCCCAAGGAAGAGCTGACTGGTGACAAAACATGGCTCGTCTGCCAAGAGCAGAGATTTTTGCTAGACGGCTCCCTCCAGGGAAAGACCTACGCCCTCTGCACACCACGTAGCCTGACAGGTTGGGTTCCCTAGCTACCCTGTGCACAAAGCCTGGGCACACCATGTAGCCCCTACGTATTTGCTACTGTCGGCCCACCAGAGCCACTCAACACACACACACACACACACACACACACACACACACTCACTCCCACATAGACACACACTAACACACACACAAGCACACTTACTCACAAGTGGTCCACTGGCCACTGGACACAGGCTTTCCTCCCCTCGGCCCCCCTCTTGACCTTGCACCAATCTCCCTTTTGCATCCTGACTTGAGCCCCCTGGCACAGCAACGATTGCACCCATCCCAGCGATTACCATCAGGACTCAGGAGGGAAGGGACTGCACTCTTGTATTCTGGCACCTGACCGTCCCACATAAGCACCTCATTCACACAGACCGCTGTGTCTCTCCTTGTCTCTCCAGTGGCCTAACCACCCACTCCTGCACAGACAGAGACACACCGCTACGCAATCGCACAAACATATGCACGCTCACACTGCCGGCACCACCACGGATCTCAGGCCCAGTTTGCCACAGACGCCCACACACACTCGCACGAACTCACGCTGGATCTCTGCCCTCGTGCGTACTCTCTCCATGAATTCCCACTCATAAGCCTCGCTGCTGCCCACAACCCACACCTGCCCCTCCCCCTCACACATCTCCCATCCTGAGCCACTGTCTGAGGACAGGGCTCGGGGTCAAAGGAGCCCCGGGTGTGGGAGGCAGCAGCAAGGTATACTGGCATCGACTATGAGAAGCCTGCCTGCTCCTGAGTTGTCCGGGGACATGTGGTCTTCGCTCTGATCCTGAATGGAGGCTTTGCTGACTGGATTCTATCTCACCAAGGACACAGCACCCCTCTGGGATCAAGGGTCCTGGCTGAAACCCCCCGAGTCCTGGCCACACTGTACCAGGACCCAATGGACCAATTTGGTCCCACTGTGCAATCCCCTTCCCTGCCTTTCGGCTCTGGCCTATACAATAAATCTCCAAATAACAGGTCTGTCTCTTCCTCCTCCTCCTTCCAGGCTCTTCCTGCCCAAGAAGGCAGGCCTCTGTGCACATGGCAACACCGGCCCCACGCCAGTACTGCACCTCTCCTGCACACACAGAATCACCCGGGCAGCGGCTAGGACAGTCACACTCAGGTCCCGTTCTCGTCGAGCCTCCTTGCGTCCCCCATAAACACACACAAACACATACACACACACACACACACACACACACACCAAAAACAGAAGGGTTTTTAGCTTCCTGTATGTGTCAACATAAACATCGTGGAAACTCTTCAAGGCTGCCACACGTTATCTCTTCCTCAATTCTCTCCGGGGCACGTAGAAGACAGGAGACTCATCCACCCATCTCTTCCAGCACTGGTGGCGTCCTCCATTGTTTCTGCATGGGCAAAGATAGAAGCTCTGCACCATTCACGCCCACAAAGATGCAGAGCCCCTGACGCATGTGGGCACACACAGACACATTTGCGTACACGCACACACACGCACCCCCACGCACCAGACACCAAGAATGATACGGGATATTTGCAAATACATCCCAGATGGTGTCACTCTTGTGCCTCTCCCTTTTGCGATCCCCCTTGCTTTCTCACCCAGGGATTCATTTCCAGCCCCCAATGGCCTTGGACCAGTTCTAAGAATGGCTGTCGGGTTGCGGGAGGACATGGCGTGGTGGGGCACATGGAAGGAAGTGAGAGATTCTCACCACAGTGGCGCCTGGGGACACGGCAGCTCCTGACCCAAAGACTGGCAGGCAAATCCAGACTGAAGGAGCAGGGGGAAGCCCGGGACAGGGCGGACATCCACGGGGAGCATTGTGGTGAAGCACTGCTCCTCCCGAGTTGCTCTCCAAAGCCCCAGCCCACAGCACAACTGCATTTGGGTTGCAGGCTTCGACCCTCTGTGTGTTTGCAGCTGAGTCTCTGCAGGTCCCCTGTCATCCTCCCACCCTCTCCCCATGCTACCTGTGTCCCTGTGTCGGCGGACCTTCCATTTGCAAGCCAATGCGTGGCCCACGTTCCCTTGCCCATACAACACGCAGGTCAACACACCGCATACTGGGGTTCTCACCGACACGTGAGCACGTCAGATCACTGTCTTCTGGTCCCTTCCTCCCTCAGGTAGTACTGCAGGGGATTGGGCCACAGGTCCTCGATGATGATCTGGAAGAGGACACAGGCCGGCGCCACAGTGGGCATAGCCCACTCTCCTCTCTGGCCGGGGGCCACCCACATCCCCACTGCTGACGAAGGCCTCAGGGGCCCCACCTCGGCAATCCTGTTCGCCCCTGGGCAGCTGTGCTCACACAGCCAGTTGAACAAGTTAAGGCTGGTGGGGTCATGCCTGTGACTGGGAGCTCCACGTTCATAATCCCAGAACCACTGGACTGGAGTGGAACGCGATGTCCTGTAGCCTGCAGGAAGAGAGGATTTGAGGAGCAAGCTGATGGCCTCCTCCGCACCCACCTGCCCCTCCCCCTCCCCCTCCCTCCTGCCCCTGATTCATGCTCCTCATCCCCCTGCCCCGCACCATCATGGGACCCACACCCTACCAGCAAAGCTCAGCTGATACTCCTTAATGATCACTGGGTTCCGGAAGTACGGGTTGGCCCCAAAGAAAAACATCACTCTGCAGCGGTACTTGGGATGGCCCACTTCTTCCACCTGCCGTGAGCAATGGGACAGGAGGGGGCAAGTGTCCTCCCTCGGGGTCCTGAGCTACTTGCCTGGCTGTGAGGGTGAGCACCTTTGCCTCACCCTCTCCTGCCCAAATCCCACCCCCGACGGGACGGCCCCCAGCCACAGCCTCCCCGGTCTCACCTCCAAGTCGACCACGTAGCTGAGCACGTCTTTGTCCTGGGCACCGATCATGGCCGACAACTGGGGGTGATTCAGAATCTGTGCTGTGTCAAGGAGCTGTGCCTTCAGATGCTGTGGAAACAGACACAGCCCCCCTCCAACCCTCCCAGGCTAAGAGCAAGGGACTAGATCACGGCATGTGCAGAAAGACCAGGAAACACTAGTCCCCACACTCCTCAGCCTCTGCAGATGCATCAGACCCCATCGACACTGGGCAGTCCGTTGGCTTCCTGTACCTCCCACGCTGTCTGCACACAGCAGGGAGAGACTCCACTGCCTGCACGCCTCACAGTTCCTTCCTATATCTGACCTGTGTGGGCTGCCAGCAGCCCATCATAGCTTGTGATGTCGGCATGTGCTCTGACCCCTCCTCACGGCTGGGTTTCTTGGCATATTCCCGTGAAGACCTATGTTGTCACCAGCCTCCTGAGTCCAGATGGAATAACATGGCTTACAGGAACCCGACTGCACACTTACGCTGCAAGCAGAGGGTGTGGGAGGGAGAAAGAGATCGAGAAGCACGGACGAGGAGGGCCGAGGAGGGAAAAGGATTAGACACAGTGACACAGCCAGTCCGGAGAGAAAGACATGGGTGGGACCGAGCCGGAGCCTGAGGACAGAGAGGGAAGCAGGGGTGGAGATACCAGGAGAGAATCCTCTCTGTGTGTGTGTGTGTGTGTGTGTGTGTGTGTGTGTGTGTGTGTGTCAGGGTCTGAGGAGGCAGCTTGTACCCCATTCGGAGTGGGTCTCAGTCGTCCTACTGTCTGGCAAAGGGGCGTGGCGTGGTTCCACTAAAGGTCACGAGTGTGTGTCTGAAATGCTCTCTTTTGAAGGAACTGCTAGGAAACGTGCACAGCCTGTGAATGTGAAGGTGGGTGTGCGGCCTGCGTAACTCTCCCATTTTGCAGCGAAATATTTCCTTGCCTTATCTGCTCTGAGTGAAGGCTGCTTTGTGCTACCCTAGCTCTGGTAGCATGGGGACACATGGCTCGTGTCTGCAAGTAATATTTGAGACCAGCCTGCAGGCCAACGTTGGCGGAGACCTAGAGGAAACAGACCCAGTCACCAAGTCCCCCCATCCCCAACAACCGCCCCTGTCCAAGGCCTTACACTGGATCCCAGACCACACCAACCCAGGGCCAGGGACCATTCCCCAGCTCTCCTCTCTGGGGGCCATCGCCCTGAGGCACCCTGCTCTCAGTGCCCAGCCCTCCTGCACAACAGCCCCCGCCATCACCCACCAGCACAAGGAAGGATACCGCCTGGGCCCAGAAGCCAGGGATGTGCTTGATGATGGCCCTTCTGTGATCCAGGTAAGAAATCTGCCTCCGAAGAATCCTGCGCTTCAGCCGCCATAAGGCCCTGGAATCCTGGGCATTCCCAGCGCTGATCTCCAGCTGAAGACGCTCCAGTGCTGCCAGCGGGTCCTGGGCTGAGGCAGGACGCAGCGCTGGCTCTTGCTGCTGCAGCGGCTGGGAGAGCTGGGGCCCCTCCTCCGCCTCTGCATCTGCCTCGCGCTTCTCCTCTTGCTCCTGAAACTCCTCCTGCTGCTGTCTCTCAACTTCCACCTCCTCCTCCTCGTGCATGTCCTCTGCTTCTGGCTTGGCTTCCTCAGAATTCTCCTCTCCAGCCACCTCATCCTTGGTCGCCTCACCGTCCTCTTCCTCCTCCCCGATCACCACCTCAGCCGCCACCATTCCGTCATCCAATATCAGCACCAATTCCTCCGCTGGGCTTGCCACCTGTATCTCACACCCGGCCTGGGTTTCCTGCACAGGATGGGCGCTTGCCGCCCCTGAACCTGGGGACTGCGGCCAGCCCACGCCCTCCAGCGCCCCTGCATTCCCGCGGGGCCGGGACTCTCCACCTTTCGCATCCGGGACGATCAGGGCCCAGGGTCGGCGGGAATCTCCGCTTTGTCCGGACCGCGACACGCTGGCCATGACGCTCGGCCCCGGCCCCAGTGTAGCTAGGGCAGCCTCAGGACAAGGACAGGAAACGGCAGCAGGTGGGGGGAGCCTTGGCCGCAAGACCATGAGCTCCCTGAAGCCTCCCGCCGCAGCCCGCCAAAGTTGAGCGCAGGCGCACAGGCTCTGGGATTTGAGGACTCCGCATTGGCTGTGGCTGCTGTGGAGGAGGGGCCGAGACAGAGGCAGTGAAGAGTGTGCGCATGCGGCCTGGGGGCGAAGTGGTTCCAGGGCAGGTCAGGCCAGCTGGCCAGGTTCGGGGAGCAATCAGTTGCAAGACAGCAAGACAGGGTGCTGGCCGCCAGCAAGCGCGCGCCAATGGCCGGTCCAGGCTCTGGAGCGAGTGCCAAGGTGCCAGCGTGGCCCCCGTTTGCCGCATGTCCTCTTCAGCGCTGTCACCTTCCAGGCTTCACTTGCGAGGTCCCCGGTATCGCGCAGTCTGTGGTCGCTTGTACACCCTTTCCCCAGAGGCCTCACTACGGGCACCAGAGCATTCAGCACAGGATCGTCCACGCCGTGAGCCACTCCCTGCTCCGTCCCTTGCCCCTTCTTCATGAAGCTGGGGCAAAGCCTGGAGAAGTCCTTAGTGTCACGCCTACCGGGGCCACATGGCCGTCCGCACGGTATCTCCTCCTTGGCCGTCAGGCTGAGGGCGGCGGTAAGATGGGTGCCCACCCAGAACCAGTGACACCCACCCTAGACCCACCCCACCGCCATGTCCTTGCAAGAAAACAGCTCAGTAGACCTCACTGCACTGCAATTCAGAGCAAAGAACAACCCCCAGAGCACCATCTGCCACTGGTGCCCTACTGATCTCCGTACAGAGCGCCAGGGAGATGGGGTAGTAGGATTTAGCAGCTTGCTCCGGTCCTGAAATCTAACCTTCCACTAAAAGGAGGACGACTCCAACCACGCAGGGCACGTAGGGGCCCTTCACCGAGAATTGCAGACTTGTCTGTGTCTGTCTCTGAGAAAGCCCTGTGCCTGCTTTCACTAGTACAGGCGAAAGCAGACGAGTTCCCTTCCCATTTCCCAGGCACCAACAAGAATTCTGAAGAAGCATGCACCCAGACACAGAAGGTCCACTGAGAGAGACAGCGAAAAAGAGACACACAGAGAGACAGAGCTATAGAGGGAGAGAGAGAGACACGTGCTAGCAGAGCAGATGAAGGAAGGACGAGTGGAGGGGAAGACCGGCCTGGAGAGGGAGAGTCCGGGGAGATTGGCGGGAGAGACAGGGAGGAGGAGCAAGACAAGAAGAGACAGAGGGTCACCTATTACAAGGAAGACAGGCGGAGACAGGGGGAGGCATTAGTGATGGAGAGGAGGGAGACGAAGACAAAGAGAGCTGGAAGGAAAGTGGGAGGGAGGGACAGGAAGAAGACAAGGGAGGGGGAGGTAAGGAGAGGGTAGGAGGAAGGAGAGCAGGGGCAGCCGAGGCGGAGACAGGTGGGCTGACTCTGAAGACAGGGCAACTGCAGTGTGCACTTTCACCTGGTGAAATTCACCTGTGCAATTTGCACAGAGACGAATGCTGTACAGTGGTCAGCCCTCAGCACAAAAGGCACCGCTCCCACCTGGACCTTAAGGGCAGTCTGAAACGATCGCTGAACTAGAAGGAAGCTGCAATGAGGTCATTTGGGGTGAGGAAGAGGGCACCGCAGGGAAGAAAACAAGGACCCGTTCCCCACAGGGCTGCTGGAAGCCCTGCACTTACCAGCAGGAGACAGGAAACGGGACTGCCGGAAAGACACAGCAGAGATTTAGGCACAGCACGTGCGGGAAGAAATCACGTCCCAAAGCTCGGCAAATTCAAGCAAAAGCAGAGGCTGCACATCCATGAATGTCAATGCTTTCCGAGTGGAACCAACGAAGTTCTCACAGATGCCCAGGAAATGTGCTCAACTCTGAGGCCCCCTCGCCTCTGGCAAGCTTCTCATCCAAAGCGACTCATCACAGAGAAAGGGTGGACCGTGAGCAAAAGAGCCAAGGTCTCCTTCGGATCCCCGGACGCAGACAGGTGATCCGCCCAGTAATTTCAAGCCAACGTATGGTGATAAAGGTTACCTTCCACCACAGTGATGGAGGAAACTCGCACCCGAGGGGAGGACAATGAGTGAGAACCGCATCCCAGGCTGTAAGCTAAGGACAGACCATCAAGCTGTATTGGAAGGTCACGAGACCGTGACTCAAATGTCTGTACAGACACAGAGCGTCTGCAGAAGCACGAGGGCTGGATAGTTGTAAGCAGGTAGCAGGATTTCTAAGTCTGGGCTGCCTGTATGATACGAAAGGCTAACACGTGCAAGCAGAGCTATGCCCATGTGATGCGGATCAGCCTCCTGAGGCGGTACTTTGTACCCTGTGGAGGACCTGGGAGACGCATGCAGGCGGGCTCCTTGTGCACCTCTGCCACCAGGCACACATGTGGGAAATGTAGGGCCAAAGGGTTTGCCGCCGGGCTTAGTGTGGCTCACCCTTCTGCGGGTGCATTGAGCATCAGTGCAGAAAGCACTGGGCTCACTGAAAGAAGCCAGCCCCTGACAGAAGCACAGTGGTGGTGAGCCCTGCCTGATGGATTCCTGAGGAGACTAAAGGAGTTAAAGGCATGCAGTCCACCAGAGAGTAGAGTGGTGCTAATCAGGGGAGGGTGCGATGAGGAGGTGTCGGGGCTCGGGTGTGAAGATGCAGTCATGCCATGTGCATGAGTTCTGGAGATCTAACTTGCACAGGGCAGCCGTAAGCAATGCTTCGCCGCCTCGTCAGAATTCTCAGAGGCAAGTGCTCTCACCACAAACAAAGAGGGGTCGCTGAGAAATGTCCCGGTGAAGGTGGCTGGACGGAGCGCTTGCACGTGAAGGATACGGGCACATCCGTCACTGCCCGTTGTGTCCCTCAGGCACGCACTAGTCCTGGTGGACTAAGCTGAGCTCAGAACCCAGCAGTCAAAGGTGTCAGCCTCGTTCCTGCAGACATGAATCAGACTCCCAGGTAGGACGTAATGGACAAATTAGGGACCAGAACACACAGGAGGCACACGGAAACGAGACACACACTGGCAGGGGGAAGTCTCTCCCAGCCAGGAACATGCCACGTGGCAAAAGAGTAAGTGGGAAAACGTTGCCGGTCCGCTTTTCACAATTTACGCCTGCATCTGCAACGTGCAGGCCAGTGACGTTTGAGCCCCTCGGGCGCAAAGGGTTTGAAAACAGAAGGACAGAAAATAGAGGTGTGACGGAATGCTCACAGCAAGCCAGCTGCATTTGGGGACATTCACTGGCTGGCAGTGAGTGCATGGCCAATCCTCTGACGAAGGTCCTACAGGCACGGAAGGATTTCTGGCTCCTGGAACATAGAACAGAACACGCAGAAGCCCATCCACCTGACAGCAGGACAGCAATTGGATCTGTCAGTGGAAGAAAGGGTTTGAATGCAGAGGGAAGCACACTCAAGCGCAGAAGCATACACCAAAGACAAGACAGGCCACCAGAGCCACAGCTGACCCAACACACAGGTGTGCAGAGACGAAGGCGGTTACACGGGTACAGCTGTGCCCACTTAGGCCAGGCAAGGAGGCATCACCAGAGATGAGTCGGCACAGGCAAAGCCAGGAAAAGACACAAACACGCCAGGGCTCACTCAGGGAGACAGAGGAGCACAGGCAATGCGAGACATTTCCTGTGAACAGAGAACAACGGGACGATCCCGACAGGCCAATGAGACACGTGTGGTTCAGAGACATGGAAGTCAGAAGGCTCCTGAATTGCTGAGGGTGTCCTCTCTCGAGGGACAGCACTCTGGAGCCCACACACGCTGATGTTGGGGTGGAAGAGGCCGCTGGGCAGCAGATACAGTTGTGCAGGGGGTTTAGCAGCTCCTGGACCCTAGGGCTCCCCGGGGAGAGCTGCGGATACGGGAGGACACCCGGGGATGCCGGGTGTGCAGCATGAGGGCTGTAATCCCTCGGACACAGAGCACCGAGGCCTCTGCCCACGGACCTCAAGTGTCCACACTTGAGGGTTTGGCTCTGGGTGCCGTGAGTGTATTCCACACCCACACTTTGTCCGTACCTTGTCTTTGGGACAGGCCGGGCGGAAACGTCACCCTGGCCCCTAAGGAGGTATTGGCTGGAGATATTAACATGTGGGGGACCCTGTGTTCACCTGTCCCGTAAAGTGTTCCTGCTCGGCAAGACCTATCAAGTAACGGCCTGCTTGTGCAGAAAGATGCCCCAAAGGGCCCAGCCTCATGACCACTGAGGCCGTATTCCCACTGCACAATCACTGGCCATACTTTCTTTGGATGTTCACACCCAAAGACTCGGGTCAGCACTGGGAGCTTTTCCAGGGTACCCTGACATTTACCCATCAAGCAGCTGAGAAGACGTGCCTCTCCAGCCAGTGTGCAGACAGCAGCGAGAGAAAGGCCTGCCTTCCCTTCTAGAGAGTGCGACAGCCTCTGCCCTGGAAGAGGTAAGGCTTGGTCGCACAGATCCTCAACTCCACAGCGTGCTGACACCCCGCTGACCATGTTGTCTGCATATGATAGGGGCAAGAGGCCTCCATGCACTGGGACTGCCCACGCCTTCTCTGGAATAGACCCACTGCAGAGAAGGCTCTTGTACTGCAGAGCTGTGCAGTGGGGATCCTGGGGAGCTTGGGCAGCTTGGGAGACAGGAATATTAGTGTCGGGAGGTCAGTGTCAGGCACGCTGTGCTGGGGGCCGTGTTACATGGGGATACAGAAGAGCCTGCGATGGACAAGGCTGAACTCTGTCTACTGCACTGCTCGCACGGTGGAGCTTTTGCCCCATCCCTAGCACAGACATCTCTGGCAAGCAGCCATCTGCTGTGTAAGGAGTATCCCAGCACTCACGTCTTCGCAGGTGAGGCTCGTCCCAGTCCTTTCTAAGCCCCAGGCCTGCCGGGGACCTCTGCACAGAATGCTAAGGCCTCACAAGTCCATCGTTCCCTATGTGGCTGAGGCAGCCTTTGTCCTGGCACTCAGGCAAAGGAACACAGGCTGCCTGGGACGAGGCGACCTCCCTGAGCGCCTGCTGGTGTTTGCACTTGGGAGTCTTCTCACAAGTCTCACATGGCGTGTTGGACACACGGCTTAAGCCTGTGGACACAGAGGAAGAGCATCACCCGACTCATCACGGCTGATGATGAGAGGGCAGAGGGCACACGGGAGAGGTTGGCGTGTTCGTGCCCTTGAAGAGCCCCACCTCCCCGCGACCCTCCCCTCTGTTGGCTTGCAATCTGGGCCACCCATTCGTAACCAGAGGTCTTTTCAGAAACAGCAAAGTTCACACAAGGGCATCAGCACTAGGACTCCTTCAGGAGTCTTGTGTGTGTGTGTGTGTGTGTGTGTGTGTGTGTGTGAGAGAGAGAGAGAGAGAGAGAGAGAGAGAGAGAGAGAGAATAAGTGAAGCGGTGTTTGGGAGGCTCAGCTTCAGGAAGTGGAACCAGAAAAGTTGGCTGTGATTTTGGAGTTGAGTGAGACTGTAGTGGGCTGTTTTCTCTGCAGTGTGTATGTTGTCCCTGTCAACTCTGCCTGAAGCAGAACTTCATCGGTCTTACCCACCCACTCTGCCTCTGGTCCCTCGGTTCCTTCCCCTGGACACCAATCTTACAACCTGCTCACAATCCCTCAAATATGTGTGGCTGGTCCTGAGATCCCGACCTTGTCCACAAGACAGTCTGCATTGGTAGACGTCTGAAAACCAGAGGGTAATCAACCCTGGGAATTCCTCCCTGTGTGGCGGTTCAGTCAACATGACTGAGGGTGTCCCCATGCGGGATTCTGGGGGCACCATCATGGACATGCCCAAACCCTGAATATTGGACATCCCTGGCCTGTGCTGGCCTCTCCGTTTCCTTGAATTTCCTCATTTTCACAGGAAAGCTATGAACCTGGGCACTGGCCTTTCTCTCAGGTTTGTGCCCTGGCCTCCCTCACCCAAGTCCCCATTGCTTCAATCTTACTGACCTCACATGCAATCCCAATGTGTGACCCATCCCTACGGACAATGTCCTACGTCCCGCCCTTCCTTGGAACTCCAATGTGCAGGCACAGAACACTTACACCTCTGGACAGCCGCATGTATACATGGACACGCCCCAGAGCGAACCTGAGAGGAAGACACACACAAACACTTCATGCTGTTTATCTCCCATTCTATATTTCTTCCAATGTATTGGACCCCCGCCCTGCGCCACGTGTCACCACCACCCTTGTCCTTATTTCATGGCCAGGAGAATCTTGTGGACCATCGGTGAGCATCGGAAGGGTTTCCACTGGGGTCGATGAAGTGCGACGCTCCTTCATACTCTTCTCAAGATCGTGCATATCCCTGGGATATATGGGTACACACAGACAGACAGACAGACAGACAGACAGACACACACACACACACACACACACACAAACAGGACAGGTGAGAGTCTTTTCTTGGCCCTGAGTAAGGTTGCTTGAATGTTTCCAATCGGAAAGTAGGATGGGAGGGTGTGATAAGCTGTGCCAAAGCTGACAAGGGGATGCAGAGGCCAGACAACATGTGGGATGGTGGTAGGAGGCCTGAGGGTGGGGTTCATGGTCCGGGAATGACAGTTGTCACCGTGCTATGTGATGAGCCAGCTTTGGTTGTCCCGCTTTGCTCATTCTTTTTGTCTAGCCCCCTTCCCACCTTCAGGCTCCCCAAAGGGGCAAAGCCTCTTGGACACGTTACTTCTTAAGACTCCCTGTCTCAGGCTGATGCCCTTTTGACTTGGGGTCACCTCCTGGGCCGCTGTCATTCTCGGTGCCTCCATGCAGAAGAGAATTGTGCCCTGGACCCCACGGCACACATTTCCGTGCCCACACCCTTGGCTGCTCACCTCTTTCCCTCTCAGTTCTCTCTCCTGGGGCCTCCTTCATCTTGAAATACGGCAGGGGGTTGGGCCAAAGATCCTCTATGATTATCTGGTAGGGGAGACAGGCCAGGCCTCAGGTAGCTATCCCACGCAGTGGGGGAACCCATGAAAATCACCTCCCTTCCTTGTTACAGGGCCCCACCTCAGCAATCCTGCTAGAGCCGGCAAAGCTGTGGTCAGAGAACCAGTTGAAGAAGTTGAGGCTGCTGTTGTCATGCTGCGTCTGTAGGCCTCCTGTCTGTACCTTGGGTACCACTGGATGGGACTGGAATGAGACGCCCTATACCCTGCAGGAAGACGCGTATGTGAGAAGGCGCCAGAGAACTTATCACATTCAACCCTCCACCCACGGCCGCCCATGCAGTCAGTGGACACTTACCATCAAGGCCTAGGACATACTCCTTCGTAACGACTTCATTCTGGAAGTAGGAGTTCTTGCCAAAAAAACAGCAGGATCTTCCGGCATTCCCTGGGAAACTTGTGTTCCTCCACCTGCCGTGGTACAGTGGGGCAGAAATGTGAAATCTTGTTCCAGGAGACCCGCCCTCCCCTGAGGAAGGAACACATCACTTCTCCCCACCACCTCCCCTCCCCACACAGCCAGCCACCCACACCACCTCCCACTCCCAGGCCGACCTTCAAATTGGTCATGTGGCGAAGCATGCTTTCATCGGGCTTACTACTCAGGGCTGACATCTGAGGGTGGTTCACAAACTGCCGCAGGTCAAAGAGCCTTCAGGTGCTGGGCGTGAGAGAGCTCGAACCAGAGAACCAGTGTGGACAGCATCCAGGCGTCCTCCCCCCGGGACTGGCGTCCTCCCCCAGGGTCTCAAGCCCTCCCCACAGGCTGCGTCCAGGCCCACGGGGTCTCAGGATCGCGCAGGGCTCTGCTAGACACGCACAGGAGGCTGTGCATGCCCAGACGCCCGCAACCACGCCTAGCTTTGTGTGCTCGTGAGGACACTGAGGACGCTTACTTCCACACAGCCAGACAGCACACATCCGGTCTCGCGCCGACCAGTGGGCATTCACATCGCCTTCCCCGCAGCAAGATGCTTAGCGGGACCCAGAAACGTGCCCCCACGCGGCTTTGTGTGGGAAGAAGCCCTCGGTCATTTCCCCGACCTGGCCTGGACCTCCACCGCCACTCCCCACTCTCCCAGCGCTGTTTCCGTGCCAGGTGCGACGTAAAGCACACATGCCTCCCCCACCCCGGCACTGCCATCCTCCCACACTCATTGCAGAGCCAGGACCACCGGATGGGATCACGTTTGCACGTTCCCGGCCACTGGAGCGTGGCGTAGCTCCAGTCCCTGTCCTGGGTTCCTCTAAATGTCACCTCCCTTTCCTTCCTCTTGCGCAAGCCCAGCCCCCTCTGGACCCTCCACCAGCAGCAGGAAGGATACAGCCTTGGCCCAGAAACCACGGATGCCCTGGATAAGGGCACCTCTCTGCTGCAGATGTCGCTGCCGCCTCTGCCACATCCTGAGTTTGAGTCGAGCGTGCTCCTGGCTGGCTTGTTTATTCACCGGCTCTAGCTCTATCTGAAGGGCCTCCAGAGCCTCCAGAGCCTCCAGTGGGGAAGGGCAAGGACGGAGGCCTGACTCTACCTGCTCCTTCTTATCCTGCTTCACCTGCAGCTCCTGGGCTTCTTCCACCCATCGGCCTTCCTGCTCACTCGGCTTCTGTTCCTCCTCCTCCCGCTCCTCCTTGTCCTCCTTGCCCTCCACCTCCTCCTCGCCCTGCTGCTGCTCCTCCAGCGCTTCCTTCTCCTGCTCCTCTACCTCCTCGGTTTGCAATTCTGCTCTCCCTTTAATGGCTCGCACGCCTTCCCTTCCTCCTCCTGCTCCTCCTCCTGGTCCCCTTCCCCTGCCACTGCCGCCGCCAATGCCTCCACCGCCACCGCCGCGGCCGGCGCCGTGGCCGCCGCCGCGCCCGCTTGTATACCCTGCTGCTCCTGCTCCTCCCCTTTCATTTCCGCCAACTCCTCCTCCTTCCGCTCTTCCTCCTTCTGCTTGGGCTTCTGCTGCTCCTCCTCCTTCTAATCTTTTACTCCTGCTGCCTCTCCCCCTCTTCCTCCTCCTCCTCCTCCTCCTTCTGCTCTTCTGGTCCTGCTGCTCCCCCTCGCCCTTCAGGTCCTCCTCCTCGTGAACTTGGACCTTCTCCTTCCCCGGCTCCTGCTCCTCGTCCTCCTCCCCCTTCTTCCTCTGCTCATGCCCCTCTTCCCCAGGCGCGTCCTCTTCCGCGGCCGCCACCTCAACCTCCTCCTCCGCCAGGCCCCACAGCGCCTCCACCGCCACTATGTCATGCACCAGCGGCACCGATATCTCGCTGGGGCCGCCCACCTGCCTCTCGGGTCGGGCCTGGCCTTCCTGCACAGGCTGTTCGCTTGTGGCCTGCAAGCCTTCGGCCTGCGGCACCTCCGGCCCTGCCGGAGACCCAGTGTCCCCACGGGCCCTCGTCTCTCGACCGCCCCGTTCCCGGTCGAAGGCGGCATGGGGCCTCCGGGCATCCCCAGTGTTTCGGAAACACGAGTCGCGCAACATGCGGCCCCGGCCCGAGACACCAACTGTGGCTCCTACCGACGACGAAGCGGGAGGTGAAAGCACGGCCCCCCTCCCCAGACCCAGTGAGTGGCGCCCTGAGGGCAATGGCTGGCAACTCGCTCCCCCTTCCTCCCAGAGCCCAAAGGTCGAGGGGGCGCATGCGCATGCGCATGCGCATGGTGCTGTACCCAGGGTGCCTCGGCGGTGGCTATCGCTATGCCGATGCTGCCTCGGAGGCCTTTGTGGTGAGAGGTGTGCGCCTGCGGCTTTGAGGCTGAGGGAGCTCCAAGCCACGCCCAGGCCGCTTCACTGCCTTCAGGACCAATCATAGGGACGGTGGCGTGCGTGGCTTCGGCGGTCCCGCCCCTAGGCCACCCGGAAACTGGGGCGCGTCTGTTGCATAGGCAGGAAGGCTCTGGGCCCCGTGCAGTGCAACTCCTCCGGGGGGCTTGCAGCCGGCCCTCTGTGCGCTCTGGGTGCCCTGTTTGGCTTCTGGCCATGCGAAAGCGACCTTTGCATTCCACGCTGCGCTGGGCACGCGGCTATCTACACACACGGGTAAAGGGGGACCTCCCCGCTTTGCCCATTTACACCGCCACCTTTGTTCATTGTGCCCCTAGTCCGACAAATCCACTCAGCGGATCACCTTGGCTGTCCGGGAGACGCATGTCAGCTGTGCGCCTGCTGTCTGTGCACCCCGGTTTTCCATCTGCTCAGCCTCCTTTGCATACTCTCTACGTCCATCCTTGCTCCCAGAAGACATGTATGTCATGACAGCAGTCTAGCAGTGCACCGGCTAGGGAAGGTCGGTGACCAGAGGTGTGTGACGTGGAGAGGACGCCACACTAGGGGAGGCTGCGTATCATGCGCGCCGCTCTTGCCGTTTGTCCCCGTTGCCTGGAAAGTGACACACTGGCAAGCACACACCCCCCCTCTCATGATGGGCTGCCCATTGCTCCCGTGTGTGGCAGTGCACAGGAAAGACCCGTGACCGTGGGCCCTGGGATTCCTGGAGCTTGTGTCTGTCCCACAGACAGCGGTCCCCTTCCTCCCACAATGCTTGGCCATCTTCTCACAGGGACCCTCCCCAGGCCTTCGTTGGCCGTATGTCTGTTCATCCTGGTCCCATTTCCTTTACCACTCACTTAGGCGGCAGGCTGCCATGAGCGTGGGCGCTGGCTCAAAACACTGTCCCCCTGTGCCACAGGCAGCATGATTTCAAGGGTCTCCGAGAGGTACCGGGGGGTTGGGGGATGCAGTGTTGGGACCCAAGTGAGGGACACGCCCCAGGGTCTACATGAAGCCACATGACCACTTTGGGAAAGCAATAAGCTGCAGACGGTGTGCAGTGAGGGCGATGATGTGGTCTCCCTCCCTGTCAGGGCAGTGGTGATGTGGACTCCCTGCCGGTCTATGTCAGACAGCATAAGCTACACACACACACACCACACAGAGCCACTGCAGGATTGGAGGCTCGAGATGCATTGCCTGGCCAGGCACCACACTCATGCATTGCCTTTTCCCTTTGGTGGAATGCAGTGTTCCCCTACCTCTTTATGGGACCAGGAGGCTGCCAGGCAGGCGGGGGATTCTAGGATTTCCAAATTCGTGTGCCGGGCCCTCTGGCCAACATGTTGCTTCCGTGACACAGAAGAGGTTCCTCCAGACTCGCTGGGCTATGTCAGGATACGAACGGGGTACAGAAATGCTCCAGGGTGGCTGTGATATATGAGGCAGCACACCACCGCTTCAGGTGACAGCAATGCATAGAAACGCAGGTGGATGGGGGGGAGGCTGAACAGGTGGTAGGGGGCTGAGAGGGGGTGGCCAGTGTGACCGACAGAGAGGCAAACTCTTACCCAGAAAGGGAGAGGAACAGGTCCAGTGGTGAGCCCTCAAGCTGCCCTCAGCAGAGGACGTAGCGGGTGGGCAAGACAGGAAAGCAGGCCCAGACCCTGGTGCACCTGCCCTATGCAACTCACTCCCTCCAGAGAAATGGGGCCTGTCAAACTCCCACGCATCGCCGGGAGACCCCGTGGCAGGAACGTGGGAACAAATCTGGGTCCCAGGTGCAGGGACTGTCTGGGACAAGCAGGCAATGCCTTTCAGTTTGAACAACACCTACCACGGTATTGGGGTCCAGGGGCCGGGCCCCAACTTCGCAAGGGACTCTAGACCAGCCAGGCCTGTCTCTGCAGGGTCATCCAGGAGGATGTTCACCGAGACACATACCCTGGCTGGGACCACAAGGCCTTGCGATGATCTCCTAGGCCGCTCCAGGAGCAGGGCCAGACTTACTCATGCTCTCTGCTGCCTCCCTCCACTAACGCCCACTTCCTTGCAGGGAACTTTGGTCCTCCTCCACTGCGCCATGGGTGGCCCAACCCCAACTTGCCCCTGGCCAAGGCAACACAGGACGAGCGGACCCAGGCAAAGTCCGGGCTTTCCTCCCGTCATGAAAGGTGATCAGCTAGCTCCGTGTCGATCCCAGGCGCGAAGGGATTGCACTCGCTGCACTTTGGCACTGGAGCCCCCCCTTACTCACCAAGTCAGGAAAGCCCCCAGTCTCTTTCCTTCGCTTGCCAACGGCCTACACACACTCACTCGGGCACAAAGATGCACGGCCACGCGGCACGTGGACACAGACACGTACACGCTGCCAGCACAAACGCTAGGTCTCAGGCAAAAGTACTCACAGGCGCCAGCCACAATACATTCACAGACACACTCTAGTGGACCTGTGCACTCACTCATGCCCTCTGCCACATCCCACTCACGAGGCTAGCTCCTCCTCACGACTCACACTTGCTTTCCCCCCTCACACAGCACGTGCATGTGTCCTGGGGCCCAACCTGGCTGAAAACTAGTTGCAGATTCAGGACCTCCATTGGGTCACGGAAGCTTGCATTGAGATGCCAAGGAAAGAGAGCCACAACTGATACCAACCTTCCAGTACCAATGGCACCGGAACATGGCATGTGGAGAAACACCAGCTACGACTAGGTTCCCTGCCTCCTCGGCTCCTGCCCTTTCTTCAGACCCTCTCAACACTGGGCAGTCCCTTGGGTTTCAGTACCTCCCAGCTGGCTGCAACCTACAGGGCAAGGGCCAAGGGACTGACCTTTCTCAGTTCACATGTATACCCAGCTTGTGTGGGCTGCCTGGAGGCAGTCACGGCTTAGGAGGTCTGGATGTGCTCTGACCCCTGGTACTTGTGCGTTCCTTTGTGTGTTCCCCTGCAGCCCTGTGCCATCAGCAGCCTACTACGTCCCTATGGACACGCACAGCTCACGGAAACCCAGATGCACTGATACTGTGCAAGGACAGCACAGAGACAGAGAAAGAGAGATGGAGGTGCGGGAGGGAGGAAGCGTTCCCTCAAGAAAATGATCACAGGGACTCAGAGACAGACAGAGGCCAGAGGGACATGGAAGGAGGCCGAAGAAGGAGAGTAAGTCACCACTAGAGACAGCCACAGAGGGGGAGTGTGTGTGTGTGCCCGTGCCCGTGCGTGTGCGTGTGAGTGCGTATGAATGAGTGAAATTGTCTGGGACTGAGACAGGGGTGTTGCCACGATTCCTGGACTCTCGAACGCCCTCTTCCAGCAGAATGGAGGCCCGGTATTGTCAGGAATCTCAGCGTTTTCCGGAACAGGACTCCCTTGCTTTGGGGCCCTAGCCCATCCTCAGGCTAGGGCCATAGAGCAGAAGGAGTGGGAACTTGAGGCATGAGGCTCCAGACTAGGCCCAGCAGGTGGAGTGTCAAGGCCCAAGGTTTTTAAATGCCTGCCGCCTCCTTCTGGAGCCCACCAGCATTTGGGAAGCACGCCCACGGCCCCGTGGCCCTTCGGACACTGAAGTGGCTGTGGCTGTGGCTGTGGCTGTGGCTGCGGGGGAGGTGGGGGAGAGGCAGAGGCAGAGGCAGTGAACTTTTTGACCATGGGTCCTTGGGGTGAAGGCGCTCCAGGCCAGACCCAGACAGTTGGCTGCTGTTCAGGAACAATCAGCTGGAGGGCAGTGGGCGTGGCTCCAGCATTTGAGCCCCTGCCTCCCCTCCCAGGTCTGGAGCAGGTTCTCTGCCTCCCCCTCCAGGGTGACCTCCCTGTTTGGTACATGCCCTTTTCCGCTTTGTCACCGACCGCAACTTTCCTGTGGGATGTCTCATATCGGAGAACTGGTGCTACAGATCTCACCTCTTTGGGGAGGAGCCCGGATGGCAGACAGCATGGAAGCTTCTTAAGTGTCTCGCGTGCATGAGATACAGCCAGACCAACACTAAACCATCCTACCCACCCAGGAAACTGACTGGAGGATTAGCACAGCAATCTGCATATCCTGAACCACCGAATTCAGCAGGTACGTGGCATGCAGAAGTGAACTTGGAGAGCGAGGAGGCATGGGAAGGGAGGTGCTTTTGTGCGCGGAGAGGCGAAGGAGACTGGGCAGGTGGAAATTTTACTAACTTTCTTTAATACTCTTCTACATTATTCTTTCCTTTTGTGTCTATATTCACAGATTCTATTTTACTCCCATCTTCTCCTTTTAGTCTACTTCTGTGTATTGATTTTTCAAATTCTCACAACATTTCCCTTTTTAATATTTTTTATTAGTATTTTCTAAATTTTTCTCCACTCCCACGTTTTTTTCTCTCCTGTGTCAAAACCACTTTCAACACCCACGTGAAACATGCCTAGAATCTAGCATCATTCATTCCATTATTCACATGTGTGTTTTTAAGTTTTTACTTTTAACATTTTATAATTTGAATATTTCATTGAATTTTCTACCTCATGAGTTCCTTTTCTCCATTCAAAATGACAAAGGGAAGGAATTCACCCAGAAAGAAAGAGCCTGAAGAAACGAGAGCCAGGGATTCAACCAACACAGACACAAGCAAGATGTCTGAAGCAGCATTTAGAAGCACGATTATGAGAATACTAGCTGCAGTCCAATGTAGATTAGAGTCCCTTTGTGCAGAGACAAAATGCAGTAAAAACTGGCCAGAATGAAATTAAAAATGATATAACTGAGCTGCAATGACGGATGGATGCAGCGGTGTCAAGGATGGATGAGACAGAACAGAGAATCAGCGATTCAGAGGACCAACTTATGGAGACTATGGAAGCAGCAAAATCGAGGGAGATTAAGGAAAAGAGCACGATTGAAGAATTGGAGAAATCAGTGACTCATGCAGAACGAAAAACAACATCAGAATCATAGGGGTCCCGAAGAGGAAGAGAGAGAAAAAGGGGTAGAAAGGTTATGTGAGCAAATCATAGTGGGAAATTTTGCTAACCTGGGGAAAGACACACCATCAAAATCCGGGAAGCACCGAGGACCCCATCAGATTCAACAAAAACTGACCCTCAGCAAGGCATATCATATTCAAACTCACAAAGTACTCAGGCAAAGAGAATCATGAAGGCAGCAAGGGAAACAAGTCCCTAAACTACAAGAGAAGACAGATCAGGTTTGCAGCAGACCTATCCAGAGAAACTTGGCAGGCCTGAAAGGAGTGGTAGGATACGTTCAAAGTGCTGAATTAGAAACATCCACAGTGAAGAATTCTTTATCCAGCAAGGCTGTCATTCAAAATAGAAACAGAGGAAAAAGGTTCCCAGATACACAAAATTTAAAGGAGTTTGTGACCGCTAAATCACACCTGCACGCAATTTTAAGGGGGGACACTCAGAGGGAAATTGATATCTATCTATCTATCTATCTATCTATCTATCTATCTATCTTTATAATTATATTTATATATACAAATAGATATAGAATTATATATATAGATGTATATAGACATATACATATCGATATAGATATAGATATATAGATACAGTTAATACAATACATATACATATACATATACATATACATATACATATACATATACATATACATACACATACACATACACATACACATACAGATGGAGATGGAGACGTAGATATAGATATAAAGATATATAGATATGTTTTCCTCCAACTCTTCAAACAAGATAATGGCCATAAAATCGTGTCTTTCAGTACTACTTTAAACGTCAGTGGACTGAATGCTCCAATCAAAAAACATAGGGGAACAGAATGGATGAGAAAACAAGTTCCATCGATATGCTGTTTACCAGAGACCCACTTTAGATGTGAAAACAACTTCAGAGTGAAAAGAAGGGGATGGAGAATCATCTGTCATGCTACCCGTCAACAAAACAAAGCCAAAGTAGCCATACTTCTATCAGACAATCTAGACTTTAATTTAAGACTGTGTCAAGTGATACACAAGGGCATGATGTCATAATTCAGGGGTCTATCCACCAAGAAGACCTAGCAAATGGATACATTTATGTGGCGTATTTGAGAGCAACCAAATATACAAACCAATTAAACGCAAACATAAGGAACCTCATTCTTAGTAATGCCATCATAGGAGGAGACTTCTATGCACTCACTCACTGCAATAGACAGATCATGTAAACGAAAAATCAACAAGCAAACGGGGGCTTTGAATGACACACTGGACAAGATGGGCTTCACAGATATGTTCAGAACATTTCATAATAAAGCAGCAGAATATACATTCTTCTCCGGTGCTCATGGAATATTCTCCTCTATAGATCATATGCTGGGGAAAACAGTCATCCCTAAGGAAGTTCAAAGAGATCGAGGTCACACCGTGCATATTTTCAGACCACAACACTAAGAGACTCGAAATCAACTACAAGAAACAATTTGGAAAGGTAACAAATACTGGGAGACTGAAGAACATCCTACTAAAGATTGAATGGGCTAAGCAAGGGTTGAAAGAGAATATAAAAAGTATACGGAAGTCAATGAAAATGTATATGGAAGTCAGTGATAACACCACAACCCAAAACCTCTGGGACGCACCAGGGTCGGTTATAAGAGGACCTATCTAGCAAGTCAGGTCTTCCTAAAGAAGAAAGAAAGATCTCAGAGACACAACCTCACCTTACGCCTTAAGAGGCTGTAAAAAGAACACCATACGAAACCCAAAACATTCAGGAGACAGAAAATAACAATGATTAACGGAAATTAATGCTATTGAAACCAAAAACCAAACAAAACAAAAACAAAAACAACCTCAAACAAACAAACAAACAAAGAAACAAACCAAAATAGGAGAACAGATCAATGAGCCCAGAAGCTGCTTCTTTGAAGGAATTAACAAAATTGATAAGCCAGTCATCAGTTTGATGAAAAAGAAAAAGGAAAGGGCCCAAATAAAGAAACGCAAGAATGAAAGAGGAGACATCACAACCAACACAGCAGAAAGGCAAACAATAAGAAGAGAATATTAGGAGCAATTATTTGCCAATACAATGGGCAATCTGGAAGAAATGGACAAATTCCTAGAAATATATACACTACCAAAGCTGAAAGAGGAAGAAAAGGAAAATTTGAACAGACCCATCACCAGTAAAGAAATCAAATTAGTAATCCAAAACCTGCCGAAGGAAGAAGACTGCAGGGCCAGATGGCTTTCCAGGGGAGTGCCAGCAAACATTTAAGGAAGAGTTAACACTTATTCTCTTGAAGCTGTTCTCACAATAGAAATGGAAGGAAAACTTCCAAGCTCTTTCTATGAAGCCAGCGTTACCTTGATTCCAAAACCGGAAAGAGACCCCACTGAAAAGGAGAACTATAGGCCAATTTCCCTGATGCACATGGATCACATGGATGCAAAACTCCTCAACAAGATATTAGACACTCGGATCCAACAATACATGAAAATGTTATTCACCACGACCCAGTGGGATTTGTACCTGGGACGCAGGGCTGGTTCAACATCTGCAAAACAATTAACGGGATTCCTCACATCAATAAAAGAAAGGACGAGAACCACAGGATCCTCTCAATCGATGCAGACAGAGTGATGGACAAAATACAGCATCCTTTCCTGGTAAAACCCCTCAAGAAAGTAGGGATAGAAGGAGCACACATCGAGATCATAAAGCCATGTATGAACGACCCAACGTGAATATCATCTCAAGGAGCAAAAGCTCTCAGCTCAAGTCACGAACGAGACAGGAATGTCCACCGCCTCCACTGTTATTCAACACAGTATTGGAAGTCTTAGCCTCGGGCCTCTTCATCCTTCTGCTCCCCCTCTGCAGCTACTGCTCTTCCAGCCCTGGCTCTACCTTTCCTCCTCCTCCTCTTCTTCCCTCTGCTCACGTCCTCCTCAATTTCCTCCCCAGCTACTACTGCTCTTCGACTCGTGCTCCTCCTCTTGCTCGTCCTGGACTTCCTCCTCCTCCACTTCTTCCCTCGCCTGCACCCGATCATTCACTCGTCTTCCTCCTCCTGTAACTCCTCCCAGTCCTCTTCCTCCATCTGATCCTCCTCGTCCTTCACCTCTTCCTCCTCCTCCAACTCTTCCTCCTAGGACTCTTCCTCCTTCTCCAGGTCCTCTCCTGCTACCGCCCTTCCTGCCCTACCTCTGACCTTTCACCTCTTCTTCCCTCTGCTCTCATCCTAGTCGACTCCGTCCTCCAGCTGCTCCTGCTCCTCTGGCCCGTAATCCGCCTCTTCCTGGTGCTGGACATCATCCTCTTCCATTTGTCCTTCTCCTGCACCCAGTCATTCACTGCTCCTTCTCCTCCTCCTCTTCTTCTAACCCCACCCAATCCTCTTCCTCCAACTCCTCCTGCTCCTCCTCTCCCTCCACCTCTTCCTCCTCGGGCTCTTCCTCCTTCTGCTCCTACACTTCTACTCATGCTCTGGAGCCCTGGCTCTATCTTTTCTCCCCACCCTCTTCCCTCTGCTCTCGTCCTCCTCAACATCCTCCCCCAGCTGCTCCTGCTCCTTTGGCTCGTGCTCCTCCTCATCCTGGACATCCTCCTCCTCCACTTGTTCCCTCTCCTGCACCCAATCATTCACCCTTCTCTTCCAGCTCTAACTCCTCCCAATCCTCTTCCTCCAACTCCTCCTCATCCTCCTACTCCTCCTCGTCCTCTTCCTCCTCCAATGCTTCCTCTGGACATCCTTCTATTCTCCAGGCACATCTTTGTCCCTTAAGACTACCACAATCTCCTCTAAGGACGGGAGCAATAGATCTCGCACTGCCCCCAAGTCATCCGCAATGAGCACCGGACCCTGCGGATGGGCTCTCACAAGCCTTTGTGTCCCTGCAAAAGGAGCCTGGCAACCTCCCAGGCCTCCCGGGGAGACTCGGTAGTGGGACCCTGGGAGCAGCGACGGGATCCCCGGTGCAGCGACACCCAAGGGATGGTCATATCGTGCTCTGTCTTTTCAACAACACCTACAGCAGTATCGGACCTAGAGGCCGGGACCCAACGGGCCTCACACGCGACCCCTGACCAGCCAGCCTTGTGTCAGCAGCGCCATCCAGGAGGAAGCTCACCGACACATATGCCAGGCCTGGGACCCCAAGGCTCTTCGATCACCCCCTAGGCGGATAAGGTCAGGCCTAGGTTACTGCATGGGACCTGATGCATCCGTACAGTCGTCCCCAGTTCCTTGTAGAACAGGTCGGACATCCTCCACTGGGCCATGGGGTCTCCATGCTGTCAGCTGGCAGCAGCCAACACATGACCAGCGGTACTGCGACACCGTCAAGCCTTTCCTCTCATGCTGGACGGTGCCCGCGTGTTTACCGAAAGCCCTGTATGGGGGCAACGGGCTGCGGGGAAGGCAGGTAGGTGGGTGGCCAGGCACAGACGAGACCACCCGCTGCGATCCCGCAGGGTCGCTGGGACTTCACTTCCATCTGGCCCACACGCAAATTCTAGGGATGGGGCTTTGGGGGCAGTGCGGAAGCCTTGCAGCTTCAGCGTCAAGGAGCTGGGCACACACACCTGTGGGCACAGCCGGCAGCAGACTGGGACCAGTGTTCCTCCCTAGGCCCCTTTGACCCTCCACCACCTGAGAAGAATACTGGAGGGGCTGTACGGCTTTAGACTCCCCAAAGCGCACACACAGTGGGCCATGTGCTGCCCACTGTGGTTTGGGGCAGGGCGGGGGGAGCCCGGTCAGAATCCTGACCACAATGTCCACAGCATCCTCTGTCGACATGCAACCGCTGAGACACTGAGAAAGGAACCCAGTTCCCCATTTACATGAGGCCAGGAGTCGACAAAGCCTGAGGCTAATCAGGGTCACCCGCACAGGGACTGAGAGGCGCATTCTGGCACCACTTACATGCAAGGGGAACACAGTTCTGGGACACACCTTGACATGTCCCCAGCCCAGCTGCAGCGACAGTGGTGATCTTGTGCTGCGGGGAGAGGTGTTGCTGGCAAGGAACTGTCCCCTCAGAGAGCAGCTGGCAGGCTGCTCACCTGCCCGTCCACACATGGATCACCCACATCACCCTGCTATGGCACCCCTGGGGGACTCAAGTCACCTGAGGTCCAGGGTCCCAGCTCCTCCCTTTCCCTGGGCCTGGTGCACAGGAAGCAGAGAGGAGAGCCCCAAGGAAGAGCTGACTGGTGACAAAACATGGCTCGTCTGCCAAGAGCAGAGATTTTTGCTAGACGGCTCCCTCCAGGGAAAGACCTACGCCCTCTGCACACCACGTAGCCTGACAGGTTGGGTTCCCTAGCTACCCTGTGCACAAAGCCTGGGCACACCATGTAGCCCCTACGTATTTGCTACTGTCGGCCCACCAGGGCCACTCAACACACACACACACACACACACACACACACACACACACACACACACTCACTCCCACATAGACACACACTAACACACACACAAGCACACTTACTCACAAGTGGTCCACTGGCCACTGGACACAGGCTTTCCTCCCCTCGGCCCCCCTCTTGACCTTGCACCAATCTCCCTTTTGCATCCTGACTTGAGCCCCCTGGCACAGCAACGATTGCACCCATCCCAGCGATTACCATCAGGACTCAGGAGGGAAGGGACTGCACTCTTGTATTCTGGCACCTGACCGTCCCACATAAGCACCTCATTCACACAGACCGCTGTGTCTCTCCTTGTCTCTCCAGTGGCCTAACCACCCACTCCTGCACACACAGAGACACACGGCTACGCAATCGCACAAACATATGCACGCTCACACTGCCGGCACCACCACGGATCTCAGGCCCAGTTTGCCACAGACGCCCACACACACTCGCACGAACTCACGCTGGATCTCTGCCCTCGGGCGTACTCTCTCCATGAATTCCCACTCATAAGCCTCGCTGCTGCCCACAACCCACACCTGCCCCTCCCCCTCACACATCTCCCATCCTGAGCCACTGTCTGAGGACAGGGCTCGGGGTCAAAGGAGCCCCGGGTGTGGGAGGCAGCAGCAAGGTATACTGGCATCGACTATGAGAAGCCTGCCTGCTCCTGAGTTGTCCGGGGACATGTGGTCTTCGCTCTGATCCTGACTGGAGGCTTTGCTGACTGGATTCTATCTCACCAAGGACACAGCACCCCTCTGGGATCAAGGGTCCTGGCTGAAACCCCCCGAGTCCTGGCCACACTGTACCAGGACCCAATGGACCAATTTGGTCCCACTGTGCAATCCCCTTCCCTGCCTTTCGGCTCTGGCCTATACAATAAATCTCCAAATAACAGGTCTGTCTCTTCCTCCTCCTCCTTCCAGGCTCTTCCTGCCCAAGAAGGCAGGCCTCTGTGCACATGGCAACACCGGCCCCACGCCAGTACTGCACCTCTCCTGCACACACAGAATCACCCGGGCAGCGGCTAGGACAGTCACACTCAGGTCCCGTTCTCGTCGAGCCTCCTTGCGTCCCCCATAAACACACACAAACACATACACAAAAACAGAAGGGTTTTTAGCTTCCTGTATGTGTCCACATAAACATCGTGGAAACTCTTCAAGACTGCCAAACGTGATTTCTTCCTTAGTTCTCTACCGGGCTCATAGAAGACAGGAGACTCATCCACCCATCTCTTCCAGCACTGGTGGCGTCCTCCATTGTTTCTGCATGGGCAAAGATAGAAGCTCTGCGCCATTCACGCCCACAAAGATGCAGAGCCCCTGACGCATGTGGGCACACGCAGACACATTTGCGTACACGCACACACACGCACCCCCACGCACCAGACACCAAGAATGATACGGGATATTTGCAAATACATCCCAGATGGTGTCACTCTTGTGCCTCTCCCTTTTGCGATCCCCCTTGCTTTCTCACCCAGGGATTCATTTCCAGCCCCCAATGGCCTTGGACCAGTTCTAAGAATGGCTGTCGGGTTGCGGGAGGACATGGCGTGGTGGGGCACATGGAAGGAAGTGCGAGATTCTCACCACAGTGGCGCCTGGGGACACGGCAGCTCCTGACCCAAAGACTGGCAGGCAAATCCAGACTGAAGGAGCAGGGGGAAGCCCGGGACAGGGCGGACATCCACGGGGAGCATTGTGGTGAAGCACTGCTCCTCCCGAGTTGCTCTCCAAAGTCCCAGCCCACAGCACAACTGCATTTGGGTTGCAGGCTTCGACCCTCTGTGTGTTTGCAGCTGAGTCTCTGCAGGTCCCCTGTCATCCTCCCACCCTCTCCCCATGCTACCTGTGTCCCTGTGTCGGCGGACCTTCCATTTGCAAGCCAATGCGTGGCCCACGTTCCCTTGCCCATACAACACGCAGGTCAACACACCGCATACTGGGGTTCTCACCGACACGTGAGCACGTCAGATCACTGTCTTCTGGTCCCTTCCTCCCTCAGGTAGTACTGCAGGGGATTGGGCCACAGGTCCTCGATGATGATCTGGAAGAGGACACAGGCCGGCGCCACAGTGGGCATAGCCCACTCTCCTCTCTGGCCGGGGGCCACCCACATCCCCACTGCTGACGAAGGCCTCAGGGGCCCCACCTCGGCAATCCTGTTCGCCCCTGGGCAGCTGTGCTCACACAGCCAGTTGAACAAGTTAAGGCTGGTGGGGTCATGCCTGTGACTGGGAGCTCCACGTTCATAATCCCAGAACCACTGGACTGGAGTGGAACGCGATGTCCTGTAGCCTGCAGGAAGAGAGGATTTGAGGAGCAAGCTGATGGCCTCCTCCGCACCCACCTGCCCCTCCCCCTCCCCCTCCCTCCTGCCCCTGATTCATGCTCCTCATCCCCCTGCCCCGCACCATCATGGGACCCACACCCTACCAGCAAAGCTCAGCTGATACTCCTTAATGATCACTGGGTTCCGGAAGTACGGGTTGGCCCCAAAGAAAAACATCACTCTGCAGCGGTACTTGGGATGGCCCACTTCTTCCACCTGCCGTGAGCAATGGGACAGGAGGGGGCAAGTGTCCTCCCTCGGGGTCCTGAGCTACTTGCCTGGCTGTGAGGGTGAGCACCTTTGCCTCACCCTCTCCTGCCCAAATCCCACCCCCGACGGGACGGCCCCCAGCCACAGCCTCCCCGGTCTCACCTCCAAGTCGACCACGTAGCTGAGCACGTCTTTGTCCTGGGCACCGATCATGGCCGACAACTGGGGGTGATTCAGAATCTGTGCTGTGTCAAGGAGCTGTGCCTTCAGATGCTGTGGAAACAGACACAGCCCCCCTCCAACCCTCCCAGGCTAAGAGCAAGGGACTAGATCACGGCATGTGCAGAAAGACCAGGAAACACTAGTCCCCACACTCCTCAGCCTCTGCAGATGCATCAGACCCCATCGACACTGGGCAGTCCGTTGGCTTCCTGTACCTCCCACGCTGTCTGCACACAGCAGGGAGAGACTCCACTGCCTGCACGCCTCACAGTTCCTTCCTATATCTGACCTGTGTGGGCTGCCAGCAGCCCATCATAGCTTGTGATGTCGGCATGTGCTCTGACCCCTCCTCACGGCTGGGTTTCTTGGCATATTCCCGTGAAGACCTATGTTGTCACCAGCCTCCTGAGTCCAGATGGAATAACATGGCTTACAGGAACCCGACTGCACACTTACGCTGCAAGCAGAGGGTGTGGGAGGGAGAAAGAGATCGAGAAGCACGGACGAGGAGGGCCGAGGAGGGAAAAGGATTAGACACAGTGACACAGCCAGTCCGGAGAGAAAGACATGGGTGGGACCGAGCCGGAGCCTGAGGACAGAGAGGGAAGCAGGGGTGGAGATACCAGGAGAGAATCCTCTCTGTGTGTGTGTGTGTGTGTGTGTGTGTGTGTGTGTGTGTGTGTGTGTCAGGGTCTGAGGAGGCAGCTTGTACCCCATTCGGAGTGGGTCTCAGTCGTCCTACTGTCTGGCAAAGGGGCGTGGCGTGGTTCCACTAAAGGTCACGAGTGTGTGTCTGAAATGCTCTCTTTTGAAGGAACTGCTAGGAAACGTGCACAGCCTGTGAATGTGAAGGTGGGTGTGCGGCCTGCGTAACTCTCCCATTTTGCAGCGAAATATTTCCTTGCCTTATCTGCTCTGAGTGAAGGCTGCTTTGTGCTACCCTAGCTCTGGTAGCATGGGGACACATGGCTCGTGTCTGCAAGTAATATTTGAGACCAGCCTGCAGGCCAACGTTGGCGGAGACCTAGAGGAAACAGACCCAGTCACCAAGTCCCCCCATCCCCAACAACCGCCCCTGTCCAAGGCCTTACACTGGATCCCAGACCACACCAACCCAGGGCCAGGGACCATTCCCCAGCTCTCCTCTCTGGGGGCCATCGCCCTGAGGCACCCTGCTCTCAGTGCCCAGCCCTCCTGCACAACAGCCCCCGCCATCACCCACCAGCACAAGGAAGGATACCGCCTGGGCCCAGAAGCCAGGGATGTGCTTGATGATGGCCCTTCTGTGATCCAGGTAAGAAATCTGCCTCCGAAGAATCCTGCGCTTCAGCCGCCATAAGGCCCTGGAATCCTGGGCATTCCCAGCGCTGATCTCCAGCTGAAGACGCTCCAGCACTGCCAGCGGGTCCTGGGCTGAGGCAGGACGCAGCGCTGGCTCTTGCTGCTGCAGCGGCTGGGAGAGCTGGGGCCCCTCCTCCGCCTCTGCATCTGCCTCGCGCTTCTCCTCTTGCTCCTGAAACTCCTCCTGCTGCTGTCTCTCAACTTCCACCTCCTCCTCCTCGTGCATGTCCTCTGCTTCTGGCTTGGCTTCCTCAGAATTCTCCTCTCCAGCCACCTCATCCTTGGTCGCCTCACCGTCCTCTTCCTCCTCCCCGATCACCACCTCAGCCGCCACCATTCCGTCATCCAATATCAGCACCAATTCCTCCGCTGGGCTTGCCACCTGTATCTCACACCCGGCCTGGGTTTCCTGCACAGGATGGGCGCTTGCCGCCCCTGAACCTGGGGACTGCGGCCAGCCCACGCCCTCCAGCGCCCCTGCATTCCCGCGGGGCCGGGACTCTCCACCTTTCGCATCCGGGACGATCAGGGCCCAGGGTCGGCGGGAATCTCCGCTTTGTCCGGACCGCGACACGCTGGCCATGACGCTCGGCCCCGGCCCCAGTGTAGCTAGGGCAGCCTCAGGACAAGGACAGGAAACGGCAGCAGGTGGGGGGAGCCTTGGCCGCAAGACCATGAGCTCCCTGAAGCCTCCCGCCGCAGCCCGCCAAAGTTGAGCGCAGGCGCACAGGCTCTGGGATTTGAGGACTCCGCATTGGCTGTGGCTGCTGTGGAGGAGGGGCCGAGACAGAGGCAGTGAAGAGTGTGCGCATGCGGCCTGGGGGCGAAGTGGTTCCAGGGCAGGTCAGGCCAGCTGGCCAGGTTCGGGGAGCAATCAGTTGCAAGACAGCAAGACAGGGTGCTGGCCGCCAGCAAGCGCGCGCCAATGGCCGGTCCAGGCTCTGGAGCGAGTGCCAAGGTGCCAGCGTGGCCCCCGTTTGCCGCATGTCCTCTTCAGCGCTGTCACCTTCCAGGCTTCACTTGCGAGGTCCCCGGTATCGCGCAGTCTGTGGTCGCTTGTACACCCTTTCCCCAGAGGCCTCACTACGGGCACCAGAGCATTCAGCACAGGATCGTCCACGCCGTGAGCCACTCCCTGCTCCGTCCCTTGCCCCTTCTTCATGAAGCTGGGGCAAAGCCTGGAGAAGTCCTTAGTGTCACGCCTACCGGGGCCACATGGCCGTCCGCACGGTATCTCCTCCTTGGCCGTCAGGCTGAGGGCGGCGGTAAGATGGGTGCCCACCCAGAACCAGTGACACCCACCCTAGACCCACCCCACCGCCATGTCCTTGCAAGAAAACAGCTCAGTAGACCTCACTGCACTGCAATTCAGAGCAAAGAACAACCCCCAGAGCACCATCTGCCACTGGTGCCCTACTGATCTCCGTACAGAGCGCCAGGGAGATGGGGTAGTAGGATTTAGCAGCTTGCTCCGGTCCTGAAATCTAACCTTCCACTAAAAGGAGGACGACTCCAACCACGCAGGGCACGTAGGGGCCCTTCACCGAGAATTGCAGACTTGTCTGTGTCTGTCTCTGAGAAAGCCCTGTGCCTGCTTTCACTAGTACAGGCGAAAGCAGACGAGTTCCCTTCCCATTTCCCAGGCACCAACAAGAATTCTGAAGAAGCATGCACCCAGACACAGAAGGTCCACTGAGAGAGACAGCGAAAAAGAGACACACAGAGAGACAGAGCTATAGAGGGAGAGAGAGAGACACGTGCTAGCAGAGCAGATGAAGGAAGGACGAATGGAGGGGAAGACCGGTCTGGAGATTGGGGGGAGAGACAGGGAGGAGGAGCAAGACAAGAAGAGACAGAGGGGCACCTATTACAAGGAGGGGAAGACCGGGGAGATTGGCGGGAGAGACAGGGAGGAGGAGCAAGACAAGAAGAGACAGAGGGGCACCTATTACAAGGAAGACAGGCGGAGACAGGGGGAGGCATTAGTGATGGAGAGGAGGGAGACGAAGACAAAGAGAGCTGGAAGGAAAGTGGGAGGGAGGGACAGGAAGAAGACAAGGGAGGGGGAGGTAAGGAGAGGGTAGGAGGAAGGAGAGCAGGGGCAGCCGAGGCGGAGACAGGTGGGCTGACTCTGAAGACAGGGCAACTGCAGTGTGCACTTTCACCTGGTGAAATTCACCTGTGCAATTTGCACAGAGACGAATGCTGTACAGTGGTCAGCCCTCAGCACAAAAGGCACCGCTCCCACCTGGACCTTAAGGGCAGTCTGAAACGATCGCTGAACTAGAAGGAAGCTGCAATGAGGTCATTCGGGGTGAGGAAGAGGGCACCGCAGGGAAGAAAACAAGGACCCGTTCCCCACAGGGCTGCTGGAAGCCCTGCACTTACCAGCAGGAGACAGGAAACGGGACTGCCGGAAAGACACAGCAGAGATTTAGGCACAGCACGTGCGGGAAGAAATCACGTCCCAAAGCTCGGCAAATTCAAGCAAAAGCAGAGGCTGCACATCCATGAATGTCAATGCTTTCCGAGTGGAACCAACGAAGTTCTCACAGATGCCCAGGAAATGTGCTCAACTCTGAGGCCCCCTCGCCTCTGGCAAGCTTCTCATCCAAAGCGACTCATCACAGAGAAAGGGTGGACCGTGAGCAAAAGAGCCAAGGTCTCCTTCGGATCCCCGGACGCAGACAGGTGATCCGCCCAGTAATTTCAAGCCAACGTATGGTGATAAAGGTTACCTTCCACCACAGTGATGGAGGAAACTCGCACCCGAGGGGAGGACAATGAGTGAGAACCGCATCCCAGGCTGTAAGCTAAGGACAGACCATCAAGCTGTATTGGAAGGTCACGAGACCGTGACTCAAATGTCTGTACAGACACAGAGCGTCTGCAGAAGCACGAGGGCTGGATAGTTGTAAGCAGGTAGCAGGATTTCTAAGTCTGGGCTGCCTGTATGATACGAAAGGCTAACACGTGCAAGCAGAGCTATGCCCATGTGATGCGGATCAGCCTCCTGAGGCGGTACTTTGTACCCTGTGGAGGACCTGGGAGACGCATGCAGGCGGGCTCCTTGTGCACCTCTGCCACCAGGCACACATGTGGGAAATGTAGGGCCAAAGGGTTTGCCGCCGGGCTTAGTGTGGCTCACCCTTCTGCGGGTGCACTGAGCATCAGTGCAGAAAGCACTGGGCTCACTGAAAGAAGCCAGCCCCTGACAGAAGCACAGTGGTGGTGAGCCCTGCCTGATGGATTCCTGAGGAGACTAAAGGAGTTAAAGGCATGCAGTCCACCAGAGAGTAGAGTGGTGCTAATCAGGGGAGGGTGCGATGAGGAGGTGTCGGGGCTCGGGTGTGAAGATGCAGTCATGCCATGTGCATGAGTTCTGGAGATCTAACTTGCACAGGGCAGCCGTAAGCAATGCTTCGCCGCCTCGTCAGAATTCTCAGAGGCAAGTGCTCTCACCACAAACAAAGAGGGGTCGCTGAGAAATGTCCCGGTGAAGGTGGCTGGACGGAGCGCTTGCACGTGAAGGATACGGGCACATCCGTCACTGCCCGTTGTGTCCCTCAGGCACGCACTAGTCCTGGTGGACTAAGCTGAGCTCAGAACCCAGCAGTCAAAGGTGTCAGCCTCGTTCCTGCAAACATGAATCAGACTCCCAGGTAGGACGTAATGGACAAATTAGGGACCAGAACACACAGGAGGCACACGGAAACGAGACACACACTGGCAGGGGGAAGTCTCTCCCAGCCAGGAACATGCCACGTGGCAAAAGAGTAAGTGGGAAAACGTTGCCGGTCCGCTTTTCACAATTTACGCCTGCATCTGCAACGTGCAGGCCAGTGACGTTTGAGCCCCTCGGGGGCAAAGGGTTTGAAAACAGAAGGACAGAAAATAGAGGTGTGACGGAATGCTCACAGCAAGCCAGCTGCATTTGGGGACATTAACTGGCTGGCAGTGAGTGCATGGCCAATCCTCTGACGAAGGTCCTACAGGCACGGAAGGATTTCTGGCTCCTGGAACATAGAACAGAACACGCAGAAGCCCCTCCACCTGACAGCAGGACAGCAATTGGATCTGTCAGTGGAAGAAAGGGTTTGAATGCAGAGGGAAGCACACTCAAGCGCAGAAGCATACACCAAAGACAAGACAGGCCACCAGAGCCACAGCTGACCCAACACACAGGTGTGCAGAGACGAAGGCGGTTACACGGGTACAGCTGTGCCCACTTAGGCCAGGCAAGGAGGCATCACCAGAGATGAGTCGGCACAGGCAAAGCCAGGAAAAGACACAAACACGCCAGGGCTCACTCAGGGAGACAGAGGAGCACAGGCAATGCGAGACATTTCCTGTGAACAGAGAACAACGGGACGATCCCGACAGGCCAATGAGACACGTGTGGTTCAGAGACATGGAAGTCAGAAGGCTCCTGAATTGCTGAGGGTGTCCTCTCTCGAGGGACAGCACTCTGGAGCCCACACACGCTGATGTTGGGGTGGAAGAGGCCGCTGGGCAGCAGATACAGTTGTGCAGGGGGTTTAGCAGCTCCTGGACCCTAGGGCTCCCCGGGGAGAGCTGCGGATACGGGAGGACACCCGGGGATGCCGGGTGTGCAGCATGAGGGCTGTAATCCCTCGGACACAGAGCACCGAGGCCTCTGCCCACGGACCTCAAGTGTCCACACTTGAGGGTTTGGCTCTGGGTGCCGTGAGTGTATTCCACACCCACACTTTGTCCGTACCTTGTCTTTGGGACAGGCCGGGCGGAAACGTCACCCTGGCCCCTAAGGAGGTATTGGCTGGAGATATTAACATGTGGGGGACCCTGTGTTCACCTGTCCCGTAAAGTGTTCCTGCTCGGCAAGACCTATCAAGTAACGGCCTGCTTGTGCAGAAAGATGCCCCAAAGGGCCCAGCCTCATGACCACTGAGGCCGTATTCCCACTGCACAATCACTGGCCATACTTTCTTTGGATGTTCACACCCAAAGACTCGGGTCAGCACTGGGAGCTTTTCCAGGGTACCCTGACATTTACCCATCAAGCAGCTGAGAAGACGTGCCTCTCCAGCCAGTGTGCAGACAGCAGCGAGAGAAAGGCCTGCCTTCCCTTCTAGAGAGTGCGACAGCCTCTGCCCTGGAAGAGGTAAGGCTTGGTCGCACAGATCCTCAACTCCACAGCGTGCTGACACCCCGCTGACCATGTTGTCTGCATATGATAGGGGCAAGAGGCCTCCATGCACTGGGACTGCCCACGCCTTCTCTGGAATAGACCCACTGCAGAGAAGGCTCTTGTACTGCAGAGCTGTGCAGTGGGGATCCTGGGGAGCTTGGGCAGCTTGGGAGACAGGAATATTAGTGTCGGGAGGTCAGTGTCAGGCACGCTGTGCTGGGGGCCGTGTTACATGGGGATACAGAAGAGCCTGCGATGGACAAGGCTGAACTCTGTCTACTGCACTGCTCGCACGGTGGAGCTTTTGCCCCATCCCTAGCACAGACATCTCTGGCAAGCAGCCATCTGCTGTGTAAGGAGTATCCCAGCACTCACGTCTTCGCAGGTGAGGCTCGTCCCAGTCCTTTCTAAGCCCCAGGCCTGCCGGGGACCTCTGCACAGAATGCTAAGGCCTCACAAGTCCATCGTTCCCTATGTGGCTGAGGCAGCCTTTGTCCTGGCACTCAGGCAAAGGAACACAGGCTGCCTGGGACGAGGCGACCTCCCTGAGCGCCTGCTGGTGTTTGCACTTGGGAGTCTTCTCACAAGTCTCACATGGCGTGTTGGACACACGGCTTAAGCCTGTGGACACAGAGGAAGAGCATCACCCGACTCATCACGGCTGATGATGAGAGGGCAGAGGGCACACGGGAGAGGTTGGCGTGTTCGTGCCCTTGAAGAGCCCCACCTCCCCGCGACCCTCCCCTCTGTTGGCTTGCAATCTGGGCCACCCATTCGTAACCAGAGGTCTTTTCAGAAACAGCAAAGTTCACACAAGGGCATCAGCACTAGGACTCCTTCAGGAGTCTTGTGTGTGTGTGTGTGTGTGTGTGTGTGTGTGTGTGAGAGAGAGAGAGAGAGAGAGAGAGAGAGAGAGAGAGAGAATAAGTGAAGCGGTGTTTGGGAGGCTCAGCTTCAGGAAGTGGAACCAGAAAAGTTGGCTGTGATTTTGGAGTTGAGTGAGACTGTAGTGGGCTGTTTTCTCTGCAGTGTGTATGTTGTCCCTGTCAACTCTGCCTGAAGCAGAACTTCATCGGTCTTACCCACCCACTCTGCCTCTGGTCCCTCGGTTCCTTCCCCTGGACACCAATCTTACAACCTGCTCACAATCCCTCAAATATGTGTGGCTGGTCCTGAGATCCCGACCTTGTCCACAAGACAGTCTGCATTGGTAGACGTCTGAAAACCAGAGGGTAATCAACCCTGGGAATTCCTCCCTGTGTGGCGGTTCAGTCAACATGACTGAGGGTGTCCCCATGCGGGATTCTGGGGGCACCATCATGGACATGCCCAAACCCTGAATATTGGACATCCCTGGCCTGTGCTGGCCTCTCCGTTTCCTTGAATTTCCTCATTTTCACAGGAAAGCTATGAACCTGGGCACTGGCCTTTCTCTCAGGTTTGTGCCCTGGCCTCCCTCACCCAAGTCCCCATTGCTTCAATCTTACTGACCTCACATGCAATCCCAATGTGTGACCCATCCCTACGGACAATGTCCTACGTCCCGCCCTTCCTTGGAACTCCAATGTGCAGGCACAGAACACTTACACCTCTGGACAGCCGCATGTATACATGGACACGCCCCAGAGCGAACCTGAGAGGAAGACACACACAAACACTTCATGCTGTTTATCTCCCATTCTATATTTCTTCCAATGTATTGGACCCCCGCCCTGCGCCACGTGTCACCACCACCCTTGTCCTTATTTCATGGCCAGGAGAATCTTGTGGACCATCGGTGAGCATCGGAAGGGTTTCCACTGGGGTCGATGAAGTGCGACGCTCCTTCATACTCTTCTCAAGATCGTGCATATCCCTGGGATATATGGGTACACACAGACAGACAGACAGACAGACAGACAGACACACACACACACACACACACACACAAACAGGACAGGTGAGAGTCTTTTCTTGGCCCTGAGTAAGGTTGCTTGAATGTTTCCAATCGGAAAGTAGGATGGGAGGGTGTGATAAGCTGTGCCAAAGCTGACAAGGGGATGCAGAGGCCAGACAACATGTGGGATGGTGGTAGGAGGCCTGAGGGTGGGGTTCATGGTCCGGGAATGACAGTTGTCACCGTGCTATGTGATGAGCCAGCTTTGGTTGTCCCGCTTTGCTCATTCTTTTTGTCTAGCCCCCTTCCCACCTTCAGGCTCCCCAAAGGGGCAAAGCCTCTTGGACACGTTACTTCTTAAGACTCCCTGTCTCAGGCTGATGCCCTTTTGACTTGGGGTCACCTCCTGGGCCGCTGTCATTCTCGGTGCCTCCATGCAGAAGAGAATTGTGCCCTGGACCCCACGGCACACATTTCCGTGCCCACACCCTTGGCTGCTCACCTCTTTCCCTCTCAGTTCTCTCTCCTGGGGCCTCCTTCATCTTGAAATACGGCAGGGGGTTGGGCCAAAGATCCTCTATGATTATCTGGTAGGGGAGACAGGCCAGGCCTCAGGTAGCTATCCCACGCAGTGGGGGAACCCATGAAAATCACCTCCCTTCCTTGTTACAGGGCCCCACCTCAGCAATCCTGCTAGAGCCGGCAAAGCTGTGGTCAGAGAACCAGTTGAAGAAGTTGAGGCTGCTGTTGTCATGCTGCGTCTGTAGGCCTCCTGTCTGTACCTTGGGTACCACTGGATGGGACTGGAATGAGACGCCCTATACCCTGCAGGAAGACGCGTATGTGAGAAGGCGCCAGAGAACTTATCACATTCAACCCTCCACCCACGGCCGCCCATGCAGTCAGTGGACACTTACCATCAAGGCCTAGGACATACTCCTTCGTAACGACTTCATTCTGGAAGTAGGAGTTCTTGCCAAAAAAACAGCAGGATCTTCCGGCATTCCCTGGGAAACTTGTGTTCCTCCACCTGCCGTGGTACAGTGGGGCAGAAATGTGAAATCTTGTTCCAGGAGACCCGCCCTCCCCTGAGGAAGGAACACATCACTTCTCCCCACCACCTCCCCTCCCCACACAGCCAGCCACCCACACCACCTCCCACTCCCAGGCCGACCTTCAAATTGGTCATGTGGCGAAGCATGCTTTCATCGGGCTTACTACTCAGGGCTGACATCTGAGGGTGGTTCACAAACTGCCGCAGGTCAAAGAGCCTTCAGGTGCTGGGCGTGAGAGAGCTCGAACCAGAGAACCAGTGTGGACAGCATCCAGGCGTCCTCCCCCCGGGACTGGCGTCCTCCCCCAGGGTCTCAAGCCCTCCCCACAGGCTGCGTCCAGGCCCACGGGGTCTCAGGATCGCGCAGGGCTCTGCTAGACACGCACAGGAGGCTGTGCATGCCCAGACGCCCGCAACCACGCCTAGCTTTGTGTGCTCGTGAGGACACTGAGGACGCTTACTTCCACACAGCCAGACAGCACACATCCGGTCTCGCGCCGACCAGTGGGCATTCACATCGCCTTCCCCGCAGCAAGATGCTTAGCGGGACCCAGAAACGTGCCCCCACGCGGCTTTGTGTGGGAAGAAGCCCTCGGTCATTTCCCCGACCTGGCCTGGACCTCCACCGCCACTCCCCACTCTCCCAGCGCTGTTTCCGTGCCAGGTGCGACGTAAAGCACACATGCCTCCCCCACCCCGGCACTGCCCTCCTCCCACACTCATTGCAGAGCCAGGACCACCGGATGGGATCACGTTTGCACGTTCCCGGCCACTGGAGCGTGGCGTAGCTCCAGTCCCTGTCCTGGGTTCCTCTAAATGTCACCTCCCTTTCCTTCCTCTTGCGCAAGCCCAGCCCCCTCTGGACCCTCCACCAGCAGCAGGAAGGATACAGCCTTGGCCCAGAAACCACGGATGCCCTGGATAAGGGCACCTCTCTGCTGCAGATGTCGCTGCCGCCTCTGCCACATCCTGAGTTTGAGTCGAGCGTGCTCCTGGCTGGCTTGTTTATTCACCGGCTCTAGCTCTATCTGAAGGGCCTCCAGAGCCTCCAGAGCCTCCAGTGGGGAAGGGCAAGGACGGAGGCCTGACTCTACCTGCTCCTTCTTATCCTGCTTCACCTGCAGCTCCTGGGCTTCTTCCACCCATCGGCCTTCCTGCTCACTCGGCTTCTGTTCCTCCTCCTCCCGCTCCTCCTTGTCCTCCTTGCCCTCCACCTCCTCCTCGCCCTGCTGCTGCTCCTCCAGCGCTTCCTTCTCCTGCTCCTCTACCTCCTCGGTTTGCAATTCTGCTCTCCCTTTAATGGCTCGCACGCCTTCCCTTCCTCCTCCTGCTCCTCCTCCTGGTCCCCTTCCCCTGCCACTGCCGCCGCCAATGCCTCCACCGCCACCGCCGCGGCCGGCGCCGTGGCCGCCGCCGCGCCCGCTTGTATACCCTGCTGCTCCTGCTCCTCCCCTTTCATTTCCGCCAACTCCTCCTCCTTCCGCTCTTCCTCCTTCTGCTTGGGCTTCTGCTGCTCCTCCTCCTTCTAATCTTTTACTCCTGCTGCCTCTCCCCCTCTTCCTCCTCCTCCTCCTCCTCCTTCTGCTCTTCTGGTCCTGCTGCTCCCCCTCGCCCTTCAGGTCCTCCTCCTCGTGAACTTGGACCTTCTCCTTCCCCGGCTCCTGCTCCTCGTCCTCCTCCCCCTTCTTCCTCTGCTCATGCCCCTCTTCCCCAGGCGCGTCCTCTTCCGCGGCCGCCACCTCAACCTCCTCCTCCGCCAGGCCCCACAGCGCCTCCACCGCCACTATGTCATGCACCAGCGGCACCGATATCTCGCTGGGGCCGCCCACCTGCCTCTCGGGTCGGGCCTGGCCTTCCTGCACAGGCTGTTCGCTTGTGGCCTGCAAGCCTTCGGCCTGCGGCACCTCCGGCCCTGCCGGAGACCCAGTGTCCCCACGGGCCCTCGTCTCTCGACCGCCCCGTTCCCGGTCGAAGGCGGCATGGGGCCTCCGGGCATCCCCAGTGTTTCGGAAACACGAGTCGCGCAACATGCGGCCCCGGCCCGAGACACCAACTGTGGCTCCTACCGACGACGAAGCGGGAGGTGAAAGCACGGCCCCCCTCCCCAGACCCAGTGAGTGGCGCCCTGAGGGCAATGGCTGGCAACTCGCTCCCCCTTCCTCCCAGAGCCCAAAGGTCGAGGGGGCGCATGCGCATGCGCATGCGCATGGTGCTGTACCCAGGGTGCCTCGGCGGTGGCTATCGCTATGCCGATGCTGCCTCGGAGGCCTTTGTGGTGAGAGGTGTGCGCCTGCGGCTTTGAGGCTGAGGGAGCTCCAAGCCACGCCCAGGCCGCTTCACTGCCTTCAGGACCAATCATAGGGACGGTGGCGTGCGTGGCTTCGGCGGTCCCGCCCCTAGGCCACCCGGAAACTGGGGCGCGTCTGTTGCATAGGCAGGAAGGCTCTGGGCCCCGTGCAGTGCAACTCCTCCGGGGGGCTTGCAGCCGGCCCTCTGTGCGCTCTGGGTGCCCTGTTTGGCTTCTGGCCATGCGAAAGCGACCTTTGCATTCCACGCTGCGCTGGGCACGCGGCTATCTACACACACGGGTAAAGGGGGACCTCCCCGCTTTGCCCATTTACACCGCCACCTTTGTTCATTGTGCCCCTAGTCCGACAAATCCACTCAGCGGATCACCTTGGCTGTCCGGGAGACGCATGTCAGCTGTGCGCCTGCTGTCTGTGCACCCCGGTTTTCCATCTGCTCAGCCTCCTTTGCATACTCTCTACGTCCATCCTTGCTCCCAGAAGACATGTATGTCATGACAGCAGTCTAGCAGTGCACCGGCTAGGGAAGGTCGGTGACCAGAGGTGTGTGACGTGGAGAGGACGCCACACTAGGGGAGGCTGCGTATCATGCGCGCCGCTCTTGACGTTTGTCCCCGTTGCCTGGAAAGTGACACACTGGCAAGCACACACCCCCCCTCTCATGATGGGCTGCCCATTGCTCCCGTGTGTGGCAGTGCACAGGAAAGACCCGTGACCGTGGGCCCTGGGATTCCTGGAGCTTGTGTCTGTCCCACAGACAGCGGTCCCCTTCCTCCCACAATGCTTGGCCATCTTCTCACAGGGACCCTCCCCAGGCCTTCGTTGGCCGTATGTCTGTTCATCCTGGTCCCATTTCCTTTACCACTCACTTAGGCGGCAGGCTGCCATGAGCGTGGGCGCTGGCTCAAAACACTGTCCCCCTGTGCCACAGGCAGCATGATTTCAAGGGTCTCCGAGAGGTACCGGGGGGTTGGGGGATGCAGTGTTGGGACCCAAGTGAGGGACACGCCCCAGGGTCTACATGAAGCCACATGACCACTTTGGGAAAGCAATAAGCTGCAGACGGTGTGCAGTGAGGGCGATGATGTGGTCTCCCTCCCTGTCAGGGCAGTGGTGATGTGGACTCCCTGCCGGTCTATGTCAGACAGCATAAGCTACACACACACACACCACACAGAGCCACTGCAGGATTGGAGGCTCGAGATGCATTGCCTGGCCAGGCACCACACTCATGCATTGCCTTTTCCCTTTGGTGGAATGCAGTGTTCCCCTACCTCTTTATGGGACCAGGAGGCTGCCAGGCAGGCGGGGGATTCTAGGATTTCCAAATTCGTGTGCCGGGCCCTCTGGCCAACATGTTGCTTCCGTGACACAGAAGAGGTTCCTCCAGACTCGCTGGGCTATGTCAGGATACGAACGGGGTACAGAAATGCTCCAGGGTGGCTGTGATATATGAGGCAGCACACCACCGCTTCAGGTGACAGCAATGCATAGAAACGCAGGTGGATGGGGGGGAGGCTGAACAGGTGGTAGGGGGCTGAGAGGGGGTGGCCAGTGTGACCGACAGAGAGGCAAACTCTTACCCAGAAAGGGAGAGGAACAGGTCCAGTGGTGAGCCCTCAAGCTGCCCTCAGCAGAGGACGTAGCGGGTGGGCAAGACAGGAAAGCAGGCCCAGACCCTGGTGCACCTGCCCTATGCAACTCACTCCCTCCAGAGAAATGGGGCCTGTCAAACTCCCACGCATCGCCGGGAGACCCCGTGGCAGGAACGTGGGAACAAATCTGGGTCCCAGGTGCAGGGACTGTCTGGGACAAGCAGGCAATGCCTTTCAGTTTGAACAACACCTACCACAGTATTGGGGTCCAGGGGCCGGGCCCCAACTTCGCAAGGGACTCTAGACCAGCCAGGCCTGTCTCTGCAGGGTCATCCAGGAGGATGTTCACCGAGACACATACCCTGGCTGGGACCACAAGGCCTTGCGATGATCTCCTAGGCCGCTCCAGGAGCAGGGCCAGACTTACTCATGCTCTCTGCTGCCTCCCTCCACTAACGCCCACTTCCTTGCAGGGAACTTTGGTCCTCCTCCACTGCGCCATGGGTGGCCCAACCCCAACTTGCCCCTGGCCAAGGCAACACAGGACGAGCGGACCCAGGCAAAGTCCGGGCTTTCCTCCCGTCATGAAAGGTGATCAGCTAGCTCCGTGTCGATCCCAGGCGCGAAGGGATTGCACTCGCTGCACTTTGGCACTGGAGCCCCCCCTTACTCACCAAGTCAGGAAAGCCCCCAGTCTCTTTCCTTCGCTTGCCAACGGCCTACACACACTCACTCGGGCACAAAGATGCACGGCCACGCGGCACGTGGACACAGACACGTGCACGCTGCCAGCACAAACGCTAGGTCTCAGGCAAAAGTACTCACAGGCGCCAGCCACAATACATTCACAGACACACTCTAGTGGACCTGTGCACTCACTCATGCCCTCTGCCACATCCCACTCACGAGGCTAGCTCCTCCTCACGACTCACACTTGCTTTCCCCCCTCACACAGCACGTGCATGTGTCCTGGGGCCCAACCTGGCTGAAAACTAGTTGCAGATTCAGGACCTCCATTGGGTCACGGAAGCTTGCATTGAGATGCCAAGGAAAGAGAGCCACAACTGATACCAACCTTCCAGTACCAATGGCACCGGAACATGGCATGTGGAGAAACACCAGCTACGACTAGGTTCCCTGCCTCCTCGGCTCCTGCCCTTTCTTCAGACCCTCTCAACACTGGGCAGTCCCTTGGGTTTCAGTACCTCCCAGCTGGCTGCAACCTACAGGGCAAGGGCCAAGGGACTGACCTTTCTCAGTTCACATGTATACCCAGCTTGTGTGGGCTGCCTGGAGGCAGTCACGGCTTAGGAGGTCTGGATGTGCTCTGACCCCTGGTACTTGTGCGTTCCTTTGTGTGTTCCCCTGCAGCCCTGTGCCATCAGCAGCCTACTACGTCCCTATGGACACGCACAGCTCACGGAAACCCAGATGCACTGATACTGTGCAAGGACAGCACAGAGACAGAGAAAGAGAGATGGAGGTGCGGGAGGGAGGAAGCGTTCCCTCAAGAAAATGATCACAGGGACTCAGAGACAGACAGAGGCCAGAGGGACATGGAAGGAGGCCGAAGAAGGAGAGTAAGTCACCACTAGAGACAGCCACAGAGGGGGAGTGTGTGTGTGTGCCCGTGCCCGTGCGTGTGCGTGTGAGTGCGTATGAATGAGTGAAATTGTCTGGGACTGAGACAGGGGTGTTGCCACGATTCCTGGACTCTCGAACGCCCTCTTCCAGCAGAATGGAGGCCCGGTATTGTCAGGAATCTCAGCGTTTTCCGGAACAGGACTCCCTTGCTTTGGGGCCCTAGCCCATCCTCAGGCTAGGGCCATAGAGCAGAAGGAGTGGGAACTTGAGGCATGAGGCTCCAGACTAGGCCCAGCAGGTGGAGTGTCAAGGCCCAAGGTTTTTAAATGCCTGCCGCCTCCTTCTGGAGCCCACCAGCATTTGGGAAGCACGCCCACGGCCCCGTGGCCCTTCGGACACTGAAGTGGCTGTGGCTGTGGCTGTGGCTGTGGCTGCGGGGGAGGTGGGGGAGAGGCAGAGGCAGAGGCAGTGAACTTTTTGACCATGGGTCCTTGGGGTGAAGGCGCTCCAGGCCAGACCCAGACAGTTGGCTGCTGTTCAGGAACAATCAGCTGGAGGGCAGTGGGCGTGGCTCCAGCATTTGAGCCCCTGCCTCCCCTCCCAGGTCTGGAGCAGGTTCTCTGCCTCCCCCTCCAGGGTGACCTCCCTGTTTGGTACATGCCCTTTTCCGCTTTGTCACCGACCGCAACTTTCCTGTGGGATGTCTCATATCGGAGAACTGGTGCTACAGATCTCACCTCTTTGGGGAGGAGCCCGGATGGCAGACAGCATGGAAGCTTCTTAAGTGTCTCGCGTGCATGAGATACAGCCAGACCAACACTAAACCATCCTACCCACCCAGGAAACTGACTGGAGGATTAGCACAGCAATCTGCATATCCTGAACCACCGAATTCAGCAGGTACGTGGCATGCAGAAGTGAACTTGGAGAGCGAGGAGGCATGGGAAGGGAGGTGCTTTTGTGCGCGGAGAGGCGAAGGAGACTGGGCAGGTGGAAATTTTACTAACTTTCTTTAATACTCTTCTACATTATTCTTTCCTTTTGTGTCTATATTCACAGATTCTATTTTACTCCCATCTTCTCCTTTTAGTCTACTTCAGTGTATTGATTTTTCAAATTCTCACAACATTTCCCTTTTTAATATTTTTTATTAGTATTTTCTAAATTTTTCTCCACTCCCACGTTTTTTTCTCTCCTGTGTCAAAACCACTTTCAACACCCACGTGAAACATGCCTAGAATCTAGCATCATTCATTCCATTATTCACATGTGTGTTTTTAAGTTTTTACTTTTAACATTTTATAATTTGAATATTTCATTGAATTTTCTACCTCATGAGTTCCTTTTCTCCATTCAAAATGACAAAGGGAAGGAATTCACCCAGAAAGAAAGAGCCTGAAGAAACGAGAGCCAGGGATTCAACCAACACAGACACAAGCAAGATGTCTGAAGCAGCATTTAGAAGCACGATTATGAGAATACTAGCTGCAGTCCAATGTAGATTAGAGTCCCTTTGTGCAGAGACAAAATGCAGTAAAAACTGGCCAGAATGAAATTAAAAATGATATAACTGAGCTGCAATGACGGATGGATGCAGCGGTGTCAAGGATGGATGAGACAGAACAGAGAATCAGCGATTCAGAGGACCAACTTATGGAGACTATGGAAGCAGCAAAATCGAGGGAGATTAAGGAAAAGAGCACGATTGAAGAATTGGAGAAATCAGTGACTCATACAGAACGAAAAACAACATCAGAATCATAGGGGTCCCGAAGAGGAAGAGAGAGAAAAAGGGGTAGAAAGGTTATGTGAGCAAATCATAGTGGGAAATTTTGCTAACCTGGGGAAAGACACACCATCAAAATCCGGGAAGCACCGAGGACCCCATCAGATTCAACAAAAACTGACCCTCAGCAAGGCATATCATATTCAAACTCACAAAGTACTCAGGCAAAGAGAATCATGAAGGCAGCAAGGGAAACAAGTCCCTAAACTACAAGAGAAGACAGATCAGGTTTGCAGCAGACCTATCCAGAGAAACTTGGCAGGCCTGAAAGGAGTGGTAGGATACGTTCAAAGTGCTGAATTAGAAACATCCACAGTGAAGAATTCTTTATCCAGCAAGGCTGTCATTCAAAATAGAAACAGAGGAAAAAGGTTCCCAGATACACAAAATTTAAAGGAGTTTGTGACCGCTAAATCACACCTGCACGCAATTTTAAGGGGGGACACTCAGAGGGAAATTGATATCTATCTATCTATCTATCTATCTATCTATCTATCTATCTATCTTTATAATTATATTTATATATACAAATAGATATAGAATTATATATATAGATGTATATAGACATATACATATCGATATAGATATAGATATATAGATACAGTTAATACAATACATATACATATACATATACATATACATATACATATACATATACATATACATATACATACACATACACATACACATACAGATGGAGATGGAGACGTAGATATAGATATAAAGATATATAGATATGTTTTCCTCCAACTCTTCAAACAAGATAATGGCCATAAAATCGTGTCTTTCAGTACTACTTTAAACGTCAGTGGACTGAATGCTCCAATCAAAAAACATAGGGGAACAGAATGGATGAGAAAACAAGTTCCATCGATATGCTGTTTACCAGAGACCCACTTTAGATGTGAAAACAACTTCAGAGTGAAAAGAAGGGGATGGAGAATCATCTGTCATGCTACCCGTCAACAAAACAAAGCCAAAGTAGCCATACTTCTATCAGACAATCTAGACTTTAATTTAAGACTGTGTCAAGTGATACACAAGGGCATGATGTCATAATTCAGGGGTCTATCCACCAAGAAGACCTAGCAAATGGATACATTTATGTGGCGTATTTGAGAGCAACCAAATATACAAACCAATTAAACGCAAACATAAGGAACCTCATTCTTAGTAATGCCATCATAGGAGGAGACTTCTATGCACTCACTCACTGCAATAGACAGATCATGTAAACGAAAAATCAACAAGCAAACGGGGGCTTTGAATGACACACTGGACAAGATGGGCTTCACAGATATGTTCAGAACATTTCATAATAAAGCAGCAGAATATACATTCTTCTCCGGTGCTCATGGAATATTCTCCTCTATAGATCATATGCTGGGGAAAACAGTCATCCCTAAGGAAGTTCAAAGAGATCGAGGTCACACCGTGCATATTTTCAGACCACAACACTAAGAGACTCGAAATCAACTACAAGAAACAATTTGGAAAGGTAACAAATACTGGGAGACTGAAGAACATCCTACTAAAGATTGAATGGGCTAAGCAAGGGTTGAAAGAGAATATAAAAAGTATACGGAAGTCAATGAAAATGTATATGGAAGTCAGTGATAACACCACAACCCAAAACCTCTGGGACGCACCAGGGTCGGTTATAAGAGGACCTATCTAGCAAGTCAGGTCTTCCTAAAGAAGAAAGAAAGATCTCAGAGACACAACCTCACCTTACGCCTTAAGAGGCTGTAAAAAGAACACCATACGAAACCCAAAACATTCAGGAGACAGAAAATAACAATGATTAACGGAAATTAATGCTATTGAAACCAAAAACCAAACAAAACAAAAACAAAAACAACCTCAAACAAACAAACAAACAAAGAAACAAACCAAAATAGGAGAACAGATCAATGAGCCCAGAAGCTGCTTCTTTGAAGGAATTAACAAAATTGATAAGCCAGTCATCAGTTTGATGAAAAAGAAAAAGGAAAGGGCCCAAATAAAGAAACGCAAGAATGAAAGAGGAGACATCACAACCAACACAGCAGAAAGGCAAACAATAAGAAGAGAATATTAGGAGCAATTATTTGCCAATACAATGGGCAATCTGGAAGAAATGGACAAATTCCTAGAAATATATACACTACCAAAGCTGAAAGAGGAAGAAAAGGAAAATTTGAACAGACCCATCACCAGTAAAGAAATCAAATTAGTAATCCAAAACCTGCCGAAGGAAGAAGACTGCAGGGCCAGATGGCTTTCCAGGGGAGTGCCAGCAAACATTTAAGGAAGAGTTAACACTTATTCTCTTGAAGCTGTTCTCACAATAGAAATGGAAGGAAAACTTCCAAGCTCTTTCTATGAAGCCAGCGTTACCTTGATTCCAAAACCGGAAAGAGACCCCACTGAAAAGGAGAACTATAGGCCAATTTCCCTGATGCACATGGATCACATGGATGCAAAACTCCTCAACAAGATATTAGACACTCGGATCCAACAATACATGAAAATGTTATTCACCACGACCCAGTGGGATTTGTACCTGGGACGCAGGGCTGGTTCAACATCTGCAAAACAATTAACGGGATTCCTCACATCAATAAAAGAAAGGACGAGAACCACAGGATCCTCTCAATCGATGCAGACAGAGTGATGGACAAAATACAGCATCCTTTCCTGGTAAAACCCCTCAAGAAAGTAGGGATAGAAGGAGCACACATCGAGATCATAAAGCCATGTATGAACGACCCAACGTGAATATCATCTCAAGGAGCAAAAGCTCTCAGCTCAAGTCACGAACGAGACAGGAATGTCCACCGCCTCCACTGTTATTCAACACAGTATTGGAAGTCTTAGCCTCGGGCCTCTTCATCCTTCTGCTCCCCCTCTGCAGCTACTGCTCTTCCAGCCCTGGCTCTACCTTTCCTCCTCCTCCTCTTCTTCCCTCTGCTCACGTCCTCCTCAATTTCCTCCCCAGCTACTACTGCTCTTCGACTCGTGCTCCTCCTCTTGCTCGTCCTGGACTTCCTCCTCCTCCACTTCTTCCCTCGCCTGCACCCGATCATTCACTCGTCTTCCTCCTCCTGTAACTCCTCCCAGTCCTCTTCCTCCATCTGATCCTCCTCGTCCTTCACCTCTTCCTCCTCCTCCAACTCTTCCTCCTAGGACTCTTCCTCCTTCTCCAGGTCCTCTCCTGCTACCGCCCTTCCTGCCCTACCTCTGACCTTTCACCTCTTCTTCCCTCTGCTCTCATCCTAGTCGACTCCGTCCTCCAGCTGCTCCTGCTCCTCTGGCCCGTAATCCGCCTCTTCCTGGTGCTGGACATCATCCTCTTCCATTTGTCCTTCTCCTGCACCCAGTCATTCACTGCTCCTTCTCCTCCTCCTCTTCTTCTAACCCCACCCAATCCTCTTCCTCCAACTCCTCCTGCTCCTCCTCTCCCTCCACCTCTTCCTCCTCGGGCTCTTCCTCCTTCTGCTCCTACACTTCTACTCATGCTCTGGAGCCCTGGCTCTATCTTTTCTCCCCACCCTCTTCCCTCTGCTCTCGTCCTCCTCAACATCCTCCCCCAGCTGCTCCTGCTCCTTTGGCTCGTGCTCCTCCTCATCCTGGACATCCTCCTCCTCCACTTGTTCCCTCTCCTGCACCCAATCATTCACCCTTCTCTTCCAGCTCTAACTCCTCCCAATCCTCTTCCTCCAACTCCTCCTCATCCTCCTACTCCTCCTCGTCCTCTTCCTCCTCCAATGCTTCCTCTGGACATCCTTCTATTCTCCAGGCACATCTTTGTCCCTTAAGACTACCACAATCTCCTCTAAGGACGGGAGCAATAGATCTCGCACTGCCCCCAAGTCATCCGCAATGAGCACCGGACCCTGCGGATGGGCTCTCACAAGCCTTTGTGTCCCTGCAAAAGGAGCCTGGCAACCTCCCAGGCCTCCCGGGGAGACTCGGTAGTGGGACCCTGGGAGCAGCGACGGGATCCCCGGTGCAGCGACACCCAAGGGATGGTCATATCGTGCTCTGTCTTTTCAACAACACCTACAGCAGTATCGGACCTAGAGGCCGGGACCCAACGGGCCTCACACGCGACCCCTGACCAGCCAGCCTTGTGTCAGCAGCGCCATCCAGGAGGAAGCTCACCGACACATATGCCAGGCCTGGGACCCCAAGGCTCTTCGATCACCCCCTAGGCGGATAAGGTCAGGCCTAGGTTACTGCATGGGACCTGATGCATCCGTACAGTCGTCCCCAGTTCCTTGTAGAACAGGTCGGACATCCTCCACTGGGCCATGGGGTCTCCATGCTGTCAGCTGGCAGCAGCCAACACATGACCAGCGGTACTGCGACACCGTCAAGCCTTTCCTCTCATGCTGGACGGTGCCCGCGTGTTTACCGAAAGCCCTGTATGGGGGCAACGGGCTGCGGGGAAGGCAGGTAGGTGGGTGGCCAGGCACAGACGAGACCACCCGCTGCGATCCCGCAGGGTCGCTGGGACTTCACTTCCATCTGGCCCACACGCAAATTCTAGGGATGGGGCTTTGGGGGCAGTGCGGAAGCCTTGCAGCTTCAGCGTCAAGGAGCTGGGCACACACACCTGTGGGCACAGCCGGCAGCAGACTGGGACCAGTGTTCCTCCCTAGGCCCCTTTGACCCTCCACCACCTGAGAAGAATACTGGAGGGGCTGTACGGCTTTAGACTCCCCAAAGCGCACACACAGTGGGCCATGTGCTGCCCACTGTGGTTTGGGGCAGGGCGGGGGGAGCCCGGTCAGAATCCTGACCACAATGTCCACAGCATCCTCTGTCGACATGCAACCGCTGAGACACTGAGAAAGGAACCCAGTTCCCCATTTACATGAGGCCAGGAGTCGACAAAGCCTGAGGCTAATCAGGGTCACCCGCACAGGGACTGAGAGGCGCATTCTGGCACCACTTACATGCAAGGGGAACACAGTTCTGGGACACACCTTGACATGTCCCCAGCCCAGCTGCAGCGACAGTGGTGATCTTGTGCTGCGGGGAGAGGTGTTGCTGGCAAGGAACTGTCCCCTCAGAGAGCAGCTGGCAGGCTGCTCACCTGCCCGTCCACACATGGATCACCCACATCACCCTGCTATGGCACCCCTGGGGGACTCAAGTCACCTGAGGTCCAGGGTCCCAGCTCCTCCCTTTCCCTGGGCCTGGTGCACAGGAAGCAGAGAGGAGAGCCCCAAGGAAGAGCTGACTGGTGACAAAACATGGCTCGTCTGCCAAGAGCAGAGATTTTTGCTAGACGGCTCCCTCCAGGGAAAGACCTACGCCCTCTGCACACCACGTAGCCTGACAGGTTGGGTTCCCTAGCTACCCTGTGCACAAAGCCTGGGCACACCATGTAGCCCCTACGTATTTGCTACTGTCGGCCCACCAGGGCCACTCAACACACACACACACACACACACACACACACACACACACACACACACTCACTCCCACATAGACACACACTAACACACACACAAGCACACTTACTCACAAGTGGTCCACTGGCCACTGGACACAGGCTTTCCTCCCCTCGGCCCCCCTCTTGACCTTGCACCAATCTCCCTTTTGCATCCTGACTTGAGCCCCCTGGCACAGCAACGATTGCACCCATCCCAGCGATTACCATCAGGACTCAGGAGGGAAGGGACTGCACTCTTGTATTCTGGCACCTGACCGTCCCACATAAGCACCTCATTCACACAGACCGCTGTGTCTCTCCTTGTCTCTCCAGTGGCCTAACCACCCACTCCTGCACACACAGAGACACACGGCTACGCAATCGCACAAACATATGCACGCTCACACTGCCGGCACCACCACGGATCTCAGGCCCAGTTTGCCACAGACGCCCACACACACTCGCACGAACTCACGCTGGATCTCTGCCCTCGGGCGTACTCTCTCCATGAATTCCCACTCATAAGCCTCGCTGCTGCCCACAACCCACACCTGCCCCTCCCCCTCACACATCTCCCATCCTGAGCCACTGTCTGAGGACAGGGCTCGGGGTCAAAGGAGCCCCGGGTGTGGGAGGCAGCAGCAAGGTATACTGGCATCGACTATGAGAAGCCTGCCTGCTCCTGAGTTGTCCGGGGACATGTGGTCTTCGCTCTGATCCTGACTGGAGGCTTTGCTGACTGGATTCTATCTCACCAAGGACACAGCACCCCTCTGGGATCAAGGGTCCTGGCTGAAACCCCCCGAGTCCTGGCCACACTGTACCAGGACCCAATGGACCAATTTGGTCCCACTGTGCAATCCCCTTCCCTGCCTTTCGGCTCTGGCCTATACAATAAATCTCCAAATAACAGGTCTGTCTCTTCCTCCTCCTCCTTCCAGGCTCTTCCTGCCCAAGAAGGCAGGCCTCTGTGCACATGGCAACACCGGCCCCACGCCAGTACTGCACCTCTCCTGCACACACAGAATCACCCGGGCAGCGGCTAGGACAGTCACACTCAGGTCCCGTTCTCGTCGAGCCTCCTTGCGTCCCCCATAAACACACACAAACACATACACAAAAACAGAAGGGTTTTTAGCTTCCTGTATGTGTCCACATAAACATCGTGGAAACTCTTCAAGACTGCCAAACGTGATTTCTTCCTTAGTTCTCTACCGGGCTCATAGAAGACAGGAGACTCATCCACCCATCTCTTCCAGCACTGGTGGCGTCCTCCATTGTTTCTGCATGGGCAAAGATAGAAGCTCTGCGCCATTCACGCCCACAAAGATGCAGAGCCCCTGACGCATGTGGGCACACGCAGACACATTTGCGTACACGCACACACACGCACCCCCACGCACCAGACACCAAGAATGATACGGGATATTTGCAAATACATCCCAGATGGTGTCACTCTTGTGCCTCTCCCTTTTGCGATCCCCCTTGCTTTCTCACCCAGGGATTCATTTCCAGCCCCCAATGGCCTTGGACCAGTTCTAAGAATGGCTGTCGGGTTGCGGGAGGACATGGCGTGGTGGGGCACATGGAAGGAAGTGCGAGATTCTCACCACAGTGGCGCCTGGGGACACGGCAGCTCCTGACCCAAAGACTGGCAGGCAAATCCAGACTGAAGGAGCAGGGGGAAGCCCGGGACAGGGCGGACATCCACGGGGAGCATTGTGGTGAAGCACTGCTCCTCCCGAGTTGCTCTCCAAAGTCCCAGCCCACAGCACAACTGCATTTGGGTTGCAGGCTTCGACCCTCTGTGTGTTTGCAGCTGAGTCTCTGCAGGTCCCCTGTCATCCTCCCACCCTCTCCCCATGCTACCTGTGTCCCTGTGTCGGCGGACCTTCCATTTGCAAGCCAATGCGTGGCCCACGTTCCCTTGCCCATACAACACGCAGGTCAACACACCGCATACTGGGGTTCTCACCGACACGTGAGCACGTCAGATCACTGTCTTCTGGTCCCTTCCTCCCTCAGGTAGTACTGCAGGGGATTGGGCCACAGGTCCTCGATGATGATCTGGAAGAGGACACAGGCCGGCGCCACAGTGGGCATAGCCCACTCTCCTCTCTGGCCGGGGGCCACCCACATCCCCACTGCTGACGAAGGCCTCAGGGGCCCCACCTCGGCAATCCTGTTCGCCCCTGGGCAGCTGTGCTCACACAGCCAGTTGAACAAGTTAAGGCTGGTGGGGTCATGCCTGTGACTGGGAGCTCCACGTTCATAATCCCAGAACCACTGGACTGGAGTGGAACGCGATGTCCTGTAGCCTGCAGGAAGAGAGGATTTGAGGAGCAAGCTGATGGCCTCCTCCGCACCCACCTGCCCCTCCCCCTCCCCCTCCCTCCTGCCCCTGATTCATGCTCCTCATCCCCCTGCCCCGCACCATCATGGGACCCACACCCTACCAGCAAAGCTCAGCTGATACTCCTTAATGATCACTGGGTTCCGGAAGTACGGGTTGGCCCCAAAGAAAAACATCACTCTGCAGCGGTACTTGGGATGGCCCACTTCTTCCACCTGCCGTGAGCAATGGGACAGGAGGGGGCAAGTGTCCTCCCTCGGGGTCCTGAGCTACTTGCCTGGCTGTGAGGGTGAGCACCTTTGCCTCACCCTCTCCTGCCCAAATCCCACCCCCGACGGGACGGCCCCCAGCCACAGCCTCCCCGGTCTCACCTCCAAGTCGACCACGTAGCTGAGCACGTCTTTGTCCTGGGCACCGATCATGGCCGACAACTGGGGGTGATTCAGAATCTGTGCTGTGTCAAGGAGCTGTGCCTTCAGATGCTGTGGAAACAGACACAGCCCCCCTCCAACCCTCCCAGGCTAAGAGCAAGGGACTAGATCACGGCATGTGCAGAAAGACCAGGAAACACTAGTCCCCACACTCCTCAGCCTCTGCAGATGCATCAGACCCCATCGACACTGGGCAGTCCGTTGGCTTCCTGTACCTCCCACGCTGTCTGCACACAGCAGGGAGAGACTCCACTGCCTGCACGCCTCACAGTTCCTTCCTATATCTGACCTGTGTGGGCTGCCAGCAGCCCATCATAGCTTGTGATGTCGGCATGTGCTCTGACCCCTCCTCACGGCTGGGTTTCTTGGCATATTCCCGTGAAGACCTATGTTGTCACCAGCCTCCTGAGTCCAGATGGAATAACATGGCTTACAGGAACCCGACTGCACACTTACGCTGCAAGCAGAGGGTGTGGGAGGGAGAAAGAGATCGAGAAGCACGGACGAGGAGGGCCGAGGAGGGAAAAGGATTAGACACAGTGACACGGCCAGTCCGGAGAGAAAGACATGGGTGGGACCGAGCCGGAGCCTGAGGACAGAGAGGGAAGCAGGGGTGGAGATACCAGGAGAGAATCCTGTGTGTGTGTGTGTGTGTGTGTGTGTGTGTGTGTGTGTCAGGGTCTGAGGAGGCAGCTTGTACCCCATTCGGAGTGGGTCTCAGTCGTCCTACTGTCTGGCAAAGGGGCGTGGCGTGGTTCCACTAAAGGTCACGAGTGTGTGTCTGAAATGCTCTCTTTTGAAGGAACTGCTAGGAAACGTGCACAGCCTGTGAATGTGAAGGTGGGTGTGCGGCCTGCGTAACTCTCCCATTTTGCAGCGAAATATTTCCTTGCCTTATCTGCTCTGAGTGAAGGCTGCTTTGTGCTACCCTAGCTCTGGTAGCATGGGGACACATGGCTCGTGTCTGCAAGTAATATTTGAGACCAGCCTGCAGGCCAACGTTGGCGGAGACCTAGAGGAAACAGACCCAGTCACCAAGTCCCCCCATCCCCAACAACCGCCCCTGTCCAAGGCCTTACACTGGATCCCAGACCACACCAACCCAGGGCCAGGGACCATTCCCCAGCTCTCCTCTCTGGGGGCCATCGCCCTGAGGCACCCTGCTCTCAGTGCCCAGCCCTCCTGCACAACAGCCCCCGCCATCACCCACCAGCACAAGGAAGGATACCGCCTGGGCCCAGAAGCCAGGGATGTGCTTGATGATGGCCCTTCTGTGATCCAGGTAAGAAATCTGCCTCCGAAGAATCCTGCGCTTCAGCCGCCATAAGGCCCTGGAATCCTGGGCATTCCCAGCGCTGATCTCCAGCTGAAGACGCTCCAGCACTGCCAGCGGGTCCTGGGCTGAGGCAGGACGCAGCGCTGGCTCTTGCTGCTGCAGCGGCTGGGAGAGCTGGGGCCCCTCCTCCGCCTCTGCATCTGCCTCGCGCTTCTCCTCTTGCTCCTGAAACTCCTCCTGCTGCTGTCTCTCAACTTCCACCTCCTCCTCCTCGTGCATGTCCTCTGCTTCTGGCTTGGCTTCCTCAGAATTCTCCTCTCCAGCCACCTCATCCTTGGTCGCCTCGCCGTCCTCTTCCTCCTCCCCGATCACCACCTCAGCCGCCACCATTCCGTCATCCAATATCAGCACCAATTCCTCCGCTGGGCTTGCCACCTGTATCTCACACCCGGCCTGGGTTTCCTGCACAGGATGGGCGCTTGCCGCCCCTGAACCTGGGGACTGCGGCCAGCCCACGCCCTCCAGCGCCCCTGCATTCCCGCGGGGCCGGGACTCTCCACCTTTCGCATCCGGGACGATCAGGGCCCAGGGTCGGCGGGAATCTCCGCTTTGTCCGGACCGCGACACGCTGGCCATGACGCTCGGCCCCGGCCCCAGTGTAGCTAGGGCAGCCTCAGGACAAGGACAGGAAACGGCAGCAGGTGGGGGGAGCCTTGGCCGCAAGACCATGAGCTCCCTGAAGCCTCCCGCCGCAGCCCGCCAAAGTTGAGCGCAGGCGCACAGGCTCTGGGATTTGAGGACTCCGCATTGGCTGTGGCTGCTGTGGAGGAGGGGCCGAGACAGAGGCAGTGAAGAGTGTGCGCATGCGGCCTGGGGGCGAAGTGGTTCCAGGGCAGGTCAGGCCAGCTGGCCAGGTTCGGGGAGCAATCAGTTGCAAGACAGCAAGACAGGGTGCTGGCCGCCAGCAAGCGCGCGCCAATGGCCGGTCCAGGCTCTGGAGCGAGTGCCAAGGTGCCAGCGTGGCCCCCGTTTGCCGCATGTCCTCTTCAGCGCTGTCACCTTCCAGGCTTCACTTGCGAGGTCCCCGGTATCGCGCAGTCTGTGGTCGCTTGTACACCCTTTCCCCAGAGGCCTCACTACGGGCACCAGAGCATTCAGCACAGGATCGTCCACGCCGTGAGCCACTCCCTGCTCCGTCCCTTGCCCCTTCTTCATGAAGCTGGGGCAAAGCCTGGAGAAGTCCTTAGTGTCACGCCTACCGGGGCCACATGGCCGTCCGCACGGTATCTCCTCCTTGGCCGTCAGGCTGAGGGCGGCGGTAAGATGGGTGCCCACCCAGAACCAGTGACACCCACCCTAGACCCACCCCACCGCCATGTCCTTGCAAGAAAACAGCTCAGTAGACCTCACTGCACTGCAATTCAGAGCAAAGAACAACCCCCAGAGCACCATCTGCCACTGGTGCCCTACTGATCTCCGTACAGAGCGCCAGGGAGATGGGGTAGTAGGATTTAGCAGCTTGCTCCGGTCCTGAAATCTAACCTTCCACTAAAAGGAGGACGACTCCAACCACGCAGGGCACGTAGGGGCCCTTCACCGAGAATTGCAGACTTGTCTGTGTCTGTCTCTGAGAAAGCCCTGTGCCTGCTTTCACTAGTACAGGCGAAAGCAGACGAGTTCCCTTCCCATTTCCCAGGCACCAACAAGAATTCTGAAGAAGCATGCACCCAGACACAGAAGGTCCACTGAGAGAGACAGCGAAAAAGAGACACACAGAGAGACAGAGCTATAGAGGGAGAGAGAGAGACACGTGCAAGCAGAGCAGATGAAGGAAGGACGAGTGGAGGGGAAGACCGGCCTGGAGAGGGAGAGTCCGGGGAGATTGGCGGGAGAGACAGGGAGGAGGAGCAAGACAAGAAGAGACAGAGGGGCACCTATTACAAGGAAGACAGGCGGAGACAGGGGGAGGCATTAGTGATGGAGAGGAGGGAGACGAAGACAAAGAGAGCTGGAAGGAAAGTGGGAGGGAGGGACAGGAAGAAGACAAGGGAGGGGGAGGTAAGGAGAGGGTAGGAGGAAGGAGAGCAGGGGCAGCCGAGGCGGAGACAGGTGGGCTGACTCTGAAGACAGGGCAACTGCAGTGTGCACTTTCACCTGGTGAAATTCACCTGTGCAATTTGCACAGAGACGAATGCTGTACAGTGGTCAGCCCTCAGCACAAAAGGCACCGCTCCCACCTGGACCTTAAGGGCAGTCTGAAACGATCGCTGAACTAGAAGGAAGCTGCAATGAGGTCATTCGGGGTGAGGAAGAGGGCACCGCAGGGAAGAAAACAAGGACCCGTTCCCCACAGGGCTGCTGGAAGCCCTGCACTTACCAGCAGGAGACAGGAAACGGGACTGCCGGAAAGACACAGCAGAGATTTAGGCACAGCACGTGCGGGAAGAAATCACGTCCCAAAGCTCGGCAAATTCAAGCAAAAGCAGAGGCTGCACATCCATGAATGTCAATGCTTTCCGAGTGGAACCAACGAAGTTCTCACAGATGCCCAGGAAATGTGCTCAACTCTGAGGCCCCCTCGCCTCTGGCAAGCTTCTCATCCAAAGCGACTCATCACAGAGAAAGGGTGGACCGTGAGCAAAAGAGCCAAGGTCTCCTTCGGATCCCCGGACGCAGACAGGTGATCCGCCCAGTAATTTCAAGCCAACGTATGGTGATAAAGGTTACCTTCCACCACAGTGATGGAGGAAACTTGCACCCGAGGGGAGGACAATGAGTGAGAACCGCATCCCAGGCTGTAAGCTAAGGACAGACCATCAAGCTGTATTGGAAGGTCACGAGACCGTGACTCAAATGTCTGTACAGACACAGAGCGTCTGCAGAAGCACGAGGGCTGGATAGTTGTAAGCAGGTAGCAGGATTTCTAAGTCTGGGCTGCCTGTATGATACGAAAGGCTAACACGTGCAAGCAGAGCTATGCCCATGTGATGCGGATCAGCCTCCTGAGGCGGTACTTTGTACCCTGTGGAGGACCTGGGAGACGCATGCAGGCGGGCTCCTTGTGCACCTCTGCCACCAGGCACACATGTGGGAAATGTAGGGCCAAAGGGTTTGCCGCCGGGCTTAGTGTGGCTCACCCTTCTGCGGGTGCATTGAGCATCAGTGCAGAAAGCACTGGGCTCACTGAAAGAAGCCAGCCCCTGACAGAAGCACAGTGGTGGTGAGCCCTGCCTGATGGATTCCTGAGGAGACTAAAGGAGTTAAAGGCATGCAGTCCACCAGAGAGTAGAGTGGTGCTAATCAGGGGAGGGTGCGATGAGGAGGTGTCGGGGCTCGGGTGTGAAGATGCAGTCATGCCATGTGCATGAGTTCTGGAGATCTAACTTGCACAGGGCAGCCGTAAGCAATGCTTCACCGCCTCGTCAGAATTCTCAGAGGCAAGTGCTCTCACCACAAACAAAGAGGGGTCGCTGAGAAATGTCCCGGTGAAGGTGGCTGGACGGAGCGCTTGCACGTGAAGGATACGGGCACATCCGTCACTGCCCGTTGTGTCCCTCAGGCACGCACTAGTCCTGGTGGACTAAGCTGAGCTCAGAACCCAGCAGTCAAAGGTGTCAGCCTCGTTCCTGCAGACATGAATCAGACTCCCAGGTAGGACGTAATGGACAAATTAGGGACCAGAACACACAGGAGGCACACGGAAACGAGACACACACTGGCAGGGGGAAGTCTCTCCCAGCCAGGAACATGCCACGTGGCAAAAGAGTAAGTGGGAAAACGTTGCCGGTCCGCTTTTCACAATTTACGCCTGCATCTGCAACGTGCAGGCCAGTGACGTTTGAGCCCCTCGGGCGCAAAGGGTTTGAAAACAGAAGGACAGAAAATAGAGGTGTGACGGAATGCTCACAGCAAGCCAGCTGCATTTGGGGACATTCACTGGCTGGCAGTGAGTGCATGGCCAATCCTCTGACGAAGGTCCTACAGGCACGGAAGGATTTCTGGCTCCTGGAACATAGAACAGAACACGCAGAAGCCCCTCCACCTGACAGCAGGACAGCAATTGGATCTGTCAGTGGAAGAAAGGGTTTGAATGCAGAGGGAAGCACACTCAAGCGCAGAAGCATACACCAAAGACAAGACAGGCCACCAGAGCCACAGCTGACCCAACACACAGGTGTGCAGAGACGAAGGCGGTTACACGGGTACAGCTGTGCCCACTTAGGCCAGGCAAGGAGGCATCACCAGAGATGAGTCGGCACAGGCAAAGCCAGGAAAAGACACAAACACGCCAGGGCTCACTCAGGGAGACAGAGGAGCACAGGCAATGCGAGACATTTCCTGTGAACAGAGAACAACGGGACGATCCCGACAGGCCAATGAGACACGTGTGGTTCAGAGACATGGAAGTCAGAAGGCTCCTGAATTGCTGAGGGTGTCCTCTCTCGAGGGACAGCACTCTGGAGCCCACACACGCTGATGTTGGGGTGGAAGAGGCCGCTGGGCAGCAGATACAGTTGTGCAGGGGGTTTAGCAGCTCCTGGACCCTAGGGCTCCCCGGGGAGAGCTGCGGATACGGGAGGACACCCGGGGATGCCGGGTGTGCAGCATGAGGGCTGTAATCCCTCGGACACAGAGCACCGAGGCCTCTGCCCACGGACCTCAAGTGTCCACACTTGAGGGTTTGGCTCTGGGTGCCGTGAGTGTATTCCACACCCACACTTTGTCCGTACCTTGTCTTTGGGACAGGCCGGGCGGAAACGTCACCCTGGCCCCTAAGGAGGTATTGGCTGGAGATATTAACATGTGGGGGACCCTGTGTTCACCTGTCCCGTAAAGTGTTCCTGCTCGGCAAGACCTATCAAGTAACGGCCTGCTTGTGCAGAAAGATGCCCCAAAGGGCCCAGCCTCATGACCACTGAGGCCGTATTCCCACTGCACAATCACTGGCCATACTTTCTTTGGATGTTCACACCCAAAGACTCGGGTCAGCACTGGGAGCTTTTCCAGGGTACCCTGACATTTACCCATCAAGCAGCTGAGAAGACGTGCCTCTCCAGCCAGTGTGCAGACAGCAGCGAGAGAAAGGCCTGCCTTCCCTTCTAGAGAGTGCGACAGCCTCTGCCCTGGAAGAGGTAAGGCTTGGTCGCACAGATCCTCAACTCCACAGCGTGCTGACACCCCGCTGACCATGTTGTCTGCATATGATAGGGGCAAGAGGCCTCCATGCACTGGGACTGCCCACGCCTTCTCTGGAATAGACCCACTGCAGAGAAGGCTCTTGTACTGCAGAGCTGTGCAGTGGGGATCCTGGGGAGCTTGGGCAGCTTGGGAGACAGGAATATTAGTGTCGGGAGGTCAGTGTCAGGCACGCTGTGCTGGGGGCCGTGTTACATGGGGATACAGAAGAGCCTGCGATGGACAAGGCTGAACTCTGTCTACTGCACTGCTCGCACGGTGGAGCTTTTGCCCCATCCCTAGCACAGACATCTCTGGCAAGCAGCCATCTGCTGTGTAAGGAGTATCCCAGCACTCACGTCTTCGCAGGTGAGGCTCGTCCCAGTCCTTTCTAAGCCCCAGGCCTGCCGGGGACCTCTGCACAGAATGCTAAGGCCTCACAAGTCCATCGTTCCCTATGTGGCTGAGGCAGCCTTTGTCCTGGCACTCAGGCAAAGGAACACAGGCTGCCTGGGACGAGGCGACCTCCCTGAGCGCCTGCTGGTGTTTGCACTTGGGAGTCTTCTCACAAGTCTCACATGGCGTGTTGGACACATGGCTTAAGCCTGTGGACACAGAGGAAGAGCATCACCCGACTCATCACGGCTGATGATGAGAGGGCAGAGGGCACACGGGAGAGGTTGGCGTGTTCGTGCCCTTGAAGAGCCCCACCTCCCCGCGACCCTCCCCTCTGTTGGCTTGCAATCTGGGCCACCCATTCGTAACCAGAGGTCTTTTCAGAAACAGCAAAGTTCACACAAGGGCATCAGCACTAGGACTCCTTCAGGAGTCTTGTGTGTGTGTGTGTGTGTGTGTGTGTGTGTGTGTGTGAGAGAGAGAGAGAGAGAGAGAGAGAGAGAGAGAGAGAGAGAGAATAAGTGAAGCGGTGTTTGGGAGGCTCAGCTTCAGGAAGTGGAACCAGAAAAGTTGGCTGTGATTTTGGAGTTGCGTGAGACTGTAGTGGGCTGTTTTCTCTGCAGTGTGTATGTTGTCCCTGTCAACTCTGCCTGAAGCAGAACTTCATCGGTCTTACCCACCCACTCTGCCTCTGGTCCCTCGGTTCCTTCCCCTGGACACCAATCTTACAACCTGCTCACAATCCCTCAAATATGTGTGGCTGGTCCTGAGATCCTGACCTTGTCCACAAGACAGTCTGCATTGGTAGACGTCTGAAAACCAGAGGGTAATCAACCCTGGGAATTCCTCCCTGTGTGGCGGTTCAGTCAACATGACTGAGGGTGTCCCCATGCGGGATTCTGGGGGCACCATCATGGACATGCCCAAACCCTGAATATTGGACATCCCTGGCCTGTGCTGGCCTCTCCGTTTCCTTGAATTTCCTCATTTTCACAGGAAAGCTATGAACCTGGGCACTGGCCTTTCTCTCAGGTTTGTGCCCTGGCCTCCCTCACCCAAGTCCCCATTGCTTCAATCTTACTGACCTCACATGCAATCCCAATGTGTGACCCATCCCTACGGACAATGTCCTACGTCCCGCCCTTCCTTGGAACTCCAATGTGCAGGCACAGAACACTTACACCTCTGGACAGCCGCATGTATACATGGACACGCCCCAGAGCGAACCTGAGAGGAAGACACACACAAACACTTCATGCTGTTTATCTCCCATTCTATATTTCTTCCAATGTATTGGACCCCCGCCCTGCGCCACGTGTCACCACCACCCTTGTCCTTATTTCATGGCCAGGAGAATCTTGTGGACCATCGGTGAGCATCGGAAGGGTTTCCACTGGGGTCGATGAAGTGCGACGCTCCTTCATACTCTTCTCAAGATCGTGCATATCCCTGGGATATATGGGTACACACAGACACACACACACACACACACACACACACACACACACACACACACACACACACAAACAGGACAGGTGAGAGTCTTATCTTGGCCCTGAGTAAGGTTGCTTGAATGTTTCCAATCGGAAAGTAGGATGGGAGGGTGTGATAAGCTGTGCCAAAGCTGACAAGGGGATGCAGAGGCCAGACAACATGTGGGATGGTGGTAGGAGGCCTGAGGGTGGGGTTCATGGTCCGGGAATGACAGTTGTCACCGTGCTATGTGATGAGCCAGCTTTGGTTGTCCCGCTTTGCTCATTCTTTTTGTCTAGCCCCCTTCCCACCTTCAGGCTCCCCAAAGGGGCAAAGCCTCTGGGACACGTTACTTCTTAAGACTCCCTGTCTCAGGCTGATGCCCTTTTGACCTGGGGTCACCTCCTGTGCCGCTGTGAGTCTCGGTGCCTCCATGCAGAAGAGAATTGTGCCCTGGACCCCACGGCACACATTTCCGTGCCCACACCCTTGGCTGCTCACCTCTTTCCCTCTCAGTTCTCTCTCCTGGGGCCTCCTTCATCTTGAAATACGGCAGGGGGTTGGGCCAAAGATCCTCTATGATTATCTGGTAGGGGAGACAGGCCAGGCCTCAGGTAGCTATCCCACGCAGTGGGGGAACCCATGAAAATCACCTCCCTTCCTTGTTACAGGGCCCCACCTCAGCAATCCTGCTAGAGCCGGCAAAGCTGTGGTCAGAGAACCAGTTGAAGAAGTTGAGGCTGCTGTTGTCATGCCTGCGTCTGTAGGCCTCCTGTCTGTACCTTGGGTGCCACTGGATGGGACTGGAATGAGACGCCCTGTACCCTGCAGGAAGACGCGTATGTGAGAAGGCGCCAGAGAACTTATCACATTCAACCCTCCACCCACGGCCGCCCATGCAGTCAGTGGACACTTACCATCAAGGCCTAGGACATACTCCTTCGTAACGACTTCATTCTGGAAGTAGGAGTTCTTGCCAAAAAACAGCAGGATCTTCCGGCATTCCCTGGGAAACTTGTGTTCCTCCACCTGCCGTGGTACAGTGGGGCAGAAATGTGAAATCTTGTTCCAGGAGACCCGCCCTCCCCTGAGGAAGGAACACATCACTTCTCCCCACCACCTCCCCTCCCCACACAGCCAGCCACCCACACCACCTCCCACTCCCAGGCCGACCTTCAAATTGGTCATGTGGCGAAGCATGCTTTCATCGGGCTTACTACTCAGGGCTGACATCTGAGGGTGGTTCACAAACTGCCGCAGGTCAAAGAGCCTTCAGGTGCTGGGCGTGAGAGAGCTCGAACCAGAGAACCAGTGTGGACAGCATCCAGGCGTCCTCCCCCCGGGACTGGCGTCCTCCCCCAGGGTCTCAAGCCCTCCCCACAGGCTGCGTCCAGGCCCACGGGGTCTCAGGATCACGCAGGGCTCTGCTAGACACGCACAGGAGGCTGTGCATGCCCAGACGCCCGCAACCATGCCTAGCTTTGTGTGCTCCTGAGGACACTGAGGACGCTTACTTCCACATAGCCAGACAGCACACATCCGGTCTCGCGCCGACCAGTGGGCATTCACATCGCCTTCCCCGCAGCAAGATGCTTAGCGGGACCCAGAAACGTGCCCCCACGCGGCTTTGTGTGGGAAGAAGCCCTCGGTCATTTCCCCGACCTGGCCTGGACCTCCACCGCCACTCCCCACTCTCCCAGCGCTGTTTCCGTGCCAGGTGCGACGTAAAGCACACATGCCTCCCCCACCCCGGCACTGCCCTCCTCCCACACTCATTGCAGAGCCAGGACCACCGGATGGGATCACGTTTGCACGTTCCCGGCCACTGGAGCGTGGCGTAGCTCCAGTCCCTGTCCTGGGTTCCTCTAAATGTCACCTCCCTTTCCTTCCTCTTGCGCAAGCCCAGCCCCCTCTGGACCCTCCACCAGCAGCAGGAAGGATACAGCCTTGGCCCAGAAACCACGGATGCCCTGGATAAGGGCACCTCTCTGCTGCAGATGTCGCTGCCGCCTCTGCCACATCCTGAGTTTGAGTCGAGCGTGCTCCTGGCTGGCTTGTTTATTCACCGGCTCTAGCTCTATCTGAAGGGCCTCCAGAGCCTCCAGAGCCTCCAGTGGGGAAGGGCAAGGACGGAGGCCTGACTCTACCTGCTCCTTCTTATCCTGCTTCACCTGCAGCTCCTGGGCTTCTTCCACCCATCGGCCTTCCTGCTCACTCGGCTTCTGTTCCTCCTCCTCCCGCTCCTCCTTGTCCTCCTTGCCCTCCACCTCCTCCTCGCCCTGCTGCTGCTCCTCCAGCGCTTCCTTCTCCTGCTCCTCTACCTCCTCGGTTTGCAATTCTGCTCTCCCTTTAATGGCTCGCACGCCTTCCCTTCCTCCTCCTGCTCCTCCTCCTGGTCCCCTTCCCCTGCCACTGCCGCCGCCAATGCCTCCACCGCCACCGCCGCGGCCGGCGCCGTGGCCGCCGCCGCGCCCGCTTGTATACCCTGCTGCTCCTGCTCCTCCCCTTTCATTTCCGCCAACTCCTCCTCCTTCCGCTCTTCCTCCTTCTGCTTGGGCTTCTGCTGCTCCTCCTCCTTCTAATCTTTTACTCCTGCTGCCTCTCCCCCTCTTCCTCCTCCTCCTCCTCCTCCTTCTGCTCTTCTGGTCCTGCTGCTCCCCCTCGCCCTTCAGGTCCTCCTCCTCGTGAACTTGGACCTTCTCCTTCCCCGGCTCCTGCTCCTCGTCCTCCTCCCCCTTCTTCCTCTGCTCATGCCCCTCTTCCCCAGGCGCGTCCTCTTCCGCGGCCGCCACCTCAACCTCCTCCTCCGCCAGGCCCCACAGCGCCTCCACCGCCACTATGTCATGCACCAGCGGCACCGATATCTCGCTGGGGCCGCCCACCTGCCTCTCGGGTCGGGCCTGGCCTTCCTGCACAGGCTGTTCGCTTGTGGCCTGCAAGCCTTCGGCCTGCGGCACCTCCGGCCCTGCCGGAGACCCAGTGTCCCCACGGGCCCTCGTCTCTCGACCGCCCCGTTCCCGGTCGAAGGCGGCATGGGGCCTCCGGGCATCCCCAGTGTTTCGGAAACACGAGTCGCGCAACATGCGGCCCCGGCCCGAGACACCAACTGTGGCTCCTACCGACGACGAAGCGGGAGGTGAAAGCACGGCCCCCCTCCCCAGACCCAGTGAGTGGCGCCCTGAGGGCAATGGCTGGCAACTCGCTCCCCCTTCCTCCCAGAGCCCAAAGGTCGAGGGGGCGCATGCGCATGCGCATGCGCATGGTGCTGTACCCAGGGTGCCTCGGCGGTGGCTATCGCTATGCCGATGCTGCCTCGGAGGCCTTTGTGGTGAGAGGTGTGCGCCTGCGGCTTTGAGGCTGAGGGAGCTCCAAGCCACGCCCAGGCCGCTTCACTGCCTTCAGGACCAATCATAGGGACGGTGGCGTGCGTGGCTTCGGCGGTCCCGCCCCTAGGCCACCCGGAAACTGGGGCGCGTCTGTTGCATAGGCAGGAAGGCTCTGGGCCCCGTGCAGTGCAACTCCTCCGGGGGGCTTGCAGCCGGCCCTCTGTGCGCTCTGGGTGCCCTGTTTGGCTTCTGGCCATGCGAAAGCGACCTTTGCATTCCACGCTGCGCTGGGCACGCGGCTATCTACACACACGGGTAAAGGGGGACCTCCCCGCTTTGCCCATTTACACCGCCACCTTTGTTCATTGTGCCCCTAGTCCGACAAATCCACTCAGCGGATCACCTTGGCTGTCCGGGAGACGCATGTCAGCTGTGCGCCTGCTGTCTGTGCACCCCGGTTTTCCATCTGCTCAGCCTCCTTTGCATACTCTCTACGTCCATCCTTGCTCCCAGAAGACATGTATGTCATGACAGCAGTCTAGCAGTGCACCGGCTAGGGAAGGTCGGTGACCAGAGGTGTGTGACGTGGAGAGGACGCCACACTAGGGGAGGCTGCGTATCATGCGCGCCGCTCTTGACGTTTGTCCCCGTTGCCTGGAAAGTGACACACTGGCAAGCACACACCCCCCCTCTCATGATGGGCTGCCCATTGCTCCCGTGTGTGGCAGTGCACAGGAAAGACCCGTGACCGTGGGCCCTGGGATTCCTGGAGCTTGTGTCTGTCCCACAGACAGCGGTCCCCTTCCTCCCACAATGCTTGGCCATCTTCTCACAGGGACCCTCCCCAGGCCTTCGTTGGCCGTATGTCTGTTCATCCTGGTCCCATTTCCTTTACCACTCACTTAGGCGGCAGGCTGCCATGAGCGTGGGCGCTGGCTCAAAACACTGTCCCCCTGTGCCACAGGCAGCATGATTTCAAGGGTCTCCGAGAGGTACCGGGGGGTTGGGGGATGCAGTGTTGGGACCCAAGTGAGGGACACGCCCCAGGGTCTACATGAAGCCACATGACCACTTTGGGAAAGCAATAAGCTGCAGACGGTGTGCAGTGAGGGCGATGATGTGGTCTCCCTCCCTGTCAGGGCAGTGGTGATGTGGACTCCCTGCCGGTCTATGTCAGACAGCATAAGCTACACACACACACACCACACAGAGCCACTGCAGGATTGGAGGCTCGAGATGCATTGCCTGGCCAGGCACCACACTCATGCATTGCCTTTTCCCTTTGGTGGAATGCAGTGTTCCCCTACCTCTTTATGGGACCAGGAGGCTGCCAGGCAGGCGGGGGATTCTAGGATTTCCAAATTCGTGTGCCGGGCCCTCTGGCCAACATGTTGCTTCCGTGACACAGAAGAGGTTCCTCCAGACTCGCTGGGCTATGTCAGGATACGAACGGGGTACAGAAATGCTCCAGGGTGGCTGTGATATATGAGGCAGCACACCACCGCTTCAGGTGACAGCAATGCATAGAAACGCAGGTGGATGGGGGGGAGGCTGAACAGGTGGTAGGGGGCTGAGAGGGGGTGGCCAGTGTGACCGACAGAGAGGCAAACTCTTACCCAGAAAGGGAGAGGAACAGGTCCAGTGGTGAGCCCTCAAGCTGCCCTCAGCAGAGGACGTAGCGGGTGGGCAAGACAGGAAAGCAGGCCCAGACCCTGGTGCACCTGCCCTATGCAACTCACTCCCTCCAGAGAAATGGGGCCTGTCAAACTCCCACGCATCGCCGGGAGACCCCGTGGCAGGAACGTGGGAACAAATCTGGGTCCCAGGTGCAGGGACTGTCTGGGACAAGCAGGCAATGCCTTTCAGTTTGAACAACACCTACCACAGTATTGGGGTCCAGGGGCCGGGCCCCAACTTCGCAAGGGACTCTAGACCAGCCAGGCCTGTCTCTGCAGGGTCATCCAGGAGGATGTTCACCGAGACACATACCCTGGCTGGGACCACAAGGCCTTGCGATGATCTCCTAGGCCGCTCCAGGAGCAGGGCCAGACTTACTCATGCTCTCTGCTGCCTCCCTCCACTAACGCCCACTTCCTTGCAGGGAACTTTGGTCCTCCTCCACTGCGCCATGGGTGGCCCAACCCCAACTTGCCCCTGGCCAAGGCAACACAGGACGAGCGGACCCAGGCAAAGTCCGGGCTTTCCTCCCGTCATGAAAGGTGATCAGCTAGCTCCGTGTCGATCCCAGGCGCGAAGGGATTGCACTCGCTGCACTTTGGCACTGGAGCCCCCCCTTACTCACCAAGTCAGGAAAGCCCCCAGTCTCTTTCCTTCGCTTGCCAACGGCCTACACACACTCACTCGGGCACAAAGATGCACGGCCACGCGGCACGTGGACACAGACACGTGCACGCTGCCAGCACAAACGCTAGGTCTCAGGCAAAAGTACTCACAGGCGCCAGCCACAATACATTCACAGACACACTCTAGTGGACCTGTGCACTCACTCATGCCCTCTGCCACATCCCACTCACGAGGCTAGCTCCTCCTCACGACTCACACTTGCTTTCCCCCCTCACACAGCACGTGCATGTGTCCTGGGGCCCAACCTGGCTGAAAACTAGTTGCAGATTCAGGACCTCCATTGGGTCACGGAAGCTTGCATTGAGATGCCAAGGAAAGAGAGCCACAACTGATACCAACCTTCCAGTACCAATGGCACCGGAACATGGCATGTGGAGAAACACCAGCTACGACTAGGTTCCCTGCCTCCTCGGCTCCTGCCCTTTCTTCAGACCCTCTCAACACTGGGCAGTCCCTTGGGTTTCAGTACCTCCCAGCTGGCTGCAACCTACAGGGCAAGGGCCAAGGGACTGACCTTTCTCAGTTCACATGTATACCCAGCTTGTGTGGGCTGCCTGGAGGCAGTCACGGCTTAGGAGGTCTGGATGTGCTCTGACCCCTGGTACTTGTGCGTTCCTTTGTGTGTTCCCCTGCAGCCCTGTGCCATCAGCAGCCTACTACGTCCCTATGGACACGCACAGCTCACGGAAACCCAGATGCACTGATACTGTGCAAGGACAGCACAGAGACAGAGAAAGAGAGATGGAGGTGCGGGAGGGAGGAAGCGTTCCCTCAAGAAAATGATCACAGGGACTCAGAGACAGACAGAGGCCAGAGGGACATGGAAGGAGGCCGAAGAAGGAGAGTAAGTCACCACTAGAGACAGCCACAGAGGGGGAGTGTGTGTGTGTGCCCGTGCCCGTGCGTGTGCGTGTGAGTGCGTATGAATGAGTGAAATTGTCTGGGACTGAGACAGGGGTGTTGCCACGATTCCTGGACTCTCGAACGCCCTCTTCCAGCAGAATGGAGGCCCGGTATTGTCAGGAATCTCAGCGTTTTCCGGAACAGGACTCCCTTGCTTTGGGGCCCTAGCCCATCCTCAGGCTAGGGCCATAGAGCAGAAGGAGTGGGAACTTGAGGCATGAGGCTCCAGACTAGGCCCAGCAGGTGGAGTGTCAAGGCCCAAGGTTTTTAAATGCCTGCCGCCTCCTTCTGGAGCCCACCAGCATTTGGGAAGCACGCCCACGGCCCCGTGGCCCTTCGGACACTGAAGTGGCTGTGGCTGTGGCTGTGGCTGTGGCTGCGGGGGAGGTGGGGGAGAGGCAGAGGCAGAGGCAGTGAACTTTTTGACCATGGGTCCTTGGGGTGAAGGCGCTCCAGGCCAGACCCAGACAGTTGGCTGCTGTTCAGGAACAATCAGCTGGAGGGCAGTGGGCGTGGCTCCAGCATTTGAGCCCCTGCCTCCCCTCCCAGGTCTGGAGCAGGTTCTCTGCCTCCCCCTCCAGGGTGACCTCCCTGTTTGGTACATGCCCTTTTCCGCTTTGTCACCGACCGCAACTTTCCTGTGGGATGTCTCATATCGGAGAACTGGTGCTACAGATCTCACCTCTTTGGGGAGGAGCCCGGATGGCAGACAGCATGGAAGCTTCTTAAGTGTCTCGCGTGCATGAGATACAGCCAGACCAACACTAAACCATCCTACCCACCCAGGAAACTGACTGGAGGATTAGCACAGCAATCTGCATATCCTGAACCACCGAATTCAGCAGGTACGTGGCATGCAGAAGTGAACTTGGAGAGCGAGGAGGCATGGGAAGGGAGGTGCTTTTGTGCGCGGAGAGGCGAAGGAGACTGGGCAGGTGGAAATTTTACTAACTTTCTTTAATACTCTTCTACATTATTCTTTCCTTTTGTGTCTATATTCACAGATTCTATTTTACTCCCATCTTCTCCTTTTAGTCTACTTCTGTGTATTGATTTTTCAAATTCTCACAACATTTCCCTTTTTAATATTTTTTATTAGTATTTTCTAAATTTTTCTCCACTCCCACGTTTTTTTCTCTCCTGTGTCAAAACCACTTTCAACACCCACGTGAAACATGCCTAGAATCTAGCATCATTCATTCCATTATTCACATGTGTGTTTTTAAGTTTTTACTTTTAACATTTTATAATTTGAATATTTCATTGAATTTTCTACCTCATGAGTTCCTTTTCTCCATTCAAAATGACAAAGGGAAGGAATTCACCCAGAAAGAAAGAGCCTGAAGAAACGAGAGCCAGGGATTCAACCAACACAGACACAAGCAAGATGTCTGAAGCAGCATTTAGAAGCACGATTATGAGAATACTAGCTGCAGTCCAATGTAGATTAGAGTCCCTTTGTGCAGAGACAAAATGCAGTAAAAACTGGCCAGAATGAAATTAAAAATGATATAACTGAGCTGCAATGACGGATGGATGCAGCGGTGTCAAGGATGGATGAGACAGAACAGAGAATCAGCGATTCAGAGGACCAACTTATGGAGACTATGGAAGCAGCAAAATCGAGGGAGATTAAGGAAAAGAGCACGATTGAAGAATTGGAGAAATCAGTGACTCATGCAGAACGAAAAACAACATCAGAATCATAGGGGTCCCGAAGAGGAAGAGAGAGAAAAAGGGGTAGAAAGGTTATGTGAGCAAATCATAGTGGGAAATTTTGCTAACCTGGGGAAAGACACACCATCAAAATCCGGGAAGCACCGAGGACCCCATCAGATTCAACAAAAACTGACCCTCAGCAAGGCATATCATATTCAAACTCACAAAGTACTCAGGCAAAGAGAATCATGAAGGCAGCAAGGGAAACAAGTCCCTAAACTACAAGAGAAGACAGATCAGGTTTGCAGCAGACCTATCCAGAGAAACTTGGCAGGCCTGAAAGGAGTGGTAGGATACGTTCAAAGTGCTGAATTAGAAACATCCACAGTGAAGAATTCTTTATCCAGCAAGGCTGTCATTCAAAATAGAAACAGAGGAAAAAGGTTCCCAGATACACAAAATTTAAAGGAGTTTGTGACCGCTAAATCACACCTGCACGCAATTTTAAGGGGGGACACTCAGAGGGAAATTGATATCTATCTATCTATCTATCTATCTATCTATCTATCTATCTTTATAATTATATTTATATATACAAATAGATATAGAATTATATATATAGATGTATATAGACATATACATATCGATATAGATATAGATATATAGATACAGTTAATACAATACATATACATATACATATACATATACATATACATACACATACACATACACATACACATACACATACAGATGGAGATGGAGACGTAGATATAGATATAAAGATATATAGATATGTTTTCCTCCAACTCTTCAAACAAGATAATGGCCATAAAATCGTGTCTTTCAGTACTACTTTAAACGTCAGTGGACTGAATGCTCCAATCAAAAAACATAGGGGAACAGAATGGATGAGAAAACAAGTTCCATCGATATGCTGTTTACCAGAGACCCACTTTAGATGTGAAAACAACTTCAGAGTGAAAAGAAGGGGATGGAGAATCATCTGTCATGCTACCCGTCAACAAAACAAAGCCAAAGTAGCCATACTTCTATCAGACAATCTAGACTTTAATTTAAGACTGTGTCAAGTGATACACAAGGGCATGATGTCATAATTCAGGGGTCTATCCACCAAGAAGACCTAGCAAATGGATACATTTATGTGGCGTATTTGAGAGCAACCAAATATACAAACCAATTAAACGCAAACATAAGGAACCTCATTCTTAGTAATGCCATCATAGGAGGAGACTTCTATGCACTCACTCACTGCAATAGACAGATCATGTAAACGAAAAATCAACAAGCAAACGGGGGCTTTGAATGACACACTGGACAAGATGGGCTTCACAGATATGTTCAGAACATTTCATAATAAAGCAGCAGAATATACATTCTTCTCCGGTGCTCATGGAATATTCTCCTCTATAGATCATATGCTGGGGAAAACAGTCATCCCTAAGGAAGTTCAAAGAGATCGAGGTCACACCGTGCATATTTTCAGACCACAACACTAAGAGACTCGAAATCAACTACAAGAAACAATTTGGAAAGGTAACAAATACTGGGAGACTGAAGAACATCCTACTAAAGATTGAATGGGCTAAGCAAGGGTTGAAAGAGAATATAAAAAGTATACGGAAGTCAATGAAAATGTATATGGAAGTCAGTGATAACACCACAACCCAAAACCTCTGGGACGCACCAGGGTCGGTTATAAGAGGACCTATCTAGCAAGTCAGGTCTTCCTAAAGAAGAAAGAAAGATCTCAGAGACACAACCTCACCTTACGCCTTAAGAGGCTGTAAAAAGAACACCATACGAAACCCAAAACATTCAGGAGACAGAAAATAACAATGATTAACGGAAATTAATGCTATTGAAACCAAAAACCAAACAAAACAAAAACAAAAACAACCTCAAACAAACAAACAAACAAAGAAACAAACCAAAATAGGAGAACAGATCAATGAGCCCAGAAGCTGCTTCTTTGAAGGAATTAACAAAATTGATAAGCCAGTCATCAGTTTGATGAAAAAGAAAAAGGAAAGGGCCCAAATAAAGAAACGCAAGAATGAAAGAGGAGACATCACAACCAACACAGCAGAAAGGCAAACAATAAGAAGAGAATATTAGGAGCAATTATTTGCCAATACAATGGGCAATCTGGAAGAAATGGACAAATTCCTAGAAATATATACACTACCAAAGCTGAAAGAGGAAGAAAAGGAAAATTTGAACAGACCCATCACCAGTAAAGAAATCAAATTAGTAATCCAAAACCTGCCGAAGGAAGAAGACTGCAGGGCCAGATGGCTTTCCAGGGGAGTGCCAGCAAACATTTAAGGAAGAGTTAACACTTATTCTCTTGAAGCTGTTCTCACAATAGAAATGGAAGGAAAACTTCCAAGCTCTTTCTATGAAGCCAGCGTTACCTTGATTCCAAAACCGGAAAGAGACCCCACTGAAAAGGAGAACTATAGGCCAATTTCCCTGATGCACATGGATCACATGGATGCAAAACTCCTCAACAAGATATTAGACACTCGGATCCAACAATACATGAAAATGTTATTCACCACGACCCAGTGGGATTTGTACCTGGGACGCAGGGCTGGTTCAACATCTGCAAAACAATTAACGGGATTCCTCACATCAATAAAAGAAAGGACGAGAACCACAGGATCCTCTCAATCGATGCAGACAGAGTGATGGACAAAATACAGCATCCTTTCCTGGTAAAACCCCTCAAGAAAGTAGGGATAGAAGGAGCACACATCGAGATCATAAAGCCATGTATGAACGACCCAACGTGAATATCATCTCAAGGAGCAAAAGCTCTCAGCTCAAGTCACGAACGAGACAGGAATGTCCACCGCCTCCACTGTTATTCAACACAGTATTGGAAGTCTTAGCCTCGGGCCTCTTCATCCTTCTGCTCCCCCTCTGCAGCTACTGCTCTTCCAGCCCTGGCTCTACCTTTCCTCCTCCTCCTCTTCTTCCCTCTGCTCACGTCCTCCTCAATTTCCTCCCCAGCTACTACTGCTCTTCGACTCGTGCTCCTCCTCTTGCTCGTCCTGGACTTCCTCCTCCTCCACTTCTTCCCTCGCCTGCACCCGATCATTCACTCGTCTTCCTCCTCCTGTAACTCCTCCCAGTCCTCTTCCTCCATCTGATCCTCCTCGTCCTTCACCTCTTCCTCCTCCTCCAACTCTTCCTCCTAGGACTCTTCCTCCTTCTCCAGGTCCTCTCCTGCTACCGCCCTTCCTGCCCTACCTCTGACCTTTCACCTCTTCTTCCCTCTGCTCTCGTCCTAGTCGACTCCGTCCTCCAGCTGCTCCTGCTCCTCTGGCCCGTAATCCTCCTCTTCCTGGTGCTGGACATCATCCTCTTCCATTTGTCCTTCTCCTGCACCCAGTCATTCACTGCTCCTTCTCCTCCTCCTCTTCTTCTAACCCCACCCAATCCTCTTCCTCCAACTCCTCCTGCTCCTCCTCTCCCTCCACCTCTTCCTCCTCGGGCTCTTCCTCCTTCTGCTCCTACACTTCTACTCATGCTCTGGAACCCTGGCTCTATCTTTTCTCCCCACCCTCTTCCCTCTGCTCTCGTCCTCCTCAACATCCTCCCCCAGCTGCTCCTGCTCCTTTGGCTCGTGCTCCTCCTCATCCTGGACATCCTCCTCCTCCACTTGTTCCCTCTCCTGCACCCAATCATTCACCCTTCTCTTCCAGCTCTAACTCCTCCCAATCCTCTTCCTCCAACTCCTCCTCATCCTCCTACTCCTCCTCGTCCTCTTCCTCCTCCAATGCTTCCTCTGGACATCCTTCTATTCTCCACGCACATCTTTGTCCCTTAAGACTACCACAATCTCCTCTAAGGACGGGAGCAATAGATCTCGCACTGCCCCCAAGTCATCCGCAATGAGCACCGGACCCTGCGGATGGGCTCTCACAAGCCTTTGTGTCCCTGCAAAAGGAGCCTGGCAACCTCCCAGGCCTCCCGGGGAGACTCGGTAGTGGGACCCTGGGAGCAGCGACGGGATCCCCGGTGCAGCGACACCCAAGGGATGGTCATATCGTGCTCTGTCTTTTCAACAACACCTACAGCAGTATCGGACCTAGAGGCCGGGACCCAACGGGCCTCACATGCGACCCCTGACCAGCCAGCCTTGTGTCGGCAGCGCCATCCAGGAGGAAGCTCACCGACACATATGCCAGGCCTGGGACCCCAAGGCTCTTCGATCACCCCCTAGGCGGATAAGGTCAGGCCTAGGTTACTGCATGGGACCTGATGCATCCGTACAGTCGTCCCCAGTTCCTTGTAGGACAGGTCGGACATCCTCCACTGGGCCATGGGGTCTCCATGCTGTCAGCTGGCAGCAGCCAACACATGACCAGCGGTACTGCGACACCGTCAAGCCTTTCCTCTCATGCTGGACGGTGGCCGCGTGTTTACCGAAAGCCCTGTATGGGGGCAACGGGCTGCGGGGAAGGCAGGTAGGTGGGTGGCCAGGCACAGACGAGACCACCCGCTGCGATCCCGCAGGGTCACTGGGACTTCACTTCCATCTGGCCCACACGCAAATTCTAGGGATGGGGCTTTGGGGGCGGTGCGGAAGCCTTGCAGCTTCAGCGTCAAGGAGCTCGGCACACACACCTGTGGGCACAGCCGGCAGCAGACTGGGACCAGTGTTCCTCCCTAGGCCCCTTTGACCCTCCACCACCTGAGAAGAATACTGGAGGGGCTGTACGGCTTTAGACTCCCCAAAGCGCACACACAGTGGGCCATGTGCTGCCCACTGTGGTTTGGGGCAGGGCGGGGGGAGCCCGGTCAGAATCCTGACCACAATGTCCACAGCATCCTCTGTCGACATGCAACCGCTGAGACACTGAGAAAGGAACCCAGTTCCCCATTTACATGAGGCCAGGAGTCGACAAAGCCTGAGGCTAATCAGGGTCACCCGCACAGGGACTGAGAGGCGCATTCTGGCACCACTTACATGCAAGGGGAACACAGTTCTGGGACACACCTTGACATGTCCCCAGCCCAGCTGCAGCGACAGTGGTGATCTTGTGCTGCGGGGAGAGGTGTTGCTGGCAAGGAACTGTCCCCTCAGAGAGCAGCTGGCAGGCTGCTCACCTGCCCGTCCACACATGGATCACCCACATCACCCTGCTATGGCACCCCTGGGGGACTCAAGTCACCTGAGGTCCAGGGTCCCAGCTCCTCCCTTTCCCTGGGCCTGGTGCACAGGAAGCAGAGAGGAGAGCCCCAAGGAAGAGCTGACTGGTGACAAAACATGGCTCGTCTGCCAAGAGCAGAGATTTTTGCTAGACGGCTCCCTCCAGGGAAAGACCTACGCCCTCTGCACACCACGTAGCCTGACAGGTTGGGTTCCCTAGCTACCCTGTGCACAAAGCCTGGGCACACCATGTAGCCCCTACGTATTTGCTACTGTCGGCCCACCAGGGCCACTCAACACACACACACACACACACACACACACACACACACTCACTCCCACATAGACACACACTAACACACACACAAGCACACTTACTCACAAGTGGTCCACTGGCCACTGGACACAGGCTTTCCTCCCCTCGGCCCCCCTCTTGACCTTGCACCAATCTCCCTTTTGCATCCTGACTTGAGCCCCCTGGCACAGCAACGATTGCACCCATCCCAGCGATTACCATCAGGACTCAGGAGGGAAGGGACTGCACTCTTGTATTCTGGCACCTGACCGTCCCACATAAGCACCTCATTCACACAGACCGCTGTGTCTCTCCTTGTCTCTCCAGTGGCCTAACCACCCACTCCTGCACAGACAGAGACACACCGCTACGCAATCGCACAAACATATGCACGCTCACACTGCCGGCACCACCACGGATCTCAGGCCCAGTTTGCCACAGACGCCCACACACACTCGCACGAACTCACGCTGGATCTCTGCCCTCGGGCGTACTCTCTCCATGAATTCCCACTCATAAGCCTCGCTGCTGCCCACAACCCACACCTGCCCCTCCCCCTCACACATCTCCCATCCTGAGCCACTGTCTGAGGACAGGGCTCGGGGTCAAAGGAGCCCCGGGTGTGGGAGGCAGCAGCAAGGTATACTGGCATCGACTATGAGAAGCCTGCCTGCTCCTGAGTTGTCCGGGGACCTGTGGTCTTAGCTCTGATCCTGACTGGAGGCTTTGCTGACTGGATTCTATCTCACCAAGGACACAGCACCCCTCTGGGATCAAGGGTCCTGGCTGAAACCCCCCGAGTCCTGGCCACACTGTACCAGGACCCAGTGGACCAATTTGGTCCCACTGTGCAATCCCCTTCCCTGCCTTTCGGCTCTGGCCTATACAATAAATCTCCAAATAACAGGTCTGTCTCTTCCTCCTCCTCCTTCCAGGCTCTTCCTGCCCAAGAAGGCAGGCCTCTGTGCACATGGCAACACCGGCCCCACGCCAGTACTGCACCTCTCCTGCACACACAGAATCACCCGGGCAGCGGCAGGACAGTCACACTCAGGTCCCTTCCTCATCGTCCCTCCTCAGGTCCCCATAAACACACACACACACACACACACACACACACACACACACACACACCAAAAACAGAAGGGTTTTTAGCTTCCTGTATGTGTCAACATAAACATCGTGGAAACTCTTCAAGGCTGCCACACGTTATCTCTTCCTCAATTCTCTCCGGGGCACGTAGAAGACAGGAGACTCATCCACCCATCTCTTCCAGCACTGGTGGCGTCCTCCATTGTTTCTGCATGGGCAAAGATAGAAGCTCTGCGCCATTCACGCCCACAAAGATGCAGAGCCCCTGACGCATGTGGGCACACACAGACACATTTGCGTACACGCACACACACGCACCCCCACGCACCAGACACCAAGAATGATACGGGATATTTGCAAATACATCCCAGATGGTGTCACTCTTGTGCCTCTCCCTTTTGCGATCCCCCTTGCTTTCTCACCCAGGGATTCATTTCCAGCCCCCAATGGCCTTGGACCAGTTCTAAGAATGGCTGTCGGGTTGCGGGAGGACATGGCGTGGTGGGGCACATGGAAGGAAGTGAGAGATTCTCACCACAGTGGCGCCTGGGGACACGGCAGCTCCTGACCCAAAGACTGGCAGGCAAATCCAGACTGAAGGAGCAGGGGGAAGCCCGGGACAGGGCGGACATCCACGGGGAGCATTGTGGTGAAGCACTGCTCCTCCCGAGTTGCTCTCCAAAGCCCCAGCCCACAGCACAACTGCATTTGGGTTGCAGGCTTCGACCCTCTGTGTGTTTGCAGCTGAGTCTCTGCAGGTCCCCTGTCATCCTCCCACCCTCTCCCCATGCTACCTGTGTCCCTGTGTCGGCGGACCTTCCATTTGCAAGCCAATGCGTGGCCCACGTTCCCTTGCCCATACAACACGCAGGTCAACACACCGCATACTGGGGTTCTCACCGACACGTGAGCACGTCAGATCACTGTCTTCTGGTCCCTTCCTCCCTCAGGTAGTACTGCAGGGGATTGGGCCACAGGTCCTCGATGATGATCTGGAAGAGGACACAGGCCGGCGCCACATTGGGCATAGCCCACTCTCCTCTCTGGCCGGGGGCCACCCACATCCCCACTGCTGACGAAGGTCTCAGGGGCCCCACCTCGGCAATCCTGTTCGCCCCTGGGCAGCTGTGCTCACACAGCCAGTTGAACAAGTTAAGGCTGGTGGGGTCATGCCTGTGACTGGGAGCTCCACGTTCATAATCCCAGAACCACTGGACTGGAGTGGAACGCGATGTCCTGTAGCCTGCAGGAAGAGAGGATTTGAGGAGCAAGCTGATGGCCTCCTCCCCACCCACCTGCCCCTCCCCCTCCCCCTCCCTCCTGCCCCTGATTCATGCTCCTCATCCCCCTGCCCCGCACCATCATGGGACCCACACCCTACCAGCAAAGCTCAGCTGATACTCCTTAATGATCACTGGGTTCCGGAAGTACGGGTTGGCCCCAAAGAAAAACATCACTCTGCAGCGGTACTTGGGATGGCCCACTTCTTCCACCTGCCGTGAGCAATGGGACAGGAGGGGGCAAGTGTCCTCCCTCGGGGTCCTGAGCTACTTGCCTGGCTGTGAGGGTGAGCACCTTTGCCTCACCCTCTCCTGCCCAAATCCCACCCCCGACGGGACGGCCCCCAGCCACAGCCTCCCCGGTCTCACCTCCAAGTCGACCACGTAGCTGAGCACGTCTTTGTCCTGGGCACCGATCATGGCCGACAACTGGGGGTGATTCAGAATCTGTGCTGTGTCAAGGAGCTGTGCCTTCAGATGCTGTGGAAACAGACACAGCCCCCCTCCAACCCTCCCAGGCTAAGAGCAAGGGACTAGATCACGGCATGTGCAGAAAGACCAGGAAACACTAGTCCCCACACTCCTCAGCCTCTGCAGATGCATCAGACCCCATCGACACTGGGCAGTCCGTTGGCTTCCTGTACCTCCCACGCTGTCTGCACACAGCAGGGAGAGACTCCACTGCCTGCACGCCTCACAGTTCCTTCCTATATCTGACCTGTGTGGGCTGCCAGCAGCCCATCATAGCTTGTGATGTCGGCATGTGCTCTGACCCCTCCTCACGGCTGGGTTTCTTGGCATATTCCCGTGAAGACCTATGTTGTCACCAGCCTCCTGAGTCCAGATGGAATAACATGGCTTACAGGAACCCGACTGCACACTTACGCTGCAAGCAGAGGGTGTGGGAGGGAGAAAGAGATCGAGAAGCACGGACGAGGAGGGCCGAGGAGGGAAAAGGATTAGACACAGTGACACAGCCAGTCCGGAGAGAAAGACATGGGTGGGACCGAGCCGGAGCCTGAGGACAGAGAGGGAAGCAGGGGTGGAGATACCAGGAGAGAATCCTCTGTGTGTGTGTGTGTGTGTGTGTGTGTGTGTGTGTGTGTGTGTGTGTCAGGGTCTGAGGAGGCAGCTTGTACCCCATTCGGAGTGGGTCTCAGTCGTCCTACTGTCTGGCAAAGGGGCGTGGCGTGGTTCCACTAAAGGTCATGAGTGTGTGTCTGAAATGCTCTCTTTTGAAGGAACTGCTAGGAAACGTGCACAGCCTGTGAATGTGAAGGTGGGTGTGCGGCCTGCGTAACTCTCCCATTTTGCAGCGAAATATTTCCTTGCCTTATCTGCTCTGAGTGAAGGCTGCTTTGTGCTACCCTAGCTCTGGTAGCATGGGGACACATGGCTCGTGTCTGCAAGTAATATTTGAGACCAGCCTGCAGGCCAACGTTGGCGGAGACCTAGAGGAAACAGACCCAGTCACCAAGTCCCCCCATCCCCAACAACCGCCCCTGTCCAAGGCCTTACACTGGATCCCAGACCACACCAACCCAGGGCCAGGGACCATTCCCCAGCTCTCCTCTCTGGGGGCCATCGCCCTGAGGCACCCTGCTCTCAGTGCCCAGCCCTCCTGCACAACAGCCCCCGCCATCACCCACCAGCACAAGGAAGGATACCGCCTGGGCCCAGAAGCCAGGGATGTGCTTGATGATGGCCCTTCTGTGATCCAGGTAAGAAATCTGCCTCCGAAGAATCCTGCGCTTCAGCCGCCATAAGGCCCTGGAATCCTGGGCATTCCCAGCGCTGATCTCCAGCTGAAGACGCTCCAGCACTGCCAGCGGGTCCTGGGCTGAGGCAGGACGCAGCGCTGGCTCTTGCTGCTGCAGCGGCTGGGAGAGCTGGGGCCCCTCCTCCGCCTCTGCATCTGCCTCGCGCTTCTCCTCTTGCTCCTGAAACTCCTCCTGCTGCTGTCTCTCAACTTCCACCTCCTCCTCCTCGTGCATGTCCTCTGCTTCTGGCTTGGCTTCCTCAGAATTCTCCTCTCCAGCCACCTCATCCTTGGTCGCCTCGCCGTCCTCTTCCTCCTCCCCGATCACCACCTCAGCCGCCACCATTCCGTCATCCAATATCAGCACCAATTCCTCCGCTGGGCTTGCCACCTGTATCTCACACCCGGCCTGGGTTTCCTGCACAGGATGGGCGCTTGCCGCCCCTGAACCTGGGGACTGCGGCCAGCCCACGCCCTCCAGCGCCCCTGCATTCCCGCGGGGCCGGGACTCTCCACCTTTCGCATCCGGGACGATCAGGGCCCAGGGTCGGCGGGAATCTCCGCTTTGTCCGGACCGCGACACGCTGGCCATGACGCTCGGCCCCGGCCCCAGTGTAGCTAGGGCAGCCTCAGGACAAGGACAGGAAACGGCAGCAGGTGGGGGGAGCCTTGGCCGCAAGACCATGAGCTCCCTGAAGCCTCCCGCCGCAGCCCGCCAAAGTTGAGCGCAGGCGCACAGGCTCTGGGATTTGAGGACTCCGCATTGGCTGTGGCTGCTGTGGAGGAGGGGCCGAGACAGAGGCAGTGAAGAGTGTGCGCATGCGGCCTGGGGGCGAAGTGGTTCCAGGGCAGGTCAGGCCAGCTGGCCAGGTTCGGGGAGCAATCAGTTGCAAGACAGCAAGACAGGGTGCTGGCCGCCAGCAAGCGCGCGCCAATGGCCGGTCCAGGCTCTGGAGCGAGTGCCAAGGTGCCAGCGTGGCCCCCGTTTGCCGCATGTCCTCTTCAGCGCTGTCACCTTCCAGGCTTCACTTGCGAGGTCCCCGGTATCGCGCAGTCTGTGGTCGCTTGTACACCCTTTCCCCAGAGGCCTCACTACGGGCACCAGAGCATTCAGCACAGGATCGTCCACGCCGTGAGCCACTCCCTGCTCCGTCCCTTGCCCCTTCTTCATGAAGCTGGGGCAAAGCCTGGAGAAGTCCTTAGTGTCACGCCTACCGGGGCCACATGGCCGTCCGCACGGTATCTCCTCCTTGGCCGTCAGGCTGAGGGCGGCGGTAAGATGGGTGCCCACCCAGAACCAGTGACACCCACCCTAGACCCACCCCACCGCCATGTCCTTGCAAGAAAACAGCTCAGTAGACCTCACTGCACTGCAATTCAGAGCAAAGAACAACCCCCAGAGCACCATCTGCCACTGGTGCCCTACTGATCTCCGTACAGAGCGCCAGGGAGATGGGGTAGTAGGATTTAGCACCTTGCTCCGGTCCTGAAATCTAACCTTCCACTAAAAGGAGGATGATTCCAACCACGCAGGGCACGTAGGGGCCCTTCACCGAGAATTGCAGACTTGTCTGTGTCTGTCTCTGAGAAAGCCCTGTGCCTGCTTTCACTAGTACACACGAAAGCAGACGAGTTCCCTTCCCATTTCCCAGGCACCAACAAGAATTCTGAAGAAGCATGCACCCAGACACAGAAGGTCCACTGAGAGAGACAGCGAAAAAGAGACACACAGAGAGACAGAGCTATAGAGGGAGAGAGAGAGACACGTGCAAGCAGAGCAGATGAAGGAAGGACGAGTGGAGGGGAAGACCGGCCTGGAGAGGGAGAGTCCGGGGAGATTGGCGGGAGAGACAGGGAGGAGGAGCAAGACAAGAAGAGACAGAGGGGCACCTATTACAAGGAAGACAGGCGGAGACAGGGGGAGGCATTAGTGATGGAGAGGAGGGAGACGAAGACAAAGAGAGCTGGAAGGAAAGTGGGAGGGAGGGACAGGAAGAAGACAAGGGAGGGGGAGGTAAGGAGAGGGTAGGAGGAAGGAGAGCAGGGGCAGCCGAGGCGGAGACAGGTGGGCTGACTCTGAAGACAGGGCAACTGCAGTGTGCACTTTCACCTGGTGAAATTCACCTGTGCAATTTGCACAGAGACGAATGCTGTACAGTGGTCAGCCCTCAGCACAAAAGGCACCGCTCCCACCTGGACCTTAAGGGCAGTCTGAAACGATCGCTGAACTAGAAGGAAGCTGCAATGAGGTCATTCGGGGTGAGGAAGAGGGCACCGCAGGGAAGAAAACAAGGACCCGTTCCCCACAGGGCTGCTGGAAGCCCTGCACTTACCAGCAGGAGACAGGAAACGGGACTGCCGGAAAGACACAGCAGAGATTTAGGCAGAGCACATGCGGGAAGAAATCACGTCCCAAAGCTCGGCAAATTCAAGCAAAAGCAGAGGCTGCACATCCATGAATGTCAATGCTTTCCGAGTGGAACCAACGAAGTTCTCACAGATGCCCAGGAAATGTGCTCAACTCTGAGGCCCCCTCGCCTCTGGCAAGCTTCTCATCCAAAGCGACTCATCACAGAGAAAGGGTGGACCGTGAGCAAAAGAGCCAAGGTCTCCTTCGGATCCCCGGACGCAGACAGGTGATCCGCCCAGTAATTTCAAGCCAACGTATGGTGATAAAGGTTACCTTCCACCACAGTGATGGAGGAAACTTGCACCCGAGGGGAGGACAATGAGTGAGAACCGCATCCCAGGCTGTAAGCTAAGGACAGACCATCAAGCTGTATTGGAAGGTCACGAGACCGTGACTCAAATGTCTGTACAGACACAGAGCGTCTGCAGAAGCACGAGGGCTGGATAGTTGTAAGCAGGTAGCAGGATTTCTAAGTCTGGGCTGCCTGTATGATACGAAAGGCTAACACGTGCAAGCAGAGCTATGCCCATGTGATGCGGATCAGCCTCCTGAGGCGGTACTTTGTACCCTGTGGAGGACCTGGGAGACGCATGCAGGCGGGCTCCTTGTGCACCTCTGCCACCAGGCACACATGTGGGAAATGTAGGGCCAAAGGGTTTGCCGCCGGGCTTAGTGTGGCTCACCCTTCTGCGGGTGCATTGAGCATCAGTGCAGAAAGCACTGGGCTCACTGAAAGAAGCCAGCCCCTGACAGAAGCACAGTGGTGGTGAGCCCTGCCTGATGGATTCCTGAGGAGACTAAAGGAGTTAAAGGCATGCAGTCCACCAGAGAGTAGAGTGGTGCTAATCAGGGGAGGGTGCGATGAGGAGGTGTCGGGGCTCGGGTGTGAAGATGCAGTCATGCCATGTGCATGAGTTCTGGAGATCTAACTTGCACAGGGCAGCCGTAAGCAATGCTTCACCGCCTCGTCAGAATTCTCAGAGGCAAGTGCTCTCACCACAAACAAAGAGGGGTCGCTGAGAAATGTCCCGGTGAAGGTGGCTGGACGGAGCGCTTGCACGTGAAGGATACGGGCACATCCGTCACTGCCCGTTGTGTCCCTCAGGCACGCACTAGTCCTGGTGGACTAAGCTGAGCTCAGAACCCAGCAGTCAAAGGTGTCAGCCTCGTTTCTGCAAACATGAATCAGACTCCCAGGTAGGACGTAATGGACAAATTAGGGACCAGAACACACAGGAGGCACACGGAAACGAGACACACACTGGCAGGGGGAAGTCTCTCCCAGCCAGGAACATGCCACGTGGCAAAAGAGTAAGTGGGAAAACGTTGCCGGTCCGCTTTTCACAATTTACGCCTGCATCTGCAACGTGCAGGCCAGTGACGTTTGAGCCCCTCGGGCGCAAAGGGTTTGAAAACAGAAGGACAGAAAATAGAGGTGTGACGGAATGCTCACAGCAAGCCAGCTGCATTTGGGGACATTAACTGGCTGGCAGTGAGTGCATGGCCAATCCTCTGACGAAGGTCCTACAGGCACGGAAGGATTTCTGGCTCCTGGAACATAGAACAGAACACGCAGAAGCCCCTCCACCTGACAGCAGGACAGCAATTGGATCTGTCAGTGGAAGAAAGGGTTTGAATGCAGAGGGAAGCACACTCAAGCGCAGAAGCATACACCAAAGACAAGACAGGCCACCAGAGCCACAGCTGACCCAACACACAGGTGTGCAGAGACGAAGGCGGTTACACGGGTACAGCTGTGCCCACTTAGGCCAGGCAAGGAGGCATCACCAGAGAGGTGTCGGCACAGGCAAAGCCAGGAAAAGACACAAACACGCCAGGGCTCACTCAGGGAGACAGAGGAGCACAGGCAATGCGAGACATTTCCTGTGAACAGAGAACAACGTGACGATCCCGACAGGCCAATGAGACACGTGTGGTTCAGAGACATGGAAGTCAGAAGGCTCCTGAATTGCTGAGGATGTCCTCTCTCGAGGGACAGCACTCTGGAGCCCACACACGCTGATGTTGGGGTGGAAGAGGCCGCTGGGCAGCAGATACAGTTGTGCAGGGGGTTTAGCAGCTCCTGGACCCTAGGGCTCCCCGGGGAGAGCTGCGGATACGGGAGGACACCCGGGGATGCCGGGTGTGCAGCATGAGGGCTGTAATCCCTCGGACACAGAGCACCGAGGCCTCTGCCCACGGACCTCAAGTGTCCACACTTGAGGGTTTGGCTCTGGGTGCCGTGAGTGTGTTCCACACCCACACTTTGTCCGTACCTTGTCTTTGGGACAGGCCGGGCGGAAACGTCACCCTGGCCCCTAAGGAGGTATTGGCTGGAGATATTAACATGTGGGGGACCCTGTGTTCACCTGTCCCGTAAAGTGTTCCTGCTCGGCAAGACCTATCAAGTAACGGCCTGCTTGTGCAGAAAGATGCCCCAAAGGGCCCAGCCTCATGACCACTGAGGCCGTATTCCCACTGCACAATCACTGGCCATACTTTCTTTGGATGTTCACACCCAAAGACTCGGGTCAGCACTGGGAGCTTTTCCAGGGTACCCTGACATTTACCCATCAAGCAGCTGAGAAGACGTGCCTCTCCAGCCAGTGTGCAGACAGCAGCGAGAGAAAGGCCTGCCTTCCCTTCTAGAGAGTGCGACAGCCTCTGCCCTGGAAGAGGTAAGGCTTGGTCGCACAGATCCTCAACTCCACAGCGTGCTGACACCCCGCTGACCATGTTGTCTGCATATGATAGGGGCAAGAGGCCTCCATGCACTGGGACTGCCCACGCCTTCTCTGGAATAGACCCACTGCAGAGAAGGCTCTTGTACTGCAGAGCTGTGCAGTGGGGATCCTGGGGAGCTTGGGCAGCTTGGGAGACAGGAATATTAGTGTCGGGAGGTCAGTGTCAGGCACGCTGTGCTGGGGGCCGTGTTACATGGGGATACAGAAGAGCCTGCGATGGACAAGGCTGAACTCTGTCTACTGCACTGCTCGCACGGTGGAGCTTTTGCCCCATCCCTAGCACAGACATCTCTGGCAAGCAGCCATCTGCTGTGTAAGGAGTATCCCAGCACTCACGTCTTCGCAGGTGAGGCTCGTCCCAGTCCTTTCTAAGCCCCAGGCCTGCCGGGGACCTCTGCACAGAATGCTAAGGCCTCACAAGTCCATCGTTCCCTATGTGGCTGAGGCAGCCTTTGTCCTGGCACTCAGGCAAAGGAACACAGGCTGCCTGGGACGAGGCGACCTCCCTGAGCGCCTGCTGGTGTTTGCACTTGGGAGTCTTCTCACAAGTCTCACATGGCGTGTTGGACACACGGCTTAAGCCTGTGGACACAGAGGAAGAGCATCACCCGACTCATCACGGCTGATGATGAGAGGGCAGAGGGCACACGGGAGAGGTTGGCGTGTTCGTGCCCTTGAAGAGCCCCACCTCCCCGCGACCCTCCCCTCTGTTGGCTTGCAATCTGGGCCACCCATTCGTAACCAGAGGTCTTTTCAGAAACAGCAAAGTTCACACAAGGGCATCAGCACTAGGACTCCTTCAGGAGTCTTGTGTGTGTGTGTGTGTGTGTGTGTGTGTGTGTGTGTGTGTGTGAGAGAGAGAGAATAAGTGAAGCGGTGTTTGGGAGGCTCAGCTTCAGGAAGTGGAACCAGAAAAGTTGGCTGTGATTTTGGAGTTGCGTGAGACTGTAGTGGGCTGTTTTCTCTGCAGTGTGTATGTTGTCCCTGTCAACTCTGCCTGAAGCAGAACTTCATCGGTCTTACCCACCCACTCTGCCTCTGGTCCCTCGGTTCCTTCCCCTGGACACCAATCTTACAACCTGCTCACAATCCCTCAAATATGTGTGGCTGGTCCTGAGATCCTGACCTTGTCCACAAGACAGTCTGCATTGGTAGACGTCTGAAAACCAGAGGGTAATCAACCCTGGGAATTCCTCCCTGTGTGGCGGTTCAGTCAACATGACTGAGGGTGTCCCCATGCGCGATTCTGGGGGCACCATCATGGACATGCCCAAACCCTGAATATTGGACATCCCTGGCCTGTGCTGGCCTCTCCGTTTCCTTGAATTTCCTCATTTTCACAGGAAAGCTATGAACCTGGGCACTGGCCTTTCTCTCAGGTTTGTGCCCTGGCCTCCCTCACCCAAGTCCCCATTGCTTCAATCTTACTGACCTCACATGCAATCCCAATGTGTGACCCATCCCTACGGACAATGTCCTACGTCCCGCCCTTCCTTGGAACTCCAATGTGCAGGCACAGAACACTTACACCTCTGGACAGCCGCATGTATACATGGACACGCCCCAGAGCGAACCTGAGAGGAAGACACACACAAACACTTCATGCTGTTTATCTCCCATTCTATATTTCTTCCAATGTATTGGACCCCCGCCCTGCGCCACGTGTCACCACCACCCTTGTCCTTATTTCATGGCCAGGAGAATCTTGTGGACCATCGGTGAGCATCGGAAGGGTTTCCACTGGGGTCGATGAAGTGCGACGCTCCTTCATACTCTTCTCAAGATCGTGCATATCCCTGGGATATATGGGTACACACAGACAGACAGACAGACAGACAGAAACACACACACACACACACACACACACACACACACACACACACACAGGACAGGTGAGAGTCTTATCTTGGCCCTGAGTAAGGTTGCTTGAATGTTTCCAAACGGAAAGTAGGATGGGAGGGTGTGATAAGCTGTGCCAAAGCTGACAAGGGGATCCAGAAGCCAGACAACATGTGGGATGGTGGTAGGAGGCCTGAGGGTGGGGTTCAAGGTCCGGGAATGACAGTTGTCACCGTGCTATGTGATGAGCCAGCTTTGGTTGTCCCGCTTTGCTCATTCTTTTTGTCTAGCCCCCTTCCCACCTTCAGGCTCCCCAAAGGGGCAAAGCCTCTTGGACACGTTACTTCTTAAGACTCCCTGTCTCAGGCTGATGCCCTTTTGACCTGGGGTCACCTCCTGGGCCGCTGTGAGTCTCGGTGCCTCCATGCAGAAGAGAATTGTGCCCTGGACCCCACGGCACACATTTCCGTGCCCACACCCTTGGCTGCTCACCTCTTTCCCTCTCAGTTCTCTCTCCTGGGGCCTCCTTCATCTTGAAATACGGCAGGGGGTTGGGCCAAAGATCCTCTATGATTATCTGGTAGGGGAGACAGGCCAGGCCTCAGGTAGCTATCCCACGCAGTGGGGGAACCCATGAAAATCACCTCCCTTCCTTGTTACAGGGCCCCACCTCAGCAATCCTGCTAGAGCCGGCAAAGCTGTGGTCAGAGAACCAGTTGAAGAAGTTGAGGCTGCTGTTGTCATGCCTGCGTCTGTAGGCCTCCTGTCTGTACCTTGGGTACCACTGGATGGGACTGGAATGAGACGCCCTATACCCTGCAGGAAGACGCGTATGTGAGAAGGCGCCAGAGAACTTATCACATTCAACCCTCCACCCACTGCCGCCCATGCAGTCAGTGGACACTTACCATCAAGGCCTAGGACATACTCCTTCGTAACGACTTCATTCTGGAAGTAGGAGTTCTTGCCAAAAAACAGCAGGATCTTCCGGCATTCCCTGGGAAACTTGTGTTCCTCCACCTGCCGTGGTACAGTGGGGCAGAAATGTGAAATCTTGTTCCAGGAGACCCGCCCTCCCCTGAGGAAGGAACACATCACTTCTCCCCACCACCTCCCCTCCCCACACAGCCAGCCATCCACACCACCTCCCACTCCCAGGCCGACCTTCAAATTGGTCATGTGGCGAAGCATGCTTTCATCGGGCTTACTACTCAGGGCTGACATCTGAGGGTGGTTCACAAACTGCCGCAGGTCAAAGAGCCTTCAGGTGCTGGGCGTGAGAGAGCTCGAACCAGAGAACCAGTGTGGACAGCATCCAGGCGTCCTCCCCCCGGGACTGGCGCCTCCCCCAGGGTCTCAAGCCCTCCCCACAGGCTGCGTCCAGGCCCACGGGGTCTCAGGATCGCGCAGGGCTCTGCTAGACACGCACAGGAGGCTGTGCATGCCCAGACGCCCGCAACCACGCCTAGCTTTGTGTGCTCGTGAGGACACTGAGGACGCTTACTTCCACACAGCCAGACAGCACACATCCGGTCTCGCGCCGACCAGTGGGCATTCACATCGCCTTCCCCGCAGCAAGATGCTTAGCGGGACCCAGAAACGTGCCCCCACGCGGCTTTGTGTGGGAAGAAGCCCTCGGTCATTTCCCCGACCTGGCCTGGACCTCCATCGCCACTCCCCACTCTCCCAGCGCTGTTTCCGTGCCAGGTGCGACGTAAAGCACACATGCCTCCCCCACCCCGGCACTGCCCTCCTCCCACACTCATTGCAGAGCCAGGACCACCGGATGGGATCACGTTTGCACGTTCCCGGCCACTGGAGCGTGGCATAGCTCCAGTCCCTGTCCTGGGTTCCTCTAAATGTCACCTCCCTTTCCTTCCTCTTGCGCAAGCCCAGCCCCCTCTGGACCCTCCACCAGCAGCAGGAAGGATACAGCCTTGGCCCAGAAACCACGGATGCCCTGGATAAGGGCACCTCTCTGCTGCAGATGTCGCTGCCGCCTCTGCCACATCCTGAGTTTGAGTCGAGCGTGCTCCCGGCTGGCTTGTTTATTCACCGGCTGTAGCTCTATCTGAAGGGCCTCCAGAGCCTCCAGAGCCTCCAGTGGGGAAGGGCAAGGACGGAGGCCTGACTCTACCTGCTCCTTCTTATCCTGCTTCACCTGCAGCTCCTGGGCTTCTTCCACCCATCGGCCTTCCTGCTCACTCGGCTTCTGTTCCTCCTCCTCCCGCTCCTCCTTGTCCTCCTTGCCCTCCACCTCCTCCTCGCCCTGCTGCTGCTCCTCCAGCGCTTCCTTCTCCTGCTCCTCTTCCTCCTCGGTTTGCAATTCTGCTCTCCCTTTAATGGCTCGCACGCCTTCCCTTCCTCCTCCTGCTCCTCCTCCTGGTCCCCTTCCCCTGCCACTGCCGCCGCCAATGCCGCCGCGGCCGCCGCCGCCGCCGCCGCGCCCGCTTGTTTACCCTGCTGCTCCTGCTCCTCCCCTTTCATTTCCGCCAACTCCTCCTCCTTCCGCTCTTCCTCCTTCTGCTTGGGCTTCTGCTGCTCCTCCTCCTTCTAATCTTTTACTCCTGCTGCCTCTCCCCCTCTTCCTCCTCCTCCTCCTCCTTCTGCTCTTCTGGTCCTGCTGCTCCCCCTCGCCCTTCAGGTCCTCCTCCTCGTGAACTTGGACCTTCTCCTTCCCCGGCTCCTGCTCCTCGTCCTCCTCCCCCTTCTTCCTCTGCTCATGCCCCTCTTCCCCAGGCGCGTCCTCTTCCGCGGCCGCCACCTCAACCTCCTCCTCCGCCAGGCCCCACAGCGCCTCCACCGCCACTATGTCATGCACCAGCGGCACCGATATCTCGCTGGGGCCGCCCACCTGCCTCTCGGGTCGGGCCTGGCCTTCCTGCACAGGCTGTTCGCTTGTGGCCTGCAAGCCTTCGGCCTGCGGCACCTCTGGCCCTGCCGGAGACTCAGTGTCCCACGGGCTCCTGTCTCTTGACCACCCACTTCCAGACGCTGCCTGCCCAGAAAGGGAGGCCCATTCACTGCCACTGTCACTTTTCTGTCATATCCCGTAATATGGCACCTCCAAGACAGGCCCCTCTATTCACATTCATTACTTTTTACTGCAGGCCCATAACCTTCATGCTCATTTGACTGCCATGCCCTGTCATGGCTGCCTATTTACTGCCAGTGTCACGATATGCTCACGTGATTGCCACACCCATCTGACTTCCGTGCTTATGTGACTGCCTCATTCCTGGCACACCTGCAAGTGCTGTGCTCATGTCACCGTGGCACACACTTGAATCTGCACCCTCAGGCCCGCACGCTCAATTGATGCTTGCGCATCAATTGACTCTTTTCTGTCTTGCCCCATGAATCCCATGCTGAGGTAAATGCCACACCCAGCACTCCACCCACAGGAGTGCTGCATCTGTATGATTATTGTGTCCACCGACTGCCACAGCCATGTGACTGCCATGCTCCATAATGGCTGCCTGTGTCTGAATGCCACGCCCATGTCCCTGATGCATCTGCCTGACCACATCCCAAGGTGGCTGCCGGGCTGGGCTCATTCAATGTCCGAGCCCACATGACTGCAACAAACACCTAATGACCAAGCCCTGGTGTCTGCCCCGCCCATTGACTGACACATTCCTTCGCGCTGTGCCCACTTGACTGTCACACCCTGTAAGGCTGCATGAATGTAACTGCCATGCGCACTCATGGCCACGGCCAGTTGACGGCTGCCCCCACCTAACAGCTGCTTCCGCGCGTGGCTATGCTACAGTGATGGCCACCCTCATGTAATAGCCGCATTTGCCTGACTCCATGCCCACATAGTCGCCATGCCCTCGAAACTGCCTTGTTCACTTGGTGGCCGCCTCGGGGCAGGAGGTACAGACGAAGGCAGGCCACAAGTGGAAACGGTGACGGAGTCCCCTTCTGGTGTCCCTCCCGTGCCCTCTGCTGACGGTCCTTACTGGTGCCTGCGGCAAGGAGAAATGGTCACAGGGCCCCTCTGCGGGATCTTCAGGGGAGGCCGCGGAGGGCAGAGCTAGAGCGGAGGCGGCACGTTGCTAACCGACAACGTGAGAGCCGGAAGTCTTCGTGTCCCTTCTGGCCTGAACCCTCTCTGACACACGAGGGTGTTTAGAAGATGCTCCTTGGATGTGGCTTTCCGGAAGCCGTCCCTTACGTGCGTAGTCCTCTGTTCCTCGGATGCAGGGACGATGTGGTGTTGAGGACTTTGCAGAGTCCTCCTGTCCCGGACCTTTGCCCCGTAGAGAGGAGGCCCCGCTCGGGCCTCATCCGGCTGCAGGTGGGCAGCCTGGCCGGGCTTGGGAGGAATGCTTCTTCTTTGGCTCCTGGCGCAGCTGGCCTGGCTTCTGCGCTGTACTCCCGACTGCCAGATGCAGAGCCCCTCCTCTGCCGATTGTGCTTGAGCCGTCCTCCAGATTTCGGTTTCTGTCTGTGGCTGTCCAGTGCAGCCTCCAGATGTTGTCCTCCTCTTCCGTGGGACTTCTGCCTTGACGCTTTTGTTGGCCATATTCCCCCTCCGCGCACGAGCTCGTCACCCAGGCGTGTCTTCCTTTTATGTATCTCGTCGGCCGGGGTCTGGCCGGTAGTTAACCTGCCTTGGTCCCGTTGTGCAGGCCACATTTGCCTTTCTTTTTACGGGGTCTCACGTGACCAGCTCTCCTTTTAGGGAGGCTGAAAGGAACGTGTTAGAATAGTCAGAGCAAGCCGTCGCGTTCTTAAATGCCTCGGAGTAAACACCAACTCGCTCACCGGGAGACCAAAGCCCAGGAGGTGGGTTGTGGTTGCTTTTGTTAGTTTTAGGGGGCATCGTTTTGTCTTTTCTCTTGCTTTTTGATTTTGGTTGTCGACCATGAGGAAAAAGAAGAGGTGTTTTTTTTTTTTCTTTCCACAATTGAGATTTTGTTGGTGGTTTGATGATCCGTACACAGACATTTCATTTTGTCTAGATTGTCTTGAAGTTTATTTATCTATTTTGAGAAAGAGAGAGCATCCCAACTAGGCTCCACAGTGTCAGCACAGAACCGGACATGGGGCTTGAAATCACAAATAGTGAGATCATAACCTGAGCTGAAATCAAGAGTCGGACGCTTAACCGACTGAGCCACCCAGATGCCCCTCATTTTGTACAGTTTTTAACACAGATACCAAAGACCTAAACAGATGTAGTCTGTCACTCTTACGTAAACCGTTATTCCGGTGACTTTACAGCTTGAAATGTGGAGGCAGATTTTCCTTAGGAAGAGATAAGTATCAGCATCTTGTGTGTCGATAATCTGTTCAACCACAGCGCTCCCCACCTCATTCACAATTCACAATTTAACATCCTAAACACGACTTGTTCAAACTTCCAGGTTTTTCACGGCACACAACCAAAGTGTTTAGGGAAACTGGGCTAGCATGCTCAGGAACTGAGTGCGCCAAGATCAGGGAATGGTTTTCTTTAGGAATTGTGGGGAGAGAGGTAACTTTCAGTGTTCGAGACACATGAAATACATGACCGTGCCTCCAGATTGCCACATAGCATGCTTTGTACTGTCGGCTGTAAAAACTGCTCCCCTGACCCGTGGAATGTTAAGCTGACCCAGACAGCCAGAGCCTCCTGGGATTCCATATCTTGCTCTTTCCTGGTTGTACTAAAAAATACATAACCAGCAAATGATTTTTCCTCTTAAAAAAAAAAAGTTACACTTAACTTGGATGAGGTGAGATTCCCTCCTTAAAAATATTCCCAGACTTAGTAAAAAGCTTACATTTCCAAAATAGCGATGAAACTCCCCTCTGGATTCTGTAAGGAGACAGGGCCCACCAGTAAGACGTGGCGTGTGATCTTAGGCTGGGCTTCCTTCACCTCTGCTTCTCCAGAGGCTGGGCTCTCCTGAAGCTTTCATTCCTCTGTTTCCTCAGGTAGATCTGTAGTTTCTTGGCCAGTCCCTTCAGCCTGTTTTCCCATTTGTTTGCCCCTTTTTTTTTTGTTTGAAGAGGTTTTGTTCCATTTCCACTTTTACTGGTGCAGGTTTTAGCTGACAACTTGCGTGTCTTCTCTGGGGCTCCCTCACCGCCCCTGCACCCGAGTTGACCTTTCTCTCGGGCATCTTGGCCGTGGAGAGGGTGCCGGTCGGTCCTGAGATGCCGAAGAGCCTTCTAGAAGCTCGGCTGCCTGGCTTGTGTGGCTTCTCTCGTCACGGGGGGCCGGCAATTATTACTTGTTCCAGTCTCCAACACATTTAGGTGGAAGTTTCCAGTTTTCAGTGGGCTTGTCTGTTACCAGAGATACACATTCAGGTTATTTCACTACTTGATACTTCCCCTGGATGAGTCAGGTTTCCTTTCCGAAACTTTTTGGTTCTGGGAGAATGAGTAAAATATTGAAATTAAGCAGCCTGAAGCGGTGACGTCAGGGATTGCCCCATCTAACAAAAGGCATTGCTTTGTCATGCAGTTCCTGTTGTCTGGACCATTCTTGAGGTAGAACTGATAAGTTGCACGTGTGATTCGTGGCCTTTGAAATAGGATATTAGACTCCGTGTCGTTTTCCTCCTTTCATTCTGATCTCTGGCCATCGTGATTTTCTGAATCACTCAAGCACAACACCTTCACACCAGTGGCTTCTTTCCTTTGGCCCATTGTGTCCATCTGTGACCACATCGTGAGGTCTTCCCTCACAGCGTCTAGAGTCCTTGCCCACGTTCCTGTTCTCTGCCCTGTGTCGTTTTGAGCCCTCATTTCTGTCCAGCGCCAAGATGAAGGTGAGGATCTTCATCATCGCCACCTTGTTCTTAGGCAGAAATTCATTTCACGTGTTGTGCCTGCAAGGTTCATCTTCCACAAATACTTGCATGAATACTATCATTTTCCTACTTCCATGCCTGCTTTCTCTGGGCCTTCACTGCCTACAGGATATTATCCCAGATTCTGATTCAAGGTCAAGTTCCTAATCTTCTCCCTTCTGCCCTTATCTTCAAACGCCCTCTTGTGAGAGCTTTACACCCTGCCAGGCTGACATTCCTGTGACATGCCTGGGCTTCCTGCCCATGCCCCTGTCTTCACGTCAAGACCTGACTTTGGGATGTCTTCCCTGAAACACGTACCTCCTTTCAAGTTGTGTTCATGGCCCTTCCCATTTGTGAAACTGCATTTCCGCCCCCGAGACAGAGGTGAACGTTGCCCCTCGTGCTGCCCCCTGCATTGGACGCGATTTCTTTCAGTGTATGTCTGGTCCACTCCCAGACCCGATTCTTTTGCCTTGTGGGTCTTCATTCCCGATCATCTGTAACGTCCGTTACAAGAAGTATGAAAACTTTGTTCCAAAATGACTCTTGGGCATTTAGGTGACTCAGTCAGTTCAGTGTCTGACTTTGGCTCAGGTCGTGATTGCACGGTTTGTGGGTTCGAGCCCTGTGTCAGGCTCTGACCTGCCAGCATAGAACCTGCTTTGGATTCTCTGCCTCTCTCTCTCTCTGTGACCCTTCCCCGTTGCTGCTCGCCCGCTTGCTCTCAAAATAAATAAATGATAAAAAATAAAAGCTTGCGTTAACTGTTTCTCCCCACTGCTGTTTCCAGACAACATATTCCTATAAGAAGAGTAAGGCCTTCTTGACGTCACGGGACATCTCACTTCATCGGGACGGTGAGTGTGGGTTTGCCGTACGGAATGCCAGTAAGTGACTCCGGGTGGAATTTGTGGACTGGCGTGGGCGCTCGGGACTCCCGTTCTGTACCTGTGAAGGGCGTGCCACATGGGCCCGCATCGTGGGCAAGGCAGGGTTTGTCTCTGCCCGCCTCCCGTTGTGTGGGGGACTCTTCTGGGTTGGAGCAGGTGACCTCGGCCGGAACTACTCTGCTGGTGGCTCCCACCCTCTGTACGCGTAGGTGGTCGCCCCTACTGGTTAACAGTGCCAAGCACGGTCCTTTGTAGCATGTGGTCCTCGGGACGGAATGCCCGTCAGCGTTGGGTTTGGATACACTGTCACGTGCGGGCACACAGAGTCCTTATCCTGTGCAGGTAGCACCGACTTCAGGTTTGTTCTTCGCCAAGTTGAAGCCTAATTAATCCCACCTGCTGTGAGATGTTGGGGGGGGAGTATAGAATGCAGGTTTTCAAAGCTGCTTTTTCTTTTACAGCTTCTTCCCCCAGGAGCACAATAAATATCAAAGAGAAACTTTGTCTTGGGGAGGAAGCCAAGGGCGGGGGTGCATGGGGGAGGGTAAAGCCCCAGTTACTTTATCTCCCAAACCCAGACCGATTTTTTTTTTTCTGGGAAGTGTAGGTGGAGTTCTTAGGGCGAGGCTGAAGGAGGCTTTGGAATGCAGTCTTCCTTTATAGAGGAGAAACTGGAGAAGTCTTTACAGATGAGAGGAAGTAACATGGTGTTCGTCTCTGGCGAAGCCGGAGGACATGACGGGGCTTCACGGGAGTCTTGCACAACTTGTCCATAGAAGGGTTTGTGGGGATGACGCGGAGAAACCCACCAAGTGGTAGCTGAGCCAGACACCGGTGACGTGTCCCCTCCAGGGCCTGCTGCCTTAACAACTGTCCTGAGACCCTGCAGGTCCTTAGTCACGGTGGTTTTGCCTAAAGACGTTCTCTTTCACTGCAATTCAAAGGGCATCACTGTAGGGAGGACGCTTATGTTCACTCTTATCGTGGGGTCAGGATCTTTTCTTGTAGATACAGAAGAATGTGTGACTTTTAGTATGCTAAATGTGTCTGACACAAAACTCACCATTTTAACCCCTTTAGAATGTGTGATTCAGGGGCGCCTGGGTGACTCAGTCCGTTAAGTGACGACTCCTGGCTTCAGCTCAGGTCATGATCTCATGGTTCGTGTGTTTGAGTCCCGTGTTGGGCTCTGCACTGTCAGTGCAGAGCCAGCTTGGGTTTCTCTCTCTTCCTTTAAATAAATAAATAAACTTAAAAAAACTTGTATGTTCTGTGGCTTCCTCATGGTACCTGGCCCTTGTGTGTTGTGACGAGTCTCCAAAAAGTGCATCCTTCAAGGCTGCACCAAATGCCATGGGCTCTGTGAAAATGTTCCTGGAGGGTCCATCCACACCATAGAGGGCAAGCAGACTTCTCACTCGTCTGGTACTTCATTTATCTGTCCCTATATCTCTATACTGCAACTCAAAGCATTGTCTCCTCTCCTGGGAGCTTGTTAAGGATGGTCTTAGAGACGTAGAAGTTCAGGCCCCACCCAGGACCTGCTGAATCAGATCTGCATTTAAAAAAATTTTTTTTAAGTTTTATTTATCTATTTTGAGAGAGAGGGCAAGAGCAGAAGAGGGGCAGAGACGGGGTTGGGGGGGTGGAGAGGGAGAGAGAAAGGGAGAGAGAGAGAATCCCAACCAGGCTCCACACTGCCAGTGCAGAGCCTGATGCAGGGCTCAAACTCACAAACTGTGGGATCACGACATGAGCTGAAATCAGGAGTTGGATGCCTAACTGACTGAGCCATGCAGCCACCCGCAGATCTGCATTTTAAACCCTGGGAGACTTGTGTGCACATTACATGTTGAGAAGCATTGGCCTCTAAGCCTAGAAATGTCTTCGAGGTGGGAACTACATCTTGCAAGACCCACTGTCCAGTATCTAGCGGTTTTTTGCATCGTACTTGCTCTGTAGATGCTTACTGAAAGAATAAGTACAAACTCTGAACGCAGATGGCTTTTTTTTGCACTCATGCCACCAAAGCATTTACCTAATGGAATTCAGGCAATAGTTCACTGGGTACAGACCCAAGTTACCATCTGCATGTGTTCTGTATTCTAGATTTTGCCCTCCAGATTGTGTACTTAGTGCCAAGAGGAGAGAGAGAGAGAGAGGAGATGAAACTGACCCAGGCACGCCTTGAATGCTGCCTTGAGGGTCTGCAGCCTCTGGGTCCCTGTTTTGGGGGACAGGTGCTGGTCTTGACCCCAGCCACCACGGTGCTGCGGGCTCTGATAGTGACCCCAGCCAGAGCGTTGGTCAGCTTCCCCTGGGGGCTTTCCCCGCACGGGCAGGGTCGCCGGCCGTCCTTGTCAGTGTGAACTTTGGTGGTGGAGGCTTCTGCAATGCTCACCCTTTCTCCTTTATCTCCTGTGGTTTACCTGGTGCCCTCTTTCACCAGCGCTCTAATTGTTGGGGATCCAGGGTTCCATCTCTGTGGTTATCTGCCCGTGGCTCTGTCTTCTGTCCGGGCAGCCTCCTTCCGTCTCCCCAGCCCCCTGGTTTTTTTTTTTTAAGTTTTATTTATTTCTGAGAGAGAGTGAGTGTGTATGCACAAGTCAGGGAGGGGCAGAGAGAGAGAGGGAGACAAACAGAATGGAAGCAGGCTTCAGGCTCTGAGCAGTCAGTACAGAGCCTGACACGGGGCTTGAACCCATGAGCCACAAGATCATGACCTGAGCTGAAGTTAGACGCTTGACCTACTGAGCCACCCAGGCACCCTGCTCCTCAAATCTTTAAATATCTTCTGCTTGGGGTCACTCCACGGGTGGGCCACATTTCCCTGGATGCTCTTCTCCCACAGCCAGCTGCCCACGGACCCTCCATCTGGATAGCCCCTTGGCCTCTCGCACAGGACGTGTCAAAAACCTAAGCTCTCCACTGAATGTCACCTGCACTTTGAGTGTACCTGGCTGAGCGTGTAATCTTGGGCAGGTGGAAATTTATTTACAATGTGTCTGTTACTGTGTTGGGATAAAATTGTCTAGACTTTTGAAACCAGTTATTAACAAAAATATGAACCCATCCATTCAGTTAAGAAGTAGTCGTTTACTTGCATTGATGGTGTTGACTTGCAATGAATAATTGCTTGGTTAACCTGAGAGTTCAAATGTCGTCCTTAGATTTAAGCAGAGATTTGAGGCAACTATCATTCACTTGCAGAACTGAGGCATGTAAGTTGCTTAGTACCCAGTTTTTTAACCCGGAGGAAAGATGTACTGCTCTACTGCTTTGTGAGGGCTTTGTAAGTAACTGTTAGGTCGGCCGTGGCAATCAGTCAGGCAGTGAACTTTCAGACTGTACACAGATACTCTCACAAACATTAACTTTGTTCACCGGTTTTCCTAGCAGTTTGTCAAGATAATTGCTTTTTGGTATAAAACTGGGGTTGGCAAACTGTTTTGTAACAAGCCAAGTAGTAAATATTCTTGGCTTTGTGGGCCAGGCTACTCATTGCTGTCCTGTAGCAATATGTAAGCAAGTGGGTGTGGTTCTATTGCAGTAACATTTTATTTCCAAAAAAATCCGCATCTGGCTGGATTTCGCTCATGGCCATAGTTTGCCAAGCACTAGTAGAGAAAGCAGGCAGGGTTAATTGCTGCTGAGATTATTATTACTATATAGAAAAAAAACTAGGTTTAGTATTTAAAGACCAAGATTTCTCGGGGTGCCTGGGTGGCTCAGTTGGTTAATTATCTGACTCTTGATTTTGTCTCAGGTCATGATCTCTTGGTTCATGAGTTTGAGCCATGAGTGGAGCTCTGTGCTGACATCATAAAGCCAGCTTGGGATTCTTTCTTCCTCTCTCTTTTTCTCTCTCTTAAAATAAATAAACGCTTTTAAAAATGCCACATGTTGCAGAATTCTTTTTATTTGTTTAAATGTTTTTTTACATTTATTTATTTTGAGAGAAAGAAAGAGAGAGAGCACAAGTTGGGGAGGAGCAAAGATAGAGGGAGAGAGAAGCCCAAGCAGGCTCCATGCTGCCTATGTGGAGCCTGACACAGGGCTCGATCTCATGAACCATGAGATCATGACCTGAGCCAAAATCAAGAGTTGGATGCTTAACCAGCTGAACCACACAGGCGCCCCATTGTTCATTTATTTTGAGAGAGAGAGAGAGAGAGAGAGAGAGAGAGAGCGAGCAGGGTAGGGGCAGAGAGACAGGGAGAGAGAGAATTCCAAGCCGACTCCACATTGTCAGCACAGACCCCAATGGAGGGCTCTATCCCACAAACTGTGAGATCATTACCTGAGTCAAAATCAAGAGTCAGACGTTTAACCACCTGAAATGCCCAGGCACCCCTGTAGGATCCTTTTTCTGTGAGCTTATCCAGCACAGGCAAATGCATAGAGACAGCAGGTGGGTTAGTGGTGGCCAGGGCTGGAGGGGATCAGGAGGTGACTGCTCACGGCTACCAGGTTTCTTCTAGGTTTAGGACGTGATGGTTCCACAGTTCTGTGAATATACTAAAAAGTCATTCACTTGTATATTTATATGGGTGAGTTTTGTGGTATTCGAACTCTTTCTCAGTAAAGCAGTTACAAGAATCTAGGCCTGGGATTAATGTATGAGAAACAGTACATAATAAAAATAATCCATCATTATTGTTTGGATAAAGGATTCCAGAAAAGGGCCCTGTATCTTTAGATCCACCGTTTTGGGTCGTGCGTGTTCCGGAGCGCATGCGCTCTTTCCTGTTCCCTCGGTGAAGGTACCCCCAGGTCCCCGCAGAGGCAAGCGCTGGGTGAGGGATGTATCCCTCATTCGTCAAATAGGAATCCGCGCAGCCTCAGGGCCTAGATGGGGTCCTGGCCAATCGCAGAGCCAGTCATAGAGCTGTGGGCGGCACACGTCACAGGCACGTTGCTCCTGGCTGACTTCTGGGGACTTGCTTTGCTTGTTTGGAGGCTCATGGCACGTGCGTCTTTGTTGCAGATTGAAGAAGGAAGTAAAGCTGCGGCAGTGGACAAGTTACTGGCCGGGGACGAGATCGTCGGCATCAACGACATTGGTCTCTCAGGGTTTAGACAGGAGGCGATTTGCCTGGTGAAGGGCTCTCATAAAACCCTGAAGCTGGTAGTGAAAAGGTAACACCCACGCCTCGTGCCATTTTCACAAACAGAAGTGAGTAAAATAGCAAAAGGTGAAGCCAGGTCTGCTGATCTGTATCACTGCAAGCAAATCCCGATTTGGACTTAAGGGGTGTGTGTGTGTGTGTGCGTGTGTGTGTGTGTGTGCGCGCACACATGACCACAAAATTCTACTCCTTGGCCAAGGGTGAATCCAGCATCCAAAACTTAAAAGATTCCTTCTTCTAGTACTATGCATTGTTTATTTGATACATTAAGTGAATTTGAATGCTTTTTTCTTTTCTTTTTTTGATTTAAAATCAAGTTATTTAATGTACACTGTGGTCTTGGTTTCAGGAGTAGAACCCAGGGATTCATCGCTTACATATGACACCCAGTGCTCATCCCAACAAGTGCCCTCTTAATGCCCATCACCCATTTTCACCACCCCAGTCAACCCTCAGTTTGTTCTCTGTTTGCCTCCCTTTCTGTTTTTATCTTATTTTGCCTTCCCTCTCCCCGGGTTCATCTGTTGTGTTTTTTAAATTCCACTTATGAGTGAAATCACATAATATTTGTCTTTCTCTGACTTATTTCGCTTAGCATCATACATTCTAGTTCCAGCCACACTGCTCCAATGGCAAGATTTTATTCTTTTTCATCACGATGGAACATATTCCATTGTATACATAAACCACATCTTCTTTATCCATTTGTCAGTTGATGGACATTTAGGCTGTTTCCATACTTTGGCTATTGTTGATATTACTGCTGTAAATACTGGGGTGCATATGCCCCTTCAAATCAGCATTTTTGTATCCTTTGGATAAATACCTAGTAGTGCAGTTGCTCGGTCAGAGGGTAGTTCTATTTTCAATTTTTTGAGGAACCTCCATACTGTTCTCCAGAGCGGCTGCACCAGTTTGTGTTCCCACCCACGGTGCAGGAGTGTTCCCCATTCTCCACATCCTCGCCAGCATCTGTTGTTTCCTGAGTGGTTAATTTTGCCACTCTGACCGGTGTGAGGTGGTATCTCATTGAGGTTTTGATTTGTATTTCCCTGATGATGAGCGACGTTGAGCATCTTTTCATGTGCCTGTTAGAATGCTTTTCTCTTTTCTTCAGGCATATGTAGGTTCTTATGTTAGAGAGCTGCACTGACGCTTCAGATGAAGTGTTGTTACCTCTTGTTTCCACAAGGTGGCAGGCTACTGCGTTTTCGCCTTTGAGTGAAAATGGTGCAGGGCTGCCTGTACACTTGTCAGCTACTGGGAGTTTCTAGCGCAGTGCTGAGGTCTGGGGGGAGCGCGCTGCCTGTTCCTGCAAATCAGATTGCAGAACTTTGGAGGACTTGAAGTGGTTAGAAAAGTGGAATGAGGGGCGTGATGTTTTTATGCACAGGAGCGACCCTGAACCCCCATAAAGGTACTTGTGATTTCTTGTCTTCAAATAGAAGTAATTCTCTACCTTGCATTTTGTAGTTGGCTAATTCACACTAAAGTGTTTGCATGCCCCTCCTCTTTTTTTTTTAAGTGGAATTAGTGTATTCTTTCAAGTTTAACTGTAAATTTTAAAAAATAAATGGACTCAGGAGCCTGAGTGGCTCAGTTAAGCGTCCGACTTCGGCTCAGGTCATGATCTCATGGATTTGTGGATTCGAGCCCTGCGTCAGGCTCTGTGCTGACAGCTCGGAGCCTGGAGCCTGCTTCGGATTCTGTGTCGCCCTCTCTCTCTCTCTCTCCCTTGCTCGCTCTCTCTCTGTCTCTCTCTCAGAAATAAGCAAATAAACATTTTTAAAAAGTGTGTTAAAAAATAAATGGACTGAAGCATTTACTTCCATTTTTAGTACAAGTAGACTTGAAAGCCTATTCCCAAAGGAATTCACTTTTTATTTTTTATTTTTTTTAATGTTTATTTATTTTTGACAGAGAGAGAGACAGAGCATGAGCGGGGAAGGGGCAGAGAGAGAGAGGGAGACACAGAATCCGAAGCAGGCTCCAGGTCCCGAGCCGTCAGCACAGAGCCCGACGCGGGGCTCGAACCCACAGACTGCGAGATCATGACCTGAGCTGAAGTCGGATGCTCAACCGACTAAGCCACCCAGGCACCCCTCAATTTTTTTTTTTGTGACTGAAACCATATCCAAGGAGGAGGCTCAGAAACAAGGAAGAAAAAACTCTATTTCATTGCCACACTGAATTAACAACTTCATTTCCAAGTGGTACAGACTACCCTCTCTGTAAATCAGAAAAATAAACTCTTAGATGGGCAGTTTGGGAGCCCTTTGGAGAGGATGAGATAGGGGAGACACCGTCATATTGTATAATTATTCCTTTGTGGTCACGTTAACAACCTTTCTAAGGCAGGATACGTGTTCTAGGATTTAGTGGCGCTTAGTGCAGTAATGATGATGCGAAGGGAAGCGCCACAGAGGTGAGCTGGGTGTTATCAACTGCCTTGGGGAGTCCTTACCAGCTCCCCAGCTGATTGAGGTTGCCTCTGTCGTCTCTCATAGGAATCTGCGGGTTTACTTGAAAATGAGACAGTAGTATTTTTTAATGTTTATTTATTATTTGTTTTGGGAAGGAGGGAGGAGGGGCAGAGAGAGGGAGGGAGAGAGAATCCCAAGCAGGCTCCGCTGTGCCAACGCAGAGCCTGACACGGGGCTTGAATTCACAGACTGTGAGATCATGACCTGAGCCAAAACCAAGAGTCAGACGCCTGACAAACTGAGCCAGCCCCCCTCCCCCGCCCCCGGAGGCGCCCCCTGAGATGGTAGGCTCTGGCTGTCTTGTTGGCAGAGATCTAACAGTTAGCAAGACCCATCGGTGAGATTGTGGGGAACCAGCATGTATTTGATACAATGCCGATTGGACTACAGGTTAGACAGACTTTCCGGTGAGTAGTTTGGCGACATGTTTCAAAAGGCAGGTCTTGGACCCACAGTTTTCGTTTCTGGGATCCTAGATACTCAGCAAAGGGAAATTACTGAAATGAATTAGAGACCACCCAAACTGTAAAGTGCTGCTGTTACAAATGATGTCAGCGTTTCCTGACATGGGAAGGCGCCCCACAAAGTCCAGGTGAGTGGAACACATAAGAGCAGTCAGAGAACTGTGTATGTCCCATTCTTACAAGGTTGGTCGGTTGGTTTGTTAGGTATGCTTCACGCCAGCATGCAGCCCAGCATAGGGCATGAGCCCAAGACCTGAATTGAGATCAAAGGTCAGATGATTAAGGGGGTTCCTGGGTGGCTCAATCGGAAGTGTCTGCCTTCGCTCAGGTCATGATCTCATGGTTTGTGAGTTTGAGCCCCACGTAGGTTCTGTGCTGACAGCCTGGAGCCTAGAGCCTGCCTCAGGTTCTGTGTCTCCCTCTCTCTCTGCCCCTCTCCCACTCATACTGTCTCTGTCTGTATCTCTCTGTCACTCTGTCTCTCTCTCTCTCTCTTTTAAAAATAAACATTAAAAAAAAAGAGGGGACACCTGGGTGGTTCAGTTGGTTAAGCATCCGAATTTCGCTCAAGTCATGATCTCACGGCTTGTGGGTTTGAGCCCCGTGTCAGGCTCTATGCTGACAGCTCAGAGCCTGGAGCCTGCTTTGGATTCTGTCTCCCTCTCTCTCTGCCCCTCCCCTGCTTGTGCGCTCTCTCTCTCTCTCTCTCTCTCTCTCAAAAATAAATAAACATGAAAAAAATTTTTTTTAAAAAGAGTCAGACATTTAACCCACAGAGCCACCCAGATGCCCCCTGTTCTTAGTTTTAATTTTTAAAGATATTGTGGTACAATACATATAACAGAAAATTTACCATCTTGGGAATGCAGGCTGGTGCAGCCACTCTGGAAAACAGTATGGAGGTTCCTCAAAAAACTAGAAATAGAACTACCCTATGACCCAGCAATTGCACTACTAGGCATGTGTCCACGGGATACAGGTGTGCTGTTTCAAAGGGACACGTGCACCCCTATGTTTATAGCAGCACTATCGACAATAGCCAAAGTATGGAAAGAGCCCAAATGTCCATCGATGGATGAATGGATAAAGAAGATGTGGTACATATATACAATGGGGTATTACTTGGCAATCAAAAAGAATGAGGTCTTGCCATTTGCAACTACGTGGATGGAACTGGAGGGTATTATGCTAAGTGAAATGAGCCAGTCACAGAAAGACAAATATCCTATGACTTCACTCACATGAGGACTTTAAGAGACAAAACAGATGAACGTAAGGGAAGGGAAACAAAAAGAATCTAAAAACAGGCAGGGGGACAAAACAGAAGAGACTGCTAAATATGGAGAACAAACTAAGGGTAACTGGAGGGGGTGTGGGAGGGGGGATGGGCTACATGGGGAAGGGGCACTAAGGAATCTACTCCTGAAGTTGTTGTTGACTATATGCTAACTAATTTGGATAAAAATTAAAAATAAAAAAATAAATAAAAGTATATTTATCATGGTGAGCAATAAAAAAAAATTTACCATCTTAAACATTTTTAAATGTACATTTAAGTAACGTATTACTTATTACTTTTTTTTTTTTTAATTTTTTTTTTCAACGTTTTTTATTTATTTTTGGGACAGAGAGAGACAGAGCATGAACGGGGGAGGGGCAGAGAGAGAGGGAGACACAGAATCGGAAACAGGCTCCAGGCTCCGAGCCATCAGCCCAGAGCCCGACGCGGGGCTCGAACTCACGGACCGTGAGATCGTGACCTGGCTGAAGTCGGACGCTCAACCGACTGCGCCACCCAGGCGCCCCTACTTATTACTTTTATAGAACTTTATAAATTATATTATTATACTCACAAGTTATGTTTATAACAATAAAAACTAGCATTAAAAAAACTCACTGTATTTTTATTTTAATTTTTTATATTAAATTTTTTTTTCTTAACTTAAAACAATTTTTAAATTAAGTTTATTTTGAGAGAGACAGTGTGAGTGGGGTAGGGCAGAGAGAGAGGGAGAGAGAGAATCCCAAGCAGGCTCCACGCTGACAGCACAGAGCCCAGCACAGGGCTTGAACTCGTGAGACCATGACCTCATGATCTAAGCCTGAAACCGAGAGTCGGACACTTTAACCAGCTGAGCCCCCCAGGCACCCCAGCTCGTTGCATTTTTAAAGAGGAAAAGCTTTGGGGGTTCAGTGTGCCTGTGCTCGTAGGAGTCAGCAGGAGGGTTGGTCCCCAGGAAACCGTCAGCTGTGCACCCTGTTCTGTTCTAGGCAGTGCCCCAGAGAAGGTCTGTTTATTGCTCTGTGATCGGGACAAGAAGAAGGACCCTAAGAAGGCGGGTGTTGGAGTGCTGGCTACGATATATTCTAAAGCTAACATGTATTCTGCATTTATTCAGTTCTTAAAGTAACACCAGGGTGCAGTCGACTCCCCGGGCTCAGAAGGGCATTGGGTGGCCCAGGGGCCTTGCACCTCTGTTGTGCGTCTCCGGAGAGCAGCACTGGCACTCACTGCTGATCTTGGGCTTCTTTGTATCATACACGTTCTTGTGCACTTAACGCCTGTATCCGCAGAGATCGTTCTGGGTTGACTGCGCTGAGGTCTGAGTCACGATTTCTCTTAACGACCCCACGCTGCTCCACAGTCTGGATCCTCCGCTGTTCTACAGAACCTCTGTAGACGGATATTTCTGGTGCTTCTGGTGAAAGCCTGTAACTGTACCCGAGTCTGTGTACCTGTACGTACAGGTCGTTGCAGTCCATTTCCAACCTGGGGTTCTTGAATCAGAAGTTTGGGGAGCACGAACTGTGATAGCCACCTCCAAATTTCTCGGACCACTTTTCAGGCTCAGGTCCACTCTAGCAGAGGTTATTTTCAGTTTAGTTCTGTACTCTTTTCAAATGTGATGGGTGAAAAATGGCTTCATTGGTTAAATGCGCATTTTTAGGGCACCTGATGGCTCAGTCAGTTAAACATCTGACTCGATTTTGGCTCAGGTCATGATCTCACGGTTTGTGAGGTTGAGCCTCGCATCTGCGCTGTTAGCGTGGAGCCTGCTTGGGATTCTCTCTCCCTCTCTCCGCCCCTCCCCTTCTCTCTCTTATGCACACTCTATCTCAAAAGTAAAATAAACATTTTTAAAAATTCAAAACAATTTAAATGGGCACTTTTCATTATGAATGAATTTGGGCGTCTTCCCATATCTTTAGAAGCTTTTTTTTTTTTTTTTTTTTTTAAGTAGAGGAACATCTTTAAGGATATCAGAATGATCTGAATTCTATTCCAAGCAAAGCATCTATGCCACAGAGAACTGGTCAGTGGAGGGACAGGGAGGAGATGCAGGGTGCCTGCTAGCTGACGGAGGTGACAAGTTATCTAAATTTTTTTTTAATTTTTAAATTTAATATTTATTTTTGAGACAGAGAGAGACAGAACATGAACGGGGAAGGGTCAGAGAGAGGGAGACACAGAATCTGAAACAGGCTCCAGGCTCTGAGCTGTCAGCACAGAGCCTGATGCGGGGCCTGAACTCACGGACCGCGAGATCACGACCTGAGCTGAAGTCGGATGCTTAACTGACTGGCCACCCAGGCGCCCCAGTGACAAGTTATCTAAAAGACTCTTGGGGAGAAGGAAGAGACTTTTGCCCCAAAGGATTGATGGGAGCCACTGTGTAGAACTCCACTTTTGCATTCTGTATGTCCAGTTTTCTTTAAATGAGGGGTGCACAGGATAATTTTCTGGTTTAGATGGGAATTAATGTTTTAAGCAATACGTATAACAAGATAATGATTGTTCACTTCTGTTTTTATGAAAACATACTTTATTTTGATCATTTTTAAAAATATATATTTGACATATACCACTGTGCAATTTGAAATACTTTTAATAACACTTAGGTATTACAACAATTTTTTAAATAACTTTGTATTAATTTTTAATACGATATGTCGATATTATTTTTTGCCTAATAGAAAAAAGTCTAAGGGGTGCCTGGGTGGCTCAGTTAAGAATCCAACTCTTGATTTCAACTCAGGTCATGATCCCAGGGTCATGGGGTGGAGCCACATCTGGCTCTGTGCTGAGATTCTGTCAGTCTCTTTGCCCCTCTCCCCTGCTTGCTCTCTCTATCTCTCTCAAAAAAAATAAATAAATAAATAAAAAGTCTGAAATGGTGCTTTGTTCAGAAACATGAATGAAATTCTGTAACCTGGTTAATTAGTTAGTATTAGGGTCTGTTGCTGTCACCCAGCACATGGCAACTCACTGCTATAAAATCCTGAAGATGCTCAGAGGAAGGACCACTAAAACTTCAAACTGAGTTTTACATTGTCCTTATTACAGAGGCACCAGTAGGTACTTTTAAAACAATTTCTCTGGAACTGGTAACGTGTATTCTTCTCTGCCGAAATTTAAATCTGTGTTTAAAGCCTGCCATTCTCCTCTTTCTCCATCCCCAGGCAACCACTTATCGGACTTCTGTCTCACAGATCAATTAGCATTTTCTAGAACTTTATGTACAGCTCCAAAGTAGATCATGTACTCTTAAAAATACGAACAAACAGACAAAACCCGACCAGTTTATAGAAAAGCACTCTGGGGGCGCCTGGGTGGTTCAGTGGGTTAAGCATCTGACTTCAGCCTAGGTCATGATCTCACAGTTTGTGAGTTCGAGTCCCACATCGAGTGAGCTCAAGCCCTGCTTCGGGTGAGCCCTGCTTCTGTTTCTCTCTGCCCCTCACTCACTTGTGCCCCCTTTCTCTTTCTCTCTCTCTCTGTCTCTCTCAAAAAAAAAAAAAAGGCACTCTGTAAATTATTCATAGACTGAACCACAAACACGTAAATATCCTGTGTTGCCCCGCCGGAGAGTATGGCCAAATGATGAATTAGCTTGCTCAACTCTTATTTAACTTGATTGTACTCCCAGCCCGTCCTCAGAGGCCCAGAGAAGGGCTGACATTTATGGCAAAGACTGAGGGTGGCCAGTGCAGGTATGGTGGTTCTCGGAGGTTCTGGGGAAATGTACCTCCGTGCAAACTACGTACCCAGAGTTTCATGAGTAGAAACAGCGGTTCACATGCTAACTCCTTCCTGCTAGTGTATCTCTTACCCGTAGGCTTGTTTTGTTTTGTTGCGTGTGGTGATCAGGGGAGCGAGTAGGCAGGATGGGATCGAGGGGAGCCGCTTGGACAAAGCCGTGGCGTCTGGTTTCCTGGGCCGTGGGCAGTGCTATCTTGTCATCGCTTAGGAGCCGGGAAGGGAAGGTGAGTCAGGAGGTGCGAGTGGCTCTTTATCTCTCCCGGTGAAGTTTCTTTCCCAGGCTCAAGAGAGAGAGCGCTTCCTTTCTCCCCGTGTGGGGTCAGCTGGAAACAGAGACCTGTAACCGTGATCCCCACCAAGTGCACATCTGTTCTCCTGCACGATGCCCAGGTGGTCAGGGAGGGGGCGGGGGTGTCTGCCCGGGAGTCAGGTGAACTGTTAGGCCATGAAGAGAGTCTGAGCCGAAAGCTCCTTCCTAGATCTTCCCTCCGGGCTACTCTGTTGTTCCGACTTTGCTTGGCGGAGGAAGGAAGTGCTACTCACTGGAAAGTTCGGGGCGGATGCGGTAACCTTTTCTTCTGTGTCGCTGACAGTCGTCATCTGCACCTTTGTCCTGTGTGTCCAGGCCACCTCCCTGGGAGGGCTGCCGGGCGGGTCTGGAGTGGCTCCTGTGCCTGTGTTTTCACAGACAGCCACGGCTGTTGTCCTGGGCAGGCACAGAGGGTACACCATGGCCTAAGATGGGCTCGGAACAGGTGAACACCAGAAACCGGGTCACTTGTGGCATTTTCCTGATCCTACTAGATCAGCCTCGGGAGATGTGCTCAGGGTCTGCCTGATGCGCACAGCGTGTTGGGAAAGGGGGCGTCTTGCTCAGACCTGGGGTTAAGGCTGCTGCGCTCTGATCCTATCGAATGTGCACTGAAATGACATGAAGAGTGCTGGGACACAGTCCTCCTCTCTCTCTTTGGAGGCAAAATTACCATAGCCTCAGCTTCTAAAATGTACATATAATTTCAAATATCCTCGGGAAAATTTCTTTTAAATACCACGCTATCCATTACTTTGGAAAGCTTGCAACTGCTCTGGCTTTTTTTTTTTTTTTTTCAACTTCGTATGGGAACAGATAGTTTTGGTTACAATGAAGCACGCCTGCCCACCTCATCATTTATGGTACTCTCAAACCATCATCCGGTGTTGCAGGTAGTTTTGCCGGGTCCGGATTATCGATAGGGTTGGTTCATGTGATTTTCTGCCTCTTTGCCGGCGGCCTTAAATCCTTTTGTGTCTCTAATTACAGCCCCTAAGCTTGCGTTCAGGAGCAGATTAACACCCAAGGGTAGAGGTTCTTCGCTGGAGGCTGAGAGGGTTAGCCAGACTTCGGGCCGAGTTAGAGATTTCAAGAAAGCGGCTTTCAAGTCTAGTGACAACAGCTGTGCTCGCTACGAGCACATTTCTTGCAGCCTGCTTTGTTTTCTGGATGCCACTAAGCTGCAGTGAACTCCGCACCGCCCCTGTGTTGTGCTGGGAGCCCCTCTGCTCCTGGCTCCTTGGAGCTGTCCTGCAGCAGGTGGGTCTGCACGCAGCCCTGACATTGGTTGGCACCGATGTTCTTGGAAGCAGCTATGGGTGGCGATGCGGCAGGGTTACAGGCAGGGCTAGGGCGCCCCGCCTCTTTCATCCTGTGGGAATGCTGCCTCTCAGCCTGGCGTTTGTTCCAAATGCAGCTTTGATGTCCTGTATCAGTCTCAGCTCTTTAGGCCATTTGGGAATTTTTATCTTAATTCTTCTCATGTATAAAGGCGGGAACTCTGTGGCTCGCATCCCATAGGGCTATATGGATTCAATCCAGCATGACATCACCGTCCACAGCAGTATGTTGTCTGACCACCGCCGGGGAAGGGAGCCCTTTGCCGTTTCTCGAGTGCTCGGCCCTGTGTCTTCATACATTCGTGTAACGTGTTAGAAGCGCTCCGTGCAATCATACCATTAGGTCCTGCCGTCCAGGAGCTGCCTGCTGAGGATGCTCTCATAGGCCTGGATTGGGAAAGCTGTGACAGGTGGTGAGCCAACAGATGTGAGGAGGCCGGGAAGCAGACTGCAGCAGAGTCTTACCTGAGGCTGGGCCACTGACCTGCCCTTGGAAGGCTGAGCCAGGTTTGAGCCGCAAATCTGGTCCTACCTCGGCAATACCAGGGAAGGGCAGAGGGGGTGCAGGCAAATGGACTGCAGGGGGACGGGTGACTAGGTGGCTGGGGGCAGAACAGTGCTGGCCCTGAGCTTGCCTCTGAGCTGCCGGGAGGGCTAGTGCAAGGCCACCAGCCTGCCCACATGTGTCTCCAGCTGATGCCCACGCTGCTGGCCCAGGGGCACCCTCCAGACCACAGCTTGGCTAGATGCCTGAGAATGTGGGAGCTTGGGCTCCTGTGGCAGCTGTGAGCAGTTGAAGGTTCTGGAGTGAGAGCAAGAGCTGTCTAGAGCAGCGTGGCTAGGAGATTGATCTGGCAGGAGGTAGACAGACCAGCAGAGGGAGAGGCTGCTCAGGACGTAGTCATCCACAGGCTTGGCTGGGTCAGAACAAGGTTCATTTTGTGTTTGTAGAGTGCTGGTTTTTATGTGTTTCCTTTTGAAGGACTAAAAAGGGTGCTTGCAGTCACCCTCTCCAGTGCACACCACCCCCCCACCACCTTCCACCTCCCCTGCTGGCCTGTACCCCCTCCTTTCCTTGAATTCTAAAGTCTTCACACAGGGCTGTTCCCCTCACCCACGGGTCACCGAGGCACCTTTGCAGTCCTGCCCAGACCACCCCTTCTCTGAAATCCAGGCCTCTTCCCCCCTCGGGCCCCCGATTCTTTTCTCTAAGATGCCCCCAACGGATCACTATTGATTTCCTCCCGCCAAGGAGCCTTCTCCAACCCCAGGGTTGCCTAAAAGCCCCAGATCCCATCATAACCCCCGGCACAATGCACACCCAAAGCCAAGGCACCTGGCCTCCCCCTCTGGCCTCCCCGGCCTCCCAGCCAGCGGGTCCGGTACGGTCAGGCTGACTCAGCTTGTGGTGACCAAGCACAGACTGTTTGTTTTGTGAGGTGGTGCCTGTTGGCTTCATTCTAAAAGGCTATGAAAATAACCCAGCAGTCACGAAACTTTTTTTTAGGCAAGGAAGGGATTCTGTTCTTTATGAGAATGACAAACATTTCACTGAAGCATTTATTTTAATAATTCCTTTTTTAAGAGAGAGAGTGCACACGAGCAGGGGAGGGGGGCAGAGAGAGAGGGGGACACAGAATCTAAAGCAGGCTCCAGGCTCTGAGCTGTCATCATGGAGCCCGATGCAGGGCTCGAACTCACAAACCATGAGATCATGACCTGGGCTGAAGCCAGACGCTTAACCGACTGAGCCATGCAGGCGGCCCTGGATTCATTCTTAATTTTAAATGATATGCTAGCATTTTTCATATTTGTGGTGTAAACCCTGTCCTTCCAAAAATCCCCCAAAGACTACCTCGCTTATAAAATTATTTCTAAAAATTGAAGTAAATTTTTATTAATCTTGGTATGTAATTTGTGGGAAAGGCTTCGGGGGAACAACCCTCATTAGGATGAATAATTTCATCTGTAGGAGCAGAAAATGTTTGTAGCCAGTACTATGGCTTTTCTGTATTTATATGAAAGGAATAGTAAGCACTGATTAGAGGTGCCATTTGGGAAGAGTGACAGTGGCATGAGAGAATACTCCCAAAACCAGGCGGGCCGCAGAGTGAAATGGAGACACGGAGTCTGCAGGCTTCTCCAAATTGTCTAGAGACAGAGAGGAGGTCATGCAGAGGGCTGTCTTTAGATCATGGCTTCTTTTCCTTGGGCGTCTTTTTGGCCTTTTAATTTTTAAATATTCCATATTTTCTACAATAAGCATGTGTTTTAAGGATTCCAAACATCAACAGCCGTTTGAACAAACAGGATTCCTTTCCTACATACACTGGGCTGACCCTGGCCCGGTGTGAGCACGGACGAAGCCCCCCTGCCTATCCAGTGATTCTGGGATTGCGCAGCCCCAGGCTCAACGTGGGGCGTTGCTGGTCCGTCTGTCACATCCCTGCCCGCAGCACCTGCTCAGAAGCAGGACCTTCGGCGTCTCTGGGTTGAGCTGCACAGGCCTTTGTGGCTCTAGCGCTCCCATTCGCCCCTCATGGCTGTTTGCGAGGCCAGAAATCACCCTCTGTGTTTCTCCCTCCCAGAATGGGCTTCCTTACCGGTCTCTCCAGTTGGCTTACATCTGACTGCGGCCAAGGAGGGAGCATTCTTTCCGTAGCGTCCCTATTCATTCCTGTTCGATATTTGTCTTGGGGCTGTCTCGACCGTAGCAGACATCCCACAGGAAGGAGTGATTCGGGACTGGTTTGCTGTATGCCATTTTGCATTTACTCCTTTCTTTGTTTTTATTTTATTTATTATTTTTTTTCCAGAGGGAATTTTTTTTTTTTAATCTTTGTAATATAATTTACTGTCAAATTGTGTAACATACGGTGTGTAAAGCGTGCTCTTGGTTTTTGGGGTAGATTCCCATGGTTCATCGCTTAATACAACACCCAGTGCTCATCCCAACAAGCGCCCTCCTCAATGCCCATCACCCATTTTCCCCTCTCCCCTCCTCCATCAACCCTCAGTTTGTTCTCTGTATTTAAGAGTCTCTTATGGTTTGCCTCCCTCCCTCTCTGTAACTATTTTTTTCCTTCTCTTCCCCCATGCTCTTCTGTTAAGTTTCTCAAGATCCACATATGAGCAAAAACATACGGTATCTGTCATTTTCTGACTCATTTATTTCACTCAGCATAATACCCTCCAGTTCCTTCCACGTTGCTGCAAATGGCTGGGTTCCATTCTTTCTCATTGCCAAGTAGTACTCCATTGTATATATAAACCACATCTTCTTTATCCATTCGTCAGTTGATGGACATTTAGGCTCTTTCCATAATTTGGCTGTTGTTGAAAGCGCTGCTGTAAACATTGTGGTACATGTGCCCCCATGAATCAACACTCCTGTATCCTTTGGATAAATTCCTAGTAGTCCTATTGATGGGTCATAGAGTGGTTCTATTTTTAATTTTTTGAGGAGCCTCCACACTGTTTTCCAGAGCGGCTGCACCAGTTTGCATTCCCACCAACAGTGCAAGAGGGTTCCCGTTTCTCCACATCCTCTCCAGCATCTATATAGTCTCCTGTTGTGCATTTTAGCCACCCTGACCAGTGTGAGGTGGTATATCAGTGTGGCTTTGATTTTTATTTCCCTGATGGTGAGTGACGTTGAGCATCTTTTCATGTGTCAGTTGGTCATCTGGAGGTCTTCTTTGGAGAAGTGTCTGTTCATGTCTTCCACCCATTTCTTCAGTGGATTATTTGTTTTTCAGGTTCTGAGTTTGATAAGTTCTGTATAGATTTTGGGTACTAGCCCTTTATCCGATATGTCCTTTGCAGGTATCTTCTCTCATTCCGTCGGTTGCCTTTTTGTTTTGTTGATTGTTTCCTTCACTGTGCAGAAGCTTTTTATCTTGATGAGGTCCCAATAGTTCATTTTTGCTTTTAATTCCTCGTCTTTGGTGATGTGTTGAGCAAGAAATTGCTGGGGCTGAGGTCAAAGAGGTAGTTGCCTGCTTCCTCCTCTAGGGTTTTGATGGCTTCCTGTCTCATGTTTAGGTCTTTCATCCATGTTGAGTTTACTTTGTGTATGGTGTAAGAAATGGTCTAGTTTCATTCTTCTGCATGTTGCTGTCCAGTTCTCCCAGCACCATTTGCTAACGAGACTGTCTTTTTTCCATTGGATACTCTTTCCTGCTTTGTCAAAGATTAATTGGCCATACATTTGTGGGTCCAATTCTGCGTTCTCTATTCTGTTCCATTGGTCTATGTGTCTGTTTTTGTGCCAATACCATACCGTCTTGATGATTACAGCTTTGTAATAGAGGCTAAAGTCTGGGATTATGATGCTTCCTGCTTTGGTTTTCTTTTTCAATATTACTTTGGCTATTCGGGGCTTTTGTGGTTCCATACAAATTTTAGGATTGTTTGTTCTAGCTTTGAGAAGAATGTCGGTACAATTTTGTTGAGATTTCATTGTATTTTATTATTACTTTAAAAAAATTTAATGTTTATTTTTGAGACAGAGAGAACAGAGCCTGAATGGGGGAGGGTCAGAGAGAGGGAGACACAGAATCTGAAGCAGGCTCCAGGCTCTGAGCTGTCAGCACGGATCCCGATGTGGGGCTTGAACTCACAAACGGTGAGATCATGACTTGAACTGAAGTCAGACGCTTAACCGACTTAGCCACCCAGGCACCTCTGTATTTTATTATTTGAAAAAAAATTTTTGGAGTTTATTTATTTATTTTGTGTGTGAGAGAGACAGAGGGAGCAGGGGAGGGGCAGAGAGAGAGGGAGAGAGAGAGAATCCCAAGCAGGCTCTGCACCATCAGCACAGAGCCCGATGTGGGGCTTGAACTCACGAGCCGTGAGATATCATGACCTGAGCGGAAGACAAGAGTCTCATGCTTAACCAACGGAGCCACCCCGGCACCCCGCATTTACTCACTTCTAATGCTCATGGCTCTGCGGGTGGCCAGGGTGGATACCACTAAGAACCAAGTATGGCATAGTAGTTTCACCCAGGCCCTCAAACTGGGGACTTGTGCTCTCCTGTCCTGGCACATCCTGTGGCCTGTGCACTCCTCAGGGTCCCCACATTTCTGGCGGCTGAATGGCTTAAAGCCACCTGAGTGTGTATCTTGTGCGAGAAGAAAGCCCACGATCTTGTGAAAATGAAGACCTTAAATCTGTTCTTGTTTCTGTTCATCTGGGTCTGTCTGAAACGCAGCCAGAGGGACAGTGGCTGTGTGAGACCACTAGGTGGCGCCAGAGAGCTCTTTCCCCACAGCCTGCCAGACCAGCATCCTCACAGCATTGTGATTGAATGAACACTTGGGTCCAGAACGTCGTCCTCTCTCTTATTGGCATGAATCCAGCCGTTTTAGGTAGTCAGAGGGGCTGAGAAACAGAAGGTAGCTGGAACCTTCCCAAATACATTCATTATGCACTAGGAAATTCAAAGGACCTGATGAAAAGCCCATTATGTTTTAGGAAAACGTCACTATCCCCAATAGCCAGAATATCCTTATGTGTAGCTTATAGGTACAACCTTTTCACTGGGTGATTTTTTTTTTAAAGCTCTTAATTTCTGCTGTGGTTGTCAACTATGTCTTCTTGGAATAGACATGCATCTATATGTGTTATTTTTTTATTTTATTTTTTAATGTTTAGCTGTTTTTGAGAGAGCAAGAGACAGAACATGAGCAGGGGAGGGGCAGAGAGAGAGAGAGAGAGAGAGAGAGAGAGAGAGAGGGAGGGAGACACAGAATCTGAAACGGGCTCCAGGCTCTGAGCTGTCAGCACAGAGCCCAACGCGGGGCTCGAACTCACAGACTGTGAGATCATGACCTGAGCCGAAGTCGGCCACTTAACCGACTGAGCCACGCAGGCACCCCTGTATTGTCTTTTTAAAAAGGAGGGAGTGCGTGCACTCTTGGAGCCCTGCTGCCCCCCACCCCCAAGTCAGCCAGCACATATCCCAGTCTTGCCATGTGCTGGGTTGGAACACGTTGCCACAGATTATAAGGCATTTTCTTTTTCAGGCTTCCTTTTTTTATTTGTTTCCTTTGCCTCCACTCTCAGTCTAGTTTATTTCCTTCATTAATTAAGTATAAAGGAAGATGAAACACATCCTTGATGCGATAGCACAGAAAATGCCACCTGAACACGAGACTCACGTAGCCAGAACCTTCCTCACGAGGATTTGGAGACACTCGACGAGGTACACTTTGGGATTGCAATCCCCTTACTTCTGTGGTGTGATGAAGTTGTCTGTTTTTTTGCTCTTGTTCATGGGGAAACTCCTGAAGTCAACACATTCCACATTTTGCCACCCATCTACTTTTCCTCCTTAATTATGAGTTGTCAGAACGTTTTTACTTTAACGTTTATGTATTTGTTTTTGAGGGAGGCGCAGAGAGAGAGAGGGAGAGAGAGAGAATCCCAAGCAGGCTCCACACTGTCAGCGTGGCTGGAACACAGGAACCATGAGGTCACGACCTGCGCCGAAATCAAGAGTCAGACACTTAAGTGACTCGGCCACTCAGGCGCCCCGTGAGTTGTCAGAAGGTTTAAGTTATACATACTTTTCAGATTTCTTTAATCCTCTTTACTACTGTTTTGAAAGAGCGTGTGTGTGTTCGAACACACGAGCCGGGCAAGGGCAGAGGAGGAGAGAGAGTCCCAAGCAGGCTCCACACCCAGCCCAGAGCCCATCGTGGGGCTCAATCTCATGACGCTGGGATCACGACCTGAGCCGAAGTCAAGAATCAGACACTGAACTGACTGAGCCACCCAAGCACCCCAGGTTTCTTTAATATGCTTTTAACATTAATATCCTTTAATGTCTTTGCCTGCCTGGAAGAATGTCTGCTCTCTGTCAAGCATCTAGAGAGGCTCGGTTTGAGCCTCTTGAGCTGCCGACTGGCCACAGTGAGCAAGTTCTGTCCCAAATTGGAGACGTGGAGACATGGAGACTGGGAGAAGCAGGTGCGTGGCTCTCCTCACACACCACCGTTTTCTTGGATGCTCTGTGAACATTTACATGGCAGCTGTAGGGATTTGCGACTGAACCTCCCTTATCATTCCCAGGCGGTGTAGCCAAAAAAAGAATAAGCCACCGATGGGAGGGTGCGGACAGGGGCGCAGGAGCCCAGGAAGACGCTGCATACTGTGTTCACAAGTCCTGGCTGAACGGACTAGAGTCGTCGTTCTAGGGCATCATGAATTCACACGATGGGGACCCTTAGCTGACTTCACAGGCACTTGAGAGGCTCAGAGGAATGAATGCGCCTCTGCTAGTCTCAGTTAATGTCAAGATGTCTGCGTTTACTTAGTGAAGTGAGTAAATAGAAGTCATCCAGGGACGCCTGGGGGTCAGTCGGTTAAGCATCTGACTCTTGCTTTTGGCTCAGGTCGTAATTTCACGGTGCAGGAGTTGGAGCCCTGCGATGGGCTTTGTGCTCACAGTGCAGAACCTGCTCAGGACTCTCTCTCTCTCTCTCTCTGTCTCTCTCTCTCTGCCCCTGCCCTGCTCTCTGTCTCTCTCTCAAAATAAATAAATAAACTTAAAAAAAAAGGAAGTGGTCTAAACTGTGTGCGACCAGGCTGAGCTGGGGACCCCCTGCACTTCTCTCTAGTGCATCTCTCCTCCTCAAGGAGGCTGACGGCTGTGTGCCTAGCTATGCTGAAACAGGAAAGACAGAAGAGTCCTTCCAGGGTCCTACTGATGGCTGAGGCGAGGACAAGATTTATTTACCTGTTTAGAGCAAAAATTGAAGAATAAGGCTTAGTTCACATTTTGGAGCTCATGACTCTCACTCTGCCTTAGGATGGGTTCTGCATTAATAAAAGTTAACAATTTTTCATATCCAGATACCGTGGAAAGCCCCGGAAGCAATGCTATCAGTCACGCGGGAGTAGCTGTAACATATTTCCGTGTCTCACTCCCGTCTTGGCACAGGGTTGTCCTTTATTTGCAATTTCTGAGTTGTCTGCGTTTTTTTTTTTTTTTGTTTTTTTGTTTTTTTCAGGAAGAATGAACTGAGCTGGAGGCCTCACTCCTGGCATGCCACCAAGTTCTCTGATAGCCACCCCGACACATCAGCATCTCCGTTCCCCTCTGCCAGCTCCTGTCCTTCCTGGCACGGCCGTCACCACTCCAGGTAGGCACTGTTTCCCACTGGGATGGATGGTGTTCGACATTCCACCAACGCCCATGACTTCCCAGCCCTGCCACAACAGCACCTTTCTTGACTTCAGCGTGATTTTCTTTTCTTTTCTTTTCTTTTCTTTTCTTTTCTTTTCTTTTCTTTTCTTTTCTTTTCTTTTCTTTTCTTTTCTTTTCTTTTCTTTTCTTTCCTTTCCTTTTCTTTTTTTTTTTTTAACATTTATCTGTCTTTGAGACAGAGAGACAAAGAGTGAGCAGAGGAGGGGCAGAGAGAGAGAGGGAGACACAGAATCTGAAGGAGGCTCCAGACTCTGAGCAGTCAGCATAGAGCCCGATTTGGGGCTTGAATTCATGAACGGCGAGATCATGACCTGAGTCAAAGTCCTATGCTTAACCAACTGAGCCACCCAGGCACCCCTCTTTTTTTTTTTAATTTATTTATTTTGAGAGAGAGAGAGAGAGACACCGTGCCAGTGGTGGAGGAGCAGAGAGAGAGGAAGAGAGAGAGAATCCCAAGCAGGTTCTGCACTGTCAGCGCAGAGCCCCATGCAGGTCTCTAACTCACAAACGGTACAATCATGACCTGAGCCGAAATCAACAGTCAGAGGCTTTTTTTCTGATGAGGAAAAGCTGCTGACACACCATTACCAGTAGAAATGTCTAAATTCTTCACTGGGTAGGTAGGTGTCCAAGCCTTGAAAACAAAAACTAGGGGCACCTGGGTGGCCCAGTTGGTTAAGCATCTGACTTTGGCTCAGGTCATGATCTCGTGGTTCGCAAACCCCATGTCAGGCTCTATGCTGACAGCTCAGAGCCTGGAACCTGCTTTGGATTCTGTGTCTCCCTCTCTCTCTTCCCCCACCCCTGCCCACACTTTGTGTCTCCGTCTCTCTCTCTCTCTCTATGTCTCTCTCTCTCTCTCTCTCTCAAAAAAAATTAACATTAAAAAAAAAAGAAAACAAAAAACTAAAACACCAAGAGCAAGGATGAACAAGTGTGCTTTCTCATTTATGTTGTTTAATAAATCAGGAGCTTGGCGACTTACCTTTTTGGGCTGAATCCCTTTGGGCCAGCCAGGTCGGTGGTCTTGAGCTGAGTGGGAGGGCTGTCCGTCCACCCATGTGCCTACAGCAACCACCCTTCTTCTGAGACTTTTATGTGCACATTAGAAGGCAGAAGCGGGGCGCCTGGGTGGCTCAGTTGGTTGAGCCTCTGACTTGGGCTCAGGTCATAATCTCACGGTCCGTGAGTTCGAGCCCCGCGTCGGGCTCTGTGCTGACAGCTCGGAGCCTGGAGCCTACTTGAGATTCTGTCCCCCTGTCTCTTGCTGCCCCTCCCCCCTCACACTCTGTCTTTCTCTGTCTCTCAAAAATAAATAAACATTAAAAAATCTTAAGAAAAAGAAGACAGGCTCTGCCTAAGGGTTCGGCAAGTGTATTCCAGCGAGGCTCCCAGGCCGTTCTCTTAAGCATCAACACCCTCTCCCCAGCCCCCAGGGCTCTCCTTATAGAGGAAATCAGGGCTTCACAGCCCACATGCCAGGGTGCCATCCAGCCTCGGGGGCCCAGGGGTGCTTTCCCACTGAGCAGGAGACCCAGATGCTGGGAGTTGTAGGTCAGTGGATGGAGGGGGAGTTCTGGGCTACCTGGAGTCCACATTTCAGGGCCAGAAGGGCTAATGTGTCAGGCAGGTGTGTGGCCACACCACAGGGGTGTTGGCTGGAGGAGGCCTCTCCTGGCCACCTTGGGTGAGTGCCCAGCGTCCTCACAAGTCTCATATTAAAAGGATGATGGCTCTGTCTCCCTCTCTCAAAATAAATAAATAAACTTAAAAAAATTTTTAGAGATGGGGGAGGCGCCTGGCTGCCTCAGTGGGTTAAGCGTCCGACTTCGGCTCAGGTCACGATCTCATGCTTCAAGCCCAGCTTCGGGCTTCTCGCTGACAGTGCAGAGCCTGCTTGGGATTGTCTCTTGTCTCCCTCTCACCCTCTCTCACCACCCCCCCCAAATAAATAAGTAAACTTAATATTTTTTAAGCAGGGTGGCTTTGGGTGTGTGCGAGCCCATGTATGAGTGTGTATATGTATGTATATGTACAGGTGTATCTGTAAGTGTGGCGTGTGCACATGTATGCAAGTGCATGCTTGCGCGTGTGTGCTTGAATGTATGTGTTTGTGTATGTGAGTGTGCGTGCATATCTGTTATGGAAGGGCATTTGTGCCTGTGTGTGTAGAGCTAACGTAACCATCTCAAAATCAGTTTTTGATCGTTAGTAAACACCGGTCTGCTACAAACTTCTGAAGTACTTCTGTGAAGGCAATACATCTCAGTGCATTGACCTGTTGAAAGTGACAAGAGATGATGGTATTTGGAGTCCAGGGTATTTTTGAAAAACCACAGATTCTCAACTGCGTAGTAAAAGTTAAGTGAAAAGTGGGCCTTTTATTTTCATTATCAAAGTGACGTAAAGTAATACGATTTCCATTAAGCCCATTTGGTGGTTTGTTGATGACAGAATCATGTTTGCTGCCCACATGCGTGTGGGATCGGTGCTGGGCACTATTTATAGCTGCCCAGACCTCAAATGTTACAGAGAAATCACCTCCAGGGCACTGAGGGGAGGGTGCAGGAGAACCGCCTCCTGTTCTGTCTGAGAGGGGCACTGCTCTGTCCTTTTAGGAAAGGGTAGATAAGCCAACGGTCCCCTGCCTTCAGGACAATGTCACTGTCCCCGATAGCTGCCGTATCCTCAGAACTTTAGATGGAGCCCTTGTTGTGTGTTTTCGTTGGTTCTCTTGTTCATTTGTTTGATTTATAAATGGTCAGTGACGTGCTTTTCTAAATGTTTGTTTTTTTTGAGAGAGAGAGAGAGAGAGAGAGTGAGAGAGGGAGCACACAAGAACAGGGGAGGGGCAGAGAGAGAGGGAGAGACAGAATCCCAGGGAGGCTCTGCGCTGTCAGCCCAGAGCCCGACTTGTGGCTCCAACTCACAAACCCTGAGACCGTGACCTGAGCCAACATCAAGAGTCGGACGCTTAACCCACTGAGCCACCCAGGCGCCCCTTGTGTTTTGTTTTTGTTTTTGTTTTTTTTGGGGAGTGGGTTGCAATTTTATTTTTATTTATTTATTTTTTTTCAATATATGAAGTTTATTGTCAAATTGGTTTCCATACAACACCCAGTGCTCATCCCAACCCTTGTGTTTGTTTTAAGAGTGATTTCACCAGTTCGGTTTCCTGTGTCCTTGCCCTAATCACACATTTTTCCCATTCATCCTGGTTCTCCCCAAACCTAAAGTCGCCAGGGTTGTGGTAGTTTTTCTTGTTTTTTGTTTCTTACCTTGAAGCCTGAATGTTCCAGCTTTGTTGAACTTTAATGAAAACAGTTTTTTCTTTTTTTAAATGTTTATTTTTGAGAGAGAGAGAGAGAGAGAGTAGGGGAATAGGTAGAGAGCTAAGGAGACAGAGAATCGCAAGCAGGCTCCACGCTCAGAGCCCCACACGGGGCTTGAAACCAGAAACTGTAAGACCGTAATCTGAGCCAAAATCAAGAGTGGGATGCTCAACTGACTGAGTCACCCAGGCTCCCCACGGAAGCATTTTTAACATGCTTGGATAAGTAGTTTTACCATCGAGAGCCATTAGCCTCCTATATACACTGTCACTACCTCATAGAATAACTGATTCCTTAACAAACATATCTCCCAGCTTGTAGCAACAAACCTGATTTTGTATTTCCCTGTCTTAGGCCCCATCCTGCTTCAGAACCAGTATTTTTGGCATTCAGGTACAGCTCCAGTGAACTCTGTCAAGTTAATGAGTCCCCTGAGCACGGCAGTGTTTGTTTTGCTAAGAAAGCCTGTGGCTTGGGTCCTTTATCAAATATTCCATTAACTGAGAGTTAAGAGGAGCTCTTGGTACTTTAATATTTGGGTGTGGAAAAGTAACGCTATCTCTGGATTTCCCCTTTTAATTTGAAAATTATCGTTATTTGGGGCACTGGGGCGGCTCACTCGGTTAAGCATCCAACTTGTCCTGGTCTCACTGTTCGTGAGTTCGAGCCCCACATCGGGCTCTGCGCTGACAGCTCAGAGCCTGTTTGGGATTCTCCCTCTCTCCCTCTCTCTCTGCCCCTCCCTGCTCTCTCTCTCTCTCTCTCTCTCTCAAAATAAATAAATAAATGTAAAAAAATTTTAAAAAGAAAAGAGAAAATTACTGTCATTTGATTGCTTCTTCGGTTTTGGTAATCCATAAGAAGAATCCTTTTATATGCTAAACCCCGGGGTCCACAGTCTTGTTCTTTGAGGGGGCAGGTAGGAAATATTTTAGGCTTCATGGGTCTCTGTCGGTTGCAGGTACCCAGCTCTGCCGTTGTAGCTCAGAAGTATTCACAAACAGTGTGTAAACAAATGGCCACAATTGTGTTCCAATCACAGCTTATCTGTGAGTGCTGCAATGTGAATTTCCTGTCATTTTCACGGGTCACAGAATAATCTTTTTTAAAAAATGTCTTTAATGTTAATTTATTTTTGAGAGAGAGAGAGAGAGAGACAGAATGCGAGCAGAGGAGGGACAGAGAGAGAGGGAGACATAGAATCCGAAGCAGGCTCCATCCAGGCTCTGAGCTGTCAGCACAGAGCCCGACGCGCAGCTCAAACTCACGAGCCGTGAGATCATGACCCGAGCCGAAGTTGAACGCTTAACCCACTGAGCCACCCGGGCGCCCCGGCATCTGGACGTTTCTGTGTGGGGCCAGCTGTGTTCTTGGTCCTGCTCTCCTCATTTGTCCCCTTTACTATTGCTCGCTTCAAAAGCAAACTCTTCTCTCTGGTTCTTTCCTCCTAGTTCTTCCTCCCATGACCTGTCTGGCACGTGGGAGCACACGAATCTACAGCGTACCTCTGACCACTTTAGTTCCCTGGGGAGCGTCGACAGCCTGGACCACCCTTCCCAGCCCTACCCCTCCAGACGCCTCTCCGCCGCCAGGTCCAATGGCAGCATCGACCACCTGGGCGGCCCGAGCAAGCGGGACTCAGCTTACGGCTCATTCTCCACCAGCTCCAGCACTCCCGACCACACCTTGCCCAAGGCTGATGCGTCCTCTGCAGAGAACATCCTCTACAACGTGGGCCTGGGGGAGGCCTCCAGGCCGGGCGGCCGGCAGGGCCAGGCTGCCAGTGACCCCCAGGGCCTGGAGGACAGGCTCGGGTACTTGCCACCCCGGGCCCCCCGTGACGGCAGCAGAAGCCCCAGGCCAGAGGACAGTCCTGAGACCAAGCTGGCCACCCCTGGGAAATCAAATTTGGGACCGGTTTGGTATGTCCCCGATAAGAGAAAAGCACCTTCCTCCCCTCCTCCACCACCTCCCCCTCTCCGCAGTGACAGCTTCACTGCCACCAAGAGCCACGAGAAGGCCCAGGGCCCTCCACTCTCAGACACCGCCAGTGTGCAGCACTTTCCAGGCCCACCCCGGGCCCAGCCCCGCAGTGACTGGAGATCAGAGCCCACCAGTCAGCAGTGGAGGCCGGCACGGCCCGGCAATGGGAAGAGAGTCGGGAGCTCGGGCCCTGCGCCCCACGTCCCCCTGGACGGTGGGGTGCCGACCCCTGACCACAGGCCGGGCGGCCTCCCGGGGGCCCCTGGCCGGCTTCAGGCCTCCCTGTCCAGCACGGACGTGCGTTTCCCGCAGGCCTCCTTTGGCTGCCAGCACCCGCGCCAGTACAGTGACGAGAGTCCCTTCTGCCACGACGGCCCCAGGGCCGCCTCGTCGCTGAGGGAGCAGCACTGTGTGGCCGTCCCTGGTGGCTGCCAGGAGCCTTCTGCCCACCGTGTCCAGGACGACGGCCCCGCTCGGCTCAGGTGGCCCGGTGCCACTGAGCAGAAGGGCGACAGCGGTGGGCAGAGCCGCTACTACTGTGTGACCAGCAGACAGTGCCCACAGGCAAGCGCCCAGGCGGGACAGCCCCACGAGGAATACTGGCAGTCTGACAGGGCCGCAGAAGCCCACGAACTCCCCACTGAGCACCCGATGGGCCACGGGCCCTGGGGTCACATCCGCCAGCACGAGGAGGAGGCCCCGCACACCCGTGAGAGCGACCAGGCAGCCAAGGGCCACCCCATGGGAAGCGAGGAGCCACAGACAGCCGCCCACTGGGCAGGAGCCGCGGGGAAGGAAGCCGCCGACGGCTTCCTGTGGGCCGCGGGAGAAAGCGGCAAGATCTCCCCTCAGAAGACACCTATGCTGCACTCGCTGGCCCGGGAGGGGGCGCGCCCGCCCGACGACGGCCCGGGAGCTGGTGCCGAAAGGCCGCCCCCGTTCGATGGCCAGGTGGGCAGAGCCACCCGGAGAAGCGACCGCTTTGCCACCACCCTGAGGAACGAGGTCCAGATGCGCCGAGCCAACCTGCAGAAGAGCAGAAGCACGGTGGCGCTGGCTGGGGCCGACGAGGCGGCTCGGGAGGCCAGCGGCTGGCAGGTGGAGCCGGGAGGCGTCCCCGGCGCCTCCCCAGAAGGTTCCTTCCGGGGCACCTATAAAGACCACCTGAAGGAGGCCCAAGCCCGGGTCCTGAGGGCCACGTCCTTTAAGCGCCGCGACTTGGAGCCCAGCCCGGCCGATCGTCCCGCGGGGTCAGCAGAGCCGCGGACTGAGGAGCACAGCACACATCTGGATGCCGCCCCCCACTTCTGGGAGGGGGGCCTGCCCAAGCCGTCCCCGTCTGGAGGGGGCCTGCCGCACGTTCCCCGCATTGGGGCCCGGAAACGGTTCACGGTGCAACAGAAGCTGAAATCATACTCCGAACCCAAGAAAATGAACGAGGTGGGGCTCGCAGGGCCCGATCGCCCCCACCGGCACCCGGGTGCGTCCGAGGACACCGTGGGCACATTCGCCGACAGGTGCAAGTTTTTTGAGGAAAGCAGCAGACCCATTCACCAGAGACCTGGGCAGAGGCAAGCGCTCTGTGGATTCCCGAAGGAGAAGCTGGAGAGGCCGCGGACAGCGGGCCACGGGTACGAGGGTGCAGAGCCTTCGTTCCAGAACAGGGCCCACACGACCTCCTTTGGAGAGAACCCCAGCAGTCACGGAAAAACGGCGAACATGGGAAAACCAGAACCGTCTCAGAGACTTGGAACCTTTACTGAGTATCAAGCCTCTTGGAGGGAACAGAGAAACACTCTAGAAGCCAGGAGTTCTGGGCGGTATCACTCAGCGGATGACATCTTGGACGCAGGTCTGGATCAACACGAGAGGCCACAGTACGTTCATGGAAGGTCCCGTTCCTCACCATCCACAGACCCCTACAAACAGGTAAGGTTTGTGCCCCAACCAAGGACGAGCTGCCCCGGGCTGCTGTCTTAAGGCACATGTAGGATGCCCTGAAAATACGATGGCCCAATGTCAGTGTCGCTTGTGTCCCGCCGTTTGGGCATCGTTTGTGTGCACCGGCTCTTCTCGTGTCAACTTGTGTGAAAGGTACCTGGGGACTAAACAGGTACATCCATGACAATTTAACTCCGTATCCGTGTGCCTGTCCTGAGTCCCCGGCCTCCCCATCGTCACTTGCTTCGGCTGTCTTTCCTCATAATTAGCTTGCCCCAACCATAACACCACGTAAAGAATTTGGGGGGAAGCCTAGAAAATGGTCAGTTCTCTGAAATGCAAAGGGGTGAAGACAGTGTATGATACATGATAGCCACTCTTCAAATGCTGAGGCCTTTAAAATTTTTAATATTTATTCCTTGTAGTATTTTTTTTCAAATATGTTTGGATTCCTCCAGAACAAATGTAATTAAACATGCAATGCATTAAACTGTTGCACTTTTTATAAGGTGAGAATTCTTTTTATTTTTTTTATTAAAAAGAATTTTTTTAAGTTTATTTTGAGAGAGAGCGAGTGAATGAGCAGGGGAGGGGCGGGGGGAGAATCCCAAGCAGACTCCATGCTATCAGCACAGAGCCCAGTGCGGGTCGCAGACTCACAAACTGTGAGATCGTGACCCCAGCTGAAACCAAGAGTCAGACGCTTTAACTGAGCCACCCAGGCGCTTCTATGAGCTAAGAGTCCTAATGCTGAAAGTTGACTTCAAGCTTTCTAGGAAATTTAAAGAAAACATTCCAGTGTCATCTCGCCTCTTTCTCTCTCTCTCTCTCTCAAAATATAAATAAACATTAAAAAAAATTTTTTTTAAAAAAGAACCAGTAGTAGGTTCAATACACAATATTCAGGGGGTGCCTAGCCTTAGTCGGTTGAGCGCCTTTTTTTTTTTTTAATGTTTATTCATTTTTGAGAGACACAGTGCAAGCGGGGGAGGGGAGAGAGAGAGAGAGACAGACAGAATCTGAAGCCGGGTCCAAGCTGTCAGCACAGTCTGACACGGGGCTCGAACTCAAGGACGGTGAGACCATGACCTGAGGCAATGTCAGACGCTTAACCGACTGAACCACCCAGGTGCCCCAAGCGTCTGTCTCTTGATTTCAGCTCAGGTCACCATCTCACAGTCCATGGGTTCAAGCCCTGTGTCAGTCTGTGTGCTGTCCGTGCAGAGCCTGCTTCAGATCCTGTCTCCCTCTCTCTCAGCCCCTCCCCAGCTCGCTCTCTCGCTCTCTCTCTCTCTCTCAAATATAAATAAATACTAAAAAACAACAGTTTGGAGAGCGGAGCTTGTGAACCCTGTGGCTGAGTGTCATTACAAGGCGGCAGGCTGCGTCCTCGCCTCCGCGGCACAGGCTCGCGGGGCAAACCCACAATGAGGGGGTTCATAATAATAGATGTCTTGAGGAAGGCAGCTTGATGATTCGGTGTCTCACTGTGCTGCTCTTGGCAGGAAGCTGCCATCGAACCACAACAGCAAGTGGGGGACGCTGGTGAGCACAGGCAACTTTCTGCCACCGTCCGGGCCGAGGAGGGACGCCCTAATCCGAGGTGGGTGAATTCTGGATTTGGGGTTGCTAAGAAGACATCTTGGAGGTGGCCTTCTCGATGGTGGGTGAATGCTTGGTTCACGTGATTGGGCCTCTGGTGGTGGTTTTTTTGCCAAACCCAGCATGGCTGCTAACTGGATGCAGTTTCCAGCACCTCAGCGTCCCCGCTGCAGACGTGGTGCCGTTTGAGCAGAGCCTGTAGCCCTGCGCCGCCTCCAGCAGAAGCGTCTCAAGGGCGAAGATGTCTTCTGATGCCATCGTGGCTTTTTTTTTTTTTTTTTGGTTCTTAAAATGGCTGCTGTGTTTTCTGTACAGTACGGTTCTTTATGTTCACAGAATGAGAAATCCAGTGTAATGTGCTTGAATGAAATGCTCTATCCAGAATGCTCGTTGAAAGGATGCTTTAATGATCTAGTACACAGCTGGGCTGCCGGGGCGTGGTCTCCAAATTGGAGTTGCCTGCGAAGATTGTCAGAAAGGAATGGAGCCAGCCTTTCTAAATCGGGCTTATTTCGAGCTCGAAAATAGAAATCAAGTCCGTTGGCTCCTCAAGAGGATCTGAAGGACTGGTGGATGGTAGCAGTGTTATTAGCACGTTGTGTGCCGTAGTTCTCAAATGTGGCCAGTGTAGCTGTTTGACTGTAGTGAGGATAGAATTTAGACTGATTAAGTAAATGAATCAATAGTGTCATCTCGCCCTTGATACGCACGAGGAGGGAGGGAGATGGAAGCGTAGAACACTGTAGGACCTGTGGTATCAGCTTATTTTGAGAGGGCTGATAGGGGCACCTGGGTGGCTCAGTCGGTTGAGCGTCCACCTTTAGCTCAGGTCAGGATCTCACGGTTCGTGAGTTCAGCCCCCACATCAGGCTTGCTGCTGTCAGCTCAGAGCTCGCTTCAGATCCTCTGTCCCTCTCTCTCTGCCCCTCCCCCATGCACACTCTCTCAAAAATAAAACATTTAAAAAAAAAGAGGGTTGATAGAACAGTGGAAATAAAACTACACAATTGGGTCACTGAATACAGATCTTTCTAATGCTTTGAGAATCTCTGGTGATTGGTGTGATATTCAAATTTAAACACTTAACCTCAAAATTCAGGGTTCTGTTGCAGAAATAACCAATTTAAATGTTTGCTTTTGAGAGCCTTCTATACTGGGGTTTTATTTCGTTTGGCTTTAAACTCGAGTGCTGTTAGCCTTACAGGAGAATATCCAATCTTTACGTGGCTCTGAGGGGACACGAGTGGTATTTTGTGTAGGAAGTCTGTGTAATTATCTGCATGGCTAAAACCAAGAATCCCTGGGTAAGAAGGAATGGCCGCTGAATAATACACCTATGGAATCGAGCAGATTCTGAGAAACACAATCACAGCTTTATTACTATACATTCTGGGTAAGTCACGTGCCCAGCAACAGCTGTACTCTTTCTTCCAAGCCCACTTCTAGGCTGTGTTGCAGTTGTGAGAGCGCTCGGTGCACCCTGCATGTGTGAGCTCTGGTTTCACCCCTGTGCTCCTGCCATGTATGTATTTCACTGATCCTGCAGAGGGTTTGTGTGGTGGTTAGAGTTAGCGCCCCTGCGGTGAACAGAGTCCTAATGAATAGCTCTAATGTACAGTGTGTGTGTGTGTGTGTGTGTGTGTGTGTGTGGTAAATGGCACTATCAATAGTGAAAGGGTCAAGAGGAACAGGGGTAGGGACCATATGCTTCATTTATCATTGCTGTGTCTTCTAGCAGACTGTGTAACCACCTTGAAGAAATTAGTTCCAGAAGCTTTCTGCTTTTGAGCTACAGACCCAGCAATTTTCAGAATTGTGTGCACTTTCAAAGAGTGGCAGGACTCAATGAAATTCTAGAATAGGAGCATTGAAAAGCCATTCCCAGTTTTTTTCAGAGAATGTTTGTTTTTTGAAGTATCAGTAAGAAATAATGTACTTAAAACATTAAATCTGGGAATAAAAGAAATGAAAACTCAGGTTAAGGACTGTCTTTTGCTCACCAAAAATAAAATCCTGTAATACAAAGATTTTAAGATACCTAATGTTTTGCATAAATTTTTTAAATGTTTTATTTATTTTTGAGAGACAGAGAAACAGCACGAGTGGGGAAAGGGCAGAGGGGGAGAGGGAGACACAGAATCTGAAGCAGGGTCCAGGCTCTGAGCTGTCAGCACAGAGCCCAACGTGGGGCTCGGGTTCACAAACTGTGACATCATGACCTGAACCGAAGTCAGACACTCAATCAACTGAGCTACCAGGTGCCCTGCATGAATTTAAAACAATATAAGTGTGTCTATAAAAAATATGAATCACTGGGGTGCCTGGCTGGCTCAGTCAGTACAGCATGGTACTTTTGATCTCAGGGTTGTGAGTTTGAGCCCCACACTGGGCGTAGAGATTGCTTAGAAATAAAATCTTAAAAAAAAATTACTGATCTGATAATGGGGCAGGATAATGAATGGTTTTCATTGTATTCTGTTGAGACAACAGTAGGGCATCAAGATAAGAGTTACTTGTTTACGCAAACCACATAGAGAACATTTTTGTGAGGGTCAAGGTTCTGTTCTATATAAAGATAAATAGGACAAAGGTTCTGCTCCCGAAGGACCTCACAATGTAGGAGGGAAGGACAGACACCCATACTTAACCACTGAAGAGGTGACACATAAGTATAATTTGGGTGAAAAGTTATGTGGTGCTTCAGAATCTTGGAGGAAAGAGGATGGGGTGACTTCTGGATGAGTCCTGGGGAAGACGGGTGTTTGAGATGAAATCAGCCCACTCCCATGAGAGCAAATCCAATCGCATGCACTTAGTACCAGCTTTCTCTGTGGTGGGCAGCGTCCCCTGCCCACACCCGACCCTCAGTCTCCTGGCTTCTGTTCTCTGAGGTTTTGTACCAGCTCTCCAAGCCCCATCATTCTGGCCAGCACAAGTCTGCTTCCTGCAAAGCTGCTCCCCCACTGACTTGGGGTCCCTCGTAAGTCGGATGCAGTAGCTTATTCTGGCCATCGTAACAAAATACCAGAGACTGGGTAGCATCCACAAAAAAAAAAAAAAATTTGTCTTCTCACTCTTCTGGAGGCCAGAAGTCCAAGTTCGAGATGTCAGCCTCATTTCCCCCTAGGCGTTTTTCATGACTTGCAGACAGCCACCTCCTCCCCGCGTCCTCACGTGGTCTTCCCTCCACGTGTCTGTGTCGTGATCTCTTGTAAGGCACCAGGCTGGATCAGGGTCCCCTCTGATGACTTCACTTTACCTTACTTACCTCTTCAATAACCCTCCATCCAAATAGTCACATTCTGAGGTCCTGGGGGTGAGGACGCAAGCGTATAAATTTTAGGGGGATACAGTGAGTCCGTAACACTGGGAGGAATGTCGTTTCTGCCTTATACCTTAAACCAGTGCTGTCTGCTACATCGGCCCTCTCAGGAAGTGTCACCCCATCACTGAGTGGCTGAGGCCACACCTGATAGGGGAGCATTTAAAATTTTTTAAATATTTATTTACTTGCTTCTTTCTTTCTTTCTTTATTTTGAAGTGGGGGAGAGCAAGAGCAAGGGAGGGGCAGAGGGAGAAAAAGAGAGAGAATCCCAAGCAGGCTCCGAGCCATCAGTGCTGAGCCCGATGCAGAGCTCAAACTCACGATCCATGAGATCATGACAAGGGCTGAAATCAAAAGTCCGGTGTTCGACGGACTGAGCCACTCGGGCGCCCCGTTGCGGGAGGATTTAAAATAAAAGGAAGAGGGAGGCGGCCATCCTTGAGTGTGGCTGGTGAAGAGAGAGGAATTTGGCAGAACCTCTCTGGAGGGCTTTTTGGTGGCCCGTAACCACTGCAGGCACCTTCTGGTGCACTGATCCCACTTTGAAGAGTTGCCCTTCGAAGTGAACGGCAGCACAGAGGCATTCCCCACTGAGGTGCGGACTGATGCTCACTTGGTGGGTGTGTTTGCACCCCACCCTTCCCAGTTCTCATGGAGTCACCCCCTTGGTGCCTGCTGGTCTCCTTGCCTGGATGGCTGGTAGTGCCTTTGAACGGGGTGGAGGTCAAAATCCTCTCTTTTGAGGGCTGAGATGGTTTGGGAAAGCACCCACTCACAGCCATACACATTTAAATACTCCTTACGTTAACGCTGTTCATTTTGACAAAGGCATTGGCAAAGTCTGCTTTTCCTCCTTTGGAGATCATCTTTTCTTCCTGTTAATTTTTGTAGACTCTTCTGGTCGGTTGTCTAGTTAAGGTGCCTTCCATTTTGACTCAAGAACCAAGTTCCTATTTCTTATTTTTTTAATTTATTTATTCTTAATGTTTATTTATTTTAGAGAGAGAGAGCACAAGTTGGGGAGGGGCAGAAAGAGAGGGAGACACAGAATCCGAAGTAGGCTCCAGGCTCTAAGCTATCAGCACAGAGCTGGATGCAGGGCTCGAACCCACAAACTGTGAGGTTATGACCTGAGCCAAAGTCCGTTGCCCAACCGACTGAGCCACCCAGGTGCCCCAGTTCCAATTTCTTCTAATGGGACCTAGCGTGGCACTCTATTTGATCCATATTAAGTTGGCTTTCCTACCATTAGTGGGTGAAGCCAAATGTCTTAATCAAACCTGAGTGATTAACTCAGGTTAGAAATATATGCACATCCCTGGGACTCCTGGGTAGCTCAGTTGGGGTTGAGCGTCCCACTCTTGATCTTGGCTCAAGTCATGATCCTAGGGTCACAGGATCAAGCCCCGTGCTAAATGTGGAGCCTGCTTACGATTCTCTCTCTCTCTCTCTCTCTCTCTCTCTTACTCTGCCCCCTCCCCTGCTCATGTGCACGCTTATTCTCTCTCTGTCTCTCTCTAAAATAGAATTTTTTTAATTAAGAAATAAAAAATAATATATACACCTCTCATCCATGACCAATAAACATTGCCTTTTAGTTCCCTGCCCTGCAGAAAGTACAGCCTGTGAGGGGGCATGATAGCATTCTTGTAGGGTGGTCACATGATTAAGCATCATTGCAAAAGTGGACATTCTAAAATGATGGCAGACTGAAAACTTGCCTCACAGAGAGGAGCAAGGTGTAGGGCCGGCAGAGTCCTCCCTGATGACCCAGTAGGGTCCTGGCTGAGTTGATGCGTTCCTTCTATACCTGCCTACCTCAAGGCCACCATCCATTCAGCGTCATTCATTTTTAGAAACTTTGGACAGTAGACGTGCCAAATACAGGCACGTTGTTTGGGGCCAGGATAAGGCAGCCTAATGGCAGGTTTCGCCTTTGCTCCTTTTCCTTTGTTGGCATTTTTATATTAGAACTTTGAAATCATTGTGTGTGCAGAAAACCGTTGGGGAATGCCAGGCCCACCAACGCTGAGCTCCCCACAGGATGACTGTGAGGACTGGCCCGCTGTCTGGCTCTCAGTTCCACCTCCTCCCCTTAGGACTCACAGGCTTGTAGGTTTCTATCCAGAGGGCCTCAGTGGCCGTTCTTTGTCTCTGAGGTTACTCCAAATTACTTGCCCCCCGCCCCCCGCCCTTCAATGAGGTTGTAAAGATTTATTTGTGGTAAGATGCAGACAACATAAAATTTCCCATTTGAATGTGTGCCATTCAGTGACATTTACTACATTGATGTTATGCAACCATCACCACTATCTAATCCCAGAACATTTTTGTCACCCCGAAAGAAAACCACCTACCCACTAAGCAGTCACTCCTGACATAGGCTTACTTTCTTTAACTTATGAGATAACTTGACGTGATCCACCACGTGGGGCAAGGGTACGTCTTACCAATACGCAGCTGTCGCCAGATGCGGGTGAGATGGGGACTCGGCTCTCGGCACTCACTTGCCACAGGCTTGGTTGTCAGGTTCTCGCACCCAGTCTCCAATCGGCTTAACCCCTGCATTTGCTGAAGGTCCACACACCTGAAATAAGAAAAGTCACCTATTTCTCTTAAGCGATTGAGATTGCGTCCCAATATTTCTAAGCATGTGTTAAAACTACACATCGCCCAGGACTTCATGGAAGAGCACACAGAGCCGGGGGCGTGTTTTACGTCTGTGCCCCCAGCCCCACCCCAATAGCCCTTTTTCCTCCCACTCCCAATACGGAAATCCTTGCCACCCCCACCAGAATTCAGAGGAAAGGAAGGCGAGGGAGGAAGACAAGCACGGGTAGTAACAGAATGGTTGCCTGAAAAATAGATCTCCTTCAGGGGCGCCTGGGTGGCTCAGTCGGTTGAGCGTCCAACTTCGGCTCAGGTCATGATCTCATGGTTCGTGGGTTCCAGCCCCACATCAGGCTCTGTGCTGACAGCTCAGAGCCTGAAGCCTGCTTTGGATTCTGTGTCTCCCTTTCTCTCTGCCTCCCTCCCCCCTCCCCCCTGCCCCCTGCTTGTGCGCTCGCACACTCTCTCTCTCTCTCAAAAATAAATAAACATTGAAAAACAAACCAAAAAAGTTATTGAAAAAAATAGATCTACTTCAGGTTTTCTCAAACAGCATTCGGAGCATGTTCTTGGGAATAAGCATGTTCTCCGTGTGCGTTTACTTTTCTGTCATTGTTTCCATACTAATTCTTCAATTCATAAAAGGATATTCTGGGTGATGTGCGTAACCGCACCCTGTACATGAGGGAGTGTCTCATTGTCAGTGGCACTCACATAACTGACCCTGGTGGGGAGGAAAAAACCTGTCCACATTCATCCATTAAGCTATCCTTCTAGATCGGCAAAAGATATCAAGGTGCCTGGCCCCCAGAGCTCCTTGTCCTGTCAGTCAAAAGAAAAGCGACGGGTGAAATGAGGCCTTCTGTGACATCCAGAAAACCGGTAGCTGAACTGGAAAGAAGTAGTGCTGAGTATCAGGTGGGGCCACGGGAGAAACAGTTTGTTCCCAGAAAACTCCCCCCACCATCGGATTAAACATTTGCTTTGTAGTCTTGCTCTCATAAAACGTGCAAATTTGTTTTGTGTTTTATAGCCTAGGAGCTATGAAAACAAAGAAAGTGAAATGTTTTATATTTAGACATGTTTCACAGTACAGTAAGAAATAATCAAAGCCGTATGTGAGATCGCATACGTCGGCAGAATCTACAGAGACACAAAGTACATTCATGTTGCCAGGAATTTGGGGTCGGGGGCAACGAGAATGGCTGCTGTGGTAGGTATGGAGTTTCTTCTGGGGGTGGCGAGGATGTTCTGGAATTAGATAGCATAGATAGTTGTACAACTCTGTGAACATACTAAAAAATACTGAGTTGTATACTTCCATGGGGTGAATTGTATGATATGTGGACTTTATCTCAATTTTTAAAAATCTGTGAACACTGGGATTCCACAAAAAATAAGTTAATTTAAAATAAGTCTGGGGGTAACAGAAACCCATGGGGGAGGGGAAGGAAAAAAAAAAAGAGGTTAGAGTGGGAGAGAGTCAAAGCATAAGAGACTCTTAAAAACTGAGAACAAACTGAGGGTTGATGGGGGGTGGGAGGGAGGGGAGGGTGGGTGATGGGTATTGAGGAGGGCACCTTTTGGGATGAGCACTGGGTGTTGTATGGAAACCAATTTGACAATAAATTTCATATATTGAAAAAAATATATAAATAAATAAATGACCCTTCCGAGGAGTCCCACATCTCCTGGGGAAGTGCCTGCCTTAGTATCATCCTGCAGCTCTCAGTTGTCAGTGGGGAGCAACTCTGAACAAAGGCCTCAATGAAAAAGTAGTAATAGGGTTCAAAAAAAATGAAATAAAATAAAATAAAATAAAATAAGTCTGGGGGAACCTGGCTGGCTCAGTCAGTGTAGCATGTGACTCTTGATCTCAGGCTTGTGAGTTCGAGCTGCATGGTGGTGTAGAGATTAATTAAAATCTTATTTATTTAAAAAAAATTAATGTTTTTTTATTTATTAAGAGAGAGACAGAGCACAAACAGGGCAGGGGTGAGGGAACAGAGAGAGAGGGACACACAGAATCTGAAGCAGGCTCTAGGCTTTGAGCTGTCAGTACAGAGCCTGACCCGGAGCTCAAACCCACTAACTGTGAGATCATGACCCGAGCCAAAGTTGGATGCTTAACTGACTGAGCCACCCTGGCACCCCAAAAATAAAATCTTGAAAATAATTGAAAAATGAAATGAATCTGGACATGACTCAAGTCTGAGAAATGCAGCTGTAGCTCTGAGGTCGACAAAGTTTGTAAAGGGTCAGACAGTGACTTTTCTTGACTTCGGGGATCAGACTATTCACGTTGTGATGGCTCAGGTCTTGCAGCGTGGAGGCAGCGATGGCAGGTACATACAGGAGTGTGTGGCTGTGCTCCAGAAAAACGTGGCAGAAAGGTTCGCCGGCCCTGGGGTTTGGCCGAGGGATGGCTGTCGGTGAGTGTACTTTTCAGGGTTGGGAATGCAGGTCATGAATGGAGCTCTCTTTACACATTCCAAAGAGCCTTCTTTTATGATTCTCTTGCCACATGAGATCCATTTCTCTTGTCATCTTCATTGTACTTGTCTCCTGGGAGGTGGTTGAACTTCTGGAGCTTGAACGGTCCACCGAGTAGAGGTGCTGGGGCTCCTTCACAGCGTAGGGGTAGAGGACGGTGCGGGATGCTCGAACCACGGGCTCCTTTGTGATGTTCTGACTCGCAGTGATGGTGTGGGGTAGGGTCCTCAGACCCTAATGACCAACTCGGGAAGGGCTCAAGGCTTCACCAAAACTTCCCAAGAGGCGAGGGAGAAGAGTTCTTCTGGAGTGTAAGTGCTAAGGTGCTTATCTTGTTCTGTTCCCTTTTTATTTGTGGAATTCTTCAAGAGCGCAAATGTTCTGTGTCAGTTAAAGACCAGGACTTGTATGTAATTTATTACAAGTGTTTATAATATAAAGTCTTTTTTTGTAATTAAAAAAAAAATTTTTAATGTTTGTTTATTTTTGAGAGAGAGAGCGTGAGCAGGGAAGAGGCAGAGACAGAGGAAGACACAGAATCTGAAGCAGGCTCCAGACTCTGAGCTGTCAGCACAGAGCCCCACATGGGGCTCGAACTCATGAACCGTGAGATCATGACCTAAGCCAATGTTGGGTGCTTAACCGACTGAGCCATCCAGGCGCCCCTTTTTTATTTAAGTTTAAGTTAGTTAACATGTAGCGTAGTAATGGTTTCAGGAGTAGAACCCAGTGACTCATCTCTTACATACGACACCCAGTGCTCATCCCAAAAGTGCCCTCCTTAATGCCCATCACCCATCTAGCCCGTCCCCCCACCCACCTCCCCTCCAGCAACTCTCAGTTTTTTCTCTGTACTTAAGAGTCTCGTATGGTTTGCATCCCTCCCTGTTTTTACCTTATTTTTCCTTCTCTTCCCCTATGTTCATCTGCAGTGTTTCTTAAATTTCACATATGAGTGAAATCATATATTTGTCTTTCTCTGACTTAATTCGCTTAGAATAAGACCCTCTAGTTCCATCCACGTTGTTGCAAATGGCAAGGTTTCATTCTTCTTGATCGTTGAGTAATACTCCATTGTGTGTATATATATAAACCACATCTTCTTCATCCATTCATCAGTTGATGGACGTTTGGACTTTTTCCATAATTTGACTATTGTTGAAAGTGCTGCTATACACATTGGGGTACATGTGCCCCTATGAATCAGCACTCCTGTATCCTTTGGATAAATACCTAGTAGTGCAATTACAGGGTCCTAGGGTAGATCTGTTTTTAATTTTTTGAGGAACCTCCTGTTTTCCAGAGTGACTGCACCAGTTTGCATTCCCACCAGCGGTGCAAAAGGGTTCCCCTTTCTCTGCATCCTTGCCAACTTCTGTTGTTTCTTGAGTTATTAATTTTAGTCATTCTGATGGGTGTGAGGTAGTATCTCAGTGTGGTTTGGATTTGTATTTTCCTGATGATGAATGATGTTGAACATCTTTTCACATGTCTCTTTGCCATCTGGATGTCTTCTTTGGAAAAGTATCTATTCATGTCTTCTGCCCATTTCTTCACCGGATTATTTGTTTCTTGGGTGTTGAGTTTGGTGAGTTCTTTCTAGATTGTGGATGCTAACCCTTTATCTGATATATTATTTGTAAATATCTTCTCCCATTCCGTTGGTTGCCTTTTAGTTTTGTTGATTGTTTCCTTCACTGTGCAGAAGCTTTTTATCTTGATGAGATCCCAGTAGTTCATTTTGCTTTTTTTTCCCTTGCTTCTGGAGCCATGTCTAGTAAAAAGTTGCTGCAGCCGAGGTCAAAGAGGTTGCTGCCTGTTTTTGTCTCTAGGATTTTGGTGGTTTCTTGGCTTACATTTAGGTCTTTCGTCCATTTTGAGTTTATTTTTGTGTAAGGTGTAAGAAAGTGGTCCAGGTTCATTCTTCTGCATGTCACTGTCCAGTGTTCCCAGCACCACTTGCTGAAGAGACTGTCTTTATTCCATTGGATATTCTTTCCTGCTTTGTCAAAGATTAGTTGGCCACACGTTTGTGGGTCCATTTCTGGATTCTCTATTCTGTTCCTGTGATCTCTGTGTCTGTTTTTGTGCCAGTACCATACTGTCTTGATGATTACAGCTTTGTAATACAGCTTAAAGTCTGGAATTGTGATGCCTCCAGCTTTGGGTCTCTTTTTCATCATTATTTTGGCTATTCAGGATATTTTCTGGCTCCATACAAATTTTAGAATTCTTTGTTCTAGCTCTGTGAAAAATGCTGGTGGTATTTTGATAGGGATTGCATTGAATGTGTAGATTGCTTTGGATAGTATCAACATTTCAACAATATCGATAACGTAAAGTCTTGCTACCGTTAACATAGCACAAACAATGAGTGTCCCAGTGAGTGTCCCAGACACCGTAATAATTATGCCTTGCTCTAGTAAACATAGTTGACTTGGATATATGAAAACCCAAATTATAAACCTTAGTATTATAAAAGTGCTTTCTCTTTGGAAATAATTCATTGAGGGCGTTCTTTAAAAATTCCGCAAGCACAACTAACGTCCAGATCTTGATCTCCAATAACCTTCTGGAATCAAAGCAACCAGTGCTCCTTGGGAGAATGGCTGGGTTTAGGGCTGGGCCAGGGAATATGCAAAATGAGCCTGGAATGTCTTATAGTGCCAAAAAAGTAAGAAAGCACTGAACTAAATAAGCCAATGACAGTAGGCACATGTCAAAAGGACACAGGAGCTGTCTTAAAGAGCTTCCTATGACCAGAACTGGAATAGTTAAAACAAGAAAATAATGTTGGATTATAACCTAGTGTATAAAATAAATATTCTTGCGTCCATACTGATATACACAAATGATGGAATAAGTGGGGGAGAGAAAAGGCAAGTCTGTGCAGAAAAGTTCCAAATAATCTGTGTAGTTTGTCTGCCCTCAAGGAGGTGGCACACAACTCCCAGCTCTTTAAATATGTACTGTGTAGAGAGGACAGGATGGAAAGGTGGAGGGAGAGAAGGACATATGCTAGCCCCTGCCAGGTGATACGCAGAGATAAGTTGTGTTGACAGCATGACCCTCGATGTCATGTAATGAGGATGGCACTTTACCTTCGTGATCTTACCCCAAATCCTATAACTGCAGCGTAATCGTGACAAAACCATCAGACGGATCCTTGTTGGGAGATGTTCTATAAAATGCCTGAGCGATATTCCTCAAAACTGTTAAGGGCGTCAAGAACAAGGAAATTCTGAGAAGTTGTTCCTTAGGAGAAACTGGGGAGACACAGCTAAATGTAAAGTGGTACTCTGGGTAGAGTCCTGGAACAGAAAAAGGACATTAAGTTAAAAAAAATTTGGGGGCACCTGGGTGCCCCCAGTCGGTTAAGCGTCCAATTTCCACTCAGGTCATGATCTCATGGTTCTTGGGTTTGAGCCCCACATCGGGCTCTGTGCTGACAGTGTGGAGCCTGCTTGGGATTTTCTCTCTGTCTCCCTCTCCCTTTGTCCCTCCCTCGTTCTTTCTGTCTCTTTCTCTGCCCTTCTCCCTCCCCTGCTCATGCACGAACTCTCCCTCTCTCTCTCGAAAGTAAATAAACCTTTAAAAACAGCAACCACAACTAAAAAACAATCTAAATCGAGTGTGGGCTGCAGTTAATATTAATGTCCTCAGACTGGCTCATTAATTATAACAAATGTAGCACATTAATGTAAGTTGTTAATTGTAGGGGACACTGGGTGTTGGGTGTATTGGAACTCTTTTATTGTCATATTTTTTCTGTAAGTCTAAAACCATTCTAAATTTTTTTTTAATGTGTGCTTATTTTTGAGAAAGAGAAACAGAATGTGAGCCAGGAAGAGGTAGAGACAGGAGACACAGAATCTGAACCAGGCTCCAGGCTCCCAGTTGTCAGCACAGAGCCCGATGTGGGGCCCAAACCCACAAACTGTGAAATCATGACCTGAGCCAAAGTCGGCTGCTTAACCAACTGAGCCACCCTGGTACCCCTAAAGCCATTCTAAAATGAAGTGTTTATGTAAAATTTTATTCTTGTTTTTTTAAGATTTTATTTTTGAGGGGTGCCTAGGTGGCTCAGTCGGTTGAGTGTCCGACTTTGGCTCAGGTCATGATCTCACAGTTCCTGAGTTCGAGCCCCGCATGGGACTCACTGCTATCAGTGCAGAGCCTGCTGCGGATCCTCTGTCCCCCTCTCTCTCTGCCCCTCCCCTGCTCATGCGCGCTCTCTCAAAAATAAATAAAACATTGAAAAAAAAAAGATTTTATTTTGAAGTGATCTCTACCCCAACATGGAGCTCAAACTCACAATCCTGAGGTCAAGAGTCACAGTGTTCCCCTGACTGAGCCAGTCAAGCGCCCCTAAAATGCTCTTCTTTTTGTTTGAATGTTTACTTTCGAGAGAGAGAGAAAGAGAGAGCATGAGTGGGGGAGGAGCAGAGAGAGAGGGAGACACAGAATCTGAAGCAGGCACCAGGCTCAGAGCTGTCAGCACAGAGCCCGATGCGGGGCTCGAGGTCACAAACCATGAGATCATGACCTGAGCCGAAGTCCGCCACTTATCTGACTGAGCCACCCAGGCACCCCCAAAATGGTATTCGTATAATGCATTTTGAGTTACTCAGTTTGTAAATATTAGGAACGTACCTTTTGAACAGTGAGTGGGGTGAAATATCTAATCAGCCACCATCTTACTGGACGTGTATTACATGGGTGGGTGTGCCCTGTGCACTGAGTGTTAAGGGTGTGGCCTGAGGCCAATTTTGCCTTGTCTTAGTAACAGGACCATGTACTTGGTAAATAATCAGTGGACATGAGCAGTCTAGAAAGAAGGTAAGCTTTGGGGTTGAAGACACAGGTTTAAATTCTCATTCTCATTGCATCAGGCCACCTCAGTTAATGACTTCATGTCCCTGGCCTACAGCAGCCTTCCTCGGAGACTTATTTAAATGCTTCCTAGATATAACATTAATGCATCGGCACAGTGCTGAAGATAAGTAGGTGTGGATAAAAGGAAAAAGTCACTCTTACGAATATAGCAGTAGGTACTGCAGAGTAGTATGTGTGACTCGGTTAAATGAGCAAGACTCAGAACTAACTGCCATGAATTTAGAAGAGGATGATAGAAGCAGGTTGAAAAGAGAAAACCCATCTTGAAGTTAGGTAAGCACAAGACTCGGGAGGGCTGGGACTGTCCAGATGGGAGGGCGCTGTTAGGGCCAGTGGTGGGTGGGAGCATGCTTCCTGTACTGGGGCAGCACTGAGGTCTTGGGCTGCTTTAGGAAGGGAGGTGGAGGGCAGGGACTTTAAATATGGATCATTGTGAACTGATGAACTGGTAAGTCACGGTCAGCCAAGGCGCGGTCAGCCTGTGACTTCTTTGTCTTCTTCACTGAAGGCTTTGCACACAGTAAAACTTCCGGAAATACTTTATCAGTTGTTTGGTAGATTATGTTCCTAATGAGTGTGTAATAAACCCAAGAGTATAAAGAGAATGCAGATAGATATAAAATAGGCTTTTCAGTGGGGTTTTTTTCTTTCATTGTTCTGTCTGATTTTATTACGGTTTTAGGGTCGAACAGTGTATCGCACATGCTATGTGATTAGCATAGTTAAATAGACAAAGCTCCATAAAATACATTCACTAGGCTTTCCTGTGTTTCCTCCTTTTAAACGGTAAGGAGGAAGACACCCGAGCCTTTTGGTAGCTTTAAAAGGGCAAGTCTTTGGGGGTGGGGGTTCTAAGCATAGAAGCCTTGGGAATGTTCCCCCTGAGGTCAGGAGTTGTTGATGAAGTAACATGAAATACAAGGGAGCCTTGAGTCAGGGAGGTTAGAGTTGACAGAGCCTGCGTGAACTTGTCCATCACGAGGCAGCAGGCACAGACAGGCCAGCTGCTGTGAGCATGGCTTTGAGGCTCCTCTGTGCCGGAGGCAGCTAGACCCAGGGGCTGCGGCAGGGTGAGGCTGCCCCGTCCCTGGAGGGAGCACCCCGCCGTGTTCCCGCTGCTCCACCACGCGCAGGCAGCCAGCGGGGAGCCGGTAAGAGACTCCCGGATTTGTTCTTAGGCAGCTCGCCCGGGATGGGACCCGTCGCCTCATGCCTCTGCTGCTTCCATGTGTAGTTACGAGTGTCTCTTTTGTTCTCCTGTCTTTACGAGCAGGTTGTCAGCTCAGGCAGCACAGTGGGTGAGATCCGGGGAGGTCTGTAAATGTTTTCCTTGTTTATTGTGCTGCCTGGAAATGAAAAATGATGCAGGTTGGGGTGCAGATTCCAGCTCTGCACGCACGCACGCACGTACGTGTGCAGACACGCGCCTGTGCCGCTTCTGTGCTTCTGGATCCATGCAGACTTCGCAGCTTTCGGTTTGGCAGCTGGCTAAACGTGCTCTGAAATGAGAAGGCAGTGGCTTTCCGTACCGCATTCTGGGCTGCGAGCCATGGTGCCGGTGAGACCGGTAGCCTGGGATGTGGGAGCATTGCTCTGCGTGAGATCGGCGGAAGGCCGGCATGGTGTGAACAGCGTCTCGCCTTTGCTTTTTCTGTGCCAGTAGGAAATTAGCATTTTCATGACCGAGGCACTGACTGCGGATATTGAAAGGAAATGGTGAGTCGGCCACATGGAAATGGGGGGGGGGGGCGGGCAGCAAAATCAGGTGTGCACGTTTAGGTATGGAACAATGCTCTGTGGCTAGATTCACACGTAGACTGCTAATTGCAGTGAAAAATGCCTAAATGTAGAAAATGGAATCAGTGTGGTTCTGAGTACTGTGCAGGTCTTAGGTTTTGCTCCCCACTGTGATTGTGACAGCTTAGAGGCATGCCGTTTCTTCACAGGTTTTACTGTACGTGTGCTCTGAGTCTTTACCTTCTATATTGTAAAAGAAAGATTTGTGAAATGCCTTTGCTATTAGCAGATGCTTTGGTGTCTGGAGGGAGGATGCCATTTTCAGAGAAATTGCTGCATGTACGTGTGTGTGTGTATGCTCACACATGCATACACTGTTTGAGTCTGCATTTACTGACTCCCATGGGCAGGCGTTCTTTTAAAATGCATATGTAGTGGCCATGCTATTGAGAAGTAAAAAGGAAAAGGAGTTTGAAGAAAGGTTTTCAGAAACCTATAAAATGGCCTGCCGCCTTCCACACTGAAGACTTACAGAATGAATGAATGAAACATGTCACGTAAAATATCTGCAAATTGGGTGCAGGTCAGATGAAGGGCTGGCATATTTCCCTTGCGAAGCAGAATCTTTGAGGGGTATTCTATAAATATTTCTCATTATTGTGTTGCAGAAAAGTATTCCACGGACAGTAGTAGGAGGTACATCTCCACATTTGCTTTTTGTCATGCATGGTGGAAGAAATATGGTTTCCTTTTCTCTCTCACATACATACACACTCAAGCTGACACACACCCCTTAAAAATTTGCAGGGTATCGTTATAGATGCACGAACAGAACACACATGTATGTTGGTGTTAACCATACAGGTTGTACGAGGCATCTCTTGCCCAGCTGGAGTGACATGGCCCTGGGAAGCGCCTGTGCTAAGTGCCCCCTGTTTAACATGGACTGGCCGCTTCCCCCAAATCCACCTTTGAATTTCAGTGGTGTGTTGGGAAGCTGATATGTTATGTGGTTTTTAGAATGCGTTTGCTTTACTTTCACAGCCTTTAATTCTTTGCCTCTTATGTGCATTAAAATTAAAGAAGGTCAAGGTGGTAGAAACCAGGGCTGCTATTTTGTGTCCACTGGATCAACCCGTCTTTCCCTGGTTAGTGGACACTTGGGTTTTCCAGCTGGCTTTTCCTTAGATAATTAGGTCCTTTCTGGGCAGCTTCTAGACAGAGCTGGAGGTCTGACGAGATCCTACAGTTACTTAGTTTTTTGCCTTTAAAAAAACATTTGCAGAATCTCTTGTGTTAATTCTTAAAGTTCACAAGCATTTTCATACACACACACACACACACACACACACACACACACACACACACATATCTTGGGCCTGAGCACATTGCATACCATGTTCACTTTACAGTAAGCAAACCGGGGCTTAAGTGCTGGATTCACACAGCCCTTGCGTGCGGTATGGCTGGTTTTTAATCTGTTGGGTTCCTGCGGATTCATGCCACCTCTGACGTTGAAAGGTCCTACAAGGAAGTAGGAGAGGAGATGGCGGTGCTTGTTGGCAAAGCTAGTCTCTTCTGACCTTTCATGTCTCAAATCCAGGATGCTTATAGTGCAGTGGGAAGGAATTGCAGTGTGGACTCCCGAGGGGGCGTGTGGTACAAAGAATCCCTAACCAGGCTGAGAGACTGGGGACGTGTATCCTGAGCTGCGCGGGTATAACTTGCAGACTGCCTTTCTGACCCTCCGTTTCTTTGTCCATACGATAAGGAGTTTGGGGCGCCTGGGTGGCTCAGTCAGTTAAGCATCTGACTTCGGCTCAGGTCATGATCGCAGTTCGTGAGTTCGAGCCCCGCGTCGGGCTCTGTGCTGACGGCTCAGGGCCTGGAGCTGCTTCGGATTCTGTGTCTCCCTCTCTCTCCACCCCTCCCCTTCCTCACACTCTGTCTCTCTCAAAAATAAATAAACATTAAAAATAAATAAAATCTTAAACAAAAAATTATTTTTTAAAGTGTAATAAGGGAGAAGACGAGTCCTCACAGGAACTTAAATGTATTATAAAGCAACAAGAATTCAAGTAGTGCAGCAGTGGTTGAAGAACAGACAAAAGTTAATTAATACAAGAGAATCAGTAGCCCAAAAATGAGCTTATTTTTTAATTGAAGATTTAATAACGCATGAAAAACAACAGAAGACAAAAAATCATGTCACGGGGCGCCTGGGTGGCTCAGTCGGTTAAGCGGCCGACTTCAGCTCCGGTCATGATCTCGCGGTCCGTGAGTTCGAGCCCCGCGTCGGGCTCTGTGCTGACAGCTCAGAGCCTGGAGCCTGTTTCGGATTCTGTGTCGCCCTCTCTCTGACCCTCCCCTGTTCATGCTCTGTCTCTCCCTGTCTCAAAAATAAATAAAACGTTAAAAAAAAATAAAAAAAAATCATGTCACATATGCTGTTGAAAAAAATAGATTAGGAAAAAAGTATATTCTTATTTTGTGTCATCTATCAAGTTAAATTTCATGTGGACTTAGGAGATTTTTTTTTTAATTAACTATAATAAGGGGCGCATGAGTGGCTCAGTCGGTTAAGCGTCCGACTTCGGCTCAGGTCATGATCTCACGGTTCGTGGGTTTGAGTCCCGCATTGGGCTCTATGCCGACAGCTCGGGGCCTGGAGCCTGTTTCAGATTCTGTGGCTCCCTCTCTCTCTGCCCCTCCCCCGCTTGTACTCTGTCTCTCAAATATGTAAACATTGAAAAAAAAAAGACTGAGAAAGCTTTAAAATACTTATTAAAAAAAAAAAAAAGAAGAAGGAAGGAAGGATAAAGCGTTTGGAATCACTGATTTCTGAGGTCCCTTGAGACCATACTAGTTTTTCATTCGCAGGGACAGAAGCCAGGCACTGCAATCCCCCTTGAGGTCACACACCCAGCCCCCAGGTTGTATTGTCTTAGTGCCATCAACATTCATGGGAAAGAAGACCTATAAATATAAGTCACACACACACACACACACACACACACACACACACACACACACACATATTAATGTCTTTGAGATCCATTTAAAATAAAACGAGCTCCTGTCTGCCAATGGTGTTCCTGCCTGCAGGCTTTGTTGATGGAATAGCAGTGCCCTTGACAGTCAAACCCGTCCGGTGTCCTGTGATAATGCCTCATAAAGTCAGCTGCTAACAGATGAAGTGCTTTGGGGTATAACTTGCATAACATTTGTTATTTAATGACTCTTGCAAAGTCTAGCCAGTGGGCCCTTAAACATACTCAGAGGCCATTAAAGATGGAATAATTAGAAACTCTAGGAAGGTGTTTTAACATTTATATCCACGTGCATGCACGTATATGTATATATGTGTACAACATAGGCACACTCACATATTAGACATTTTATAGAGTAATAAAGTATATAAGGTAAGCTTTTATGTACAATTAATATATCTAAAGCCTATTGGGTAAATAACCCATTTCCAAATGTGGTTTAGCTGAGTGACAATAATTAGACAATCCAATGTATAGAATTTTGAGAATTTGGGGTCACATACAATTGTGGTAAGAGAAAGACAGCTGAAGCAAATGATTTTCTCTTAAATTATGGGGAGACTAGGGGCGCCTGGGTGGCTCAGTCAGTTAAGCGTTCAACTCTGGGTTTCGGTTCAGGTCACGATCTCAAGGTTCATGGATTTGATCCCCACATCAAGCTCTGCACTGATGGTACAGAGCCTGCCTGTGATTCTCTCTCTCCCTCTCTCTGTGCCCCTCGCCTGTTCGCATTCTCTCTCTGTCTCTCTCAAATATAAATAAACATTAAAACAAAAAAGTAAAAATATAAGGAAGTTCTTTGGTCAGCACAGAGCCCTCTTCGGATCCTCTGTGCCCCTCCCCAACTTGTGTGTCCCTGTGTGTGTGCGCTCTCTCTCTCTCTCTCTCTAAAATAGATAAACATTTAAAAAAGAAAAAGTTTAGGGGCACCTGGGTGGCTCAGTCGGTTGAGTGTCTGACTTCAGCTCAGGTCATAATCTCACACTCTCTGAGTTCGAGCCCTGCGTCGGGCCCTGTGCTAACAGCTCAGAGCCTGGAGCCTGCTTCAGATTCTGTGTCTCCATCTCTCCCTGCCCCACCCCACTTGCGCTATCTCTGTCTCTCAAAAATGAATAAACATTAAAAAAAATTTTTTTAAGAAAAACTTTAAAAATATATAAGGAAGTTCTGTGTATGATGCGTGGCATTGTAAGATACGAATGTCCAGTAGAGGTCCTGTAGACTTTTAGGATTATTTCCACACTTTCACAGTTATATAGGTGAGGCTGCAGCAAACATCTTGTGAAATACTCATGTTCTGGCATGCTGATTTCCCTAGGATCAAATTCTAGATACGGAATTGCTTGGTAGGCTTTTGGAAAATACGCGCAAATTGCCTTCCATAAAGTGCATGCTGTTTGTGCCCTACCACCTAGTAGCCTAGGGCAGTCCTGCTTTCTCAAAACTCTGGCCACATCAGACATTTATTTGTTCATTCATTTATTTGTTTTTATGCTTATTTATTTTTTGAGAGAGAACAGAGGAGGGGCAGGGAGAGAGGAGGACAGAGGATCTGAAGCAGGCTCTGCACTGACAGCAATGAGCCCAATGTGGGGCTCGAACTCACGAACCCTGAGATCATGAGCTGAGCTGAAGTTGGACGCTCAACCAACTAAGCCAGCCAGTGCCCCAACTATAAATTTAAAAAAAAAATGTAATGTTTATTTTTGAGAGAAAGAGAGGCAGAGTGTGAGCAGGGGAGGGGCAGAGAGAAAGGGGGAGACACAAAATCTGAAGCAGGCTCCAAGGTCTGAGCTGTCAGCACAGAGCCCGACACGGACCTTGAACCCACAAACCGTGAGCTCATGACCTGAGCTGAAGTCGAATGCTTAACTGACTAAGCCACCCAGGCACCCACATCAGACATTTTAAAAGTTCTGTGATTCGACAGGAAAAGAGCAATTTCATTTTTAACTTGCATTTGCCCAGTAACTAGCGAAGTTGAGTTTGTGTCTTGTCTAGCCATTTGTATTTTTTCTTTGGTTCATTACTTTTCATATCTTGTGTTCATTTTCCTGTTGGCAGTAGGACCTCTCTCTTCATGATCATTGTTATTTAGGTTGCAGATAGATCCCTGAAGTGCGTTGTGTGCTTTTCAAACATTTAGGGTTGGTTATGCTTAGTTTTGTCCTTTTCTGTGTATAAGTATTTAATAATCATGCCATTGCCCCTGCCTGGTGGTTTTGCACAGTCCATTCCCATCCTGCTGGCTCCTGGCCCCTGGCAGTTGTGTACTAGCCTTTGCGTTAGTGACGTCACAAGCATAACCACCTGGGGCTCTGGGTCTGTGACCTTACTATGAGCTGTAGACTGCCACCTGAAACATTCTACAGAGTTTTTGCAAAGAAGATAAAACTGGTCAGGAAGAGAAGAACATAGGGGTTTCAGAGGAGTGTCTCACGTGATGTTGTAGACAGAGAGTAGGAGTCACAGATGAATGTCTACACCCTAGCTCAGGTTATCAGTAAGTCACGTAGGCTCTGGGGCTGCCGTGTCCTCACAGGCCAGGCAGAAGTACTGGATTTTCTCAGTTATGCTTGCCCTCTGCCAATGGACGTTAGGGTTAGGGTTGTGTGTGCTGAAGAATCGAGAAGTGCCTGCCTACCCAGTACCCCAGCACCTCCGGCCACCTGCTCTGGTTGACAGGAGCCCGTCTGAGGCACAGCTGTCAGACTTCCATACCTGCCAGGGTCTGCTCGCTTGAGCACTTTTCCATGCCTGTGCCTTTCTCCTTTTCGTTCTCCCTCATCAGGATGTTTTTATGTTCATTATAATGTTCCTGTTGTGAGTTTTGCTGTGGCCCACCGCCCCAAAAGCATTTGATTGCTCAGGGTGTAAGTGCGTCCAAGTAAAATACATAGAAGCCATTTAACTATAGATACAAACACATTGGAAAGAGTAAAGGGCTAGTCAGTCCCCAGTTAATATTTTTATTATGGTCATCGCTTTGTTGAAAAATTGAGGGGCTTCAGATTGTGTTTAATGGGCAAGGAAACCTAACTGCTTCTGTGAGTTGCGTCGGTTTCTATAGCATTCATGCAACGTGATGTGAAATTGCAAGGACTGAGTCAGGACACGGCTGCGCAGTAGAGCTGACGCCGTCCGCCTCTCATTTAAGACCAGGTCGGGGCATGGAATCTTCTCCCAGGCCTCACAGCTCCAGCATACTGGGTGTGTGTGTGTGTGTGTGTGTGTGTGTGTGTGTGTGTGTGTGTTTGCCCCTATGTTTTAAGTAGTATTCGATCAGAACCACGGGCTCTGTGGACAGGTCTTTGGGTGACATCAGTATGTTTCTGGTTACTGATCTGTATTTACGTGGTGATGTGCCAGGAAGCCTGCAAAATGGAATCAGGTACAGAGAGAAGCTCCCTTGAAGGATCTTCTCCTCTGTTGTCAGGGAAGATAATAATATAACAGATTACCGTAGACTTGGTGCTTAAACAACAGACATTTACTTTTCACCAGTTCCAGAGGCTGGAAATCCAAGATTGAAGTGCAGATGACTTGGTTCCTGGTGAGACCCGTTTCCTGGTTTGCAGACAGCTCTGTTCTTGCCGTGTCCTTACGTGGTGGAGGGCAGAGAGAGGGGCCACAAGCGCTTTCCTGTGTCTCTCTCTCTCTCTTTTTTTTTCTTTTTAGAGAGAGAAAGAGAGCACGCACAAGTGAGGGGGGGGACAGAGGATCAGAAGCAGGCTCCGTACTGACATCAGCGAGCCCGATGCAAGACTCAAACTCAGGAACCTTGAGATCATGACCTGAGCCGAAGTCAGACAGTCAGCCAGCTGAACCACCCAGGTGCCCCTCATGTCTCTTTTACAAGGGCACTCTCCCACTGCTGAGGGCTCCATCTTTATGCCCTAATTACCTCCCCCACGTCCCACCCCCTAACACTATCCCCTGGGTGAGGGGGAGTTAGGATTTAACATATGAATTTTGGAGGGTTACAGAAATAAATACTGTGATGTCAGGTAGTCAGAAGGCCCAAGAAAATCAGCCTGCCGGCCTTGGCTTCCTCTCCTCCCTTACTCCCTCCCTCCTTTCTTCCTGTTACCTCACTGAGTCTTTGCTGAAGCCTGCCTTGTGCCAGGGCACTGCGTTAGGCCTACGGACAGAAGTGGGTGTTATCACCGTATCCAGGAGAAGTGATATTCAACGGAAATAATACAGATAAATTGAGTATAGTTTGGGGACAAACAGGTAAAGATTAAGTCCTTATGGGGGTTCATCAGAAGAAAGGCTTGTTTGTCAACAGGTCCTGGAAATGGGGGCACCTGGATGGCTCCTCAGTTGGGCATGTGGCTTCAGCTCAGGTCATGATCTTGCAGTTCGTGAGTTTGAGCCCCACATCGGGCTCTATGCTGACTGCTCAGAGCCTGGAGCCTGCTTCAGATTCTGTGTCTCCCTCTCTGCCCCCCGCCCCACCCCACTTGCTTACGTTCTGTCTGTCTCTCTCAAAACAAAACAAAAACAAAAACAGGTCCTGGAAACGCTTCATGGAAAAGATTGGATCTTAAAGAAAATCGGAATGGTGTCCATGGGGCGTATTCTGAAGAGTGTGGATCAAAGCAGAGATATGGAAACCATGAGGCATAAATGGCAGGGGAGGGCCTTTGGCCAAAATGTATGTTGCAGGAACATGCATCCCTGAGGAGTGGCAGGTGGCTTGGGAGGGATGAGAGGGAGCCTGCAAGATCAAGCATGCAGTCTGGCCTTGATCTGGTGGTGGTGGCAGGAGGAGCCAGAAGTTTCTGGGGGACAGGGTCAGGCATATCTACTTTCCATGCTAATGGTGGCTAAAGCATATGCATGTTTGTAAAATGCAACAAGGGGAGGACAGAAGAAGAGTGGAGATGCCCAGGGTGGCTGATCCTTCCCATGGAATACTTTGCTCACAGTCTGGAAAGGTCACTGCAACGTGGCTTTGCTTTCAGAACATTAATTTGTGCAAGTCGTGAATAGATTCACTCTCAAATTTGTTGAAATGGGCATTTCCCAATGATTTCAGTAGGGTTTGATTTGTAGGTGTTTTTTTTCCCCCAAATGTTTATTTTGAGAGAGAGAGAGAGAGCATAAATGGGGGAAGGACAGACAGAGAAGGGAAGAGAAGGAATCCCAAGCAGGCTCCACGCCGTCAGCACAGAGCCTGATGCAGAGCCTGAACCCATGAACCATGAGATCATGACCTGAGCTGAAATCAGGAGTCAGATATTTAACTGACTGAGCTACCCAGGCGCCCCTGACTTGTAGTTTTAAGGAATTTTAATCTTCTACGTCTGCCTAAAGTTGGCTGTCCTTGCAGACAAACACACTACGTTACAGGGTTTTCAGTCAGGGCTGCAGTAAGTGCCTTAGAGCAAGAGGGAACTTTCTGGGGCAGTGCAGTTGTATTTTGACTTGATTGTGGTGGTGAATACACAACTCTATACATTTACCCAAACCTCCCATCGCTTGAAGTTTATGGTGTGTAAACAATACCTTGATAAGATTGTGGTGTGGTCATGGGATCGAGCTCTGAGTCGGACTCTGCACTGAACTTGGAGCCTGCTTAAGATTCTCTCTCTCTCTCTCTCTCTCTCTCTCTCTCCCTCCCTCCCTCCCTCTCTCCTTCCTTCTCTTTCTCTCTTTCTCTCCCTCCCTTTGCCCCTCCCCCTCTTGCATGCATGTGTGTGTTCTCTGTCTCTCTCTCTCCCAAAATAAAAATAAAAGATAAAATTGTGGTGGGGTGTGGGGAGGAATAGAGGTGGAGATGTTCTATAATGTCAAGACTTCCCAGATCCATAGCTAGATTTCTAGGAATACAAACACGTGTTTTTAAAAACTTAAGTGGCTCAGGAGAAAAGCTTGTACATGTAGGGCACAAGATGTAGGGTAAACCCAAATTCATGTATCACTTGTTCCCTGTGCCCTAATGTTTGCAGCTTTTAAGTTTGTATCAAGAACATATCATACCTAATAAAAACTTACGCAGCCTAGATGTTCCCGAAACTATTATTGAGGTAAATGAAGTGTCTGCCATAATACGATACTAACCTGATTTTTCCTTCTGACTGCTTCTAATGATTTGCAGTGACAGGTTGCAACATTCACCATGGTTCACCCAAGGATGTTCACAAGAGACCATTGCTCCCACTAATAGCTAAAAAGGAGCCATTGCAGTTATAAAATCATAGCTTTAGAGGAACTCAGCAGGCCCTCCTCTCTGTAAAGTCTCTCCTCTTTTCTCCCTTGGCATTCGCTTCATAGTACTTAGCAAAAGGAGTTAAAATTGTTTAGAAATTAATATCTGCCTTGCCTTTTAGAGCAGGGTTTGACAAACTACGGGCCAAGGCCCAAATCCCCTGGGCCCAGGGTTTGAGAAGCCTTTCTTGGTGGAGAATGAAACATCAAGGCTTTATCCCTCCAAGGCTGGTACCAAGGGGTACTTAATCTCACTGTGTCTTCAGAGGATGATCGTCTGGTTTCGAAGGGACATGCCAAGCCAAGGATTAAAGCTTCAGGCATAGTTTGTAATACTCAGATCAAGTGGTTAGAACAAGGGGAGAGAAGGAATTTGGGAGGGGAGGGTCCCATAAAGCAGAGATTCTCAGCACTGGCTTGACATCCAGATTCCCAGGAAGGCTTTTGCTAAGATAACAGATTTGCAGGCGTACGTGTCCTCATCAGCCCCTACCTCTGCCCCGAGCTGGCTTCTCGTGGAGTAAGTTCGAGGAGAGCTTAGATTTGCATCTCTGTAGCATCATCCCCTACGTTCCTTTAGAATGTTCTTGAGAATTGGAGGGGTGGGTTCAGGAAGCTGCTTTTTTACACATCTTGGAAAGAAATATGGACAGGGTAACCTCATGCCTGGGAGGGTCGAAAGCCTCTGACATTGATTACGTTTCCCCTGTTTCCTTTGATAGGCTTCAAACTGGTAATAGCTTCCCATGAGTTGCGGAAGGAGCTGCCAGGGTCTCAGAAGGCAGAGAGAACTTTTTACTGTATCTCTCGTGGTTTGTATTGTGTGTCCTGCTTCAGGTATTTTCTGGTCGGACTTGGGCCGACCCATGCTGAGAGTGGGGTCCTGGCTGGACCAGGGGATCCCAACGCCCATCAGAAGAGACAGCAGGGTGCGCTGGGACTGTGGGGTGACTTGTGGCACACACTCTTGTGTCCTGCGGTTTCAGAAGACTAATCGTGCCCTGCCGGGTCACCTACTTAAAGCCTGCAGACCACAGTGAGTGCAGTCTATAGCCAGCAGTGGAGCAGTGTCATTGGCCAGCCCCACTTCCCCCTGAAATCTTGATTTGATCAGTTCGGCTAGTTCTAAAACCTTGCAGTTCGGATCGGGCTTGCCCACTTTGAACTTTGCACAGAACGTATTTTTAGGAAAGCTGATAACGGAATGCCTGAAGAAAACTTTGCTAACCGAGCACGTGAAAATGTCATCTTTAGTCCATTTGTGCCTGTTTCTCACTGGTCTGGAGCTTTCATTGGCAGAGAGAATTTGCCTGATTTTGGTTCAATCAAAACAAAACAATTCATCAATTTTCAGGGGTGCCTGGGTGGCTGAGTAGGTTAAGTGTTTGTTTGACTTTGACTCAGATCATCAGATCATGATCTCACGGTTCGTGAGTTTGAGCCCCATGTCGGGCTGTCTACTGTCAGCATAGAGCCTGCTTCAGATCCTCTGTCCCCCTCTCTGTGCTCCCCCCACTCATGCGCCCTCTCACGCTCTCTCTCTCTCTCAAAAATAAATGAAATAAACACATTAAAACAAACAAAAATTTCCAAGTGTCACATCTTGGAACCAGGAACGAGTGTCTCTAGCTACAGAAATGAAAGAGGCCTGGAATAGATTCAAAACACGTGTTCTGAACACAGAGTTGGATGCTTGAGGGGTGGTCACAGACTACAGTCTCTAAATCTAAGTATTTTCTGTGATTGGACACTAGTCCTTCAAGAAATCTGTGCTTGTTGTACGTTCTGATTTGGATCCTCTGTGTGTGTGGAATCTCTCTATTAATCTGTTCTCCTCCATTTAACTACAAACATCTTACCAGTCTCTCTCAATTCAGCTTCATTCCTATTTACCACCCAGATTCCTGCAAGTAAAAAACAAAACCCAAAGGAAGCAAGTCTTTTTATCCATCTGTTAAGATAATGAAGAAGTAACATTCATCTGATTTTCTAAAGTGATTTCTTTCCCCGTGTGGCATTAGAATCACAGAAGAGAGAGCCTCTTTGGGTCTGACGCAGAGGGAATAACTTTAGTGGAGACGTTGCAGTAAAGAGATGACTGGATTGAAAACGATTTCAGCGCCCCTCCCCTCCCAGAAGGTGATTCTGCGAGACACGGAATTGGGACAGGACTCATGGAAACCGCTCTCTCCCTCATCACTAGTGTACCTGTCCATGCATTTGGTAGATGTCGTTTGCATACTTGGAAACTGGGATACGACAGCCAGACAGCCTTTAGCCTCCAGGGGCTCACCATCTGGGAAATCCTGTGGTAGTCTGGCATTTCCAAGGAAAGAGTGGGTGGTGCCATTATCTCTGGGTGTTCATGCTGTTGGAGACGTTTCTAGTCGTTTCCGTCCGTTCATCAGTGAATCGGTCGATTGCCTCTTTCGCTTCCATGCCTTGCCCATCATCGTCACCTTTTCCCACCTTGTTTGGCCCTGAGGGGTGCTGTGTAGACAGAAGACCTTCCTGCGTGTGCTTCACTGAGGCCATGTGTGTGTGCTGGGAGTTCCCCGGGGCACACAAAGATCAGCGGAGACACCAGGGACTCGTTCCGGAGACTTGTACTTGTGGCGTGAGCGTCCCGTGTCTGTCCAGCCACCTGGCTTGTCTGAATGTCCGGTGGCAGTGTTCTTCTAGAGACAGCCTGCCTGGTGGTGTTCCGTGCAGATACAGGGAGAGAAGCTGTAATTTCTAATAAACGGTTCCAGCCTTCGCAAAATCGCCGTCCTCCATACCCGCAGGCAATGGATGTGTGCCACCTAAAACTGTGAATGTCGACCTCCACCACTTCTGGGAGGCCTGTCTCTGCCTGGAAGGCAGCACTTCCGAGTCCTACCCGGTTGGCCTGTGGAGTCATTTTGTCCCGTGTAGACCTGGCTTTGCCACATACACTCGCAAGTACTGCTCTTGAACCGTCTCCAGTACGCCAGCCACCCTGTCCGTCGCTGGCATCAGCGGCGGGCTGGCTTTGTGAACGGTGGGAGTTAGCATTTTTCGCAATATTGAAATGAAAGGAGGAAACACCCGAGTGTTGTCTTCCACCGGAAGGTTGTTCTGTCTCTCCCCGTCGTTCACTTGGGCAGTTCCATCCCACGGGATTGTGGCGGTACCATAAGCGCCCCGGAGCAGCTGCCACGGGGATGCCCTTCCCCAGGTGGAGGCCTGGGCGGCCCTGCCTCGCCGTGCCGCGCTGTGGCGTGGCGTGGCGTGGCGTGGCGTGGGCGGGGGGTACGTGGTACTGCCACAGAGACCTGCGTTTGGGTCTGCTCCGCCACACGGGGCACTCTCCCGTTGGGGGCTCTGCGCAGCGTGTGGCCGGTGGGGGCCGCCACATGGATCCCGCCGCGCGGGGGGCTCTGCCGCCTCTGCCTCGCGTGGCTCCCCCCCGCGGTATCCCATGGTGAGGAAATGAGGCTTGGTGACACACTGTCTCTTGCCGATGTCACACAGCTGGTAAATGGTGCTGTGATGGGAAGCGTCTGCCTAGTGAAACCCCAAATGAAATGTGGGCCAGAGCCTCACCATGGCCTCAGACACTGAAGTGCATCAGGAGGAAGAGCCGTGAGCAGGAAATGTGTGTCCAAGTCAGAAGTGACCGTGTGTCCCTCTCCTCTCATTGTCCCTCTAAGTACAGAGGAAAGAAGGACCCTGTGGTACGCGTCACGTAAGTCATCCGAGAGCTAGAAATGTTTCTCTTTTCCTTGATGGAGACAATGGTTAACCCTACTTGCAAAGCAGTGCTGAATTAATTAGTGATTGCAGAGCAGTCTAAAAATGTTCACTTATGATGGGAATGTTCACCTGCAAAGTTATTTCTCTGAGAACCTGACTGGCTGCATCTCAGAAAATGCAGCCTCGCGGGGCGCCTGGGTGACTCAGTCTGTGAAGCATCCGACTCTTGATTTGGGCTCAGGTCATGATCTCACAGTTTGTGAGTTCGAGCCCTGTGTCAGGCACCGAGCTGACAGTGTGAAGCCTGCTTGGGATTCTCTGTCCCTCCCCAGCTTGCTGTCTTTCTCTCTCTCTCTTTCTCTTTTCTCTTTCTCTCTCTCTCTTTCTCTTTTCTCTTTCTTTCTCTCTTTCTCTCTCTCTCTCTGAAAGTAAATAAGTAAACTTAAAAAAAAAAGAAAAAAGAAAAGAAAAAAAAAAGAAAAGAAATGGGGTACCTGGGTGGCTCAGTCGGTTAAGCGTCCGACTTCGGCTCATGTCATGATCTCACAGTTTGTGAGTTCGAGCCCCACATCTGGCTCTGCGCTGACAGGTCAGAGCCTGGAGCCTGCTTTGGCTTCTGTGTCTCCCTCTCTGCCCCTCCCCCACTTGTTCTCTCTCTCTCTCTCTCTCTCTCTCTCTCTCTCTCTCTCCCTCCCCCTCTCTCCTCCCCCCCTTCCTTCCTCCCTCCCTCAAGAATAAAAAATAAACATAAAAGAAAGGGGAGGGAGGAAGGGAGGAAGGAAAGCAACAGAGCCTTGCTCCTTACCATTGTGCACAGTGACTGAAAGCAGCAGATGCATTTGTACGTTGATTTTGGGTGACCGTGTGCCATGGTGCATGCAATATTTGCTTGTGAGGCTTCAAGAAGATAGCCTGGTCTCCTGCCCTCCGTGGAGGCACTTATAGGCCAGTGAGGCGAGTGGAGACTGTGAACCACACAAGCATTGGAGAGTGAGAGCAGTCCTGGGCTACGGGTGACCAGGAGCAGAGGGCCTGTGTGAGACGGAACAGAAACCTGTGGCCCAGAGAGAGGAACCCAGGGCCACAACAGGGCTCATCACAAGCAGAAAGAACCTGGAAATAAAACCGTCACTTCTCGGATCTAGAAAGCACAGTTAGACATGGGGCTGACCGGCCGCATTCCCAAATCAACAATGTAGATTTGAATAATACCAGTGTTGATGGGATTCCCTGGGCATTTGGTGTGTGTGTATGTATGTGTCTGTATATAGTCTTTCTCCTTTTGGACTTCTGGTCATTTCTGCCCCTATCACAGGGTGTCTGGGGTCCTGAGCAGCATTTATGTGGCCTTGGGGCAGGGCAGGGGGTGGGGGTTCTTCTTCAGATGAGGTTTGTTTTGCTTCGCTGCCCTGCCTCGGACCTTTCATGGCAGCAGGCAGAGGAGAAAACAGCCAGGCGCTGGGGGGGAGAGAGAATCCCAAGCAGACTGCATGCTATCAGTGCTGGGCCAGACTTGGGTCTCAAACCCACGACCATGAGATCATGAACTCAGCTGAAATCAAGAGTCAGATGCTGACTTGACTAAGCTACCCCGGCACCCATCAGCTTTTATTTTAAAGTCTATTTATTTATTTTAGGAGAGAGAGAGAGTGCACACCAGCAGGGGAGGGGCAGAGAGAGAATCCAGATGAGGTTTGTTTTGCTTTGCTGCCCTGCCTCAGACCCAGGCGCTGGGCTCCCACCTGCCCAGGGGTTGCAGGTGTCCTGGGAGCCTCCTCCTGGAGCAGGCTTCTCCTTGATAAGGTGTCATTAGCATGTTCTGCATGACAGTGAGTGACCTGAGCTGCATATCAATTGCTGGGAGTCTGGAATGCAGCTGCCTTTTAAATGTTCCTTTGTATGGCTTGACTCACTGTTCCAGGCATTCCTAGGAGCTAAATGGTTAGGTGCCTTTGCTGGCAAATCCTTAAGACTTCTTATTTTCTTACTCTGTGTGGATCTTTCTATCACCATTTCTATCACCATTGACTTTATCCTTGAAAATTTTTAAAAATTTTTTTAAATGTTTATTTTTAAGAGAGACAGAGAATGCGAGTGGGTTTGGGGCAGAGAGAGAGAGGGAGACAGAATCGGGAGACACAGGCTCCGGGTTCTGAGCTGTCAGCATAGAGCCCGATGCGGGCTCAAACTCATGAGCCATGAGGTCATGACATGAGCTGAAGTTGGACACTCAACCAACTGAGCCACCCAGGAGCCCCTATCCTTGAAAAATTTTTCAACATTTAAAAAGGAAGGGCCCCGAGGTGCCTTGGTGGCTCAGTCAGTTAAGCGTCTGATTTCAGCTGAAATCATGATCTCATGGTTTGTGAGTTGGAGCCCCGCGTCGGGGTCTGTGCTGACCTCAGAGCCTGGAACCTGCTTCGGATTCTGTGTCTCCCTCCCTCTCTGCCTCTCCCCTGCTCACTCTCTGTCTCTCAAAAATAAACATCTAAAAAAATCGTTTTTATTAAAAAGTTATTTTGAAAACTTCTAGTTTCTCTTAGTGTGTACCTAGTATGTATGTTTTTCTTGCATATCTAACTTTCTGAAGCTGGGTTAATATTTTAAACTCTTTTGCTTGGCTGTTTTGTCACCGTGCATCTTCGAAGCCGAGGCCGTGTCTTCAGCGTCTTGAAAGCAGAGACCACACCCGCCCTCTCTCAGGGCCCCTGTGGGACTTGAGCTCTTCGGACTTCTCCCAGATGTGGACGGCTTCCAGCTTCTAGGTGCGGCCGGGGCCAGCCGTGTGTGGCTGTGCTCACGGCAGCACAAGGTGGGGAGCCGCCCCCGGCTGGCTGACGACGGGAAGGGGAGGGACTTGGGCATGGTCAGGGTTCTCCTCCAGAGCATCCGCTGAAGCTGAGGGGCCCTTTCCCCGAGGGACACGGTCAGAGGGACACGCGCCGGGCACTGGACTTTGTCGTGCAGCAGCCTGGCTGGGGTTGGGGCATCCATAACACCCAGGCCGGGCATCACATCCCAGGAGGCAGGCTCGCTCCTGGGCCCCAAGGGGGTGCTGGAATGAGGGGGAAAGCCTTACCTAGCTTGTTAGAGGGGGACGTCACTTACGGGCACCGGTGCTCTGTCTTCTGGTTCCCCCCGGCTGCCCTCGTTAGAGTTTGCTTTAACAGCTCTGAGGTGATCTCGTCAATGCCAAATTGCTCTTCCCTGAATGGAACGGTCCTTCAGAGGCTCCTTTTCTTACTGTGTCAGGTTGGAAGGAACTGTGCTGGCAAAGGCATGGCAGGCTGCTCTGTCACAGAGTTGAGAGTATTAGCCCATGAGTGAGCGCTGCTTGCAGCGCAGAGAAACGTGCTTGGAGCGTGTGCCTCCGTCCGGGTTTTGCGGAGACCTTCCTGCGTGTGCCTCTGTGCGTACTGAGCACACGCGTATGTGCATCGAATGTGGAGGTAGAGCTGGGAACGGGTAGCAGTATGGAATGATCAGTGAGCCACTGCAGCGCCCAAAGTCTTTGTTTTTGTCTCTTGTTTTAAATTTTATTTGAGAGAGAGAGAGAGAGAGCATGAGTGGGGGAGGGGGCAGAGGGAGAGAGAGCGAGAGTGAGAGAGAGAGAGACAGACTCTTAAGCAGACTCCACACTCAGCACAGAGCCCAACGTGGGGCTCGATCCTTTGACCCTGGGATCACGACCTGAGCCAAAATCGAGGGATCAAGGGTGGGACGGTCAACCAACTGAGCCACCCAGGTGCCCCATGTTTTTCTCCTTTTTAATAATATACGACTGATTGGGGTGCATGGGTGGCTCCATCGGTTAAGCGTCCAACGCTTCCTTTTGGGTCGGGTCATGATCTCACGGCTTTGTGAGTTCAAGCCCCACATCACACTCCACGCAGGCAGCATGGAGCCTGCAGGGGATTCTCTCTGTCTACCTCTCTCTCTACCCCTTCCCTACTCACGCTGCCTCTGTCTCTCTCAAAATAAATAAAACTTTAGGAGAAAAATAATATACTACTGATTTTAAAGGCTTTATTCATAAATTGATTTGAGGCTCATGTTAGAAAGCTCTATGCCTTTTTGTAAATGGCAATTTTCCTAAATAAGCCACATAAAAATACTGTTACATCAAGAAATAAATATTTCTAAATATAGCCATATGAGATTTTTCACCAGTGTTGTTTTTAAAAATGTGTAAAGGGGACTCCTGGGTAGCTCAGTCCGTTAAGCATCTGACTTGGGCTCAGGTCGCGATCTCGTGGTTCCCGAGTTGAAGCCCCACGTCAGGCTCCGTGCTGACAGCTCAGAGCCTGGAGCCTGCTTTGGATTCTGTCTCTCTCTCTCTCTCTCTCTCTCTGACCCTCCCCCAAACGCTCTCTGTCTCTGTCTCTCTCTTTTTCTCTCTCTCAAAAGTAAATAAACATTGAAAAAAATTTTAAGAGGTCTGAACCTTTATAAATAAATAAATAAAGTGTGAATTTTCTTGCCCCACAATGCAACTTGTGTCTGCAAGTACATGTCTGTACCTTAAGTGTGTGCGTGTGATTTTAGTATTTCCCGTCCTGTTACGTGAGGTAGCAACATGCAGCCTCCTGTGTGTGCTTGGACTGGATACCTCGCGTCACGAACGGCGGGGACAGGTGTGGGAAAACGTATCTGGCTTTCATTCCCGAAAATGAGTTAAGAAGGTCATCGAGATCTGGATCTAGTCCGGTTTGGAGAGATGCGGCTTGGCATCATGCGCTCACTTGTACACTTTCTCCCTGTAGACAAGCAGATGTCCGACGGCCGGCAAGCGGTGCGGCAGGACAGCAGGACTCCCGGACGCCGGCCCAGCTCGGTCAGCCGTCTCCCGCCTGGGGGGCTCCGGAGGTGCCCCCGGAGGCCTGAGGCCGAGCGGGGACCCTCCCTCGAGACTACAGATCCTCGGAGGGCGCGCCCTCGGCCCCGCACACCCGCGGGCAGGAGCCCAGGCCCTTGAGCGCCGCGCCCGTCCCCAAGCAGCCAGCCCCGCGGAGGCCGCCACCGCCACCGCCGCCCAAGCGTGAGCCCGGGCAGTTGGGGGGGCCTGGCCGGCGGCACCCCCAGCGGGCCCCCGCCGTCCCCCGAGGCCCCGGACGCGTGCGCCCCCCGCCCGGCCCTCGGCCAAAGGCCCGAAGACGGCGAGCGCGCGGGGAGGCATGTAGACGGTCACCGGGCCGGGCCTGAGCGCCAAGCCCCGCTCCCTTCCTCGCTGCGGGCCCCGCGCCCGGCCGCCATGGAGACTTCTCGCTCCCCTTCGCCCCAGTTCGCCCCGCAGAAGCTCACAGACAGACCTCCCCTGCTGGTCCAGGACGAGAGTTCCACCAGGTAGGGCCCTGGCCCCGGGCCTGCCCTTCCCTGGGCTCCTGCGGGAGGTGTCCCTGGTGTCCTTCCTGGGCAGTGTGGGCGGTGTCTGGACCCCATGGGGGACAACCCACAGCTCCAGGGGTCACGTGGATTTTTAACTTGGGGTCGGGGCGGGGGTGCCCTGTTCTCCAGGAGCAAAGGGGATGTGCCGCAGGTGCGGACTGTCCTCTGTCCCTGTGGTCCAGGCCCAGCGGTGGTGTGTGCCTTCCCTCCGGGCATCTGCCCATGAGGGCTGTGCTTTCCCTGAGCACTTGTCTGGTTGGAGAGTCCGGTGTGCAGTAAGCCTGACGCCTTCAGGAGACTTTGGTGTTTTTCATAATGTCCGGTATTTCCACACGTTTTGTAGGTTTATGTTTCTATTTTTGAGAGAGAGTGTGAGCAGAGGAGGGGCAGAAACAGAGGGGGAGACAGAATCGCAAGCAGGCTCCACGCTGTCACTGCAGAGCCCCAGCCAGGACTCATGCGGGGCTCATGTGGGGCTCACGCGGGGCCTCACACGGTCAAACTGAGATCAGACCTGAGCCAAAATCAAGAGTTGGACGCTTCACCGACTGAGCCACCCAGGTGCCCCAACACATTTTTTTTCTGTGTCATATGTGAAAAGCAGGGCTGGTATACACATGTTATAAAGGCAGAGGAAAAACCTGTTCAACTCCATGGCGCTGCTGTTAGAATTTCCGACGTGGACTTGTCTGCCGTGCCCGTGGAGACGTTGATAAATATGGTCAGGCAGGGACCGACCGGTCCCGAACACTGAATGTTTCCCTTTGCCGTCCTCTCAGAGTGCCTTTGAAGAACTGGGAAAGGGCAGAAGTGCAGAATTTTCATCTTGCTCGCTAGGGCCATGGTTGTCCATCTGGGGGAGGGTGGCTTTGCCCCCGGGGGGGCATTTGGCTGTGTCTGGAGAGGTTTGGGGGGTTGCAGCTGAAGAGCGAGTGTTGCTGCTGGCATCCAGCGGGCAGAGGCCGGGACGCCTCGCATCCTGCAGTGCACAGGTGAGCCCCGCAGCAGGGAATGCTCTGGCCCCGATGTCCCCTGCTGTCCAATATGGTAGCCACAGTCACATGTGGCCGTAGGAATGGAAGTTAATGAAAAACAAAATAAATTCTGTGCATCAGCTGCACCACGTGTGGTTAATGGCACACATGCCATTTATTTCCATCATCCCAGAAAGTTCTATTGGACCTTTTTGTTGTAGAGTCTCAAGCCGTTCTCTTTTTTTTAAGTTCATTGATTTATTTTGAGAAAGAGCATGAGCACGGGAGGGGCAGAGAGAGAGTGAGAGACAATCCCAAAGCAGGCTCCACACTCTCAGCACAGAGCCCAACGCAGGGCTCAGACTCCAGACCCAAGAGATCATGTCCTGAGCCGAAATCAAGAGTCAGATGTTAAGGGGCGCCTGGGTGGCTCAGTCGGTTGAGCGTCCGACTTCGGCTCAGGTCATGATCTCACGGTTCGTGGGTTCGAGCTCCACGTCGGGCTCTGTGCTGACAGCTCAGAGCCCGGAGTCTGTTTCACATTCTGTGTCTCCCTCTCTCTCTCTCTCTGCCCCTCCCCCACTCACGCTGTATCTCTCTCTCTGTCTCTCTCTCTCTCTCTCTCTCTCTCTCTCTCTCTCAAAAATAAATAAACATTAGGGCGCCTGGGTGGCTCAGTCGGTTAAGCATCCGACTTCGGCTCAGGTCACAATCTCACTGTCTGTGAGTTCGAGCCCCGCGTCGGGCTCTGTGCTGACTGCTCAGAGCCTGGAGCCTGTTTCCGATTCTGTGTCTCCCTCTCTCTCTGACCCTCCCCCGTTCATGCTCTGTCTCTCTCTGTCTCAAAAATAAATAAACGTTAAAAAAATAAAATAAAATAAATAAATAAACATTAAAAAAAATTTTTTTAAAGAGTCAGATGTTTAACCAACTGAGCCACCCAGGCGCCCCTGTTCTTTTCTTTCCACCTTGAAAATAACTCAGCAGAGAGGACACCACTGATAGCATCCTGTATCTCCACAAGTGTGGCCTCGTAACCACAGCTTCATCTGGGGGCCACGTCTGTGCTCTGTGTCATGCAGACTGTGGGCACCACTGAGATAACCTGTCAGTGGGAGGCAGCGTTGTCCGTTCTGAAGGGAAGAAGAAGCAATAACGTGGTCTGTGTGGCGGGCCAAGTGTGCGACACTGTTCCAGGCGAGCTGGCCTGGGCCCCTCAGGCCGCCTGCTTCTCGGGAGCTGGTCTGAGCTCCGCGGGCTCCTCGGAGAAACAGCCATGTGTTCCCACAGTGCTCGTGACCTGCGTCGGCTCAGGACGTAGGGAGTGGGTTTCATTTTTTTCTTGCCTGAAGCCAGTGTTGATTTTCTCATTCTGTCTTTTCCAGGAGCTTGAGAGGGATTTCAGTAAACAGGGACAGTGCCTATTGAAGATACTGGGGGGTGATGGGTACCCACATTATTTAGTGTCCCCACCCATCGTGTCTTTTGGGTCGGAAAAGGTTGCCTGTGCACCATGTCCCCTGCTGTATGAGTGCTCGCAGAGGGCCCGAATCCGGGTCAGTGTCTATACCCAGACCCACATGTGTACACTTTGTTCTTAGGAAGCTCAGTGAGGCACATGGTGGCCGTGCCACCTCCAAGAGCTGCTACCCAGAAAGTCGCTCACAGTGCACTGAATTAGTCACCGTCCCCACGGTGTGCCCCATCGGTCAATCCTGGTATGAGAGCGTGCGATCCCAGTGACCTGCAGGCTGAACAAGAAGCCGGGGAGGGGTCCTGGCCCTGCTCTGTATCCACGGTCAGCTACCGATGGGTCAGCAGGGGAAGGGTCAGGGTCCCCCTGTGTCAGGGCTTCCTGAGCTGCCGGTCATTTGGGCTCAGCTCAGAGATACTGTTCTTGGGGCGCCTGAGTGGTTCAGTCAGTTAAGCATCCAACTAAGCGTCTCATAGTGCGTGAGTTCGAGCCCCACGTCGGGCTCTGCGTTGATGGCGTGGAGCCTGCTTGGATCGATCCTCTATCCCCTTCTCTCTGCCCTCCCCCACTCTCAAAAATGAATAAACGTTTAAAAATTTAAAAGAAAGGGGTGCCTCGGTGGGGCAGTCAGTTAAGCGTCCAACTTCAGCTCGGGTCATGATCTCACGGTCCCTGAGTTCGAGCCCCACGTCGGGCTCTGTGCTGACAGCTCAGAACCTGGAGCCTGCTTCCGATTCTGTGTCTCCCTCTGTCTCTGCCCCTCCCCCACGTATGCTCTGTCTGTCTCTCTCAACGATAAATAAACATTAACAAAAATAATTTTAGAAATAAATAAAAATGTAAAAGAAATTGCCCTGCTCTCTGCTGACTTGGATCTCTTGAGCAGAGCTGCTCGCCTCATCTCCCTCCATGTCCGGCCTCTCCCTCCTTCCAGCTACCCCTTGACCATGAGTGTGCACGTGCTCCTGCCTGCTGGGGCGCCAGCCAGGGTGCAGGGCAGGCTCCCACCTTCACGCGCTGTTGAGCCGTCCCTGTGTGCCAGGCCCTGAGCCCCCAGCAGGAGTGCGGAGAGAGGAGAGGAAGCATTCCTAGCCTCTGAGGGATTTCAGAATGGGCATTCCTACCAAAACAAATGTTTCAACTCGTGTGCTAACACTAGGTAGCTGACTTTTTTACTTATTTGTTTTTCCAACGTTTGTTCATTTTTGAGAGAGAGAAAAGTGTGAGTGGGAAAGGGACAGAGAGAGGGGGAGACACAGAATCGGAAGCAGACTCTAGGCTCCAAGGTGTCAGCACAGAGCCCGACACGGGGCTCGAACCCACGAGCCGTGAGATCATAACCTGAGCCGAAATCGGACGCTCAGCCGACTGAGCCACCCAGGTGCCCCTAGGTAGCTTACTTTTAAATCTTTAACAGTCGTCTGGGGATTTTTTGCTTAAACTTCAAACGGTCCTCTGCTCCCCCATCTGCCCCTACCCCACTTGCACTTTCTTTTTCAAAAATAAACATTAAAAGAAAAAAAACATAGGCAATCTTTCTAGAAGTCTCCCGGCGGCCCCAGAACCACGCAGGCACCCGTGGGTATGTACTGGCCCTGCTTGGAGAGGCAGCGAGGGAAGGCTCTAATGATAACTGTGAAAGGAAGCCTGTTGCAGGTCCCCCGACAAAGGAGAATGTCACCGAGCAGGGCCTGTTAATGTTTGCACTATTATCCGCATGAAAACGCGTGTTAAACCACCCTCCTCTCAGTCAGCAAGCCCAGGGATACACCCCCGGCTCCCCTAGGGGTGTGGGTGATTTTGAAAATGGAAAAGGTGTCCAGACGCTCAGGGTCAGGAACGCAGGCCTCCTCGACCTCCATTCCCCGTCCTGGGTCTGTGATCACGGAGGCTCCTTCCAGCTCAGTGGCCAAAGGTCTTTGAGCCTGGGTTCCCCAGCCGGAAGAGCAGGTGAGGGACCAGCGGGTTTCTCTCCCGGGTAGGCGTCGACGGCAGGGCTCACTTTGCGTTTTCAGCACACGGCTCTTCTCTTTCCAGAATCGAGCGGGTGATTGACAACAATACCACTGTGAAGATGGTGCCCATCAAGATTGTGCACTCGGAGAGCCGGCCTGAGAAGGAGAGCCGCCAGGGCCTGGCCCGCGCCACCGAGCTGCCCACACTGCCCAGTGGGCTGGAGAAAGACCACATCAAGACCCTCAGCACCTCGGAGCAGTTCTACTCCCGCTTCTGCGTGTACAGCCGCCAGGGCGCCGAGCCCCCACCCCAGCCCCCCGAAGCCCCCGCGCCCACTGCCAAGGACAGCGGGGCCTCTCCGTCCGGGCTCAGCTACGTGAAGACCAAGGAGAGGACAGCCGAAGACCTGAAGTCAGAAGAGCTGGCCCGGGAGATCGTGGGCAAGGAGAAGTCTCTGGCCGACATCCTGGACCCCAGCGTGAAGATCAGAACCACCATGGACCTGATGGAGGGGATCTTCCCCAAAGACGAGCACCTGCTGGAAGAAGCCCAGCAGCGGAGGAAGCTGCTCCCCAAAGTCCCCTCTCCTGGGACCACGGACGAGAAGTGAGTAAGCACCGCCTTCGGGGGCGCAGTGTGGCCGCTTGGTGCGCTGCTCCCTCTTAGCATCTGGTTCGCTCCAGGGGGCAAGTGCCTTCTCCGTGTGTCTGTTTTCATGATTGCTTCTGGGGGGCAGGTTTCCGAAAGTACTGCCCAGTGCTTACTTAGCACGTTTTGGCCGTCCGGGGACCCTCCCAAAAGAAGCGCTAAGGCCCGTGGCTGGGGATGACGACTCTGAGGCCTGGCAAAGATGTGAGGATAGCGCAGCTCCTGCGATGCCCGCAGGCGCCTCTCAGAAGACAGCTCTTCTCAGCTGGGCCGTCGTCTCCCTCCAGGGGACACTTGGCAATGTCCGGGTACGTTTTTAGTTGTCGCCCCCGCGAGGTGCTCCCGGCATCCTGTGTGTGGAGACAGGGAGGCTGCCCAACACCGTGCGGTGGACAGGACACCCCCACAGCCCCAGGTGTCAGTCACGAAGGCTCCTGAATGTCCTAGTTACTAAGGAGGCTTTCTGTTCCCGCTTGTGGAACGGAGCGAACGGATGCATTTCCACGGTTTGGGGGAACGTGCTTTGCGACCTGTCTCATTCCGTGGGCCACCTGCACAGGCGTGTGCTCACATCTGTCCTGTTTATATCCATTGTGTCCGTACACGTCGTTAACTGACAGTAGGTGGGAGTGCCCGTGAGATGCCCGAGAGAGGGGCAGAGGGGGTGAGTCGGATCAAAGCAAGAGGGAGCAGACACGGCTGCAGCCAAGGGCTGCCCCTCCACCCCCCTTTGGCGGTCCCATCCCCCGGCTGTTGTCTTTTGGTTAGCGGCCCCATTGGCTCGTCGGGACCGAGGCCGTGAGCTGGAAGGGGGCACGTGCGCGTAGGGTCACAGCCAGTTGCGGTTCTGACCTTTTTACGTAGGAGAGAGGAGCCGAGCGTGCCGGCGGCCATGTCCCTGGCCACCAGTTCCACGTACTACAGCACTTCGGTCCCCAAGGCGGAGCTGCTGATCAAGATGAAGGATCTGCAGGAGCAGCAGGAGCCCGAGGAGGATTCGGGGAGCGACTTGGACCACGACCTGTCGGTGAAGAAGGTAGGAAAGGCCGTTGCCAATGAAATCGTGCTCGTTGGCAGAGAAGGGGCCGCACGTCACGGTCCAAGTAATCTGTGCCTTCCACCCTAGTTAAAATGCTGCGGACTTCATTCTGTGACCTTCGGCAAGTTACCTGTTCTCTTTGAATATCAGGTTCTAATACCTGCAGCCAGGAGATCACAGTCCCCACATAGTGCTTGTAAAGTGCTTTGTCCACCAAGCAGCGTCATTTCTTGTCTCCTAGAACTCCCAGGCGCTTAGGGGTACAGCAGGAGACCAAACAGAACGGAGCCCTTCCTTTCCAGAGGGGAGCCTCTGTTCAGCCCACATGAAAACAAATACACAGTAGGGGGTCGGCACACTGCAGCCTGTGGGCCACACCTGGTTTTGTGAGCAAAGTTGTATTGACGCACAGGCACATTTATTCATTTAGAGACGCTCTCTGGTGGCTTTCCTTCCACAGAAGCAGGGTTGAGTAGTTGCAGCTGACCACGCCACCTGGAACGTCGAGGATCTTTACTGTCTACCGCTTTATGGAAAGAGTTTGCCAACGTTTAATGTGGTACATTGGATGGTGAGAGAATCAAAACAGAGTGAAAGAATCGAGTGAAACAAAGGAAGGTGATTCTAGAGAGGGCTCCGGCGAGGGGATGATTGAACAGCGACCTAGAGTGGCGTGAAGGGTGAGCCGTGTGGATATCTGGGTGCACTGGGGGAAGGGGACCAGCCGCTGCGAAGGTCCTGAGGTGGTAGGCTCGTGACACATTGGAGAAGCAGCAGTGGCTTTAGCTGGAGCTATGTGGACCAGGAGGGTAGGACTGGAGATAAAGTCAGAAATGAGGTCAGGGACTACATAGTGAGTGGCCATGAAGTCATGGTAGGGACAGCATTACTGCTGTCAGTGTCAATGGCATTACTGCTCTGTTAGCTTTAAATCTCCATGATCTGTCAGCACGCCAGACCTGTGGCATCTAGGTGATTACCTAGTTTTTTAGGAAGGCCTTAGCATTAAACAGATGACGGGATTGCCAAAGAAAGTCCGTTTCGGAGGCTAGCACGTACTCTTTATTCCAGGGCCTTGAGCCCGTCAAATACTACCAGGGAAAGAAAAGGAGGGAAGCAGCCTTTTGTGAGCATTTGCCATATGCTTAGTACTTTGGAAAACTGCTTTCATAAAACAAACACTTTTTTTTTTCTTTAACAGAAATCTTACCAAAAGATTATGCGTGTATAGTTGGTGGTTTAAAAACACCACTGGCTGATTTCAGATATAATAGAAGAAATATTGTGACCCATGCATGAGAGAAATTTACTTTCAGTTTGGGGAATATTTGCTTTTTTGTTCAAGGGAATTAAAGGGAATAAAAGATAAGAATTTTAGTCCTGGGCTTGTATCTGGCTTCCAATCACATATCCAATTTCTTTCTTTTTTCTTTCTTCTTTTTTAATGTTTATTTTTGAGAGAGAGAGACAGACAGACATACCAAACGTGAGCCGGGGGGGTGGGGAGAGAGAGAGGGACACGCAGAATGTGAAGCAGGCTCCAGGTTCTGAGCTGTCAGCACAGAGCCTGACGTGGGGCTCGAACCCGCGAACAGCAAGATCATGACCTGAGCCGAACAAAGGCAGACTCTTTTTACGACATGGCCTTGTTTCTCGTGCTGTGATGAGTTTGGGGTGGGGCACGCCCTGGTACTACCCAGCCTTCATCTGGGTGGCTCTTTTCTCTTTCTGCTTTTGGGAGGCTCAAGTTGCTGGGCAACTGCCTCACCTTAGATGACTGCTTTGGGATTGAGATGAATCCCTGTGAACTTGGCTCCTGACAGCCTACTCCCCGCACCCGCCCAACCTACTCCGCATGATTATATTCTTGGGTTTTTTTAATGTTTATTTATTTTGGGGGCCGGAGGAGCAGCAAGAGAGGGGGCCAGAGGATCCGAAACAGGCTCTGAGCTGTCAGCAGAGAGCCCGATGCGGGGCTCGAACTCACAAACTATGAGATCATGACCTGAGCTGAAGCCAGACTCTCAACCGACTGAGCCACCCAGGCACCCTCGCATGATTAAATTCTTAACCCAACTGACATATCTTATTCCAGATGCAAATGTTGAGTAATTTCACAGTAAACAGCAAATGCTGTAAATCACAGTTCTCTGTGGTGTTAGTGACTCAGTAATCCTGCTTTTCGGCTTGATTTGACAAAGGCAGCTGGCACCCTGTCTTTTCAGCCTTCTTCCCATAACCCACAAATACACTGTGTCGTGTGGTTGTACAAAGTGTTCACGGTGGGGAGAAGGAGGTCCGTGCCGTGTGGATGTACCTGATGGGCCGTAACGGTAGAGCGGCTTGACCCCGAATCGCATGTGGACCCACGTGCCCAGAGGGACCTTGGCTGTCATGGTCCCAGCATCGCTGCATGCTCACAGAGCCTGAGTGCCAAATCGGGTGACCCTGTGTTTTAGGAGAAGGCTGAGGACACAGGGATGCAGAGAGGGAATTGTGGTGGCTGGTTGGAAGCATTACCCCAGGAAGGCGAAATCCGTTTTTACACCCGAGGCGGCTCAGGCACACTCTGCCCAGAAAGAGGCCCAACTGAGATATGGGATTCTTCAGCAGAAGCAGACACTCCATGGTCAACATCTGGAATCTGAGGGTTGTGGTTCTTCCCTGGAACTTAGACGTGGGCACGAGGCCCAGAGAGAAAAGACCTCATTCCCCGCCCAGAGGGGGACAAAAGTAGGTGTGCGGGGGGCACCGGAAACAGAGGTAAGGGGCAGGAGTGCACCTGCTGTGAGACCCAGGGTGGGCGGGGGGGTGGCTGGCCTCTGCCACCACTTGCTCTCCCCCCAGGCCCTCTTGAATGCCATGTGCTGCAGAACACAAGCGGATGGGCTCACGCGAGGCTCATCTGACGTGGCGGGTGAGGCCTGCTGCACCCCGGCTGGTGCGATAGCCAGTGATCCGTATGCTTCCTGGGCCAGGCCTTGTCCCAAGATCCCTGAAAGTCAGTGTCTGGCCCTTTATGGAAGAAGGGGAGGGTATTTCTAATAAAACTTTACGCACGACATATAAAGGAATCAGAGGAATTTGGGCTCCTTCCAAAACGCCCAGCTTCAAGTTCGCTCAGCTGTTATTGCAGGTTTTGAAGGCGCGTATCATGCATTGGTGTGAAATCTTTATCACGATAATTGCTAAAGAAGAATGAAACAGGAACGTTACCAGAAGCCCTGGCTAGGGGTCCTCACACATCCACAATCCTCTGAATTGCTTGAGGTGTTCACTCGGGTTACGGGTTGCCTGCAGGTGACAATTTGGAAGGTTCTCCATCCCTACAATCCATTTTGTGCTCTTCCCT